>NC_056726.1:847010015-847670015 GCF_019279795.1 Protopterus annectens | reverse complement strand
AAGTGGGAAACATCCAACAACACGGAGTCATTCCAGAATTCAATGAGTATGGTTTCAACTTTTCTAAATGCACCTTGACTGATGATGAGTTTTACATCCTGTCCAGAGGCTTAGATTCTGTGCAGCTCAAAACACTGATATAGCTCAAACCCTTATTGAATTAAAAAGATTCACTGGAAATCTTAATTTGAAAATTTTATATAATAACGGACATCTTAACAATATTGATTCATGCAGTATCTTGTCTTGAAGAGATCTAGTACTTTTATGCCTAATCAAAATTCCATCTTGCAGATCTTTGAAAAAATAGTACTGAGCATGAGATCTATGAGACCTATCAAATCCATCACTGAAATAATTTTCACAACCTTGCACAATAACAAAAGTGAGCTATTAAAACTTTGGCTGAGAATCCAGACTTAATTATAAAAATGCATACAAGGGAGGAGATATTGTAGTTCTGGATAATCTTTTTACATTGAATCAATGCTGAAACTTCTTAGTACTGATGAATATAAGGAAGTGACTAATCACACAGTGAATATAATGAAAAGGGAAATAGCGATTTTACACACTATTCATAAAAAACCAGCAAATTGATTTAGATTTATATCATTATCTAAAGACTGACAGTCCAAAAATGCCATTTATTTATGGTATTCCGAAAGTCCATAAATCTCTCCAATCACCATGGATGAGACCAGTTGTGTCTGCAAGAGGATGGGCTACAGAGCCTATATCAAAATATCTTGGTTCACAGCTTACAAGATTTCTAATGCAGACTGAAACTATTGTAAAGGACACTACAGACTTTCTTCATCAACTCTCAGCGTAGTCTAGAACTACTATTATTACTAGACTCAATGCTCACAGTCATTCCTAACAGCATTGGCATATCTTACATAAAGGACCATCTTCTTGAATTTTCCAGTTACACCTTAACAAAAATAAAATTAATATGTGAACTATTACTTCTTGTAATGAGCAACGTTTTCCTTTTTCAGTGGAAGCTATATAAACAGCAGAAAGGTATAGCAATGGGGATGTCCATTGCAAATACATATGTCAACGTCATAATGTACCAGTGGGAACGCAAATATATAATAAACAACTCTGCATATAATGAGAGCGTTATATGATACAGATATTTTGTTGAAGACATTTTTCTAATTTGGAAGGGGCACAGACACAGTTTGAGACATTCAAGCATTAGATCTCAGAAACATCTTAATTTTCTAAAATTTAAATGTGAAATACCAACTACAGAAATCAACGTTCTTGATATAAGAGTAAAGAGAGCTGGAGCAGGACAGATTGCCACTACTTTATATAAGAAATCTGTCAAGGCTAATACATTTTTACACAGAATTAGCATGCATCCTCCCTTTGAATATAGAAATATCTTGAAAAATCAATTTTGGTGAATAGCTAAGCTTAACACTGATGATAATGTCATAAAAAAGTAATCATTTCCTGCTAAGGAAGATTTTAAATCCAGAGGTTATAATGATAGTAATATATCAGCAGCCAATGATGAAATTTTTGATAATTGTAAAACTGTTTATATACCACTACTTCATGAAAATAATACACTTGGAGAATCATGGCAATGGAATGGAGCATTCAGATATACTGTCACCTGTGATAAATATACCCCGACATTTAAAAATATAAGTAAGTGCTGGTCATTAGTAATAGAAGTTCCAAGTTTTAGCTGCAGACAAAGTCCCAATCTTAAACAGCACCTATGTTACAAAGTACAACCAAAAACTACTATGATTTTCCGAAGTAAAACAATGTGGAATATTTAAATGTAATAATTATTCTTTTTGTGTATATATATATATATATATATATATATATATATATATATATATAAAACACACACACATTTACATACATACACACTGAAAAGTCCATTAAACAACCAATATATGGAACAGATTTTAATCTTAGAGCTTATGGTAATTGCAGCAGCAAGAATTTAGTATACCTGACTCTACGCTGCAAATGCAACACTTATTACATCGGGAAAACAAATCAGAAACTAAAGGAGCTGTTGTAAGATGATGTGCGACTACTGACTCTTTATATAAGCACATTAATGAAACTGATCCAACTCGCAGTATTAAGTTTATAATTTTAAAAATAGATTTTGAACCACTTAGAGGAAGCAACATCTGTCTGTTAACAGAAGAAAAAGAATTAAAGTGGACTTTAAGATTTAGGCACATGTTGCAGCTGATGTAAATGAAACTGCATCTTTAAAACCCTACCTGTCACTAATTGCCCTCAAATTAAAGCCGGCAGAGATCTCACAAGGCATGTACAAATGAGAATGGCCTAAATATATGCACTCCCTGTGGGCATCAGAACTGGGTATCTTATGCCCACAGGAAGTGCAATTCTTAAATCCAGTAGGCTTGTCAGCCATACCAGCAACTGAATCAAAGCCAACAACAGTAATGAAAAGAGAGAAACTCTAAAATTTACTGTATAAAGAGAGATTTTTTTTGCAAAGAAGAAGGAAGAAAAAATAAAGATGATCTACTAACAATGGTAGAAGACCTCAAGAGGTACAGAAAGAATGACAGAAGCCCTAGTATTAATAGTGGTACAAAAATTGCCTAAATGTTTTCCACAAAGGTAAAAGAAAGAGCAGAGAGAGTAAGGGCTAAATAAATACAAATAGGAAATAGAGGAAATGGAAAAAAATATACTATTTTTACTCATAATACATAACACGACACCCTAGAGCTCAAGAGAATGCAATCCCAACCAAATTGTTAGAGCGGCATTATAGGTAAAGGGAGGAGCTTGAGAGTTTGATCCAAGAATCTAATGAGATTGGCTGAGTCAGACCAGAGACCCATATGTTGGCGAATGAATGAGAATAACAACATCAGACCATCAGTTGCCACATAGTGTGTGCATGTAAGAAAAACGCTGGAAATACACACTGAAAAAAGCTATCATGCATGATAAGTGGGAACAATAGCTTTTTAACATAATGGCTACTCTGACCATAATATCTTGCAATATAAATGGCTTTACTACTAAAGACAAGCTGAAAAGAGCATTTCATATTAAGAAATACAGAGTGCAAATAGCAGTGCTGCAGGAGGTATGTTTGAAATGAAATGGGCATTTGATTTTGACAAAAAAGGATTCCAGTGTGGATATTTAGCAGAATATCAGTGACAAACAAAAATGGAACAATAATATTGATTGTTGGAAAGACTCCAATAATGACAGAAGAGAGAAGAAATGGTAAAAGAAGTCTTCAAAGCCGAGTACTGCAGAAGGCAATCTTTGCAGGTTTATGTTCGAAGGGTCCTTTATTGTAGTGCTTGACTTTGGTAAGATTTACCTCAAACGTAGATTTCTGTGTAGTAGTAGTAAGGGCGTGATCTACCTGGCCCACAGAACGTTCTGCATTTTATATGGAAAAATGAAGAGAACTCTAAGACAGAGGGTATATGAGCACAATTAATGATATGAGGAAGGGGGATGAGCACAGCGCATTGGCAAAATGTTTAAGGACATCCTGGACATTCATTTAAATTTTGTGTGATTGATCAGGTTCAACTGGGTGAAAGGGAGGGGGGGTCCTGTGAAAGATTATTTAGAGTACATGAAGTTAAAGTGGCAATTAAAAACTAATGCTACTCAACCCCCAGGGCTAAATGACAATGTCTGTATTACCAGTTTGCTCAAATTAAAGGCATGCTATTATTTTTCATTTTAATTTTCTTTTTTTATTTTTAAACTTCTAATTTCTGCACCTTGGTAAATAGAAGGGTGTAAGGTTTTTGGTGGTCAAAGCTGGTCACTGTTTGCTTATTCAACTATTTTAAAAAATGCATGTAAAGCTTGGCTGGTTTATGTTGTTATTTGGTTAGTGAAATTAGCAAGTTTAAACTGTTTGAGATATTTCTTTAAAGTGTATGGTTTCATACTATATGCAGTTTAGTTGGTGTTGGTTCTAATATGCCTCTCAGTCAGTCTTTTTAAATGTTTTTTTATGATGGCAGTTTTGTTTTGTATCTGCCAATTATGAAATGAAGTCAATTATTCAATAATTTGAGGACAGCCACCCACAGGTATAAAAATGGAGAGCACTTGTTTATTCGTTGTTCTGTTGAAGTCCTGATACCTATGGACGAAAGCTCTTAATTTGTGTTATTTTCAACAAAGCCTTTTGCGGTACTCTGCTCTGAAGACTTCTTTTACCATTTATTATTCAGTTGTGTTTTAGCTTGTTACCCGAAGGAAGAAGAAAGACAATAATGACAGATTTGTGCTAATAAGGAGTTATTAGCAAGGGAAGATAGAAAATAAGAAAGTGACCGGAACCATGAGTAATACTTCCAACTTTGTTTATTACAAAAGCATAAAATTTAAAAGTGCTTACAAGTTAAAAACTTTAACCTCTCCGGCTTTCTCATGCTGTATATATGCATTAAGAAGAAAACACAATTTTGAAAAGAATAAAAAGTTATGTGATCAGTACACCTGATCATGTAGGTATCTCAGGAGGAATTAGTTGGTCTTTAAGGGCTTTTGTCAGCTTCTTCTTCCAAGTATTGCTTCTACTTCTGGAGCTCAAACCCCTTCAAAAAAGCAAAGGTCATTGCAGCCCAGAGAACACAAGAAGCGCTTTCCTACATGGTCTCCTGTACCTGCTCTGTGATGTTCATCGTGCATACAGCTGCAGTCATAACAGATGAGTTCTCCTGCCGTCAGGCGGGTCCTCGGTCGGCCGAATTCCAACGTCTAGGTCCGACGTCGGTTGTCGTCACTTCTTCCCTGACGTCAGTGCGACAGGGGTATAAAAGAACCAGCCAACGCCATTTTCTTCATTTTTTCTTGCCGCGCGGTGCCCGAAGCAGAAGCAGTTCGCAAGTGCCGGTCGGCCAGCTCCTGAGATTATGAATATTTTTCAACCGAAGACTTCTAGAAAGCTAAGTACCCCATTGGGGAAACTTTTCTTGCCTCAGACCGATGTCAGACAAAGTTAATAATTGCATTTCATGTGGGAAGCAAATACCGCATAAGGATTTCCATTCCCTCTGTATACCTTGCTTAGGCCCAGACCACGACGTCTCGGCCTGTCGTTTTTGTGCCACATTCAACAGACACACTATTAAGCGTCGGGCATAGTTCGCCCAACACTATTTTGGCAAAAAGTTTAATTACAACATGTCGTCGGATACTCCGACTCCAATTTTGAGTAAACGATGTAAAGATAAGGACCGACATACGAGGTCCGCGACTTCTACCGACACCACGCTAAAGCCAACTACATGTGCTCTGGTTCTCAGCGAGGCACCTACGCAGCCCCTGACTACCAATGACACTTCATTAGCGGTGTCTTCTGTGCCCGAGGTCGCAGGCTCTTCGGCCCACACCTCGACGACAGATACCGAAGTCACTCTTGGCGGGGAAACTCAGAGTTCAGACAGGCCTGCCACCTCTCAAGGTGTCTTCAGGCCTTCTTCTTTTTCCATTAAGGCTTACATTAAATCTAAAGCAGCTATGCAGTCTAAAAGACAAGCTCCACAGGGCCCCTCTCAAGGCCCCATGCCTAAAAAGCAGATGCTCAAAATGGCTGAGGATTTGATTACTCTTATCAGGGGTTCTCAACCCCCCCCCCCCCCGGACAAAAGGCCCAGAGTGGAGGAAGAATACCTTTCCTCGGACCAGGCCTCCATTACTTCAGAGCATTCTGAGGACCAGGAACATTCTTACTCCCCTTTTGAAGATTCTGATGCAGAGGAGTCCATTCCCTCTGTCTACCCCCCCTGAGGATTACTTGGGGAATCCTTGCATACCTTAAGGGAACACTTCCACTGGGAAGGCCAAGAGTACTCAGACTCCAAGAAAAGGCTCAGGGATTTCCTCTTGCTCAATCAGTACAGGCCTCTGGCTATACCGCCTGTCTTAGACATACTAGATGATGTGTATTCAGAGGCCAGCCTTAACCCAGATTCTTTACCTCCAGCTCCAGTCAAGCCTGACAGGTATTACCGGGTTCCTGATTCACACCAATTCCTATGCAAAAGCCATGCGGCTGACCCAGAAACTATTTCACAGGGTCCCAAGGGAATTAAGGCCTCCACTGCCAAAAATCCATTACCTTCAGAGAGAGATTCCAGAGCTTTAGAAAGGTGGGGTAAAAAGGTATACACCTCGGCCACTTTAATCATGAGGGCATTAAACTGTCATTTCCATATGTTAAAGTATCAACAGTTTTTGTTATCTCAGTTGAAAAGCAAAATGTCACAACCTGAACAATCAGACTTGAAGGAGTTGCAGGATTTGTTGCATAGTGCAGAGCAAGTGGGTAAACATACCTTGCAATGTGGTTTTGATGCTTTAGAGGCCTCTTGTAGAGCTGCTGTTACAGGATCAGTTATACCTAGACATGCTTGGCTCAAAGAGCAAACCTTACCAGATCATGTCAAAGCTAAATTACTAGATGCACCTCTTCAAAAGGATGTATTGTTTGGTGTTAAAGCTGAGGAGGTATTAAAGAAAATGGAGGAAAAGGCAAAATCAATGCAAACAGTGAAAGATTTCCTACAGGTACAACCGCCACATTTTAGTAGAAATTGGCCTTCAAAAAATTGGTCCTTTCCAGCCACGGACAGACCTCAAAGAGGTAGATACAGGCGCCCGAGAGGTAGAGGGCAATCTCAAGGATCATTTAGAGGCAGACAATGGCAAACACCTACACCAAGAGGGGGTGAGGATAGTTCACAGCCATTCAGAAAGCAGACCCAATGACTTTCCCTTTGCATGCCAAGCAAGGCTCAAATGGCAGCACCTTTAGGCGGAAAACTGGCATTATTTTGAAAAATTGGCATATTGTCACAAAAGACAAATGGATCATGGACATTATAGACAGAGGCTACAGATTCCACTTTCACACCCTTCCAAAAAAGAGAGGCATGCCAAACCTGCCACACAATCAAAGGGCAGAGGCACAAAAACAAATTTCAGATCTCATGGACATGAAAGCTATTCAAGAGGTACCTGCACAAGAACAGGGTCAAGGTTTTTATTCCAGACTATTCCTGGTACCAAGGAAGGGCAAAGATTGGAGACCTATTTTGGACCTATCCATCTTAAACACATATTTACTCGTACCAAAGTTCAAGATGCTCACATTACAGCAGCTTCTTCCCATGCTGGGCAAGGAGTCTTGGCTGGTGACATTGGACCTCAAGGAGGCATACCTGCTTGTCCCAATTAGACAAGATTGCAGAAGATACCTCAGATTTCTTGCAGGTTCATCCCATTATCAATTCTCTGCATTGCCCTTTGGCTTATCTACTGCGCCCAGAGTGTTCACGAAATGCCTGGCATCAGTAATTGCCTTCTGCAGACTTCAAGGGATACAAATATACCCATATCTGGACGACTGCCTGATCCAAGCGGACAGCAAACACACTCTTCTGAAACACCTGGCGTTTGTAATAATGTTGTTGAAATCTCTGGGATACGCAGTCAACAAAAAGAAGTCAAGACTAATACCCTCTCAAACAATAATTTTCCTGGGTGCCAGCTTGGATACAAACACCCAGATGGCCTACCTTACGCCAGAGAAACAAGGGCAATTAACTCAATACTTCAGAAAACTGGCAACCTTCACCAGGCTGACTGCAAGGAAAATCCTGCAGGCTCTGGGATTCATGGCATCTTGCATCCTGCTAATCCCATGTGCAAAGCTGCATATGAGGAAACTTCAATGGTACCTAAAAAACTTATGGTCTCAATACAGCCACAGTTTGGAAACAATCATACCACTGATTCCATGTCTTCAAAAGGAATTTCTGTGGTGGGCTCAAGCATGCCAGAGAAACATAAGTCTCCCATTCTGCAAGCCTCAAGCAAATCAAGTCATCACAACAGACGCCTCGGACTACGCCTGGGGGGCGCACATGACAGATCGGTGCATTCAGGGCAAATGGACACAAAAAGAAAAGCACCTACACATCAATCAAAAGGAAATGCTAGCAGTAATAAATGCTATTATGGCTTTCAAAGACCTACTGCATCCAGGGCAGCTATTGATAAGAACAGACAACACCACAGTGATGTGGTGCATAAACAAACAGGGAGGAACTCATT
The DNA here is from genome assembly GCF_019279795.1 of Protopterus annectens. Classification (NCBI taxonomy): domain Eukaryota; kingdom Metazoa; phylum Chordata; order Ceratodontiformes; family Protopteridae; genus Protopterus; species Protopterus annectens. Next base: position 847,661,879 of record NC_056726.1, on the reverse strand, counting down.
CATATCCTCTGTGCAGACTAGCCATGTCCCTTTGGAACATGGCTCTGGAACTGCAAATCCAACTTCAAGCACAATTCCTGCCAGGGAAAGAAAACACACTGGCAGACAACCTGAGCAGAAATATGACAGATCCACACAAATGGAAGTTGCATCCTCAAGTTTTAACAATGATAATTCAAGCATGGGGAAGGCCAGACATAGATCTCTTTGCCACCCACAGAAATTACCAGTTGACAAAATTCTGCTCAAGGACCTTTCACCCACAGGCCTGGAAAGTGGACGCACTCTCTTTTAGCTGGACAACAACGACGGTTTATGCCTTTCCACCTCTTCCACTGCTGGCCAAAGTTCTATTAAAAGCCAGAGCGGACAGACCAAAGATGATTCTCATTGCTCCAGACTGGCCAAGACAACACTGGTACCCACTCCTGAGAAGCCTGATGCATTCCCCACCATGGATCCTGCCTCTAATGCCTCTTCTACTGAATCAGCACAACTTCAAAACTCTTCACAGTCAGCTGAAAACACTCAATCTAGCCGCATGGAGGATTCCTTAAATTCACAACAGACCCTACTCTCCAAGGAGGTGCAGGATGTCATTTTGGAGGCCAGAAGGCCTTCTACTAGAAAAGCCTACTCCGCAAAATGGAAACGGTTTTGTGTCTGGAATCAGAAAAAGGGTCAGAATCCTGTAATACTGAATTTACCTCAAATACTACAGTACCTAGCCGAGCTGCTAGGCAGTGGGCTTTCATTCTCCTCCATCAAAATCCATGCCTCAGCCATTTCTGCAGAGTACAACACTGATCCTCCTTTATTCTCTCACCCTCTCTTAAGACAGTTCCTCAGAGGGGCTAAGAATATAAACCCCCCAAGGAAGCAACCAGTACCAGCTTGGGACCTCAATTTCATTCTAGAAAAACTAACCCTGCCTCCTTTTGAGCCAGCTGCTTCAACAGATCTGCAATATTTGTCATGGAAAACAGCCTTCCTTCTAGCTATCACCTCAGCACGCAGAGTTTCGGAACTACAAGCCCTCATGGCTGTGCAGCCTTTCATCATTTTCCATCAGGACAGAGTTTCCTTACGAACCAATCCTTCATTTATGCCAAAGGTAGTATCCAGGGTAGCCTTGAATCAGGCTATCCACTTACCTACGTTTTACCCTAATCCACAAAACAAAGGGGAGAGGCTACTACATTCCTTGGACATTCACAGGCAGCTCCATTATTATTTGGACAGAACAAAGCCTTTCAGAAAATCAGAGCAACTCTTTGTGTCCTATGCTACAGGTGCTCAAGGGAAGCCTATTTCCAAACAAACAATCTCAAAATGGATAGCCCACTGCATACGTTTTTGTTACTCTTTTCATGGTAAAACTGTACCTACAGGCATCAGATCTCACTCCACAAGGGCCACAGCAGCTTTCCTCAGGGGAGTTCCTACCAAAGATATTTTGGAAGCAGCCACTTGGAGATCTGTACATACTTTCTGCAAGCACTATCACCTACCATTATACTCCAAAACTAGAGTGGGCTTTGCCACTGCAGTCTTGCAGGGCATCCTGGCTCCACCTAGTTCCACTTAGTGCCTACCACCCCTTTATTAGCTTTGGGATTCTACCCATCTGTTATGACTGCAGCTGTATGCACGATGAACATAGTACAGTTTTGTACCTACCATAAATGTAGATGTTTGAGTGCTAATACAGCTGCAGTCCAGGTTTCCTCCTCCTTCCCTCTTGGGACAGGCCTTATGGCTAACACCTCCTCATACAACCTCATTGGGGTATTCTTTTATGGTGTATTTGCTTGCAACTACTGTTTTTTGATTATATTGCATTTGCTTTACTACATAAATTTATGTTTTGCCTTCCCTCTGGGGCACCTGACATCTGGGGCAAGAAAAACTGAAGAAAATGGCGTTGGTTGGTTCTTTTATACCCCTGTCACACTGACGTCAGGGAAGAAGCAACAACAACCTACGCCGGACCTAGACTTTGGAATTCGGCTGACCGAGGACCCGCCTGACGGCAGGAGAACCCATCCTGTTTTGACGGCAGCTGTATTAGCACTCGAACATCTACATTTATGGTAGGTACAAAACTGTACTTTTAGAGCCACCCTTCAAAGTAAAAAATGTGTCAATCCAGCAACCTCTACAGTTAAATTTCCTCGATTCTAGAGTATTAGATTTTCTATGGAGCCTGTGTCTTCTAGACTTATGTTTCCATTTTTACAGGAGACTCCCAGGAAGTCGTCCCACCTTCCTTCATCATCTTTCTAAATCAGATCCTTCCGAAGTTTTTCCAAGTCAAATATGGACAGAATGATGAGGAAATTCCTTAGAGCACAAATCCAGATGGGGTGTTACTGGCTGTGTATCCCATCAGATCTGTGAGCCTTCAGCCACCTTCACATCCCATAGTAACTCTTTCTCTGATCTGACCCATTGATTTGGAGCCATTGTATCTGAAGGCACTGGGAGCTGAAGTGTTGGATCCAAAAATACCACCATCTTCTTCAACTTGATGGTTTCCTTGATTTATTCAACACTGATCCCCTCTGAGGAGGATAAGTCTCTGAGCCAAAGTGTTGGCACCAGATCTGTGGGGTTAATTGCAACTCCAAGGTTTTCGGAGCCATCACATCCCCTCGGAGCTTTGGCACTGGGTAGCTCAGGTCCGACTCCCTCCTTGCATGGGAGAATTGGGAGGGGTGGAGAACTGCCTGAGCTGGGATCTTTGGCTTGGCAAGGTTGGTTTCTACTTCTTTTGGACACTCTGCCTTTTGGTAGTGGAGAGCATTTTCTCCCATCCCAGGGAATCTTCTACTCTCAATTCCTCAGATCCTATAACATTCCCACAACAGATTTGAGCTGCAAATCTCATCATCATCCTCCACAGGGGCAGCCAGCCCATAAGAGCTCACAGTTCCTATTCAACAACTTCCTGGCTCTTCTGGTGTCTCTCCAGAACATCTCACTGAAGAGGTCCACCGGAAGAAAACATGCAAGAGGAGGCACTTAAATTTTACTCAGGAATATTTGACAGAGGACACTGATTTTGATGAGGGGAAGGGTCTCCTAGGTCCCCACCTGAGGATGTCTTCTTAGGGGACATTTTAGAGATCCTGCTCCAAAAAAAGTGGTTGGGCCACCCAGAGCCCTTCCCAAAAAGGATCTGTGTTCCTGGAAGCCTTTGCTTCTGACCCATCTACCACTTGGGTTACTGTCTCCCTGCGGATGACCTTATAGACATTGTCTCCCACTGAGTACAGAAGGAACAAGACACCGTGGAGCCTATCTCTCACTGACCAGACAAGATTCTAGGAGCCCCCAAAGACAAAATGTTTTGGAGTAAGGAAATCTATGTAGATGTTATGGTTGTGGCGGCAGACATCAAAAAGGAACTTTCTGAACAGAGTTCCTCTGTCCACCCTCCTAATAGGTAGTCTAGGGCATTGGACAGATTTGGAAAGTGTGTTTATGCTTTGGTGACCTTCACCTTGTGGTCACTTAACTATCTCGTACATACAGAATGACTTGATCAAGGCACTGTCTAAGTCTACCCCAGTGGTCCATGTCAGCAGAGGAAGAGAAAACTTACTCCTCCCAACTGGCCACCCTAAAATATATATCCAATGCATCCATGAGGTTAATATCTCATGCTGCTGAATGTTCATGGACTTTTGTTTCAGTTATAGCCATCAGGATACATGCCTGGATAAGATTGTGTAATTTTGCGGAGCCCTTTAAAAACCCTCTTTCATCATATCTCCTTTTGATGGATCTTCCATGTTTGGGCCCACAGTTAGACATGCTTTCCTGTAGTGGGCTAGATGGAAAGACTTTGTCTGCTGTTGGAATCCATTGCTCTACCCTGCAAAGATCTTTCTCTAGGAATCCGCATGGTGGTGAGAAGATGTGGTTCTGAAAATCTCAATCTTTTTTTTGATTATTTTTTTGATTTTTTTTTTGATTATTTTTACAGATTACTGTTTTTACAATTTAATATATATAAAGCACTTTGTCTATTCAGTATCTTCACAAATCCTTATCTCTTTAAAAACTTTCATTTGTCTCTAGTGCTTGCTGTCTGGTAGGCTATTGTGTAAACTGAAACATCTCTGTGTAATTATCTCTTGGCTAGTGGGGGCTGGTTCTTTTGTGTTCTTGTAAAAAAAAAAAAAGTTTCTGTCTTTTGCACACAGTGCAGAATAGAGAAGTTGTGACTGCAACTGAGCTACAAAATATAAGTATCATCTTGATTTTTTTTGATTATTTTTACAGATTACTGTTTTTACAATTTAATATATATAAAGCACTTTGTCTATTCAGTATCTTCACAAATCCTTATCTGTTTAAAAACTTTCATTTGTCTCTAGTGCTTGCTGTCTGGTAGGCTATTTTGTTATACTTGGTGGCTTTGCAGTTGCCCGCCCCTACTGTGACACACCTCCCAGTCTAGTGTCATTAGCTCATTCTGCTTAATACAGAGAGAACATTTGATAAGGCCTTCTGTTCCTCCTTTTCCCTTTCAAAAGTAAAACAAAACTTTTTTTTTTTTTTTTCTTTCGCCTGAACCTTCTTGTGTTCTGACTGTCCTTCTCAAACATTTTGGAAATATACAGTATATTTCAGAGCATTTGTTATAACTGTATTTGCTATAACTGATTTAAGTATTTTTTTCTGGTTTTTTTGATTATTTACTGCTTAGCGACTGCATTTTAGCCTGTTTATACAGCTCTGCATTCTATTTAAACTGTTTTTGTGTTGATTAACTGTTTTGCACTTTTAAAAAGTTAGTTGTTGCTTAATTTTACCTGTAGGCTAACACACTCAAGCGCTTAGCCACTTAAAAGCATTTATAGCATTTACTGTCTGTTTTTCCTCTGTTTTCTGCAAAAAGAAAACAAAAACAAAAAAAAATCTTGTTTTCCGCCTTACTGAACTAGAATAGTCCAGTATTCAGAGTTTGCTGACCTCTGGGCTTTGTCTTGGTTCCTGTGCTATTCCATATCCTTATTTGGATAAAAGGAAGCCTTTTGTTCACCAGTGGGAGTGGGGAGCACTGAGCGCCTATTTGTCCCTAGAGGAGTGGTTTCCAGCCAGAAACTTGTAGTCTATTGGCCATTTTGGGTCAATTCTAGCTCTTTTCAGCCCCTGTAATAAAGCCCGCTTTAGCTGCGCTTTTTGTATTCAACTCAGCACAGCTCCTCGTGGTGTACTGCAGAGTTCTACAAGCAGCAGAGAGCAAAAGAGTGACTTTTTCCTGATTTAAGTATTTTTTCTGGCTTTTGATTATTTACTGCTTAGCGACTGCTTTTCGCCTGTTTATACAGCTCTGCATTCTATTTAAGCTGTTTTTGTGTTGATTAACTGTTTTGCACTTTTAAAAAGTTAGTTGTTGCTTAATTTTACCTGTAGGCTAACACACTCAAGTGCTAGCCTTAAAAGCATTTATAGCATTTACTGTCTGTTTTCTGCAAAAAAGAAAAAAAAACAAAAAAAAAAATCTTGTTTTCCCGCCTTACTGAACTAGAATAGTCCAGTCTTCAGAGTTTGCTGACCTCTGGGCTTTGTCTTGGTTCCTGTGCTATTCCATATCATTATTTGGATAAAAGGAAGCGTCTTTGTTCACCAGTGGGAGTGGGGATCACTGAGTGGCCTGTTTGTCCCTAGAGGAGTGGTTCCAGCCAGAAACTTGTAGTCTATTGGCCATTTTGGGTCAATTCCTAGCTCTTTTCAGCCCCCTGTAATAAAGCCCGCTTTAGCTTGTATTCAACTCAGCACAGCTCCTCGTGGTGTCCTGCAGAATTCTACAAGCAGCAGAGAGCAAAAGAGTGACTTTTTCCTGATTTACGTATTTTTTTTCTGGCTTTTTGATTATTTACTGCTTAGCGACTGCATTTTCGCCTGTTTATACAGCTCTGCACTCTATTTAAACTGTTTTTGTGTTGATTAACTGTTTTGCACTTTTAAAAAGTTATTTGTTGCTTAATTTTACCTGTAGGCTAACACACTCAAGTGCGCTAGCCGTTTAAAAGCATTTATAGCATTTACTGTCTGTTTTTCCTCTGTTTTCTGCAAAAAAAAAAAAAAATCTTGTTTTCCCACCTTACTGAACTAGAATAGTCCAGTCTTCAGAGTTTGCCGATCTCTGGGCTTTGGCTTGGTTCCTGTGCTATTCCATATCCTTATTTGGATAAAGGGAAGCTTCTTTGTTCACCAGTGGGAGTGGGGAGCACTGAGCAGCCTATTTGTCCCTAGAGCAGTGGTTCCAGCCAGAAACTTGTAGTCTATTGGCCATTTTGGGTCAATTCCTAGGTCTTTTCAACCCCCTGCTATAAAGCCCGCTTTAGCGCGCTTTGGCGTGATTTAGCACGGAGTTGCCCATAGAGCACCATCGGGCAGCGCCGGTTAAACAAGGTTAAACTATTTCTGGCTCTGTAAAGTCTGCTCTTCAGTTTTTCCCTTAGAACTTCTCTACTTGCAATCTAAACAGTCTATTCTCTATCTCAATAGCTCAGCACTTGTTCCTAAAGCATTTTTATATAGGTAAAGTACTTGTATACTAAACAAAGTACTACATTAGCCTAGAATCCCCTTGAGTACCCATTTCCTATAGGTCCCTTCTGACTCAGTTACACAGCAAACGTTTTCACTTTTTCTAGCATGTCAAGGGTCAGTTGCTAGCGCCTCTCCTGTTCAGCTGGTGAATCTGCATCTTGAGGCAATGTTACAATTGCCTCATGTACACAGACAACCCACTCCTTCTCCCACAAAACACAAATACATGTGAGAGATGCAACTATATAGCCAAACTGGAGGCTGAGCTCTCTCAACTCAGGACTGGCAAGACCAGACAGGAGGAGAAGGAAACCACGCACACCACAAACCCAGTTTCACATAGAACTATCACAACTGCAAAACAAACACATAAACACACAAAGACATACTCAGAGGCACTGATCAAAAATCTACCAAAACTACAGAGGCCTCCAAAGCAGACACCCAAGCAACTGCCACCTCAAGACATAAGACATGCAACACATAGTTCTCAAAGTCAGTGTGCTAAACAGTCACAGCCCTTAAGGCCAAACACAATGCCAGACACACTTGTTATAGGTGACTCCATAGTCAGACACACTGACGTCCCACTCACCAGACTGAACAAGGAAAAGATCACAGTTAGCTGCCTGTCAGGCGCTAGAATCTGCCACATAACACAAGCACTCAGGTCACTCCACAGCAAGTACAAGTATGACTCAGTCATTGTCCATGCCGGTGTGAATGACCTGAGACGTACCTCCCTGGACTACATGAAAAGAGACATAGAGGAGCTCTCAGATTATGTAGCCCAGGCCAGTATGACCCTGACCCTAAGCAGTATCCTACCCTCACCAAGAATGATGCCACAATACAGAGACAAAATGATCAGCTTTAATAATTGGCTTAATTACTGGTGTCATTCTAAGGGGATCCAATGTCTGTCTGCCTGGGATGACATGCTTGACAAGCCACGCTGCTTTGCAAGGGATGGCTTGCACCTGTCACCCCTGGGCTTCCGGATATTGGCAAAGGCTTTTGCCACCCCCATAGTGCCTTTTTAGGCAAGGCTCAAATGATAAACCTACCGCCTAGAAAACAAAAATGGAGAAAACTAAGGGTAATACTGCTCAATGCCAGAAGTCTAAACCTCAAGATGCATGCCTCAAGCCCTCCTCAGTATGGAGAACATCGATGTTTGTGCTGTGACTGAAACCTGGTTCAAGGCTCCTGAGAGCACCCCAGCACTATCAGGTTATACCTCATATCATGCTCCGCCCCAAAATCCGGACCGAACTACAAAAGGAGGGGAGTATCCATATTCATAAAGGATACCCACACCTCCAGGTTAGTGGCAATGCACGAAGCATCGGAGACCATCCAGGTGCAATTAACCATAGGTAAAACTGCCCTACAGTTTGTAACATGCTACAGACCACCTTCTCAAACTCAGGAAACCCACACAGCCTTCCTGAAGACACTGGAGAGTATAAATGTCTCTCCAAACACCATCATATTGGGTGACTTCAACTACCCAAACATAGACTGGGAACATTACTCAAGCCCCAACACCCTAGCCCAAAGGTTCCTTGAGTTCATAAACTCAAATGCTATGGAACAACTAGTCACCATTCCCACAAGAGGAGAAAATATACTAGACCTGATCATCACAAACATGGGGACAAAATGCTCCAAACCGGAAGTATATCCCTCATTGGTGAGATCAGACCATAAATTAATCTCACTGGAGATCCACATCCCGCCCCCACCCCCAGCAAAAAGACCACAGTGAAGAACTTCTCAAAAGCAAACTTCACACTTCTTAAGACTGGAGTGGTATCCTTCAAGGCCCCGAGCCAGTGGAAACCACAACCCACGCTGCTGAAACCCTTACAAATGCCTTCTACGAGCACCTCCAGGAATGTATGGATCAAGCAATCCCTAATAAAATCAAGACCTTTTCCACCAAAGGCAGGCGCCGGTCTGGTGGACTCCAGCCATAAACAAACTCTACAACAAGAGGAGAAAGCTACTACATGACAGAGCAAAATCCCTAAATGGGAAGGCATCTCTGATCAATACTAGCAAAACTACGATCACTCATAAAATCATCCAAGGCCAACTTTGAGAGAAAAATCGCTAATGACACAAAAGACAATCATAAAGCCTTCTTTAGCTATGTTAGAAACCTGGGTGGAAACTCCCAGATATGCTCAGAATTAGTCCAAAATGATAAAAAATCACTGAACCCACAGACATTGCCAACATACTGGCAGACAGGTTCAGTGCAAATTTCTCCCTCCCTCCCCCAAAAGGAGAAATATCTATCCCACCAGAGTCTAGCCTCCCAAACATCTCAGATGCCCAGGTGAGAGCTGCTCTCTCTAAAGCAAAAAACACAGCATCAATGGGACCAGACGGTGTCCCCGGCTGTGTGCTACACAAACTCAATGAGGAACTAAACCCACACATGCTGGACAAGCCACGCTGCTTCGCAAGGGACGGCTTGCACCTGTCACCCCTGGGCTTCCGGATATTGGCAAAGGCTCTTGCCACCCCCATAGTGCCTTTTTTAGGCAAGGCTCAAATTCTAAACCTACCACCCTAGAACACCAAAAAGGAAAAAAACTAAGGGTAATGCTGCTCAGTGCCAGAAGTCTCAATCTCAAGATGCACGCACTCGAGGCCCTTCTCAATATGGAGAACATCGATGTCTGTGCTGTGACAGAAACCTGGTTCAAGGCTCCTGAGAGCACCCCAGCACTAACAGGTTTCACCTCATATCATGCCCGCCCCAAAATCCGGACAACACCAAGAAAGGAGGGGTGTCCATATTCATAAAGGACACCCACACCTCAAGGTTGGTGGCAACGCACGATGCATCGGAGACCATCCAGGTGCAATTAACCATAGGCAAGACTGCTCTGCAATTTGTAGCATGTTACAGGCCACCCTCTCAAACTCAGGAACCTCACATGGCCTTCCTGAAAACATTGAGGGGATAAATGTATCTCCAAACACCATCATACTAGGTGACTTCAACTACCCTAATATAGACTGGGAACACTACTCAAGCCCGAACACTCTAACCCAAAGATTCCTGGAGTTCATAAACTCAAATGCCATGGAACAACTAGTCACCATCCCCACAAGAGGTGAAAACATACTTGATCTCATCATCACGAACATGGGATCAAAATGTTCAACACCGAAGTATACCCCTCACTGGTGAGATCAGATCATAAACTAATCTCGCTGGAGGTCCTCATCCCGCCCCACCTGAAACAAAAAGACCACAGTGAAAAACTTCTCAAAAGCCGATTTCACACTTCTAAAAACTAGTGTGGTCTCCTTTAAGGCCCCTGAGCCAGTGGTAAACATTACTCAAACCGCTGAATCACTTACAAATGCCTTCTACCAGCACCTACAGGACTGCATGGATCAGGCAATCCCAAACAAAACTAAGACTCTCTGTACCAAAGGCAAGCGTCCAGTCTGGTGGACCCCAGCCATAAACAAGCTCTACAACAAAAGGAGGAAGCTACTACAAGATAGAGCAAAATCCTTGAAAGGTAAGACACCTTTGATCATTATAAGTAAAAACTAAGAGCTCTCATAAAATCATCCAAGGCAAATTTTGAGAGAAAAATCGCCAAGGACTCTAAAGACAATCATAAGGCCTTCTTTAGCTATGTTAGAAACCTAGGAGGAAACTCCCAGATATGCTCAGAATTAGTTCAAAATGATGTGAAAATTACTGAACCTACACACATTGCTAACATACTGGCTGACAGGTTCAGTGCAAACTTCTCCCCCCCCCAAAAGGAGAGATATCTATTCCAGAGGATTGTAGCCCCCAAACATCTCCAACGCCCAGGTGAGAACTGCCTCACTAAGGCAAAACACAGCATCCATGGGACCGGATGGTGTCCCGCTGTGTGCTTCATGAACTCAACGAGGAATTAAACCCACAGTTAGGACAGCTGTTTAATCTTAGCCTCACCTCAGGATACGCACTCCAAGGAGTGGCGCACGCGACTGTGGTCCCACTTCATAAGGGCGGTGCCTCCACAGACCCTGGAAATTACCGCCCATTAGCTTGACAAGCCTTATCTGCAAAGCCATGGAGAGGATCATAATGGAACTCATAAATAAAGACATAGGGAACTTGCAGACTTTGGATCCAACCCAGTTTGGCTTTGTCAAAGGCAGATCCTGCCTCTTAAACTTGGTTGACTTTTTCGAGACAGTCACCAAGGCCATTGATGAGGGAAAGGCAGTCCATACAGCCTACCTCGACCTGGCAAAGGCCTTCACACAATACCCCACTCAGATATCATCGAAAAACTCATCAGCTTGAATGTAAACCCATACATCACAAGATGGGTTGCAAACTGGCTAAGCGACAGAACCCACAGGGTCAGAGTTGCTGGAGCCATGTCAGACTCAAAGCCTGTCACAAGTGGTGTCCCACAGGGCTCAGTCCTGGGTCCACTCTTGTTCGGCATCTACTTTTCTGAAGTACAAGCAAACACAGGAGGGTTATGGCTGACAAAGTTTGCAGATGACTGCAAACTGGGCCATAGTCGAAAACACATCTGACACAGATATCCTCCAGAAGGGCCTCACAGAAACGGATAACTGGTGCCAGAGCCATGGCCTGAAGTTAAACGCCAAAAATGCATAGTCATACCCTTCGGGAAAAACAAGGTTACCCCTAGCTACCATATAGGTGACAATCCACTGAGCACAGAAAAGTCATCAAGGATCTGAGGACCCAAGTTGACAGTAGTCTTCGCTTGACACTCATGTTGCTAAAGTAGTTAGGAAAACCTTCTATATCGCCCACCTGATCATGAAGGGATTCACATCTAGATCAAGGGAGGTCATCGCCCCTGTACTCATCACTCATTAGACCTATGATTGAGTACAATGCCCTGCTCGAATGTATCTGACCAGACACCTGATGCAGCTTGAAAGGCCCCAAAAGTTCCTCACCAAAAGGATAAAGGGTCTCAAAAATATGTCTTATGCTGCCCGACTGAAAGAACTCCAGCTTTATTCAGTCTCATACCGCTTGCTCAGAGGTGACCTGTGCCTGACATATAAGGCCATGTCAAACCCAGATTTGATGAATATGCTTCACCTCAAAAAATCTAGTTCCCTCAGAACCACAAGGGCAGGAGACTTAAACCTTGACACGGTTATAAATAGAACGTGCTGGAGGGACAGATTCATCACCCAGAGACTCCCTATGCTGTGGAACAAAATCCCGGTACATGTGAGGCAGAGCACCTCGCTGGCCTTGTTCAAGAGGAATCTTGACCAATGGATGGGAGATCGCAGATATACCCCAGGGATTACTTCAGTGTCACTGCTTGACAGAGGCACAGAAAAATGATGGGCATAGTTTTTATTCAAACTAAAGGGGTGGCGAAAGCCACATAACTATGGGCTAGGCTTATAAATGCCCTTGGGCAGATAGCCTAGTATGAACCTATGAACCTATAAGGCTGCTGTTTAATCTTAGCCTTACTACAGGATACGTACCCAAAGAATGGCGTACGGCAACTGTGGTCCCACTCCACAAAGGCGGTGCTTCTACGGACTCTGGAAATTACCGCCCCATAAGCTTGACGAGCCTTGTCTGCAAAGCTATGGAGAGGATCATAATGGAACTCATAAATAAAGACATTGGGGACCTACAGACACTGGATCCTACCCAATTTGGCTTTGTCAAGGGCAGATCCTGCCTCTTGAACTTGGTCGACTTTTTCGAAACAGTCACTAAGGCCATTGATGAGGGTAAGGCAGTTCACACAGTCTACCTTGACCTAGCAAAAGCATTCGACACAATACCCCACTCGGGCATCATAGAAAAGCTCACCAGCTTAGATGTAAACCCATATGTCACAAGATGGGTTGCAAACTGGCTCAAGGACAGAACACACAGGGTTAGAGTTGCTGGTGCCATGTCAGACTCTAAGCCGGTCACGAGCGGTGTCCCACAGGGCTCAGTCCTGGGCCCCCTCTTGTTCGGCATTTATTTTTCTGAAGTGCAGGCAAACATAGGGGGATTGTGGCTGACAAAATTTGCAGATGACTGCAAACTGGGCACCATAATTGACACTCCATCAGACACAGACATCCTCCAGAAAGGTCTCATAGAAATGGATAACTGGTGCCAGAGCCATGGCCTTAAGCTAAATGCCAAAAAATATATAGTCATACCCTTTGGGAAAAACAAGGTAACCCCTAATTACCACATAGGTGGTAATCCATTAAATACGGAAGAAGTTATCAGGGACCTGGGGACCCAAGTTGACAGTAACCTCTCTTTTGACACTCACATTGCCAAAGTGGTTAGGAAGACCTTCTACATTGCCCACCTGATCATGAAGGATTCACATCCAGATCAGGAGAGGTCATTGTACCCCTGTACTCTTCACTTATCAGACCAATGATTGAGTACAACGCCCATTCGAATGTACCTTACCCGACACCTGCAGCAGTTGGAAAGACCCCAAAAGTTCCTCACCAAAAGGATAAAGGGCTCAAACATATGTCATACGATGCCCGACTGAAGAAACTCCAGCTCTATTCAGTCGCATACCGTCTGCTCAGAGGTGATCTGTGCCTGACATACAAGGCCATGTCCAACCCGGAATTAATGGACATGCTCCACCACAAAAAATCCAAATCCACCAGAGCCACGAGCAAGAGACTTAAACCTCAACACGGATATAAATAGGACGTGCTGGAGGGACAGATTCATCACCCAGAGACTCCCTACACTATGGAACAGAATCCCAGTCCATGTGAGGCAGAGCCCCTCACTGACTCAGTTCAAGAGAAATCTTGACGAGTGGATGGGAGATCGTAGGTTTACCCCGGGAATCATCTCTGTATCACTGCTGGACAGAGGCACAGCAAACTAATGGGTATAGTGTTCTCATCCTAAGGGGTGGTGAAAGCCACACACACTCTGGCTAGGCTTATAAATGCCCTAGGGCAGATAGCCTAGTATGAACCTATGAACCTATAAGAACCTTTTCAGGACTTGTGGGGATTTTTCTCCCAGACACAGAGGAGGAAATAATAAAGAAAGACACTGTCCTCATAGCAGAGGGAGTCCGCAGAACCAATGGCCTTGAGACTCTTACTTAGGTAGGGCCTTTCGCTGCTCCTGAAAGGTTGCCTGACTGTTTTTCTCTGGAGGCATCAGGGGAGCCCTTTTCTATGTATCTAAATGCCTGGACAGCCATCACAAGAGATTCTTGGGTGCAGAGGAGCATATCCAGAAGATACTTCATTCCCTTTTTACAAAATCCCTCACAAAAGAGATGTCAGAGGGAGTTGGCAGCCTTAGAAATTCAAAAGCTGCTAGAAAAGAGAGACATTCAAAAGTTCTCACCAGGCCAAGCACGATCTGGAATTTACTCAAGGTTCTTTTTAGTGCCAGAGAAATCAGGGGACCTTAGAACTATTCTAGATTTCAGTCATTTAAATCAATTTGTGAAGAACTTCAAGTTCTGGATGGTCATGGTTCAGTCCATTCTACCTCTCCTACAGAAGGCCAACTGGATGTGCTCAATAGATCTTCAAAATAAACTGGTGCTCTTGAAGATATCTGCACTTTTGGCTGAGAGCCAGTCATTACCAGTTCAGAGCCCTGCCTTTTGGTCTCACCACAACCCCCAGGGTGTTCACCAGATGTATGGTAGTGGTGGCAGCTCATCTCAGACTGCATAGATTCAGAGTGTTTCCTTATCTAGATGGCTGGCTCCTTTCCACACCAACCAAGGCATCTTCTGCAAAAAGCCAGAGATTACTTACTCCAGTTTGTCCGTTCCTAGGGGTCACAATAAATTTTTTCAAGTCCCAACATCAAACAGTTCAAGTCTTGGAGTTTATAGGAACTCACCTGGACACAGACAGTTCGCATTCATACCCCAGAGCAGAATTCACTCCCTAAAATTTGCATGTCAGATTCTGGACCCATCCCTCTCCTTCTTCGAGACTGGTTCTTCAAGCCTTAGGTTCGATGGCTGCAGCGATCACCCTATTACCTGTCACTTGCTTTTACATGAGAATTCGCCAATGAACACTTTTGGTATAGTGGTCAGTGCTTTGACATCCTTTGAAGTATCCTGTAAAGATTTTGCGAGCCTGCAAGGATTCCCTACTTTGGTGGGTACAGTTGAACGAGCTTTGTCAGGGATGCCCATTTATCTTTCCTCCCCGGAAGGCCATGTTGAGCACGGACACCTCCCAATTGGGGTTAGGGGGGTATTTCATGGGACGGACTGTTCAGGTTACATGCTCCCCAGAGGAGACCAATTTGCATATCAATATCTTTCTTAAAGATGAGAGTAATCCTATTACCATTGCAGGCCTTTCAGAACTCTCTCCCTTTAGGTACAATTGCTATCTGACAGACAATTTGTCAGTGATATGGTACATCAAAAAACAGGGGAAACCAGATCTTATCCCCTTTGGCATGAAGCAATGAGAGTCTGGCAGTGGGTGATCTCCGACTTTCTTGTAGCAGTGCACATCCCGGGGAAATCCAACGTCTTAGCTGGCAAGCTCAGCAGAACACTGTTGATGCCGCATGAGTGGTTTATCAATCTTGTAGCAACAGAAATTATTTTTCATCACTGGGATAAACCTTGCTCTGACCTCTTTGCCTCTCCCTTCAACAAAGTGCAGCAGATTCTTTCCCTAATTCCCCCTCAGGGGGAATAACAGAGAGATGCTCTAGTCCACATTTGGCCCCCCCGGTCTCCTGTATGCTTATCCTTCCCTTCCCTTAGTACCCAAATTTCTCCAGAAAGCACAGCAGTTAAAGAGGTCTCTGCTGGTATGGTTCACATTCCTATGGTCTCCACCTCGCACACTGGGTCGCAGTTCAGATCTGCTGTCACACCCATCAGGAAGGATTCATCTGGACATTCATGGCCCCACTGACATTCAAGGCTTGGTTTCTCCAATTCCAGTGACGACTCGACAGTCCATGCTTTCCTCTCTACTTCTTCAGATTTTATCCTCATCTCAAAAACCTTCTATCAGAAAGATATACAAGAGTAAATGGAAGAGATTTTCATATTTGGTGGAACAAAGAAAGCTGGATCCATTTACAGCTCCAATTCCTTCTGTATTAGTTTTTCTGGATTTAGTTTTTCAGGGTGGTGCTAGTTTCTATACCGTAAAAGTCCAGCTTGTCTCCATCTCTAATTACCACATAGGGCATAATGCCTGCCCCCTAGCTTCTTCTAAAATTTGTAAGGCTTTTCTGAAGGGCAGTCTTCTGCTTAGACCTCCAGAAGGAGACCCTACCCTACTGTGAGATCTTACTGTTTTATTACAAACTTTAATCCAATCCCCTTTATACTTTTGGCTAAGTCAGACCTATAAACTGTAAACTGTTCGCAACATGTATTGATGATATGATTTTTCCTGTATTATTTTTTTTCTGTATGTTGTGTTTGGAGCTTTTCTCCCTGGGCCTCTGCTGAGAATGGACATGTATCCAGTTGGACTATCCCAGTCAACAAATGTAATATAAGTAAATAAATAAAATATCTCTCTTGGAAAACAACTTTTCTTGTTGCCATTACATCTGCAAGGTGAGTTTTTGAACTCCAAGCATATTCTTCAGGACTGCCTTATTTGTTTTTTCACAAAGACAGATTGACCTTGCGTACAAACCCTTCCTTCTTACCCAAAATTATTTCTGAGTCAAATGTGAATCAAGTAATCAGTTTACCAGTCTTCTTTCCAAAATGTGACAGTAAGGGGGAATACATGCTACGTCATTTAGATGTGCATAGACAACTTTGTTTTTACCTGCATAGAACAAAAGGATTTTGAAAAACTAATTAACTTGGTTTCCTTTGCTAAAAAATTGGGAAAAACAGTATCTAAAGTTGCCTTAGCTAAATGGATAACAGATTGCATTTCCTTTGTATATTCTCTAAGAAGATTGTCCTTACTTACATCTCCAAAGACTCATTCAACTAGATCCATGGTTACATCATCAGCCTTTTGGGCCAGAGCTTCAATTAATGATATTTGTGCTGTGGCCACTTGGACCAATTCTCATATCTTTATTACTCATTACAAGTTGGACGTCATATCTAGAAACAGGGCTGCTTTTGGCTCCATAGTTCTCCGGTATATCCTTCTGTGAGGGTCGCCCAAGATTATAGTAGCTGGGGACTCTGTCCCATACATTGCGGTATGAATGAAAATGACAAGATCAGGTATTAAAGTTATGAACTCACCATAACTATGCATCCGTGTTGTCCATTTTCTGTCTTTCACAACTCCCCACCCCCAATCCTTATCCCTTGGGACTGACTTGAAGTATTTGCCCTTACTCTATCTCTATTCTGTTTTTTGTTAAAATTATAATTGTTATAAGTATTTCTGCCATCAGGGATATTTAGCAATAGCAAACTCAATATGAGATAATCTGACAAGCAGAAGGCATTATAGGTAAAGGGAGGATCTTGAGAGTTGGATCCATGAATTTAAAGAGATTGGCCATGTCAGATCCAAGATCCATATGTTGAGGAAGAATGAAATTGGACAACACAGATAGGTAGTTATGGTGAGTACATAACTAATTTTTATACATTTATTTATTTGCGTATTCTTCTGAACCTATGCCACAGTTTTCAAGACTTTTTGCTTCAATGAAAACCCTCATAATCTTTCACATATTGCTGCCTGTTCTTTTCTTTCTTGTATTACTTTCCTAGATGAGAAAAAAAACTTACATGCTTTCAGAAAACATCGACTTTTAGTCCTAAAAAGTGCACTAGATATCTTCAGCTAAAATAAATTGTGCACAGAAATTGTCTCTGAGTAGTCAATATTCGACAGAGTATAGCTGGAGCTTTTTAAGGCGGTCAGCATAGGGCATCTGCTTTAGGCCTGTGATTCTTTTAGTGAGGTATTTCTGCGGCCTTTCCAGTTATTGCAGATGTCTTGAGAGGTACATACCAAATGGGGCATTGTATTCTATAATGGGTCTAATGAGGGATGAGTACAGTGGGACATTTACCTCCTTTTTTCTGGATGAAAAGCCCTTAGTGATGAGGTGTACCACATAGAAGGATTTCCTGAATGTTGTGGCGAAGTGGTTATCGAAATTGAGACAACTGTCCGCCTGTGTTCCTAAGTCTGTTATCACACTTGTGGTGTTTAGTGTACTGCCACCTATGTGGTAATTCATGGGTACATGTTTTTTTCCCAAAGTGATAACTATACATTTCTTGGCATTGAGCTTGAGCCCATGGCTCTGGCACCAAGCATCTGTTTCTGTAAGGCCCTTTTGTAGAGTATCCACTTCATTTGGGGATTCAATAATGGTTCCCAGTTTGCAGTCATCTGCGAACTTTGTTAGCCAGAGTTCCTTAGTGTTGGCCTGTACTTCAGAGAAGTAGATGCCAAACAAGAACTGTCCCAGGACTGAACCCTGAGGGAGGTACTCCACTTGTCTGGAGCTGGATTTGGAGTCGGCTACTTTTACAGTGTGGGTTCTGTCAGTAAGCCAGTTGGCAACCCATCGAGTGACGTAGGGTTTAATGATTCCGGGTGGGGGATGGTGTCAAAGTCCTTGGCGAGGTCCAGATAGGCTGTGTTGACCGTCTTACCCTCGTCCACGGCTCTGGAGACTGATTCGAAGAAGTCAGTCAGGTTCAGGAGACAAGATCAGCCCTTCACTAACCCAAACTGGGTGGGGTCCAGTGTTTGAAGGTTGCCAGTGTCTTTGTTTATAAGTTGCATGATGAAGAACATAATGCAGTTGTGTAAGTAAACTTACTATAACAGTAGATGTTTATATGATCACTGCTGCCGTAGCTGCTGACTCCCTCCTTCCCCCTTATTTTTGTACATTTCTTGTTATTGTCATTGCCACTATGTGGGCTTTTATGGTTATATTCCTAGCATTGTCATCTTAAGGCTTTAGCCTCCATCTGTCTGTTGGCATAAAAGCTCTGAAGACTGTCATATCAGCTCAAGCTGACTATGGTGTATAGAAAGCACCCTAAAAGCTTTGGAAGCTGCTCAGCTGTTATATCCTTAGTAAGATATGACACACATACTGCAGTAGTCATCATTCAAATGTCTCCTGTTATGGGAAAGTTACTCACACAAACGTGCTTTCACGTGGTTATGAATATGTGAATTTTGTCTTGTTGAATATATATTAAAAAAAAACAAAAAAAAACAAAATGTCTTTTCAAGTGTGTTTGATCCTAAGACTTGCTGTGTCATCATGCTCATGTAATAAAAAGATATGAAAGACCAAGAACTGTATTTCTTTTAGAAATTGTAATTGCTGATGGAAGGAGATGACATAGACTTACATGTATATTAGCGATCTTTAGTATTGTTATGGTGAGTAAAAGAATTGATCTGTCTACTTGTTTACTGCAGGTCAGCAACAGGGAGATGGGATCATTTAATTAACTCAAGGGGCTGGAGAAAGGTCAGAGTATATAACTGTGTGCTTTGATATAGGATAGATACTATCTTGACTTGCCAGCATGTGGTGTATTCATCTGGAAATGGTATCTACATGAAGATTATTTATTAATTTATTTAACATAACATCTGACTCATGATTTGTTAGGCTCAATGTTTCTATATTTAGAATTAGTCAGGAGACTTAAGCATTTGGAGCTTAGGTATTTCTTTATGCATTCTATTTTTATTTCATTTTATTTCAGTTCTCTGCTTATGCCAACCTAAGCATATTTTAACCTGTGATCTGAAGTAGTTAACTTCATTTGATCATTAACCTGTGGGTTTCGGATCTGATACGGATCCAAGCCAGCAGCTTTCCAAGCTAAGATCCGAGCTCCAACCTCCTCCCCCTTACCCATACTACACTGCAACCTCCTTCCAACCTTAGATCTTGTTTGCTGTGGCTTCGGCAGGATGTGATCTCTGAGCTCCAGGCAGGTAGAGTGGGATCTTTTGGTCTAGCTTTAGCTGTGCGTTCTTTCAGTGTGTGTGTGTGTGTGTGTGTGTGTGTGTGTGTGTGTGTGTGTGTGTTTAGTTTTTTTCCCTTGTTCTCCCTCGGGTTTACTGCAAAAAAAAAAAAAAAGAGAAAGTTTAGTGTTTTAAACTTTATCATAGTGTAGGCCTCCCCTTCCCGCCCTTGGTGTGTGTGTGCATGCACGTTTATATAGGTTACTAGTTAGCCTTTGCTAGTTGTAGGGTGGCTATGTTGGACTCCCAGGAGCCGACCTTTTCTAAATGCACAGTGTGTGGCCATAAGCTGTCATCGGCCGATGGTCACACACTGTGCGTCGTGTGTTTAGGGGTTCCCCACCTTACTTTGGGCTGCAAGATTTGTGCAGCCTTTAACCCTCGGGCTCTGCGGGATTGCAGTGTCAAGTTGATTCTGGCTGGTCTTCTCCCAGTGGAATTGGCAGCTTCTTTTTTTGCTTCTTCAGCCACAGCTGTGGCCACACAAGCTTCTGGTTCTCCACCCCTGTCTATGACTCCCACTTCAAAACAGGGCGATAGAGAGGTTAGGAAGGAGAAGCACAAAAGAAAGAGCAAGAGAAAAAAAGAGAGAGAGAAGTAGAGGGGTTGCAGGAGACCGGCGGACTCGGATCCGTCAGCCCCCCCCCCTGCCAAAGTGGTCTCCACGCCAGAAAAAGTTCCTAGGCAGTCTTCCCCTCAGCTCCGTTCTCCAAGATTCTCCCCGGAGCCGGAGGAGGAGGAGGCTCGGCCTGCTTCAAGGTTGTTCTTGCATTGGCTCTCCCGGCCGGTGTTGGTGGTGTCCTTCAGATCCACGAGAAGCCTCTCTGAAGCTGACATGGACCAGATGATGAGAAGGTTCTTGCAGACTGAATTGTAGAAGGGACTGTTGCTGGCTCCCCCTCTCGCCGGAGCAGGGAGTTCGGCTCCAATGTTTGCCCCAATAGCTCCTTCTCTGATCCATCCCCGGCTTTCAGAGTCCCTTGATCCGAGGTGCCCCGGAGTCAGGGGGTCGGCGGCGATGATTCCTCCAACTTTGTCACCGGCCATGCCCTTGATTTTGTCAGATCCTATGTCACTTCCGAGCTCTCGGAGCCAGGGTCTGGGCATTGGATCTGAGGTGATGAGTGTGTTGTCGGCTCCATTGTGGTTGGGACATACCATCCCTCTGGGTCCGGCTGTTCCGGGCTCAACCCCAATCCTTTAGTCGAATCCGAGGGGCACGCCTACTCGTTCCATCAGTTTCATGGAAGTCTGTTCCACTTCGGCCTTCGACATTGTGGAAAGGGTTCTCTCAGGAGGATCAAGACCCCTTACTCTTTCCTCAGAGTCCGCCCTTGCTCCCTTACAGTTGAGTATGTCTTCTGTCATCCAGTCCTCCCAGGGACAGCCTGTGTCTGATACGCACCAGACGGTTCCCCTCGAGGAATACAAAACTGTTTGTGTGCCCTCCCCGGACAGCCCCCCCCCCCCCGAGGAGGTCCCTCACAAATGCCCGTGCAAGAGGAGGCACATGGACTCCCCCGAGTCCCTCACTGAGGATACCGACTTAGAGGAGAGGGAAGGTTCCCCCAGATCACCTCCCAAAGACGTCTCCTTCGGAGACATTATGGAAATTTTCCGCCAGAGGGGAGGCTGGTCCACCCAAAAGCCTTCCTCGGATGAGTCTGTATTCCTGGAGGTGTTCGACGCAGGCCCATCTACCTCTTGGGTGTCCCCCCCGGCTGATCCTGTGGTGGACCTCATTACCACCAGAGCTTGGAAAGAACCAGACACTGTAGAGCCAATACCAAAATGGGCAGATATAGTGTTGAACCCTCCTACTGACAAGCCTGCATAGAGTAAGGGTTCCCCAGCTGATGCCGTGGTGGTAGCGATGACCACCAAAAAGGAACTGGCCCAGGAAAGTTCCTTGGTCCATCCTCTGGAAAAGGAGTCTAGGGAGATGGATCGTCTCAGAAAGCGGACTTATGCTTCAGCTACCTTTGCCATAAGGGCGCTGAACTATATGGCCCACGTGATTATGCTTCAGAGCAACCTCATGAAAGAGGGGTCTACTTTAAACGAAAGTGGAATCCGTCTAATACGAATCCGTTGACATGTAAACAGCAAGACACGGAAATGTCGAACACACTAAATAGCAAAATCGGAAATGTCGAGTTGTCATAGTTTGCCCCTCTGCGGTATAGCTCCGTAAGGTAAGTGTGCGATAGTTACGGACCTTAGGGTTAGGGTGCAGGTTAAGGTAAGTGCATAGACAGGTATTGTATGCAAGGTTTAGTGTAGGGTTTTGTTAAGTGTATGTGTGTGGAATATTTACTTTGTGTGGGTATAGTTCTGTAGGGTAAGTGTGCGATAGTTACGGACCTTAGGGTTAGGGAGGGATTAAGGGTAGTGCATAGATAGTTGTGTATGTGGGGTTTAGTGTAGGGTTACAAGTGGGGTTTTGGTGCTTTAATTTAGGGTTAGTAGTAGGGTTTTGGTTAGTGTATGTATGTGTTTTTTGTTGTGTTTGCGTAGGTGGTATGTTACGGGCAGTGGGGTTGGCCGACTATTGCAGTTTCGATGTTTAAATGTTGTGGTTTTGTGTGTTCGACATTATTGCGTTTTGCTGTTTGTGTCAACGGATTCGTATTTGATGGATTCCACTTTCATTTAATTAAAGTAGACCCGTGAAAGAGTACGCGGAGTCTCCCCCGGAGTCCATTTTGGCAGAGGATAAACATTCATTCTCGGCTCGTATGCTCACTCTTAAGTCTGTTACTAATACGTCCATGCGTTTACTCTCTCACACCACTGAAGGAGCTGCTAGGGCGGCCGGGTCCAGTATTGCCATGAGGCATCATGCCTGGCTCCGTTCGGAGCTTTGTGATTTTTCAGAATCTTTCAAGGCGTCCTTCGCGAATGCCCCTTTTGATGGTTCGACCCTGTTCGGGAAGACCATCTGAGACATGCTAGTCCAGAGTGAGAAGGATGGGAAGATGCTGTCGGCTGTCGGGATCCACTTCTCCTACCCTCAAAGGTCCTTCTCCAGGAACCAGCGAGGGCAGAAGAACTTGTGGTTCCGGAAGTCTCAACATTCCCGGGACGCTCCGGACTCCTTTCCCCCTAGAGGCAGAGGGGGACACGGTGGACACCGGCCCAAAGGCAGAGGGGGACCGAAGAACTTCGGGTCACAGGAACCTTTTTCGGATCGACCCGGGCAGTAGTCCTGAGGGGTTGCCTGACTGCTCCACTCTGGATGCAGTCAGGGGGCATTTTTTGAAGCACCTAGCTCAATGAGAGTCCATAACATCAGACCGCTCAGTGCTTCAAATAATATCCAGAGGTTATTCCATTCCCTTCATGAACAGTCCCTTAACCCCAAGGCGCCTCCCAGACATCCCACCCACTCAAAGGGAGATGACAGCTTTGGAAATAGAAAAGCTGCTAGAAAAAAGAGCAATCCAGCCAGTCACCCCAGACAAGTCCAGATCAGGCATCTATTCCAGGTTCATTTTTGTGTCAAAAAAGACGGGGGACTTGAGGCCGATTCTCGACCTATCCACGATGTACCTGTCCGTTGCCAAGGAGAAGTTCCAGATGGTCATATTACAATCCATCCTGCTGTTCTTACAGGAGGAAGACTGGATGTGCTCAGTAGACCTCAAGGATGTGTACTATCATATCATAATGGACAGTCGATCCAGGAGTTTTCTCCACTTTCAGCTAGGAGCCAAATCACTACCAGTTCAGGTCCTACCCTTCAGTCTCACCACAGCCCCCAAGGTGTTTACCAAAGTCATGGCAGTTGTAGCGGCTCACCTGAGGCTTCAGGGCATTCAGGTCTTTCCATACCTGGACAATTGGCTCCTCACCGCCTCTTCCAGGTATCAACTTAGGCAAGCCAGAAATTCCTTCCTTCAGTTATCAAAT
Organism: Protopterus annectens; assembly: GCF_019279795.1. Taxonomy (NCBI): domain Eukaryota; kingdom Metazoa; phylum Chordata; order Ceratodontiformes; family Protopteridae; genus Protopterus; species Protopterus annectens. The sequence continues at coordinate 847,638,410 of NC_056726.1, read as the reverse complement.
CTACTGGGTATTACAATAAATCTTACAAAGTCCTCTCTTCAGCCTGTTCAGATTCTGGACTTCATAGGGGCGAGAATAGATTCTCTTCAGGCCAGGATATTTTTGACTCCAGACAGACTTCGGTACCTAACTCTTCATGTATTGACGCTTCTTCAGGCTCCGTCACCCCCAGCAGAGTTAGTCCTGAGAGCCTTAGGGTCCATGGCAGCAGCCATAAATCTGGTTCCTTGTGCACGTCTGCATATGAGAGTGTTACAGTGGATGTTACAGGTTCAGTGGCCTCTGTTATACCAGCCCCTAGACTTCCCGATTCCTCTAAGCAAGGTGTGTAAAGCTTCTCTCATGTGGTGGCTTCAATCCCAGGATCTGCAAAAAGGATGCCCCTTTGTTATGCCTCCACCCAAGCCACAGGGACCACAGATGCCTCCCGTCTAGGGTGGGGGACATTGCTCGAGCAGGACTGTCCAAGGCATGTGGACCTCAACATTCTGCTTATCAGTGTTCTGGAGATGAGGGTGGTTCTTTTAGCGTTGCAGGCCCTTCATGCTTCTCTTTCTCTGGGAACTATTGTGATCCAGTCGGACAATATGTCAGTGGTCTGGTATATCAACAAATGAGGGAAACCAGGTCCTACCCACTTTGTTGAGAGGCCATGAGAGTGTGGGAATGGGCATCTCCACCAACCGTTTTCTGATAGTAACGCACATCCCAGGTCGGTCCAACATTTTAGCGGACAAACTGAGCAGGACTATCCTTTTGCCCTACGAGTGTTCTCTGAACCCTTATGTAGCAGAACAGATCTTCTTCAAGTGGGGTCAGCCTTGCCGCGATCTCTTCGCATCGCTGTCCAATGTAAGGTGCAGCGAGTTTTTCACTCTGATTCCCCCACTCTTGTCCATGTTTGGCCACCTGGTCTTCCTTATGTGTACCCCCCCCCCCCCGCTTCCTCTCATGACAAAATTCTTACAGAAAGCTCAGCGGTTGGGGAGCAGGATTATCCTCATAGCCCCATTCTGGCCTCATCAGATTTGGTTTCCCTGGCTACGTTCTCATCTAGTAGCTCCTCCCTGGATATTGGATCCCATTGCGGATCTCATTCGTCATCCCTCGGGAACTCCTCCCCCTAATCTGGACAGCTTCAAGCTTACTGCTTGGTTGCTCCAGTTCCATTAATTGCCAGGACTCCCAGTCTCTCTTCCCCAGTTAAGTCATTCTGGTGGCGGCACACAAGTCCCGTACCAGGAAGGTGTACCGAAGTAAATGGAAGCATTTTTCCATTTGGGCTTCTCAGAGAAATTTGGATCCCTTTACCGCTCCTGTTCCAGCAGTATTAGAATTTTTGTCTCAAATTTTCCAGCAGGGAGTGAGCTCTTCCATGGTGAAAGTCCATCTGGCTGCTATATCCCATTTTCATGTAGGAGAAAATTCAGGTTCTATAGCTACTGCCAGAAGTTGTAAGACCTTTATCAAAGGTAGTTTTTTACTAAGACCTCCTGTTAAGCATCCTTCTCCTCCGTTGGATATGACCTTGGTTCTGCAGGCCTTAGTTGCACCTCCATTCGAACCCGCAGCATCAGTTGATTTGAAATTCGTGTTCTGGAAGACTGCTTTCCTGGTAGCTATCACCTCGGCCAGAAGAATGTCGGAGCTTCAAGCCTTATGTATGAAACCCCCATACCTAGTTTTTCATAAGGATAGGGTGTCTCTCAGGACTAACCCTTCTTTCCTTCCTAAAGTTGCTTCAGAGTCGAACATTAATCAGTCTATTAATCTCCCAGTATTCTTCCCTAACTTTCAAAATCAAGGGGAATACAAACTTCATTTGCTGGACATTCACAGACAGTTACGTTTTTACATATTTGCACTTTTTATTTAAGTGGAGTTCATTTATTAACCTTTAAGATGTTGTGACTGGCATTTATTTATTTGGTTATATGTTTGATCAGTTTATTTAAAAAGAGGGTAACCATTGGTTGCAGTGTAGATTAATAAGCTGAGTTCCATTAGACTGCTTGGCTTCCTACTACTGAGAGATTTTAATGAGTATGATTTCATATTTGATTTGATTGAGTAACCAGGTAATTTGGGTTCTTTAGCCCTAAAGTCAGAGAGTTGGCAGTATTACTATGCTAGAAAGAAATTTGCTGGGAATGGAAGAATTTTGCCATCCTTCTTAGGGAATTGTTTGTGTGCGAAAATATTAATTTATGTGAAAGTCAGTTGCTGCAGTTAAAACAGGCACTGGAAGACAATACATTACAGAGAGAGCAGTAATAACAAGGGCCGGGTGGTATAGTCTGAGTTTACATGTTGGAAATCAGTACCCAAAACAGAAGTGCATATTCCGTTTATACTTTGGGAGCCAGGTTGTATTCTGTGAATTATTATTTATTTTGGAAGTGAAGTAGAGAAAGAGGGGGGACACAGGACAGTGTGGTCTCACCTTCGCCACCCACATCGCCACAACAGTCAGGAACTCCTTTGTCCCACTATACTCATCTCATCATTTAGACCATAGATAGAACCGCCCATTTGGTATGTACCTCTCTCAAGACATGCAACAACTGGAAGGGCCTCAGAAATACCTCACTAAAAGAATCACAGGCCTAAAGCAGATGCCCCACGACAAAAAAACTGGAGGGATAGGGGGTTGACCCAGAGACTCTCCCCAGACTGAATAGATTGCCCATACATGATAAGCAGAGTGCCTCTTTGGACCTCTTCAAGAGGAACATTTCTTGGATGGGAGAAAGAAATTCCGACTGGGATCACATGTCCTTTTTAGACAGGGTCCAGGAGGTAAATAATGGGGAAAAATAGCCAGGAATTGTTAGTGCAGAGACATACAGTACATGAAAAGAATAACAGATGGAAGCAATACAAGACATTTAAGGTCAATTGGCAATAGTTGCACATAAAAACCTGAATGTGACTAATGCAAATCGATAAGAGGACAAGTAGCAATAGTATACAGTACAGTAGTATACAATGTGCTAAGCAATCTATTGATATACAAGCATTATACATTCCATTGGTGCATTAGGGGAATTTTATGCAGGCATGAGGAATTTAGACATTCAGGGAGAGGTTAAAAATTATAGTACAAGTAAAATTACATAGTGTATTTTAGTTGCTTTTGGGCATCAATAAGAAGTGTTATTTAGAAGGTTATTTATAAAATAATCATTGTTTCTGTGCATTTGATTGGGTAGGAATAGTTGTAGAGGTGACAGTGGAGTGAGAGTTGCTGTCTATCAGCCGGAGGTAGAACAGGGGCAGAGCGACTTACTAAGGAAGTGTTTTTTTAGGCTAGATTTGAATAGTGGTAAGGATGTTATGGAGGTAATGCTTACTTGCAGTTCATTCCAGATTTTACCTATGTAGTTTGCAAATAGGGAATCCCCTGCCTGGTTTTTGGATAAATAGTTTTGTTTTGGTGTTGGTGGATTGGAGTGGCGTATTGCTAACATAGGGTTGAGGAAGAGTTTGTAAGGTTGCCATTCTTTCAGGTTCTGAGCAGATTTTGTGGGCCATTGTTGGATGTGTATAGTGTGGGAGTTGGGGGAGCTCTAACCAGTTGAGTTGCTTGAGTGCAAGGCAGTGGTGTGATCTAGTTGATGAATTAGTGGCATATCTTACAGTTTTATTGTAGCAGGATTCAAGATTTTGTAATTCAGATTTCTTGAGATTAGTGAGAATGGGTGCTGCTTACAATAAGGTGGAGATTGTGTGTTTGGGCAATAGCTGTTTTGGTATTTTTGGTAAAATACTGTTTGTTCCTGTATAGGATGCAGAGTTTTTTTATGTAGTTTTTTTTAACTGTCTGGGAAATGTGAATATCGAATTTGTTTGCAGTCAATTTCTACTTCTGAAAGTTTGGTGTGTGGTGATGGGGTGATGATGGTATTGTTAAATGAGGCATCGGAAAAGGCGTTAGAGGGGGGAGCAGCTTTATTATTTATGTATTTATTCATTTTTTTTACATTTGTTAAATGTTAAATAAATAAATTGAGAAATGTAGGTCAGCGAGGGGGTACTAAGTTAGTATGAAGTAAGTTAGTATGAGAGACCATGTCAAAGGCTTTTGACTGGTCTAGCGTGATAGAAGAGAGATAATTATTGATGCTACTGTGAAATTTCACAGTGTTAATAAAAGACATTAGTGTGGTGGTTTGCTGTGGTAGGGTCTGAAACCATGTTGGGTATTAGATAGGAGTTTGTTAGTAAATAGGTAATCAGTGACCTGTTTATGAATTACTGTTTCAAGAATATTAGATAGTGGTGACAACATTGCAATTGGTCAATAGTTATTTAGTTCAGTTGATGGGCCGCCTTTGTGTAGGGGAATGGTATATGAGGTTTTCCAGATGGGAGGGACCTGGTGTTCAGCTGTGGATCTGTTGATTAGTATTGATATGGGGTACGCTATACCTTCTGCTGTTAACGTTAAGTATTCAGCAGATAGATCGTCTGCGGCTAGTGTAGTGGGTTTTACTTTTTCAGCAGTTGTTTTATAGTGTTAGTTGCTACTGGTTGGAGATATGGGTGAGAAGTTAGGTGTGGCGATGTAGGATTTTTGGATAGTTGTAGGATGGTTCCTGTAATGTATTTGTTAAATTAAGTAGCAATATTGTGTGAGTTGTTGTAGTGGTGGGAGAAGGGTGTACCTGTTTTACCTGGTAAAAGGATATTGTTTATAGTGGACCAGAATTTTTGTGGTGCCTGGGTTGTATTTCAGTGTAGTAGTTAAATTTATATATTTTAATCTGTTTCTTTGCTTTGTTTCTAAGTTCCTGGTAAGTTTGTAGTGTGAGTTGGGACTTATTTGCTTTCCAGGTAGACCAAACCTTATCTCTAAGTCTGAGAAGTTTGAGTGTTTCTTTTTTTAGCCATGGGACATGGATTTAACATGTATGTATCTACTGGGTGCTTGAGAGTTTAGAATGGAAACAAAGGTCATGTTGAAGTAATTAACTGCTTCTTGTAGTGGTAGCTCTTTTACTGGTGTCCAATTAGTGTTCTAGTATTTCTACAAGTTTGTTGGGGTTAAGTTGCTTTTTGTTTCTTATTTGTAAGAGAACAGGTTGTTTAGTTGGGTTTTTCTGATCAAATAAGTGGGATAATGGTCACTGAGGCTGTCTTGTCAACCTAATTAGGGGTAGAGGGCTGGTCTGTTTAACAGCCAGTCTAGAGTGGAATATTTGGAGGATTTATTAATCCTGGTGGGTACTTGGATGAAGTTGCAAGAAGCCATGCAGGTTAATACAGTTTTTGGGGTTTGGACAATTGCACTCTGACCAGTCTATATTGAGATCAACCATTGTAAGTGTTTCCTGGGATGGGTTATTGTTACACCAATGTAGAATGTTTTCTAGCTTAGAGATATTATCTCTTGGTGGCATGTAGAGACCTATTTTATATATATATATATATATATATATATATATATATATATATATATATATATATATATATATATATATATATATATAGATATAGATATATATATATATATATTTTTTATTGGGGTTGATGTTTAGTTTGGTAAATATTATTTCTGCGTTTTTACGTTCTAACGTTTTGTCAACTAGCATTTCTATGGAGAGTTGGGTTTTTAAAGAGTAGAGCAACACCACCACCTCTTTTGTTCATTCTGTCAGAATGTATAATGTTGTAGCCTGTTGGAAATATTTCATTACTGTTGGTGTTGGGATTTAGCCATGTCTCTGTAAGTAGTGTGATGTATGGTGAATAAAGACAGATGTTAGCATGGAGATCATGGATTTTGTTGTTTATGCTTATATTCATATTCAGTATTAAAATATCTGATATGTTCCTATTGGGAATGATTGATTCTTTGTTAGTGTTGAGATGAGTAGTGACTAAGGTTAGGGGTTTGTTGGTGGTGCCGGGGTTATGATGAATGGCCCCACTTAGGGCTAGTCTTGATGCTATTTGGACAGTATATCACAGGAGTTTATTAATGTTTTTGTCATATTCCAAGGAGATACTGCGAGAGTTATGATAGGGCAGTGAGGGGAGTTTAATATGGGTTAAGGTTGTGCTAGTAAAGATGGAGGTGCCTATAACTATGTTAACTGGATTGGGATGCAGAAGATGGTTGTTAGAGGTAGAATGGCCTGGGAGGGGGGTTGGGGATGGTCAAGTGACACGATGTGATGTTGGTGGCTAATATTAGTAGAGTTAGTGAGGTTATCAGAAACAGTATCAGGTATATGGAGTTAGTGGTGTGTTGGTAGGACATGGGCTTGTTTGACATAGTAGAATAAGTGGATGTGGCCATATGAGGTGTGTGTTACAACTAATGTAGTTCACTGAATATTGATTTTTGAGAAGGAAGAGAAAGCAATTAAAGGGTGTGTGGAGTGACAGATAAGTTGTGGGAGGATGAGGGAAGGTGTTTAGGTTAAAGTGAAGGAAGGGTTGTGAGGAAGGGTGATCTGGTTGATGGCAGTATGGGGGTGTGTGGCCTTGTAACTATAAATCTAATGAAGGCAGGGGTGGGTGGGAAAGGGAGTGGTACCCGAGTGCAGGGAGGGTAGGGGTGGGTGGAAAAGGGGGTAGGTAGTGGAGCTCGAGTGCAGCAAGGGTGGAATGGAGTGGGTTAGAACCTGGATCTCACAAAACAATCAGTGGGATTGTGCTCCAGTAAGAAAAACTAGAAAAATTTTTGTTATACAAAGTACTGTTTGTCATCATCATTAATCATTGCAATATACTTGTATGCACTTTCTTGCTGTTACTTCACATTTGGTTGGCAGTGGTGGGATTTTAACCCTGTCAATGTCAGCCATCTTGATGTCAATGAGAAGCATCCTACCATCTGGCTGTCACTTTGGTGGTAGTGTTTGTAATCCTGCCATCATGCAAGGCACCAATTTTACTTTGTATTGCCCTAAGTTCTTCTGATAAAGGAGGGTACTTGCACTCTATAGATGTGTATAAGCAATTAAGATTTTACTTGGACCGAAGAAAGGCATTCAAGAAGTATTCTCAGATGTTTGTTTCCTGTGCTCGGAACAGATTGGGCAACAAAGTTTCAAAAATCACTCTGTCTCGGTGGCTATCAGACTACATTGAATCCTGCTATAATAAATATAACACTTGTTTACCAACTCAGCCCACAGCACATTCTACTAGGGTTGTGGCCACATGAAAAGCATTGCTCAGAAATGTTTTCTTCAGTGACATTTCTGTATCTCTGACATGGACTTTTGTGAATGCCTTTGCAAGATACTGTATACTGGATATGATCTCAAGTTCCAGATCCTCTTCTGGAGCTTTGGTCTTTCAAAGGATTTTTTCATAATATACCCTGGATGTCCAGCTAGGGATTCTTTCATATGGTTCAAGAGGATGAATCAGACTATGTAGATACAGATGTTATGTATTAATTATGATAATAGATGCAAAGTTGTATCATCCTTTTCAACATTTCTCCTCACTGTCGCCTGGTCTGGAGATGGGAGCCCACATAAAGGGCATGCCTTCTATGATAATGTTTGGGTTGATCAGTGATTTTATAATGAAAGGTTCCAGTCCTGAGTGGGTTCATTCGGGTATGGGGAAAAGGACAATGCACAGATTTTTGTGGGCAAGCTGTAGGAACTGTAGGCTGGGAAATTGTTTTTCTCCACCCAGAGCCAAATGGAATGCAAACTGGCAGATTCAGTTCTATGGATCAAAGATGATGAAATATGACTCTGTAGCTCTGTTGTTATGATAAATGCATAACTTTTGTTTATTATGATGCCCCATGTTTGATATAGCCAGTTAATTCCTCCATTTTATAAATATGGTAATTAGTATTTTGAAAGTCCTGTCTGAAGTTGCGTTTTATATTTGTAAAAAAGGTTGAGGTTTCAGGGACACGTAACTGTGGTATATAGAGGTTAGGTTGACAGTTTGTACAGGTACAGCAACCTTCTCAGATTGCATGAAATGCTGCTCCTTTTCAGCAGCATTCATTTCTAATTTTAAACCACAAAAACTAAATTTTTAAATAGTAAGTGTGAAGTGATTTTGACCAGCATAACAGAGTTGCGCACTACAGTAACATTTTGAGGTCGAGTTTTGTATCGATATCAGCTTTTCAGCACTGACAGATACTTTTTTTTTCAGTCCTCGAGCCAGCTGAACACACATTCCAAGACATCAGAAAACAAACTAGGTAAGAGATATTTTGTGTTAGCTTAGTTCAATAACACATTTGGTGAATTGACTACATTATTCTTCTGATTCTAGAGCTAACATTTCTCTTCCTTTCAAGTTATGTTTTGAAGAGTAGCATTGTCAGTCTGGAGGTTGGATTCTTTTTTTCAGAGTCAAAGATCATGTCCAGTTGATTTTTGTTTTTTTGGTATGTTAATATGTAAATCATTTATTCTCCAAACGCATGGCATTGATTTTCAATTCTTTTGAGTCAATATGGTACCTATTTATTAAATGTTAACTAATTGGATTCATTTGGGACTGTAGCCATTTTCCTGCATGACCCAGGGTGATATTTGCATTGTCATTGTGAGCTTCAGCCAGGGCCAAGAGGATAAGAGGGAAACATGGCTGCTCTTAATCAAATGCCATGGAATTTCTAACATCTACCTAAGATACCGAATCATAATAAATACTCTCAACCATCCATGTAATAGCTTATATAAGCAATTCATTAGTGTTTACACATAGTGGTTTATGTGAATAATAGTCGGTATTGAAGGTTGTTCGTTATACAGTATTTACTCACAAGTACTTTGATTAGACCACAAGGGCAGTGCTGTCATGTGGTGGAACAAATTATGTTACAAGTTCTTGGTGTATTGTTCATTGTTCTACAGCTGTCAAGGAGCATGATCTCTCTCCTGTTACTAACAGAGTAAATGTGATCTTAAAAGCTAGTACAAATTGTCGTATTGCCATGCAGCATATTTGAAAATTTAACAAGCATGTAACATTTTCAATTGTAATGCTACAAAAAGTGGTATAAGTGATAATTATGCCTTACAGTTTTATCTGCACTATTAGTAGTGCACTCTAATCTCAAAGTGAATCTATATAATTATCTTATAGCTCCTTCCCAAACTGCAACTCTGATGACAACATGAGCAGGATTTTCAAAAGGAAACTTGACTTTATAAGTGCATTTCTGATTTATTTTCAATGCCCCATACCTCATACACTACTTAAGTTCTTTAAAGCAGTATCTATATTTTCCTGTGATGCCTACAAGAAAAAAGAAAAGTTGCTTTTACCCATTTCCTTCAGTGAAGGTCCTAGGCTGCCCCTATACAAACATGTGCAGAGGATGCAAATCTGTACATGTTTGCAGACTCTTAGAATCACTGTAAGGTTGTGGAATTGTCCCCTGTAATCTTACAATCTCCCCATTTCCTCTCTCCTAGCTCGTTCCATTCTCTTATAGTCTCACATTTCCCACAACAATAAACACCACTTAAGTCCAGTGTTAGACACAGTAACTTTATTTCCAAACTACTCCAATTCTTCTGGTAAGCTAGCAGATTTGAAAAAAAAAATCATTCCAAACCCTATAGAATTTTCAGTCACAAAATCTTCACTGATTAAAGAAAAAATAAAAATAAAATATTTACATTTGTTGACTGGAATAGTCCAGCTGAGAAATAAAGTCCCTTTTCAGTGTAGTCCCAGGAAGAAAAACTCTTCAGTAATATACATTACAACAGTTAATTATACTTAGGAATTATCATATGCAATATGTAAATAACTTAAAGCAGTAGATTATAAATATTATAACATTGCTTCAATATAGAAATAATAATACAAAATTACACTGTTGAAATAAATACAATATGTGTGCAATGAGCAATATTGTAATATTAACGTTGCTCGGTTTAGCTAGAGAAGGTTAAGGAAATAAAAGTAGAGAAATAAATGAGAGGGAATATAATTAGTAATTAAGCAATGAGAGTTTATAAATATATATGTAGGCAGTAATATTTGTCAGGTTATTCTTGGAAAGTAAATGTGTTTTTCCAAGATGATGTCTGAGCAGTTTTATACATTTTGTGGTAATAATTTCTGCCCTGACCTCAGATGGGAATTCATACAGGATTGTATTCCATTTGTTAGAGACAGAAGAGGAAAAATGAGTCACTTGTATTTTTTGTAAGATTTGATGGTGACTACTTGTTTTTTGATTAATGGAGCTTGTGTGTCTTGCAGGCTTGTAGCTGATCATGAGGTGAGGTAATGCTAGAAACCTTTTTGGTTTGTATAATATGGTATGTATGAATTTGAATTTGGAGAGGAGCACTGCATTTTTTAGTTCAAGCCAGTGATTTCTTTGTAATGCTTAAAAATGATGGGCCCTATGTGGAACACTGACAGCAAATCTTGCAGTGTTGTTGTAGTAGTGTTTCAACTTGCTCTGCTGAGTTAATTGACTACCATAAATGCATATTCCAAATTAGTTTTAGGCTGTGCGTTAACCTTTTCCATACACATCTACAATCTACTGCCATATATATTTTTCCTTATCAGACAGACTTCAATTTGTTGCACATCTCATGTCTACAAATAGTAAATATTTGAATAATCCTTTCCTCATCCTCTGCTGTACCTTACACTAGCCATCACTGTCCTCTTTCAAATCTGTTATATGCCCACCGCTAGTATTTCATGTCTTATACCTCATAATTACATACATACATACAAATATTTCAAGCAAGGGCATTAATGCCCTTCTAGCTTGTCAATATACCAAAACACTTGTTTCCATAATAAGTGTTCAGGCTGTTCTTAAAAATATCTAAACTAGTACTTGCTTTAATGTAATTTGCTAGTCTGTTCCATGCATCAGCTACTCTGTCAGAGAACCTGTAAGTGCACTTCTCACTCCTATAGAATCTTCACATAGGTTGTATGATGATTGTCTAATACTTTTTGGTAACCCCAAACATTCCCAGAGGTAGTTGTCTCTAAATGCCCTATATAACTGAATAAGATCTCCTCCTAGATATCTCTAAGAGACACTGTACAAGTTCAGATATTTTAGTCTTTCATAATAACTTAAATTTTCACATCCATGGATGCCCTTGGTATATTTCCGCTGTACTCTTTCCAGTTTACTCATGCTTGTTCTCTTATAGGGTTTCTATATTGTTATTCCATACTCAGGTTTGGGTCTAATGTAACTAACAAACAATAACTTAATCATTTTTGATTTCCTGGACTTTATAAATATTTTTATACAGCCTATAGTTTTATAACTATCATTAAACAATTGGTTGATATGATTAGAAAAACTCGTAGCTGGATCTACCCATATATCCAGGTCCTTAAATGAGTCTACAGTTTCAGTCAGCATGTGCTGTCTTAAATACTCACCTTTCAGTTTGTCTCCCAAATTTCATATGCTTGGTTTTTGATGTATTTACACATGTAATCAATTTCCCCAGTTTCAAGTCGTCTGCATATAGCCCGTAGAACACCTCAGATGAAAAAGTTAGGTCTGAAAGATACAATCTGAACAAGTAAGGGCCTAGGACAGAGCCCTGTGGGAAACCCTGACTGGAACCAAGAATTTCACCTGTCCATTTGCTGTATGATACTTGCTATGTCCTATTTGTTGGCCATGCAGCTATCCATCTCATCAAGAGTGCATCAATACCTAGTTGTTATAATTTATCATTGTTTTGTATAAGACCCTGTCAAATGCTGAAGTTAAATCTATAAAAATTACATCACAGCACATTTTGTTTCATTCATCGCTGCTGTTATATTATTATAGAACATCATGTTACAGGTGGTAATAGATCTATTTTCAACATATGCATGCTGTTTTATGGTTTCAAGTCCCAGCCTATCTTATTCGGACAATTACTTACCCAATATTACCTTCTGCATTATTTTTCCACAACATGAAAGCAGACTTAAGGGTCTATATGACCCTATGTTTGTCTTACTCCCCTTTCCCTTAAAGACAGGTTTAATAAGCACATGGCTCCAATCTTGAGGAATCTCCCCACATTTATATGACCTAATGAATAATGGTTATAATGGTACCGTACGTTCTTGCTGAAGTGTTCTCAGGTCATTGTTGCTAATTCTGTCTCCTCCCTGTGCTTTGTTTGGATCCAGTTTGCACAGTTCTTTTTCAATATAATCTAATTTGATTCCAGTATTTGAGGTTACCTGGACGTCACTACAACAGCTTATCACACCTTTTGTGGATTCAAACTGTTTTGCATAAGATTTTGTAAATATATGTATAATCTGTTGTATTTATTTTATTTTATTTTACATTTGTTGACCAGTCTAGTCTAACTGGATATATGTCCATTTTCAGTAGAGGCCCAGGGAGAAAAGCTCCAAGACAAATACAGAGAAATGTTTAAGGTTACAATAATGTTAACATTGAAGAGTACTAAAATACATTTCACAACACAATGGTTAAAAACTATTTACAAAGTATAGAACACGATATTCACATAAAGTCTATCATAGCAGTTTCAGATTAACAGTTCTGCTTACATATGCAATAAAGAACATAAACTCAATTAGGGACAGTAGAGGGAATAGCAGAGGTGATATGTTAGTCAGGGTTGCTGCAAGGGCATAAGCAGTTTGTTCTGAGGAGTATTTTCAGTTTTTATTTGAAGAGGGGTAGGGAAGGAATAGAAGTCAGTTTAGTAGGTAGAAGGTTCCAGTTTTTCCCATTATTGTTTGAGAACAGAGAATCACCTGCCATGTTGTTTGACTTACTTATGCTAACTAACAGTTTATTTGATGATCGTAAGTAAGATTTTGATAGGGGGTTATGAGGTTTGCGAGTATTGGAATATTGTTAGGGTGATTGAGGATCTTATGTGCAATGGTAAGTTGGCTAAATTCAAGCTGATTTTGTAGTTCAAGCCATCGTAGTTGTTTTAGATTCTCAGTGATGGGTTCTGAAGGGATTACCAGTGGTAAATCTGGCAATGTTCTTATAAGAAGTAGCTAGTTTGAGTAGATTTTATTTTGACAGATTAGTATAGATTGGTGAGGCATAAAGGAGTTTTGAGATTAAATGTCAGTGGGCAATAGTAGATCTTGCTATAGGAGTGAGGAAGGATTTGAGTCTATACAGGGAGGCCATTTTTCTGTTAACTGTTTTTATAGTGTTATTAATATGGGAGTCGAAGTTAAGGTTGTTGTCTATAGTAATTCCTCGGAGCTTGGTGGTAGCTTCAGGGGATATAAGGGTACCATTATTAGAAGTACCAGAGAAATCTCTAGGTGTAGGCTTACGGGTAGGGGTAAAGTGCAGGAGCTTAGTTTTTTTTAGGATTCAGGAGGAGGCAGCATTTTAAGAACCATGACTCTACTATGTTAAACATTTTCTGAGTTAGGGATTGTAGTTCAGATGAAGATTTAGCTGTGCAGATTATTGTTGAATCATCTGCATATTGTATACAGGTTGCATGAGGAGTAGCTTTGCAGAGATCATTAATAAAAATAGAGAATAATAGAGGACCTAGAATGGAGCTCTGGGGGACACCTAGTGTAACTGGTAGGTGGGATGATAGATTATTTTCCCGCATAACAGCTTGCTGCCTGTCGCTCAGGTAAGAGCTGAACCATTGTACAGCTAGAGTGCCAAGAGAAAGTGATTTGAGAATATTTATAAGCAATGTGTGGTTTACCATATCGAAAGCTTTTGAAAGATCAATAAATAGAGCTGAAGAGAGAGCATTGTTACTGCGATTTCTGTTAATGGTGTCAGTGAAGGATAAGAGGGCTATAGTGGTACTATGGTATGGTTCAAAGCCATGTTGGCTTTGTGCTAGTAAGTTGTGTTGAAGTAAGTGGTCTAGAAGCTGATGATTAATGCATTTTTCCATTATTTTTGCTAAGGGGGGTAGTAGGGCTATAGGTCGATAGTTAGAATATTCATTGGAGTTGCCTCCTTTATGTAGGGGGATAATATGTGAGATTTTCCAGATAATTGGGATGGTTCCCTCATTAATGGTTCTGTTTATTAGGATGGATATATGATAAGCTACTGCTTTAGCTGCATTTTGCAGATATTGAGCTGGAATCTGGTCAGCAGAAGGAGTACAAGGCTTAAGTTTTAGAATGAGTTTGTAGATGAAATTAGTAGAGATGGGTTGTAATAGGAAAGTAGGAAGAGATGGTAATGGGGTTAGGAAGGCTGGAGCTGTCAGGGGTTAGCTGGCTGGCTAGAGATTGGATGGCTTCAGTAAAGAAGGTATTAAAGGCATTAGCAGTTTGGTTGGGAGTCTCAAGATTAGCACCCATTGGGGTTGGTGTACTGCAGTGGCCTGGGTGTAACAGTCTATTGATACTTGCCCAGAATCTATGGGGATTGTTTAGGTGTGTTTGCTGCATTTTACAGTAAAAGTTTTTTTTTTGTCTGTAAGTATTGCTTTTTTTGTCACATTTCTCATTTGTCTAAATGTTTGTTGATCTGATATGTTTTTGGTAGTTCTCCACCTAGTCCAGGCTTTATTTCTAAGTAGTATTTTTGCCTGGTATCTTTAGAGAGCCATGGGGCTGGTCTTGACCTAGTTCTGATAGTGCGCTTTGGTGCATGTTGGTCAAGGATATTTAAGAATTTAGAGTTAGTGTTTGACAGTCTCTTCAAGTAGGAGGGTTTTTATGGGAGACCAATCACAAGAACTAAGTTCAGTCTGGAATAGCCTTTGGTTAAAATGTTTGTTTGACCATATAGTCCTATATGAAGCTTGGTGAGAGATATCAATCTTTTGCCTGATTATGTAGGTCAAAGAGTGGTCACTGACAGAATCAGGGAAGATACCTGCTTTATAAGGTTGGTGGTAGTTATTAATACGGATCCAATCCAAGGTGCTCTCTTTTTTGGTTGGTTTGTTAATTCTAGTCGAGGAGGTGATGGTCTGAGAGAAGCCATGAAGGTTAATATGAGAAGTAGGATGGTCAGTATTAATGCACTTCCAGTCAATATTGAAGTCACCTAGGATTATAGTTTCTTGTGGGAAGGTTAATGATACCCAACTAAGAATATCTTCTAGTGTACATATATTGTTTCCAGGAGGTAGGTAGATGCAGAAGATGTATATGCATTTACTAGAATTCAGCTGTACTTTGGAAATAAAAACGTCTACATTACTGTCTTTAGGTGGATTATAAGGTAAAGAGGTGACTTGTAATCCATCCTTGAAAAGAATTGCTACTCCCCCTCCCTTTCTCTTTTTACGGTCTAGTTGCAATATATTGTATCCTAGTGGCAGGATTTCATTATCCTGGGTTCCTGATTTTAGCCATGTTTCTGTCAAACAAAAAAAAAAAAAAAAATCTCTTGTTTTCCCACCTTACTGAACTAGAGTAGTCCAGTTTCAGAGTTGCTGATCCCTGGGCTTTGTTTTTAGTTCCTGTTACTGATCCATTGCCTTATTAGGAAGGAGGGAAGTTTCTTTGCTTACCAGTGGGAGTGGGAAGCACTGAGCAGCCTTTTTGTCCGAATTGGTGAAGTTTCAGCCAGAAACTAGTAGTCTATTGGTCGTTTTGGGCCAATTCCTAGCTCCTTTCAGCCCCTGCTATAAAACACGCTAAACACGTGTTTTCCAGCTTGTACCAACTCTGCACAGATCCTCGTGGTGGCCTGCAGAGTGATCCAAGCAGCAGAGAGCTAAAGAGGACTTTCTACCAGATATAAGTATTTTTGTGGCTTTCCACTGTTATTAAGCTAGCGACTGCATTTTGCCTGTTTTACTGCTACTTTAAGTGATTTCTGCATTTTACACTGTTTATTGCACTTTAAGTTACTAATTGTTGCAAATTGTTTCTGTAGGCTACACACTAAAGTATTTACAGCATTTATAGCATTTACTGTCTGTTTTTTTCCTTATCTCTGTAATAAAACAAAAAAATCTCGTTTTCCCACTTTACTGAACTAGAGTAGTCCAGTTTCAGAGTTGCTGATCCCTGGGCTTTGTTTTTAGTTCCTGTTACTGATCCATTGCCTTATTAGGAAGGAGGGAAGTTTCTTTGCTTACCAGTGGGAGTGGGAAGCACTGAGCCTTTTGTCCGATTTGGTGAAGTTTCAGCCAGAAACTAGTAGTCCATTGGTCGTTTGGGCCAATTCCTAGCTCCCTTCAGCCCCTGCTATAAAACACGCTAAACTGTACTGCTGATCTAACCAGCATATCCTATAACTGAAAGTTCATCTCTACTTGATTCCCAAGTAGACTATTCTCTATCTGTAAAGCCTAGCACTTACTCCTACAGTACTTGCACCTTGATAAAGCACTCTTATTATAGATAGTACCCCACCAGCCCAAAACCCACTTCCGAGTCCTTTGAAAGTTCTTTATCTACTACTTCTAGTATGTCGAGGGATCAGTTGCTAGTGTCCTCTCCAGCTCAACTGGTGAACCTGGGAATATTGAGGCAATGTTACAATTGCCTCATGTACACAGACAATCCTCTCCTTCTCCCACAAAACACAAATACATGCGAGAGATGCAACTATACGGCCAAACTGGAGGCTGAGCTCTCTCAACATAGGACTGGCAAGACCAGACAGGAGGAGAAGGCAACCACACACAATACATACCCAGTCACACATGGTACCATCACAACTTCAAACCATACACATACTCACACAAAGACATCCATGGAGACACTGGCCAAAACTTACCAAAACAGCAGAGGCCACCAAAGCAGACACCCAAACAACTACCACCTCACGACCCAACACATGCAACACATAGACCACACAGTCAGAGTGTCAAACAGTCACAGCCCTTAAGGCCAAACAAAATGCCAGACACACTTGTCATTGGTGATTCCATAGTCAGACACACTCACCAGACTGAGTAAGGAGAAGGTCACAGTAAGCTGCCTGTCGCGCTAGAATCCGCCACATAAGCACTCAGGTCTCTCAACAGCAGGTACAGACTCAGTCATTGTCCACGCTGGTGTCGGACTACATGAAAGGGAGGAGCTCTCTGATTATGTAGCCCAGGCAGGTATGACCCTGACCTTGAGCAGTATCCTACCTTCACCTAGAATGATGCCACAATACAGTGATAAGATGATCAGCTTTAATAATTGGCTTAAATTCTGGTGTCATTCAAAGGGGATCCAATGTCTGTCTGCCTGGGATGACATGCTGGACAAGCCACGCTGCTTAGCAAGGGGCGGCTTGCACCTGTCACCCTGGGCTTCCGGATATTGGCAAAGGCTCTTGCCACCCCCATAGTGCCTTTTTAGGCAAGGCTCAAATTCTAAACCTACCACCCTAGAACACCAAAAAGGAAAAACTAAGGGTAATGCTGCTCAATGCCAGAAGTCTCAATCTCAAGATGCCCGAGGCCCTTCTCAATATGGAGAACATCGATGTCTGTGCTGTGACAGAAACCTGGTTCAAGGCTCCTGAGAGCACCCCAGCACTAACAGGTTTCACCTCATATCATTCCGCCCCAAAATCCGGACAACACCAAGAAAGGAGGGTGTCCATATTCATAAAGGACACCCACACCTCAAGGTTGATGCATCGGAGACCATCCAGGTGCAATTAACCATAGGCAAGACTGCTCTGCAATTTGTAGCATGTTACAGGCCACCCTCTCAAACTCAGGAACCTCACATGGCCTTCCTGAAAACATTGGAGGGGTAAATGTAGCTCCAAACACCATCATACTAGGTGACTTCAACTACCCTAATATAGACTGGGAACACTACTCAAGCCCGAACACTCTAACCCAAAGATTCCTGGAGTTCATAAACTCAAATGCCATGGAACAACTAGTCACCATCCCCACAAGAGGTGAAAACATACTTGATCTCATCATCATGAACATGGGATCAAAATGTTCAACACCGAAGTATACCCTCACTGGTGAGATCAGATCATAAACTAATCTCGCTGGAGGTCCTCATCCGCCCCACCTGAAACAAAAAGACCACAGTGAAAAACTTCTCAAAAGCCGATTTCACACTTCTAAAAACTAGTGTGGTCTCCTTTAAGGCCCCTGAGCCAGTGGTAAACATTACTCAAACCGCTGAATCACTTACAAATGCCTTCTACCAGCACCTACAGGACTGCATGGATCAGGCAATCCCAAACAAAACTAAGACTCTCTGTACCAAAGGCAAGCGTCCAGTCTGGTGGACCCCAGCCATAAACAAGCTCTACAACAAAAGGAGGAAGCTACTACAAGATAGAGCAAAATCCTTGAAAGGTAAGACACCTTTGATCATTATAAGTAAAAACTAAGAGCTCTCATAAAATCATCCAAGGCAAATTTTGAGAGAAAAATCGCCAAGGACTCTAAAGACAATCATAAGGCCTTCTTTAGCTATGTTAGAAACCTAGGAGGAAACTCCCAGATATGCTCAGAATTAGTTCAAAATGATGTGAAAATTACTGAACCTACACACATTGCTAACATACTGGCTGACAGGTTCAGTGCAAACTTCTCCCCCTCCCCAAAAGGAGAGATATCTATTCCAGAGGATTGTAGCCCCCAAACATCTCCAACGCCCAGGTGAGAACTGCCCTCACTAAGGCAAAAACACAGCATCCATGGGACGGATGGTGTCCCCGGCTGTGTGCTTCATGAACTCAACGAGGAATTAAACCCACAGTTAGGACAGCTGTTTAATCTTAGCCTCACCTCAGGATACATTGCCAAGGAGTGGCACGGCGACTGTGGTCCCACTTCATAAGGGCGGTGCCTCCACAGACCCTGGAAATTACCGCCCCATTAGCTTGACAAGCCTTATCTGCAAAGCCATGGAGAGGATCATAATGGAACTCATAAATAAAGACATAGGGAACTTGCAGACTTTGGATCCAACCCAGTTTGGCTTTGTCAAAGGCAGATCCTGCCTCTTAAACTTGGTTGACTTTTGAGACAGTCACCAAGGCCATTGATGAGGGAAAGGCAGTCCATACAGCCTACCTCGACCTGGCAAAGGCCTTGACACAATACCCCACTCAGGTATCATCGAAAAACTCATCAGCTTGAATGTAAACCCATACATCACAAGATGGGTTGCAAACTGGCTAAGCGACAGAACCCACAGGGTCAGAGTTGCTGGAGCCATGTCAGACTCAAAGCCTGTCACAAGTGGTGTCCCACAGGGCTCAGTCCTGGGTCCACTCTTGTTCGGCATCTACTTTTCTGAAGTACAAGCAAACACAGGAGGGTTATGGCTGACAAAGTTTGCAGATGACTGCAAACGCCATAGTCGAAAACACATCTGACACAGATATCCTCCAGAAGGGCCTCACAGAAACGGATAACTGGTGCCAGAGCCATGGCCTGAAGTTAAACGCCAAAAAATGCATAGTCATACCCTTCGGGAAAAACAAGGTTACCCCTAGCTACCATATAGGTGACAATCCACTGAGCACAGAAAAAGTCATCAGGGATCTGGGGACCCAAGTTGACAGTAGTCTTTCGTTTGACACTCATGTTGCTAAAGTAGTTAGGAAAACCTTCTATATCGCCCACCTGATCATGAAGGGATTCACATCTAGATCAAGGGAGGTCATCGTCCCCCTGTACTCATCACTCATTAGACCTATGATTGAGTACAATGCCCGTTCGAATGTATCTGACCAGACACCTGATGCAGCTTGAAAGGCCCCAAAAGTTCCTCACCAAAAGGATAAAGGGTCTCAAAAATATGTCTTATGCTGCCCGACTGAAAGAACTCCAGCTTTATTCAGTCTCATACCGCTTGCTCAGAGGTGACCTGTGCCTGACATATAAGGCCATGTCAAACCCAGATTTGATGAATATGCTTCACCTCAAAAATCTAGATCCCTCAGAACCACAAGGGCGGGAGACTTAAACCTTGACACGGTTATAAATAGAACGTGCTGGAGGGACAGATTCATCACCCAGAGACTCCCTATGCTGTGGAACAAAATCCCGGTACATGTGAGGCAGAGCACCTCGCTGGCCTTGTTCAAGAGGAATCTTGACCAATGGATGGGAGATCGCAGATATACCCCAGGGATTACTTCAGTGTCACTGCTTGACAGAGGCACAGAAAAATGATAGGCATAGTTTTTATTCAAACTAAAGGGGTGGCGAAAGCCACATAACTATGGGCTAGGCTTATAAATGCCCTTGGGCAGATAGCCTAGTATGAACCTATGAACCTATGAACATAGAATGTCAAAAGAGTGTACATCCAAGAGTGCATGGAGATGGGGAACTTTGTTATTAACACTTTGAATATTGAGGTGAGTTATCAGGAGTGAGTTGGGGTGTTTGGGGTGTGGGGGATAGAGGGTTTAGTGGTAAGAGATTCAGTGGATATGATAGTGGCTGGGCCAGGGTTAGGATGGATGTCTCCATCTTGTAAGGAATGCTTTTTTAGTATAAGCAAAGGATAATGTACGTTATTAATTAGATATTGAACTTTCTTAAATGTTAGGCTGTTGTATTTAATGTAGGCCAGTCTGTGGTACTTTGCTAGTAAGTATGTATGTAGGTGTGGGTAATATATTTATATTATTATGGGTGATAGTGTAGTGAAATTGAGAATAAGTTAGGTGTTCAAAGGAGGTTAAGAGATAGGCTGAGGTTAGAACAGATAAAAGTATGGTGTTGAGTAGTAGTTTTAGTTCTGAGTTTAAACTGTAGAATCCGCCCACAGTTTATCAATTTGTATGTCTTTAGTCCTTCCACATCTTATGTATCTATAAAAAGGTTTTCAATTATGCTAAATATCTTTGTATAAATTTTCTTCAGTTTTTTTCTTGATCTTGTCTCACACTATGCTTAATGTGTTTTAATTCATACTCTTAGACTCATTTTCCACTCACCCCAGTGTCTTTAGCTAAGAACACAAGACATACTTTATTGCAACTAAATTTCAAGGTATTCAGTTTTGGGGAAATGTAGGGTAGTCCCATCATTTTAAGTTCACAAAACGTTGATGCTATATTTATGATACCTCATATTCTTTTTGTGAGAGCAAGAGTTTGTACTTGATCCACTACTTGGGGTTTGTTGTATTGTGAGAGGACAGAGCTATACCATACAACAGACATACAATCTGCAGCATTGAAATTAGCACTTTGTCTTCCTGCTTTGACTCTTATTAGGTTACCCAGCATATAACCCTTTACTCACCAACCCTGCATTAAAATGTACTTAAAGGTGGGAACTTCTGAATTATTATAATTCAACACTTACCTATTCCATTCTGTTCACTCCTTCCCTCGTGTGGGAAACTACGATAGTGCAACTCATCTGCTCATTCCATTCCTGTTGTAATCTCTTCTTCTTTACCTTTCAACTAAAACTCATTGTTTTCAATTCCTCTACTGTCCTACTTCAGTTATGTCTCTCACTGTGGGTAGTAGCTTCTAAGATTGTTTTTTCTGTGTTATGTTTGCCCTCTTGCGTGCTTGACTATCAAGTCTCCCATTAGTCAGACAATGGTTGTCATTCTCTGCATGGGGAATCCACCCAGAACCGAGTTGAAAGCTGTGCATGAAGGAAAAGACACATTCATGCAGCCATGAGGATGCTTTGTGCTTTCATGGTTATCCCAGCTATGAGAATTTTTTTGAAATGGCTCCATTAGCAGGGGGTTGGAAACTTTTTATATCATCGCTTAGTAGGTTGGCGTTTGCTTTGGAGAAATTGTTCAGTTCTTTGCTCCTGTGGGGGTGTCAGGACTGACCATTACTTCAAACAAGACAGAATTCTGGTCTGACCTTACCAGGGAGAGCAACACACAGGGGTTAGTCATTGCAGTCCCCCCCCCCCCCGCCCCCAGTGTTGGTAAGTACAAAGTCCAGGACACTTGAGCCCTTTGTGGGGCTGCAAACTAACTGTTCCAGGGCATTTGTATTGACAAAGTCCAGGAACCTCAGGATGAGCATATTTGTGCTTGTGTATGTCATTCAGTTGATGGAAGGATAGTTGAAATCTCCCATAACCAAAGTGTTTGGCTGTATAGTGAGTGACTCTAGCAAGTCCAGGTAGGCGGTGTGTTTCTTTTGGTTCATGATGGAAGGCCTGTAGCCAGCTGTGATGTGATAAGATGTCTTACCTGTAGTTATTTGGACCTGGTGTAGCCCAAGAGAGTTGTACTGTTTAACCAGTCTTGAGGTGTATTTGGTTTTAATGAAGATGGATACACCTCCACCTTTGGTTCTTTCACACTCGTTTTGGGGTCTGAATGTTTTTGGAAGACATTGTAGCCTTGCATGGCCAGGGTGCTCAGTGCAGCCTTGAGCCAGGTCTCAGTGACTCCACAGATATCAGCATCTTCCAAGGTGAGGAGTGCTTCCAGAGAGTGCAGTTTCCTGTTTAGGCTACTAGCATTAAGTAGCATAACACTGAGTTTGTCTCGAGTGGATTTTTTTAGGTTGGGAATTTTGTTATTTTGACACTGCCTAAAAAAGGCACTATGGGGGAGGCAAACCTCTCTGCCACTATTCAAAAACCTAGAGGAGAGAGGTGAAGACCACCTCTGGCAAAGCAGTATAGTCTGTTGACAGTATTGTCCCAGGCTGACAGATACCAGATCCCCCTGGACTGACACCAGAAGTTAAACCAATTGTTGAAGTTAGTCATTTTTTTGTCTATATTGTGGTTGTATTCTTATAAAACCTTCTAGATGTAGTTCACTGTTTTTTGTAAATTCTTCCAAATATTGCATTCTTTGTTTTGTAACGTACTGTACAATCCAATTATTGTTCACTGTATATGTTTTGTAACATCAAATTAAACCTGCACTGGAGCTTTTCTCCCCGGGCCGCCATTGAAATAGACTGTCACCCAGTCGGACTATCCCAGTACACAAAAGTAAATAAATAAATCACCCTGGGTAATGATCGAATGCTGCTTAGGGCTAGGGACATACCTGCCTTGGACACATAATCTGAGAGTTCAGTCATGTCTCTCTTCCTATAGTCCGGAGAGGTACGTCTCAATTCATTTATCCCAACGTGTACTGTGACAGAGTCATAATGGTAATTGTTGTTGAGTGACTTGAATGCATGCATGATTTGGTGGATCCTGGCACCTGACAGGCAGCTGACTGTGACCTTCGTCTTGTGCAGCTTGAACATCGGAACATCTGCGTCTCACTGTAAAGTTGCCTATTACCAGGACAGTAGGTTTTGGGGTGTTTTGCCATAGGGGCTTATTTACTGAGACACTAGTGTGTGTGTTATGTGGAATGAATTCTGTTTGTTTTGCAGTGTGTGTAAGTGGTTTGCACTTGGCAAGTCTGCAATCTTTTGGTAGGCTTCTATTGAATACCTCTACATATGTGCATTTATGTGTTGTGACCTTGTTTTGTATGAGAGGTGACGTCTGTGTGCTGACAACCTGTTTGATGTCCGGATTGTTATGTGAAAGAATTGATTCCAAATTCATAGTGTAATTACATCTCTCACATATTGTAATTGTTTGTTTTAGGAGTAGGTGGTTGTCAGTATACATGTGGCAAATACTACATTGCCTCAGGATTTCCATGTCAATCAGGCTGGCCGGAGAAATGGTTGGAAACTGACCATCCATTATGGCAGGTTTTTACCGTAACAACTATTGGTGAGTGGGCTAGTTTGACCAGGTTTTGCTCTAGGATTGACAAGTGGGCTTATTCTATTGCAGGCTAAGGAGGAAAAAACGATGGCAGTGCTTTTCTGTGCACAACTGAGTTCCCTGCAGTGCAGCTTGTAGGGTTCCACTAGTGGAAAATTGTCTTTCAGGGCATTTGCATTTGTACAGGGTACCGCTAAACCCTGTTGCAAACATAAGACTAAAATAAGAAATGAGAATAAATACTTTTAGGCTAAACTACCAATGGGAAAGCACACAATGAGCTTTCCTCCTTTAATCTCCAACTCATATGAGGCTCAGACTACACACACCTGCCACACAAGGGTGCAGACAGGGCCCTCCTAATGTAAGATGGCTGAAATAGTGGTCAAGTATTACAATACAGTCTATATTCAGCAGACCTGAATCTAGTCTGTGCTGTATGCTACCTACTTAATACAGCAGAAAAGTTTTTTTAAGTGTAGAAAGTACAGTAAAAAGGCAGCAAAATGATAAAATAGTCAGCAAAGTGCAAAGGAAACTCAAAAAGTACTTGCTTTTTCGATTCTAACAGTAGATGCTTTGGATTTCAGCAGAATCTCTCCAAACATCTGGCAAAAGTCACCAAACGTTGAGCAGCTCCAGTTAAAAGCCTTTGACCATCACATGTCTAGGGCAGTGGGAAAATCATTCTAGGTTGTGCGACTTATAAACAAAGCCATGGCATCTAGGTCCAGTGAGGTCATTGTTCCACTGTATTTGCCATTCATCAGAACTATCATTGAATATAATGCCCCATTTGGTATATACTTACCCAGGCACATTGAACAACTGGAATGTCCATTGATGTTCCTTACTAAGAGAATACAGGGTGTAAATAACATGTCCTGTGCAGACCACCCCAAACCTTATCCCTGTATTCTGTCTCCTACAGGCTGCTGAGGATGGATCTGTGCTTGGTTTACTAGTCAGCAGTTTGAGCCAGTTCTGATGGACCTTTTTCATATTCACAAAATCAACAGCACCAGAATTACCAGTTCTAAAGACTTAAACATTGTCTTTGATATAAATATTACCTGCTGGAGGGAGAGGTTTGTATCCCAGAGACTACCTTTTCTCTGCAAAAGGCTTCCCATCCATATGAAGCACAGTTCCTTCCTTATACAATTGTAGTGTGACTTGGACAACTGGACAGGGAACTGAAAATTCACCCTTGTTTGACATCTATATCCCTAATGGACACAGGGAGCCTGTAAATGGTTATCTCTCAGGGCCCTACTTGCAAATGTTTCATATCCCAAGCCTGTGCATACACTACCAAGGGTACCAGACTTTGAGAGAGATTTAGGATTCTTGACTAGGCTTAAAAAAGGCCCCAGTGGTCATTAGCCTAATACACAATTAATGAACCTTATATATAACTAATCTGAATATTTTCATTATTAACAGCTAAACTAGTTTTCTTGATTTATGGATTGTTGTCAATAAGTATGACATATATTATCCTTCAGGAGTTATAGGTCTAACAAATTAATATGAGTTGGAGTCTTTTTAGTGAAAAGAAAATATAGCTATTAGATTCATCCAATGCACTGAATGATGCTACCTTAAACTGGTTGGTAGTAAGTCTCAAGATGAGTGGTAAAACAAGCATCAGCATTATTGTAACGTGTATCTTAACCTCATCAGTCTCATTGTCTTTAAATGTGTTATTGCTTCACCAGTCATCCTGACCTCAAAAAGACATTTTATCTTACTGGGTGATTGAAATTTCAGGTGGACCAACCTTTTATACTATTAACAGCTCTCTTCTGTATACGGCCTTACACAGTTAAATCTCTTCTCACCTTACCAGAATAAATACAACAGCCATGATGACAATTTTCTAGTCCTCATTCTCTTGAATACCCATGATATATGTAACTGTACTTGTCTTAACAAATGGCATTTGCAGCAACTGTGAGTACTTTTAGTTTGATCATTTAAATATAAGACATCCCTTTCATCTTTAATAAAAGGGCATTCCCTGAGAACAACATCCTATAGTATAACCTCCTTAAACGGTTCTCTAAGATACTAACAGTGTTAAATTAGCTTTGGAATATTTTGCCACCATCCTTCTTTCAATATAAATTCCTCTCTGTCCAGTTAAACTTTGTAATATTTAAAGGGAATACGTTTACATGGTTAATCGAGATTTCAGACAAAATATTTGCACTTATAACAAAACCTGATAACAGTGGAAAGGTGATATTTTTCCTTCTTCTTTGTTTGTTTGTGTCTTTCAGCTTTTCCCGGTTAGGGGTCGCTACAGCGGAACTCCGGTCCGCTAATGATTGGCAGTTGATTTTCACGTACCGGCTTGCCAGGCCTGATGCACAACCTTCAACGAAGGTACACCCATTCACACATGTCTCATAGGTTCATACTAGGCTATCTGCCCTAGGGCATTTATAAGCCTAGCCAGAGTGTGCTTGGCTTTCGCCACCCATTTTAAATTAATTTTACTATGCCCTTCCACGCAGAAGACGCTCTAGCTGATAATCAAACCGGACAGCGTCTTACTGTGAGGCGACAACGCTACCGCAGCGCCACCACCGCGATTTCCTTCTTCTAATATTGAAAAATTCTTCCTTAACTTAAGCACAAGACTAGATTGGCTACTAATGCAGACATAGATATTATACAAGTAAGCAAAAATGATTTGCTAAGAACGCAGTGATGAAATTAAGCACATTATAGGAACTTCCAAACTAATCAGTACAGTGCCATTTATATTAATTCTGTAGATCTCTCCTTAATTAATTATTAATTATACTTCATACTTAATTTCCTCTCCCCTTCTCTATTATGTAACTTCCACCATAAAGTAGTAGCTCATTTTATTCTGTAGCCAGGCCTTCCAGAAATTAATTTTGCATATTTTTCCTGCTACCAGTGTCCAAAAGTGACTTTTTGAAATACAAGATACTGCTCTTTGTGATGAATGCTTCTTGTACCCAAATTACTTTTTAATAGATTGAGAGTGCCATTGACATTCTTGTGCAACCTTTTACTGATTGTTTAGGAATTATATTTACAGAATTTAAAACAGCCAAAATAATTCTATTACCCCAAATCCATAATACTGCTTGTTCTTTGCACTTTCATCCCATAGGAGATATTCTTTGGTGTTCTAAGCTGCTAAAAGTTTTGGCAAATTTTCACCTTTGTTAATTACTGTTACTTAACTGAACACCCTCCAGCATTTTATGGCCTGCCTTCAGTCCATTAATTGCTGTTTTACAATCAACTAACAGCATCTAATTTAAGCTAGGTCCCCTACTGCCAACAATGTATTTGATGATCCACATGTCAGCTTCAAAATAAGAGCTTTCCAAGAGGTTAGTGGCACTTACAAACTAAAATATTGAATCAGATATAGAAAATATTATATTTCTTTATAATCTGACGTGAACAAATTGTTATACATCTTGCACATGCAATAAATAATGATCATACATTAATGGTGGATTTCTCTTTTGTAATGCCAGCTTTCAGCTGGCACCTTGCAGTACTTTCCAAGTAGTAACATGATGTCTTATTTATAGTAATATGGTATTATACCATATTTCATGGCTAAAAGATGTTAATACCTTAACTTCAAAGAGGCTAAAATGCACAGATTCCTGCCACCTACCTTCATATATAACCTAGTACCTGACATGCATTATTTTCTTTCTGTAATAAAAAATACAAATTCGATAAGTATGCCATATTTTGTAAATTGCTGTGACAGAGTGTTATATTTTCATTAATGCTAATACCAATATATTTATGTTCATGTCAATTTACATGTTGTTTGTAAACACTGAACCGTCTATAAGCTGTGAACTGTTAATGAGCTACTTCCTAAAACTGAAAGGCACAGTGTTTGGTTCCTTCCAACTTCATTTGCCTTCTTTGAGACTGCTTCTGTGTCACCCATGAAAAGGGACACTGATGTCCAGTGAGTTTACCCAGTTAATAAATGTATTAAAAAATAAAAATAAAATCTATAACCAAACTCCGGGGTGCACAACACCCTATAGGGGAGTTATTACCAGAATTACAAATATATGTTAATTTCCATAACCATTAATATCAACAAGTGGTAATATTTCCTTCTGTCACTACATTGCATACAAAGGTTATACCTTTTTTATATTGTCCCACTTCTTTACCATTGCCTAAAATAGTTGTTCATAGGTTCATACTAGGCTATCTGCCCTAGGGCATTTATAAGCCTAGCCAGAGTGTGTATGGCTTTCGCCACCCATTTTAAATTAATTTTGCTATGCTCTTTTTCGATGTTAGTATACTGTGCCTCTGTCTAACAGTGACACAGAAGTGATACCCAGGGTAAACCTATGATCTCCCATCCACTCATCAAGATTCCTCTTGAAGAGAGTCAATGAGGGACTCTGCCTAACCTGGACTGGGATTTTATTCCAGAGTGAAGGGAGCCTCTGGGTTATGAATCTGTCCCTCCAGCATGTCCTATTTATTTCAGTGATGAGGTTTAAGTCCCTCGAGCGCGTAGCTCGATGGGATTTGGATTTTCTGAGGTGCAGCATGTCCATTAATTCCGGGTTGGACATTGCTTTATACGTCAGGCACAGATCGCCTCTGAGCAGACGGTATGCCACTGAGTAGAGCTGGAGTTTCTTTAACCGGGCAGCATACGGCATCTGTTTGAGCCCCTTGATCCTCTTGGTGAGGTACTTTTGGGGTCTTTCCAGTTGCTGCAGGTGTCTGGTAAGGTACATCCCAAAGGGGCCATAATAGACTCTCCAGCTGACACAAGCATCCTCCAAAAGGACCTCATAGAAACAGACAATTATGGGCCTGATGAGGGATGAGTAAAGAGGCACGATGACCTCCCCTGATCTAGGTGTGAATCCCTTCATGATTAGGTGGGCTATATAAAATGTTTTTCTAACCACTTTGGCCACGTGGTTGTCAAATGAGAGATTGCTATCAACTTGGGTCCCCAGGTCCCTAATTACTTCTTCTGTACTTAATGGATTACCACCTGTGTGGTAATTTGTGGGCACTTTGTTTTTGCCAAAGGGGATGACTATACACTTTTTGGCGTTTAGCTTGAGGCCATGGCTCTGGCACCAGTTGTCTGTTTTTATAAGGTCCTTTTGGAGGATGCTTGTGTCAGCTGGAGAGTCTATTATGGCACCCAGTTTGCAGTCATCTGCGAACTTGGTCAGCCACAGTCCTTCCATGTTGGCCTGTACCTCCGAGAAATATATACCGAACAAGAGAGGTCCCAAGACTGAGCATTGTGGGACGCCACTTGTAACTGGTTTGGAGTCTGACATGGCTCCAGCTATTCTAACCATGTGGGTTCTGTCCTTGAGCCAGTTTGCAACCCATCTAGTGACATAGGGGTTTATATTTAAGCTGGTGAGCTTATCTATAATGCCCGAGTGGGGTATTGTATCGAAGGCTTTTGCGAGGTCCAGGTAGGCTATGTGGACCACCTTCCCCTTGTCAATGGCCTTGGTGACTGTTTCAAAGAAATTGACCAGGTTTAAGAGGCAGGATCTGCCCTTAACAAAGCTGAACTGGGTAGGATCCAGTGTCTGTACGTCCCCAATATCTTTATTTATAAGGTCCATGATGATCCTTTCCATAGCTTTGCAGACCAAGTTAGTGAGACTTATGGGGCAATAGTTTCCAGGATCCGTTGAGGCACCATCTTTGTGGAGAGGGACCACTGTTGCTGTATGCCACTCTTTGGGTACATATCCTGTAGTAAGGCTGAGATTGAACAGTAGTTTTATGTTTGGGTTTAGCTCTTCTTGGAGTTCATGTAGGACGCAGCCCAGGACACCGTCTGGTCCCATTGATGCTGTGTTTCTTGCTTTGGAGAGGGCAGCTCTTACCTGAGCATCTGAGATGTCAGGGGGGCAGCACTCTGCTGGGATAAATATTAGCCCTTTTGGTGGGGAGGGGGGGGGGGAGAATTTTGCGCTGAACCTGTCAGCTAGGATGTTGGCAATGTCTGTGGGTTCGGTGAATTTTTTGTCATTTTGGACTAATTCTGAGCATATCTGGGAATTCCCACCCAGGTTCCTAACATAACTAAAGAAAGCCTTGTGATTATCCTTAGTGTCCTGTGCAATTTTTCTCTCGAAGCTGGCCTTAGACAATTTTATGAGTGCCCGTAGTTTTTGCTAATACTGATCAGAGATGCCTTCCCTTTTTGGGATTTTGCTCTGTCATGTAGTAGCTTCCTCCTTCTATTGTATAGTTTGTTTATGGCTGGGGTCCACCAGACAGGACATCTGCCTTTGGAGGATTGGGTCTTGGTTTTATTTGGGATTGCATGATCCATGCATTCCTGAAGGTGTTCATAGAATGCGTTTATAAAGGATTTTGTGGTCTGGACCGTATTATCCACAGGCCCGAGGGCTTTGAAGGATTCCACCTCGGTTTTGAGGAGTGCGAAATTTGCTTTAGAGAAGTTTTTCACTGTGGTTTTCTGGGCATGGGATGGGGTTGGGATGTGAATATCCAGTGAGATTAGTTTATTGTCTGATCTTACCAGTGAGGGATACACTTCTGGTCTGGAGCATAGAGTCCCCATGTTGGTGATGATCAGGTCCAGTATGTTTTCGCCTCTTGTGGGAGTGGTAACAAGTTGTTCCATAGCATTTGAGTTTATAAATTCTAGGAACCTTTGGGCTAGGGTGTTGGAGCTAGAGTAATGCTCCCAGTCTATGGTTGGGTAGTTGAAGTCACCCAGTATAATGGTGTTTGGAGAGATCTTCATATTTTCCAGTGTTCTCAGGAAGGCCGAGTGGGGTTCCTGGGTTTGGGAGGGTGGTCTGTAGCAGGCTATAAACTGGAAGGCAGTTTTACCCACTGTTAGTTGCACATGGATAGTCTCTGATGCTTCGTGCTGTGCCACCAAACTGGAGGTGTGGGTATCTTTGATGAATATTGATACTCCCTCTCCTTTTGTGGTTCAGTCCAAGTTTTGGGGCCGAAAAGCATGGTATGAGGTATAACCTGGTAGTGCTGGGGTGCTCTCGAGAGCCTTGAACCAGGTTTCTGTTACTGCACAGGTATCTATGTTCTCCATGCTAAGGAGAGTTTCGAGTGCGTGCATCTTGAGGTTTAGACTTCTGGCATTGAGTAGCATTACTCTTAGTTTCTTATCCCTTGTGATACTTATGGAGGTGGGTTTGTCTTTTGAGCCTTGCCTAAAAAGGCACTATGGGGGTAGCAAGAGCCTTTGCCAATATCCGAAAGCCCAGGGGTGACAGGTGCAAGCCGTCCCTAGCGAAGCATCGTGGCTTGTCGAGCATGTCATCCCAGGCTGACAGGCATTGGATCCCCTTTGAATGACACCAATACTTAAGCCAATTGTTGAAATTGATAATCTTGTCTTCATACTGTGGCATCATTCTTGGTGAGGGTAAGATGCTACTCAAGGTCAGGGTCATACCGGCCTGGGCTACATGCTCAGAGAGCTCCTCTGTCCCTTTTCATGTAGTCCATGGAGGTACGTCTCAGGTCATTCACACCAGCATGGACAATGACTGAGTCATATTTGTACTTGCCTTGGAGTGACCTGAGTGGTTGTGTTATGTGGCGGATCCTAACGCCCGACAGGCAGCTCACCGTGACCTTCTCCTTGTTCAGCCTGGTGAGCGGGACGTCAGTGTGCCTGATGATAGAGTCACCTATTACAAGTGTATCAGGTGTGTTGTTTGTTGTGAGCTGTGTGTTGCACGTGTTTTGTTTTGGGGTAGCGGTTGCTTGGGTGTCTGCTTTGGAGGTCTCAGCTGCTTAGGCAGATTTTTATTTAGAGCCTCCAAGTTTTTTTTTGTGTGTTTATGTGTTTGGTTTGCTGTCGTGGTGGGTCTATGTGAGATTGGAATTGTAGTGAGTGTGGTTTCCTTCTCCTCCTGACTGGTTACGCCAGTACTGAGTTGAGAGAGCTTAGCCTCCAGTTTGGCTATATGGTTGCATCTCTCACATGTGTTAGAATTTGTTGAGAGGAGGAGAGGGTTGTCTGTGTACATTAGGCAGTTGTAACATTGCCTCAAGATTCCCAGGTTCACCAGCTGGACCAGAGAGGAGATTGACAACTGACCTTTGGACATGCTAGAATAGTATTGGGAATTCCTTTATAATTGAAAAAAGGGCCAATGGGGAACAAGTTACTCAAGGGGAGTTTGTGAGGGTGTAGTGCTTTTAATTTTTTAGTGCTGACTTATATAATTGCTTTAGTGAGCAAGTGCTAGGCTTTAGCGTAGGAATAGGGTGTTTATTATGAGAACTACATCAGTTCCAAGGCTCAAACCCAAATAAGCGGCGCTGCTCGATGCCGCGCTATGCACAAAATCACGCAAAGCTGCACTACAGCGGGTTTTATACAGGCGGACTTGAAAGAGCTAGAAATTGGCCCAAAACAGCCAACAGACTACCAGATTCCTGCGCTGGGAACACTACTCCAGGGACAGATAGGCTGCTCCAAGCTCCCCACTGCCACTGGTGAACAAAGAAGCCTCCCTCTATCCAAGAAAGGAAATGGCAACACAGGAACTTTCCAAAAGTCCAGAATACAGCAAAGCCTGTATTTGGACTACTCTAGGTTAGGAAAGATGGGAAACAAGGATATTTTATTTGTTTGTTTTTTTTGCAACAAACAGCAGGAAAATGCAATAAATATTTAACACAGGCTAGCGCACTTGAGTGTGTAGCCTCAACAGGTAAATGCAACAAACAGGACAAACTTTAAAAGTGCAGGTGCAAAAACAACTTTAAACAGTTTAAAACAGTTCAAGAAGCAGAAATACTTACAGTTTAGCTAGATCGGACAGTCGCCCAGATAGTAGCAGGAAAAAACACTTTTATCAGGTTAGCAGTCGCTCTTTTGGCCTCTCTGCTGCTAGCACCACTCTGCCGGACCAAAAGGAGCTTGGCTGAGTAGTAACAAGCGCAAAAACCTCGCCAAAGCGGGTTTTATACAGGGGGGCTTGAAAGAGCTAGAAATTGGCACAAAACGGCCAATAGACTACCAGATTCTTGTGCTGGGAACACTCCTCCAGGGATAGATAGGCTGCTCTAAGTTCCCCACTGCCACTGGTGAACAAAGAAACCTCCTTCTATCCAAGAAAGGAAATGGGCAACACAGGAACTTTCCAAAAGTCCAGAATGCAGCAAAGCCTGTATTTGGACTACTCTAGGTCAGGAAAGACGGGAAACGAGGATAATTTTTTTTTTTGTTTTTCTTTTTTTCAACAAATAGCAGGAAAATACAGTAAATATGTAACACAGGCTAGCGCACTTGAGTGTGTAGCCACAACAGGTAAATGCAAAAAACAGGACAAACTTTAAATTACAAGCGCAAAAGTGCGCTAAAGCTGGCTTTAAATCAGGGGGTTAGAAAGAGATAGGAAATGGCCCAAAATGGCACATAAGCTACAGGTCACTGGGCTGGAACCACTCCTCAAGGGACAGATAGGCTGCTCAGAGCTCCCCACTCTCACTGGTGAACAAAGAAGCTTCCTCCTATCCAAATAAGGATATGGGCAAAACAGGAACTATGACGCAAAACGGCCCATAAGCTACAGGTCACTGGGCTGGAACCACTCCTCAAGGGACAGATAGGCTGCTCAGAGCTCCCCACTCTCACTGGTGAACAAAGAAGCTTCCTCCTATCCAAATAAGGATATGGGCAACACAGGAACTGTGACACAGCCCAGAGATCAGCAATACCTGAAGACTGGACTATTCTAGTTCAGTAAAGGCGGGAAACAAGGATTTTTTTTTTTTTTTTTTTACAAAGTAGCAGAAATTAGGTACAGAAACACAGTAAATGCTTTAATTGAAGACTTGAGTGTGTAGCCTACCAATTAAACTAAGCAAAAACAAACTTTAAAAGTGCAAAAAAAAAACCTCAGAGATACAGGCAGGAATGCAATAAAACAACTTTACAGAGCTTATTTAGTAAAAGAAACAGAAAAGTCTATATATACAGAAAAGCAGCTAAAACACACAAACACTTCAGATGCAGTGCAACCTAGAGCACTTGAGTTGTAGCAATATTAAGGCTATTACAGTTATAATAAATGCTGTGAAATATACTGTATATTTCCAAAATGTTTGAGAAGCACAGTCAGAACACAAGGAGGTTCAGGCGTCAGTCTGACGTGTTTAATGATATATGCTTGCAGCTATATTAATATGCATTGGCTGAGATACAGAAATGTTTTCAATAAGGTTAAAGCCTTAAAGGTCTGTTTTCACCTTCATGGTAAGTCTGTCCAATTCTTAGACCACGCTTCTGCTGATGTTTCCTGCTAGTAGGGAACACATTGTGCAGAGAGATCTTGTGGACACAGTAAGATTATAATGTTACAATCAAGAGGGACACCTAACGCTGTTTAGGCATATGCTGCCCCCAGTGGAAATGCAAGCGGCTCCTGATTTATGCTACCAAGTGATTCACAGAATTACCCTTGTAAAATTTCACTGTTGGAGGAAAAAAGTGAACATTACTGAAAGTTGTCAGTAACCTATTCATTCATGTTGAAGCAATCACAGTAAAGGTAAATTTAGATATGCTAATGGGTGGTAAGGGTGTGTTAGTCTGTGTTTGTGCCTGGAGGTATATGTGTGTGTGTGTGTGTGTGTGTGTGTGTGTGTGTGTGTGTGTGTAGGGGCATGAATGAAGCTGCATGAATGTGTGTGTGAGTGAGTGTTTTTGTCTGTGTGATTGACTGGGGAGATGTTCTTCGTGTTTCACTGTTGCAGTCATTACATTTGGGTTATCTTCTTGCAGGAAGCCCTCAGTTGGCTTGATTAACAAAGTCTTGGGTCCTGCGTCGGTTGCTGTCCCTTCTTCCACGACGTCAGGGGTATAAAACATGCAGCTGATGCCATTACATCAGTCTTTCTTGCTGTGCGGTGCCCGAAGCAGAAGCAGTTTGCAAGTGCTGGTCGGCCGACTCCTGAAATTTTCGTTTTTGAGTTTCAGAACCGAAGTCTTCAACTAAAGCTAAGTACCCGCTAGAAACTTTTTCTTGCTCCTTACCGATGTCAGTAAAAGTTAATAATTGCATTACTTGTGGAAAGCAAATACCTCATAAAGATTTTCACTCATAGTGTATTCCTTGCCTAGGCCCTGACCACGATGTACCTTGCTGTCGGTTTTGTGCTTTATTTAATCAGCGCACTATCCGTCGTCAGTATATTTTCGCCTCTAAATGTTTCGGTTCTCAGTTATTTATCCAGATATGTCATTGGTTAGCCATCAGACTACCAAGATTCTGAAAAAACGCAAAGATAAAGACAGAGACAGGCTGCTGAGGTCCAAAACTGCTGACGATGCTTCTCCTAGGCCAGTCGCCAGTTCGCTGGTACTCAGTGAGGCGCTTTCGCAGCCCCTGATACCCGCTACTTCTGATTCGCAGGCCTCTACTGAGACCCATTCAGAGTTTGGTATGCTGCGAGATGCTTCAACTATGGAACCCGAGGATGTCTCTACCTTGGATGGGTCCGGAGCCGCTGTGCAGGCAGTGGCTTCTGAGGGTGTATTCAGGCCGACTATTAAACTGACACCTCCTTCTTTACTTAGGCCTAAATCTCGATCCATGCCTAAAAATACGACACCCAGGCTACATGCTCAGGCCTCTATGCCAAAAAAGCAAATGATAAGAATGGCTAAAGAACTAATAACTCTAATAAGGGGTAACCAACCCCCCTCCTTCTAAGAGGCCTAGGACTGAAGTTGATTATGAATCTTCGAATCATGATTCTGTTTCTGATTTTCTGATGATCTGGATTTGCCCTTATCTACTTATGAAGATTCTGATGCAGAGAACTCCATTCCCTCTGCTTACCCTCTTGAGGATTTTTCTTTTAGGGAAAACTTACATGCTCTAAGGGAGCATTTCCACTGGGAAATCCAGGATTTTTCTGATTCAAAAAAGAGGCTTTTAGGGATTTCCTTTTCCTACCTCAGCATAGGCCTTTAGCTATTCCTCCTGTAGTAGACATTGTTGATGATGATTTTTCGGAATCTAGTTTGGCCCCTGATTCCCTGCCTCCTGCTCCCAGAAAACCTGAAAGATACTACAGGGTCCCTGAGTCCCACTAGTTGCTTCTTAAAAATCCTATTGCAGATCCAGAGACTATTTCACAGGGGCCCAAGGGCATTAAGGCTTCTACTGATAAACGTCCTACCCCTTCTGATGGAGGCTGCAGGGCACTGGATAGATGGGGTAAGAAGGTTTACACTTCTGCAACCTTGGCGATTAGGGCTTTAAACTGCCAGTTTCATATGTTAAAGTGTTAGCAACATGTTATTGGACTGCTTAATCAGAAAATGATGTTGATTCCTGACTGTGTGGAAAATAAAGAATTACAGGATTTAATGCATTCTGCTGAACAATTATGCAAACCCCACTCCACACACCTTCAGATAGAAACAACTCTGATCCAAAACAATACCAAAACAGCAAAATCTTCAGAAGTCAGGAATTGAAAAACAGGAACCAAAGTCAAATCCAAAAGCAAATTCTTTATTCTCCAGCGCCTCGGTGTAACCACCTTTCAAGAGTATACATTCTCACTGAAAGAATGGATATATATATATATATATATATATATATATATATATATATATATATATATATATATATATATATATATATACTCATAGCAATTAATTAAACAATTAATTAAACAATTATGTTCAAAAAAGTTTTAAAGCAGACACCTCCAGTTTATTTCATTATTCAATCCACAGGGTGTCATTGTATTGTATTTCAAAATAAAAATACTTTCCTTATATTGTAAGTTATATTTCAAAGCATTTTCATCATTACAAAATCATTTCACACTTTCTAAAACTGTTCCTGTTAAAAATGAAACATCACTATTATGATAAACACTAAAATGTGTGGCAATACATTTATTTTCCCTTTTTTCCCATTATGTCTGTAATGTGCTCACCTAACCTAATACGAAACTCTCTTTTAGTTTCACCTATATAATATAATCCACAGGGACAGTGTAAAGCATACACAACTCCCTTACTTCTACAGGTAAAACTATCTCTTACTGTGAACCTAATATTGTTAATATAATTAAATGTTCTAACTATATTCCTACAAACACTGCATCTACTGCAACATCTTGTACCAAATTCACTTAGTGGTCTTGGTAAACAAAATTTTGGCATTACAAATTTACCATGTACCACCATATCTTTCAAATTTCTTCCCCTTTTATAGGAGAATAAAGGTTTTTGTGGCAAAATGTGCATCAACACCTTGTCTTTCACTAAAAATTTCCAAAAGTGTTCCACTACATCCTTTATGTCTCCACTTTTTATATTATATGTAAAACAAAATAAATATCCTTACAAGTTTTATCACTGGTTGCCAGATGATATTTCTTATAATGGTGATATTCACCCTTATTAGATTTATTCCTTCCCATATTATTCTCCTTTTTAACCTTCATAAGGGCATTTTCTAAAATATTCACACTGTACCCTCTTTTCAAAAACATATTATATGTGATGTCCCATTCCCTTTGTAGATTTTCTTGTGTGTTACATAATCTAGATACCCTTGCCAGTTCCCCATAAGGGAGAGCTTCCAAAGTATGTACAGGATGGCAACTAGATGCATGAAGGTATTGATTACCATCTATAAACTTCCTATGAATATTTGATATAATTTTACCATGTTCTGTACCCTCCAAAACAAGATCCAAGAATATTACTTTGTTTCCCTTCTGTATTCCATCAAATTCTAACCCAAATGGGTTACCATGTAAGTCTGTCAAAAATTCATTAACTGAATCAAAACCACCATCACAAATAAAAATCAAATCATCTATGTAAAAATAAAATAACACATTACATTTCATAAAATTTAACTCAAATAGAAATTCCCTTTCAAAAAATTCATAAACAATTATATACATGGGGGCAAAAGCTGCCCCCATTGCTGTACCTTGTTTCTGCCGATACAAAACATCATTAAAAATAAAATAATTATTCTTTAAACAAAAATCCAACAAATCTACTATGAAATCAACAGAAGGGTTGTCTTTTAAAGAAGATCTCACTGCATTGAGGCCATCATCATGTCTAATAGAGGTATATAGACTTTTAACATCCATAACCAACCAATACATTTTGTTGTTCCAAGAAATAGAGGATATTTTGTTTAAAAATTCCATACTATCTTTGATGTAAACTGGAGATTTAACTACATATGGTAGAAATATTCTATGTAAAATCAAACCAGTGTTATGTAGGAAATAGTTGCAGGCTGAAATAATGGGTCACCTTGGGGGTTATGTAAGTTCTTATGTATTTTTGGTAAACAAAAGAATACAGCTAGGTCCTTTCTATCATTATCTAACCTATTCCTCACATCCTTCTCTGTAAAAAATCCCAGCCTGACTCCCCTGTCCAACATGTGTTTAAATTTTGTAACAGACTTTTGATAATGAATCATATTGCTTCTTTCATATGTTGTTTCATCCTGCAAATGATTCATACACATCTCAAAATATTGCACAACACTCATTATAACAATTTTGTTTCCCTTATCGGAAGGTTTGATAATAATATCCTTCCTGTCACATAATTCTTTTAAAGCACTCCATTCTTTATAAGTTAAGTTATATAAACTATTACATCTATTCAATTTCATATTTCTACATATATTCTCACATTCAAATTTAATCATAGAGCCATAATGAATAGCTCTCTGATTAATAAAAGGCGGAATAAATTTGTTAGAAGAAGCTACATAAGACATATCTATTGCATTGCCAACAATAGGAAATTGCACATCATCATTACTTATACATTCATCACATGAATAAAAACTATCTTCAGATTCACATGAAGAAAAGCCTCCATGTATAGAATTAGAACATCCTTGGTCCCTGCTAAAATGAACTTTCAAATGTATCTTCCTAAGAAATTTAAAGATATCTTGCTGTATCAAATATTCTTTAGGAAAAACAGTAGGTATAAACTTTAAACCTAAACATAACACAGCAAACTGTTCATCAGACAAATCACAACCAGATAAATTAAGAACAATACTTTTATCATTAAAGTCATTACTGTTTAAATTTCTTGTTGTTATATTGTTGTCCATACCTCCGATTCTGACGAAAATTGTCAGGTTGATTGAATTTCTGAACAGAAACATCTTCTTGCTCATAACTTCTCAGGCGTTTCTGTCCCTGTTGAAATGTTCATTCCTGGTGCTGCAAGCCTCCATTGTTAAACTTCTGTTGCATCCTACGTGGTTGTGCTGGTCTAGGTAATTCCGGAAATTCCATACTGGTGTCCGACCTAAACTTTTCCCCTGAAGAAGCAAAAGAAGAAGACAACGGTGCATCAGTGAATCTTACCCTCCTACGTTGTTTCCGCTTATGTTCTGTCCAATTAGGAGGGTAAGAAAATGCAGTCCCTGCTTCATATTCATTGATATCACGTATTAGTTTTGTTTTCTTTTGTTTTATAAGTTCATTCTCTAGATTATTCAGTCTCCCATTAGTCTTCTCCATGAAAAACTTCATATTTGCTAGACTCACAGATGAACTAATACTATGTGAAAGAGAAACCAGCTCCTGTTTAAGAGACTGATGTTTGAGCTGGTCCCTTTCCAACAGAATGTGAAGCCACTCTATTACACACTTGTGTGCTGCTATGAACCAGCGTTCCTTAAATTTCTTATCAGCAGCACAATTCAAGTCAAATGGTGTGCTAGGATTCTTTACGAATCTAAGACCTCTAGGTGTAATATTCAAGCTTATATATTTTTGCAAACCTAAAATGTTAAAGTGCACCCTTGTCTCTTTCTCAATCAACCTGTCATATTTTTGATACAGTTCTCTGATTTCTGAAGACACACTTTGAAATTTATGTCCCACAGAAACAAAAGGGTCAAGCACTCTTTTATTTCTTTCTTGCAAAAATTGATCAAAAAATTGACAGTCTCTCACTTCTGGTTGACATGCATCCACAGGAACATGTGCAGGAACATTTACAGCAGGTCTAGAACCTGAAAAAAAACTGCTCAATAGTTCTCTGTTGAGCAGAATAAATCATAGAGCTTTCAGCCCCTACAGTACCATGTTGCAAAGCTGTGTTCTCCCGAAAAACCCTGGGAATATCCAAATTAGGATCAGTCGACATCCCTGGATAATTATACAAACTCCACTCCACACACCTTCAGATAGAAACAACTCTGATCCAAAACAATACCAAAACAGCAAAATCTTCAGAAGTCAGGAATCGAAAAACTGGAACCAAAGTCAAATCCAAAAGCAAATTCTTTACACTTCTGCAACCTTGGCCATTAGGGCTTTAAACTGCCAGTTTCATATGTTAAAGTGTTAGCAACATGTTATTGGACTGCTTAATCAGAAAATGATGTTGATTCCTGACTGTGTGGAAAACAAAGAATTACAGGATTTAATGCATTCTGCTGAACAATTTGGAAAACATACTTTGCAATGGGGTTTTGATTCATTAGAGGCCTCTTGCAGGGCTGCTGTTACTGGGTCTGTGCTCAGAAGGCATGCTTGGCTTAAGGAGCAATCTTTGCCTGATCATGTTAAAGCTAAGTTGTTGGATGCTCCTTTAAATCAGGACCGCCTGTTTGGCAACAAGGCTGAGGAAGTTCTTAAAAAGATGGAAGATAAAGCTAAATGTATGCAAACTGTTAAAGATTTTTTTACAAGTTCAGTCTCCTAGATTTAGTAGGCACTGGCCCTCTAAGAATTGGCCCTTTCCAGCCCCTTCCAGGTCTATACAAGCCAAACCCAGACACAGCAAAAACCCCAGGTTTCAGTCCCAGGGGACACACAGAACTAAGCAGTGGGGGGCCTCCACTTCCAAATCTGGGAATAATAAGACCCCCCCCCATGGTAAACTGTCTCAATGACTTCCTTTTAAAATTTCCAAGCACTTAACTGACTGCCCCTTTGGGGGGAAAGATTGCTCTTCATGCAAAGAATTGGGAACTCATTACCCAGGGCAAATGGGTTTTAAATATAGTGTCCCAGGGATACAGATTTCACTTCCACACATTGCCAACACCAAGCGGGTGGCCGGACCTAACCCCAAATCAGTGGGCAGAGGCCCAAAAATAAGTACTTTCTTAAGCATGGGGGCTATTCAACTGGTACCAGAAGAGGAAAAGGGACAAGGTTTCTACTCGAGACTTTTCTTGGTACCCAGAAAAGACAATTCATGGCGTCCTATCCTGGACCTGTCTACTCTAAACACCTTTTGAAGATTCAAAAATTCAAGATGTTGACTCTTCACCAATTAGTTCTTATGCTAGGCAAAGATGCCTGGTTGGCAACACTAGATTTAAAAGAAGCATACCTGCACATCCCAGTCAGGGAATCTTGCAGAAAATACCTGCACTTCAAAGCAGGCTACATGCACTATCAGTTCTCTGCACTGCCCTTTGGCTTATCTACTGCGCCCAGGGTATTCACAAAGTGCCTAGCTCCAGTTATTGCATTTTGCCGGCGAAGAAATATTCAAATATACCCATACCTGGACGATTGTCTAATTCAGGCAGAAAGCCAGGACATACTTTTGAATCATCTGGCCTTTGTAAAGGGTTCTAACTTGTCTGGGGTAACCATAAACGAAAAGAAATCACAGCTGGTACACTGTCAACAATTTATATTCCTGGGAGCAAGCTTGAATACAACTTTCCAGATGGCTTACCTCACGCTAGAGAAACAAATTCATTTGACAACCTACTTCAAACAAGTGGCCACAAATCCCTGCTATCTGCAAGACAAATACTGCAAGCCTTGGGGTTAATGGCCTCCTGCATTCTTTTAATTCCATATGCAAGACTGCATATGAGGAAACTACAGTGGTATCTAAAAAGCCTATGGTGTCAACATTCTCAAGACCTAGAAACAATGATTCCTATCATACCTTGCCTACACCTAGAGTTCCTTTGGTGGGCAGAGGCCTGCCACCAAAACAAGGGACTACCTTTCACACCACCCCCTGCCGCCCAAACCCTAACAACAGATGCATCAGACTATGCATGGGGGGCTCACCTGGCAGGGAAGTGCATTCAGGGCAAATGGAACCCAAGTCAAATGCACTTGCATATCAATCAAAAAGAAATGTTAGCTATACAGAATGCTCTGATAGCCTTCAAGGACCACATTCTTCCAGGACAACTAATGGTAAAGACGGACAACACCACTGTTATGTGGTACATAAACAAGCAGGGGGTACACATTCTTACCCCCCTCTGCAGACTACCCATGGCATTGTGGAACACAGCCTTGAGCTACCAAGTACACCTACAAGCTCAATTCCTGCCAGGAAAATTAAATACACTGGCAGACGGACTAAGCAGAAACCTCATGGACCCACACGAGTGGAAACTGGAACCAAGGATTTTCAACATGTTAAGCAAATGGGGGAGCCCAGATATAGACCTGTTTGCCTCTCCCCAGAACTACCAATTGGACAAATTTTGCACAAGGACTCCCCACAAACAAGCCTGGAAAGTGGATGCTCTGTCCTTCAGTAGTCTATGCCTTTCCCCCTCTGCCTCTGCTCTCCAAAGTACTACTAAAAATCAAACAGGACAAACCAAGGATGATTTTGATTGCTCCAGACTGGCCGTGCCAAGACTGGTACCCCCTCCTGCACAGTGTGCCACGGTTATCTCCATGGCACCTGTTTCAGACTCCTTCCCTGCTGTCTCAGTAGGAAAACCAGATTCTGCACCCTCAGCTTCTAACACTGAACCTTGCAGCCTGGCTAATTACTTAATCTCTCTTTTACCATCCCTCAGCAAACCTGTGATGGATATCATTTTAGAGGCAAGGAGGTCTAGTACTAGAAAATTTTATGCTGAAAAATGGAAATGATTCTGTCCCTGGAACCAGTCTCAAGGGATGAGCACAGCAGCGCCCAGTTTATCTCAGATTTTACAATACTTAACTGAGATGCTTCACAAGGGCCTGTCTTTTTCCTCCATTAAAATCCACGTCTCAGCCATTTCAGTTCATTATAACACAGAACCTCCCCTCTTCTCTCATCCACTGCTCAAGCAGTTCCTCAGAGGGGCCAAAAATTTGAGAACACCCAGGAGAGCTCCAACCCCAGCCTGGGACCTTAACTTTGTGTTGGAGAAACTCACTCTACCTCCTTTTGAGCCAGCTGCTACTGCAGACTTAAAATTTTTTTCTTGGAAAACAGCTTTCCTTTTAGCAATCACTTCAGCTAGAAGGGTATCTGAATTACAGGCCCTTATGGCAGTGGAGCCTTTCATCATCTTTCATGTGGATAGGGTGTCCCTCAGAACCAATCCATCCTTCATATCCAGTGTGGCTCTTAATCAGTCCATTCATTTGCCAACCTTCTTTCCCAATCCACAGAATAAAGGGGAACGGATACTGCATTCCTTAGATGTGCACAGACAACTTAGATTCTACTTGGACAGGACTAAACTTCAAAGGAAATCTGAACAATTGCTGGTGGCATTTGCTGCAGGGGCAGATGGGAAGGCTATTTCAAAGCAAACTATTTCTAAATGGATAAGCCATTGCATACATTTCTGCTATAAGCACCATGGAAAACTTATCCCCCAGGGGATCAGACCTCTCTCCACCAGGGCTGCATCTACCTCTACAGCCTTTCTCAGAGGTGTCCCTACCAGGGACATCCTAGAAGCTGCTACCTGGAGTTCTGTACATACTTTCATCAAGCATTATCATTTGCCAATTTTCTCTAAATCCAGAGCTGGCTTTGCCACTGCAGTCTTACAGGGCCTTATAGCTGGCCCTAATGCTATCTAAATTCCTCCTCCCAACCATAACTTTGGGAATCTACCCAAATGTAATGACTGCAACAGTGAAACAGGAAGAGCATAGCACAGTTGTGTACACTTACCATAAATGTAGATGTTCGAATGTATTCACTGTTACAGTCCAGGTTACCCTCCCTCCAGCCCCATAACTACTTTTGGCTATACCTCTACTTTCCTTTACTGTGCTTAAAAGCCTTTTTGGTGTATTTGCTTTTTTGTTGGAGGTATAGCTTTGTACTTTTATATTTAATTGCTTCCCATTAGGGGGTCACCTGACATCTTGGGCAAGAAAACTGATGTAATGGCATCGGCTGCATGTTTTATACCCCTGACGACCTGACGTCATGGAAGAATGGACAGCAACCGACACAGGACCCAAGACTTTAATCAGGCTGACTGAGGACTACCTGCAAGTAGGTAACCCAAATGTAATGACTGCAACAGTGAATACACTCAAACATCTACATTTATGGTAAGTGTACACAACCTTACTTTATTTGTTGATTTGTGTGGGAAATACATCTTTGCCAGAGGGATGCATTGACTGTTAGGAAGAACATTACTACCTTAAGGTCTAACAGTGCTAGTGTTAGCTAGAGTGTGGTTTGGAGACATGCAAATTAAATAATATTGAGGTGTTTCTCATTGTGACCTTAACTGTCTTTGAATCACATTTTCTCATTGTTGTGGTAATTGATTCACCTGCAGTAATCAGTTACCACAAGTGATGAACTTTTTTCTGAATCCTGGGTCA
This sequence comes from Protopterus annectens, assembly GCF_019279795.1. NCBI lineage: Eukaryota > Metazoa > Chordata > Ceratodontiformes > Protopteridae > Protopterus > Protopterus annectens. The sequence goes on along the minus strand of NC_056726.1, from coordinate 847,594,206 downwards.
TGTGCCCATAATATGTTTGTAGTAACAGTTTATATGTTAATTTATGTTCATCAGAAGGACTAAATGATAATTTTGAGTTTTCTGTTAGGCTTTTCACCTTGACTGTGGCTCCTGCATAATGCACTGTATGACTTGTGACAAAAAATATTGAAATATGCAAATCTGCATAACCACTACTGTAAATACATGTTAATATATTTACTTCTTTTTGACTAACATGCAAGTATTCAGGGGCATATTCTTTCACCCACCTTCACCTGTAACATCAGGTTGTCATGGTATCGTTATGCACCATCAGTAAAGTAGTGGTTTAAATATAGTATGAATTTCTTTCCTTACACTGTTGTGATCAACTTGCTGTTCATTCCTACTAACAGCATTCATAAAATGTTCAAACTGTTTTGAGTGGTGTGAGCTGCGATTTGTAGTCTTGACCCAAACTCTGGTTTTCCACAGGCATTTGAAGGATTATTACCTTATTTATTATTAAAATATGCCCATTCTTATAACCATTCATAAACATACTTGACGTTCTCTTTTGGTCCCTCCACAGCACAACTATTACTTGCCAGTTTTTGCAAACTGACCCTCAAATGCTTATTATTGTATATTAAGAATTTCCTCTTCCTTCAGCTACTTCAGTCTTAGATGTGCATTATAGAAGTAAAATGGGTTTATGGAGCAAAGTACCTGTGTAGATCTGCATGTGAGGATGGCCCTGCCCCTCAAAAATGTACTGTTCTTACCTGCAAGTGTTTTGTACCTTATCTCTTAAGCAGGATGTAGTTCAACAAGTCATACTGCCCAAACAAGTATAACATAATAATAGGATGATACAGTCTACTAGGCATCTAGCTTCTTTCCTATACTTCGGTGAACAAAACGTTTTGCAGAAACATTTTATTTATTTGACAAACATCAATGAAGACCATTTGCAGTTATGACCCAATTGCAACATAGTCAAACAGTCATAAAAAGGGAACATAATACTAAACCAAGAATGTATTACACAATTAAACAAAGTACTAAACACAAGGTGGAACAAACATTGTTTATCAGCCAATTATAATAATGTTTTGCTCCTCTCTCAGAGACTTCCAGTAAAGGCAGGTATACATTAAATTGCTTCTTTGAAGTTTGTAGTATACCACTCAACTTAAATTCTCTTATCTTAATATAGTAAAAATGTTCATTGTGGGAACAAGAATTCAATGGTCGCTGTCTATCATTTAGTTTTCAGATATCTAAAAATAAAAACAGCAGTAAGCAAATGTATCATTCAGATTCCCTACCACAAAATAAAGGTTGGGAGTTGGTATAATGGTTAAGGTGTTTACCTTAGCCACAAGGTACAGGGTTTGATTCTCACCTTTAGAAGGCATGGCTAGGCTTATATGGCCTCATAGGGTCATTAATCTAATAATTATCTTTGAACTTATAACCAAGGAGTGTTGAATTTAAACTTGTGGGATGCATTTAGGTTGCATGGGTAGGCTTTTAAAGGCCCTTGTAGTTGTTAGCCTAGTGTACACTTCCGAACTGTTAAAAAAGGAATTGCACAAGAATAAAATCACTGAGATAGATGCAAAAGCTGTGGCAGTGATAGGAAAGTTGACATAATGGTAGAATTGAAGAAAATCCATGTGACACAACCAGAGTACATTGCCAAATCTGGTGGTAGAGTAAACTGCATTGAGGAGGTAGCCACATTAGACTCAGACCAGCTGATTGAGATGAAGACAGTAGTGCAGGAACTCAAACAAAATCATGTATTGCTGAAGACAGGCTTGACTATTTAAAAGCAAAATTACAAGATCAGGAACATCTAGGTAAGCATAAAAATACACAATTTATCAGCATCCTACAGTGAGAGGAAGCACAGGACTGCCATGCCTTTATGTGCCTACATGATCACTAAACTTTCAGAACAGAAATTTTTCCTGCTTGACCAGTCACACTTGATATGGGCATACTTAACATTTTTCCCTCAAAGACTGCATGCTAGAATGCCCCCAACCTGTATCTGTAATGTTTGCTACCTGTAATATGATGAATAAAGTATTGTCAATTTTAATGGCATCAGGAAAGAAGTGGTCTAATGGTAGCAGTAGAATATATGCTGATCAAAACTATTAAGCAAAAATAAGAAGCAGAGCATTTTTTCAGCACACAGAATTCGCTAGCAGAATAAGTGGCAATTTGTTGCTGTATCCCACTTAACTAAGGGTGTTCCTGCTAAGGGGCACTTGCCACTTTTCATTCTGCAGCTGAATCACTAAAGAATCTCCAGCAATTGTAATCAAGACAGTGATGCACCTGGAAAACTATCAAACAGCTTCAGTGGGAAAACAAGAAGCTCTGGATCCTGTCATTGGAACATTCCCCATTATTCAAAAGGAAAGGTGATAGACAAAGGGCCTCTTTTGCTGTGGGATCACACAAACCAATTTGTTCTGGACTGGATAAGATTAATTGGTACACTGAACACAGTAACCTCACTGCACCAATTTATAACTAAAGTTAACCAGCAATTTTATTTGGCAATCATTTAATAAAATGGGACTTGATTTTCATTAAGAGCATCCACCATCAGAACAGTTGGCTGGTTGTAAAGTGGATACATAAGGCATCAGTAATCAGATGATCATACCACAAAGAGCATGTCTTACCTTTTTTTTAACTCATTAGCATGCCTTACACAGATCTTACAATGATTTGGTTGCCTGCAAATATAAATAAATAGATAAATATAGAGATTCTCTCTCACTCTTTATTCCATTGTGAAAGGACTAAACAGGTCAGCATACATTAAAATGTCATTTCTTGTCACTCATGTATTTGTTTTCCTTTTCACCTCTTTTTCTAATAATCAAAGTATACAAATAATCGAGTTGAGGGTGGGGGGTGGGGCACTTTGAATGCTGAAGATGTGTTATTCTACTCCCTGATGTATCCTGAAAAGATGTATAAAGCCATTACAACTTTCTGTCTGATTTGTGGTAATCGGCCTCTGCCTCAAGTGAGATAAAAAAATGATGCAAACAGTTAGCAGATATACATTGGTTATAAACTAATGTTATTTTTTTAATTTTTGTTACAACACAAAGATTGTTATATTTTTTTCTGCAAAGTATGAACAACAGTTTAATTTTAACAATTTTTACAAAATGTTTTATTAGCCAAGTCAATTACCATACTCCTCTCAAGTATATTATGTTCATGAAATGACTGGTGCATATAGTAACAATAGAGGAATTCCAGGGGGGTAGTGGAGCCATCATTCAGGCAATCTAAAGTAAATATTTCCCACTGATATGTAACCCCTCTAAACTACCTGTATGCAGACATGCTAAACCAGCAGATGGACAATTTACACATCATAAAAATGCAGAAGTATACTTTTGTGTCCCAGAATGTTAATGATTGACTAATCCATGTGTAAATCAGCTGTCCCCATACTTTTGATTTCATCGGAAATCCCGCCTAGTAGAAGATAAACTGCAAAAATGTTTACAATATGGTTACATTGCAGGAGCCTTTGCTAATCTTGTATGTTTTTATTTTGCTTGAAGTATTGTGTATTCACCCAGGTAAGTAAGTTGTGACCAGTCAGTACAAAAATCTTCTACATCCCATATAAAAAGATCATTTTTACAAAAAATAAATTTAACTTCTAGTGTCTTAAGGAATTAGCAGATGTTCTTCAACTGGATCATTGTAGCAATATTGCTAACAATTGGGAAGTATCCTGACAAGGATACTATATATTCGACCAGTTTACAGAAACATGGGCACCCCCTTTTTCCCTCATACATTGAACCTATGGCCAGTGTACTAGACTGTGCACCAGTATATAGGGGATGTACATGTGTGAAATTTCTCAGAACTTTAACACTGGTCTGCGAAGCAAAACTATCTCACATATCAAGGTCTGCCAACCATACAGTTTATGCTAATTTAATTCATTCTGGGCATACACGTACTCCCACTGAGTACCCTTTGTATTTTCACCTATTTGTGTAAAAAGTGGTTGAATTTCATGAGAATAAAATGCAACTTCAGTCAGCAAATCCCTTGTAAACTGTAGATGTTTTTGTATTATATTTGAATCTTGTGAAATTATTCTTTTTAAAATGTTTTTGTAATACTTTGGAGCTTTTCTCCTTGGGCCTTCACTAAAAATGGGCACGTACCTAGTTGGACTTTCCCAGGAATCAAAAGTCAATAAATAAATCTGCAAGAAAATCTCCAGGAACAGATGACATTCCTTTGAAAGTTTAGAAATAAGTTGGGACGAATGTGATAAAGATCTAAAAGATTTTGTTTAACAGTATTTAAAATCTGTAAAAGGAGGTGAAGTACCAACATATTGGAAGAAATCTGTGGTTGGCTGTATTACTCAAAGACAGTAAAGACCTATAAGATCAAGCTTCACATAGATCTATTTAAATTTATACCATGATTATAAAATGTTTATGTCTATACTAGATAAAGAAATGGCAGACATGTTGCCAACATTTCCAGACATGGAACAGTGTGGTTTTGTGGAGGGTAGGAAAACCTTTGAGAATATTAACAGAACAATAGTACAAAAATGATTCAAAGGGAAACAGAAAGTAAGAAAATACTGCTGTTTTTGTTGGTGGTCTTCATGCAGAGAAAGCATTCCATAGAGTAAGGTGAGATTTTAAGAGCAGGACCATGGAAGCATTTGCATTTTGTGATGCAATAATAAGATTAATTAGGAGGCTATACGAATGATCAGAGGAAAAATTATAGTTGGAGAGTTCCTGTCTTAGAAGTTGTTTGAAAAGAGGAAACTGACAGGGGACTCCTCTTTATTCTTAGTTATTTGTTTTATTTTAGAGCCATAGTTTCATAGGTCATAGTTGTATACTAGACTATCACCAGAGCCTTTTTAAGCCTTGGCAAAGAAAAGAAATTCGGAAATTCAAGGATATAACTGGTATGGTAATCAAGAAAAGTTGAATTTGTTTGCAAATTATACTGTTTTGCTACTAATAAATTCACAAAAGGACATCTCATTGTTGTGGAGCATTTTGAGGCAGTTTCAAGACTTTTTGGGATATAAAGATAATGAAGAAGAAGCAAATATTTTAGCCGTAAATTATATACCCACACATGAAATGGTTCAGCAGCACCGATATTTATGGGGACACAATAAGATAAAGTATTTAGATATATAGTTTAAAAAAAGCTTTTTTTGTGGCAGCTAATGATGTGTGGGGAGAAAAAATACACAAAAGATAATACAAAAACTGAGAAACTGGGCACTCTTGTTCATGTATGTGGATAGTAAAACACAAGCAGTGAAGATGTCCTTTTAGTTTTATATACATGCCGGGCATATTTCCGTCAACAAGAGGAGAAGCTGTGGGCAACAATTGATAAGAGACTTGCAGTAATTTATCTGGTAGGGGCGGAGGGCAAGAGTTAATTGGGATAAGTTGATCCTTCCACTAGATCAAGGTTGCTTCGGATTACCTGATTTGAATGGATATTTTAGAGCTACACTGTTAAGGCTCATAGGTTATAATTCAAAGTAGAAAGAGATGATGAAGTTGGGTCGGGGGAGTTCAAGAAACGAGGAGAGTGAGAGTGTGGATTCAGATCCTTAGGAAAATAGTAATAACCATATAGAATATGGTATTCATAAAGTAGTAGAAAGTATCTTAAGATCTAAGCCAACACAAGAATGGAAAATTGAAATTATGAGTGATTGCAAGTAGGGATACAGAAAATAGGTGAGGGGGCTGGAATTTATTGGAGAAAACTGGCAAAGGAACCAAGGTATTGGGAGCAAATAACTAGAAAGGGAAAGGTAATAGATTATGACGAGGCCAAGAAGAAATTTGCACTGCAGGCTAGAGACGGTCTTCCCTATCAAGGATTGATAGCAGAGAATAGGCAAAGAAAAAGGGAAAGAGGAATCCTAAGTAAAAGACAAGCAGTAGTAGTGGTTTCATTCAAATCTAGAACAAAAGCTGCTGTTAAAAAGGGGAAAATTAGTAGGACATTTAAAGTATAGCATGATAACTATTAAGAGTCAGTAGAGGTTAGAAAAGATTGGGAGGAGAGACTGCAGTAGTAATTTACAAGGAGACAATGGGAGGACTCCCAAGTATGCAACAAAGTCTAGAAGGTTTAGGAGATTTTTGCTCTAAGAGTTTTCATAGGTATTTTTTCTACCCCAGACAGACTTCAAAAGAATTTTTCCTCGGGTAGATAGAAAATGTTGTAGGGGTGTTGGGGAAGTAAGAGGTTACTGTCAACACATGCTTTGGGAATGTAATGAGTTAGCAGATTTTAAAAATTTCCTACAGAGTATTCTGTTAGAAAATGAGCAAATGGCTGTGACTAAGAAAATTATTCTTTTATGCTGGGACACAGTACCCGAATTGCCTGGCCGCAATGAGGCCTTGTTAAGTTTAATTCTGTTGGCATAAAAAAAAAAAAACAGTTGTTAGAAAGTGGAAATCAAAGTCTAAGCCAACTGTATTTGAAGTACTGTTATAACATTTGTTATTTATTTATTTTATTTTATTTATCATTTGTTTACCAGGATAGTTCAGCTCGACAGCTAGTGCCCGTTTTCAGCAGAGTCCTGGGGAGAAAAGGTCCATACAGGTACAGAATAAAGAGTGGTACATACAGTTGCAGAATGAAGAGTAAATACCTGGTAGAACTTAGAGGTTACAGAGTGTGAATGATAAGTTAGAGACCAAACTGTAGATTGGTTAACAATCTGAATTACAAAGTTGTTGTACAATGATCATCCCACTTTCGTAGGGTTTGTAGTAAGAACGTATTTACAATATATACAATGAGCTAGAGTAGAGTGCAGTGTCAGTATTCAGTATAAAAGAGACAAAAGAACTGGAAGAGGGATCTGTAGAAAAGGGAAGGAACACATTACAGAGAAATAAATGGAAATTGTAACAATACATGCAGAATAAAATTCAGGAGGAGGACTGTGGTTTAAAGGAAGGCAGGAACTGAGTAAATTATGTAATATTGGACTGAAGATAGTGATAAAGAAAGAAAAGTGATGTATAATGTATGTAAAAGAAAAAAATGTCAATATGGTTTGTTTTCTTTTTTGTGTTTAAAGTGGTAATTTAATAAAGATTTTTTTTTTAAAATTCAAAATGTTATCCCTTCTGACACGGTTACCTCTTGTCCCTTTACTAGCTTTTATGGTAAAGTAGCATTTACATCTGCAAAGCCCTGGAAAAGCTTTTCATGGAACTAATCACTCTGGGCATAGGGGAAACCTCCAAACACTAGACCCATTACAGTTTGGATTTGTTAAAGGCAGGTTATGCTTACTCAGCCTAGTGGATTTTTTTTTAAATGGTCACCAAAGCAGTGGATGAAGACAAAGCAAAATGGTGCACACCACATACCTCAACATGGCCTAAGTTTCTGACACAATTCCCCAGCATAGACAAAAAGATAAATAAACTGGGAATAAACCCATGTCACCCACTGGATTACCAAGTGGCTCACAGGTATGATGCAGGAAATCAAAATAGGGGAAGTTACCTCCAGAAGGAGACCAGTCATGTCCCCCAGGGTTCTGTGCTGGGACTTCTCCTACTTGGCATCTGCTTTTCTGAAGTAAAAGTCAGTACCAAAGAGCTGTGGCTGACTGTGTTTGTAGATTGCTTCAAACTAGGAGTTATTGACCAACTCAAAGCCCTGTCACTATTATTGGTATCTTACAGACTACTAAGAAGTGACCTGTGTCTGGCATACAAGCCATCTTCCAAACCAATACTAATGGGATTTACTACACATCTTCAAGTCAACTGGCATCAGACATACTCGGTGTAGGGATCTAAAATTATTCTGCAACATCAACAGGATGGTTGGAAGAGAAAGATATTTCTCACAGAGGATAATGCTTCTCTGGACAGACCCCCCAATCCATATAAAGCAAAGTTCATCCCTGTCCATATTCAAGCACAACCTGGATAGAAACAGAATATTTACTCCAGAATTGGCCCCCATACAATAATGGATTAATGGATAAAGGTAGCTCCTAAATGCTTTATCCCATGCATGGGTCCCCTCAAGTTGTACATGGTATGATCCCATTTATTTTCATTAGGGGTAGTTATTGATCATGGGATGGGTAATGCCGATCTCTAACCAAAAGAGATAGGTTAATTCAAGCACAAAAAGTGAAATTGTCTAGGCTTAAAATGGTCCTCAAGGGCAGCTAAACTTGTCCTTGCCTATGAACTTGTTAAAAGATGCCTACCATCATATTTCTACTCGCAAACATTCTAGAATTTTCTTAAGATTTTCTGTATCTGGCTTATATTATCAGTTCTCTGTCTTGCACTTTGGACTATTTACTGCTCCAAAAGTATTTACTAAGTGTTAGTCTCCAGTAATTGCTTATTGCAGACTCCAAGGCATTTATATTTTCCGTATTTGGATGATTTTTGCAGGCTCTTTTCCTAGGTGCCAAAGTTCCACAGATAAAAGAGCTGTTTCACTGAACGTGGCTGGTACTGTGGCATCCAATGTTACTGTTGCTTTCAATGGCAATGTACTCTCAAACTATACTAATGTTAGGCTGCTATCAAAAATAGTCTGTAGTGTTGTACTGACATCAGGCATCAAAACTGCAGCTAGGTGATCTGGCAGTCTGTGCAGTTTCACAAATTGGTGCCCACCCAACTCCGAGTTGAGGTGCAAGAAAAAAGGTCTTTTCAAAGTTGAAGACCAAAAAATAAAGCTTGTCTGTAATCTGAAAGTAAAACAGGCTACTTGTGACAAATGTAAAGTGCATCTTGCTGCAGTTATGTCACCACTCCCTGAGTGCTTCAGCTATGAGCACAAATGCAGCATCTGTATTAATTTATAAATTTGCAAAATCCTCGCAGGTTTATAAATCAGTGTTGGTGCTGTGCTGACATACCTACTGCCTCCCTAGCAGCTTGTGCCTGGGGCAACCAGTCCTTCACCCCACCCTGGTTATGGCTTTGTTGGGATGACTTTTTTCACAGTGGAGAACCTGATGACCTTAATACCTTTGAATGAAGAGGGACCATCACCTATGTGTACAACTGTTAGTCTATGAAAACCCACTTGCTAGTGCTAGAACAACAGAACATATAATATTGTATTCATAGAATGTAAGCAGACATGCATTGTGTAGTACACCTTTGTGCCTGCTTTACAGCTCTACTGTGGGAGAGATGTAGTTTTGTTGATTATTTGTGAATTCACTGCACAGGACTGCAACACTGACATAAAGGGATACTAACCGGGTGGAACCCCCACCAGAGAGACAGGATGGTGCAGCTAGTTCAGTTTCAATATCTGGTCTTCTGCTAGATATTAGGTCATTTCTCTCTCAAACAGGGACAGCAGGAAATCCTCTCATGTTACTGAGTGTGGTCTGGGATGACAGACCCCGGAACTGTAGCTATCCTGTCGTTTGCAGTGGAGTGAGCCTTTGTGCATGTATGTAAATCAAATCAGTGACCCTGCAACAGACCTGATGGTCTATTTTGATTTAACATTTTCTGCCAGATCACATCTGGGAAGGCCGGTTTGATTTTGCCTGTGTTCAAATCCATTGTGTCTGTGCTCAGAGTCCTGTAATAGTACATTGGTCTCTGCCTTTGAAAACTAATTGATGCACTTTAACTGCTTTGATGCCATGTATGTACCTGTACAGATGGACAAAAACATATGGTCATTGAGTGGATACAAATATGTATAGGATCATTTATACCAGTCATGGACCCAAGTAGTTACAAAAGAAGCTGTGTCCCATACTTCAATATCACAGACCGCATCTGTATGGTGGTCCAGTATGGTATGATGCGGTTGGACTGAGTAGTCACATGCTCCCTCTCATCAGCCTACACTGATCTGTGCCCAACAAAGCACAGCCAGCATCTGCTCTACATATCTATCCATTTCCTGCATCAGTTATTGAGTGTACTTCCCCCATCCCACCCTGTTCAGTATGTACTACACTTGAAACACTGTGTCAGTGTATGTGCAGTCCAACACATCTCTTTCTTCTGAGCCACCTATCAAAGGATGTAGTCAGCCTCACACAACCCCTTCATCCACACATCTGTGTGCTGTTGATTACATACACTTGTGCCATGTCTTCTCTCATTCACTATGTCAGGGTTCCCTGTTCTCTCCATCATCCTGTTAGCAAGTGCTGTGAAGCAACACCTCAATAGTTAAAATCATACATGCATCCAGTCACCCTCCCTACCTTCCTTTGGTACGTGTACCATTACCTCAGCACATGCATAACATGTCTTGTAGTATGTACACCAATGTAAGTATTTTCTGCAGAGATCCATCACAGCCCTTCCTGCAGTTTTCATCCTCCTGTTAGCAAGTTGCTGTGGAGCAACCCTCAACTATAAAATATGTAAAACAAATACCTTTTTGACCTTCCCATGTGCCATTAGTCTCTGTACATTTATCATAACAATGTTTTGTTTTGTTTTAAACAAGAAACTACTTCTAATATACTTGGTTTCAGTTTTAATTTCCATTTTCTAGTAATTGCCTTTTTGGCAGCCACTATAATTAGACACAGCAAGGTCTGTGTAGGGTACTGATTCTGTATCGTAGTTCAGAAGAATAATTTCCCTCATCACACAAATCTGCCCACCCAGCATCTCTGACAGTCACAGGTGCCGGAAGATGCTGAAAACTGGGGGGGGGGGACATGCAGTGACCTGGAAAGGGCATTTTTACTTTTTTCTGCTCTGCTGTTAACTGTGGTAAACGATGCACATGTATGATGCATGTTGAATAGTTCCATATATGGCTAACTATAATTGCATTAAGAATAATTCCACATACGTTTCATATTCAAATAATAAATGAAACTATTGCCTTTCATCACTCCATTCCAAGTGTGAATGGGACATGTACCATCACCTGAATGCATGGCCTTTGAGTATACTATTCACAAAGATGACCTGTGTGCTAAAACCTGAATGAGTAAATGAAAGGAAGACAGAAGTTTTAATGGGCAAAGTTAAACTCTACCTTCTTTGTGGTATTTGGGCATTCCAACATTAAAACTACATAGTGGTGAGAAACAATTGTAATTGCTATATGGCATGGACATTATGGCTTCAGTCTATTTCTGGCCATACACCAGACAGCCCACTGTACACTTTATATTGTGAAAATAGATACAGTGAAGACAGTTTGACCATTTCCAAATTCAGAATAAAAAGTATACAGTGAGCTGTCAGTACTCTAGTCAGAAATAGCCTAAAACCAGAGTCCATGCTGCTGCTTCCTCCAGTATGTCCTAGCATGTTGGAGACAATAAGTGCTGGTTTCTGAGTGTGATTAAAAGAACACGCATATAGGCACAGCCACAGACTTTGCTACTTAAATCTTCATTATGAATTTTCAGTCCAACTAGTACTTCAAATGTAGAAAATAATATTGAAATAAAATTCAGATTTACATGTACACATTTTGGGTTGTCGAAAAGTATAGTTTAAGTAAACTTACTACAATAGTAGATGTCCAAATGATCCCTGCTGTAGTAGCGAGATATGTATGTGTTATATCCTGCAGAGCTTTAGGGTACCTTATAGAGACCCACACCATTAGCTTGAGCTGAACTAGCTAAAAAGACAGGTTTGAGTGCCAAGACCGTCAGAGCTTTCATGCCAAATGAGAGATGGAGGCTTAGCCCAGAAAAGACATTGCTCAGAATAACAAAGACAAAAAAAAAAAAAAAATACCCACACACTGACATAAAAAACACACCAAATAACAGTGGGGATGGAGGGAGAGGGAGCGGCTACTGCAGCAGTGATCATTTGAATAGCTACTGCTATGGTAAATTTATTTACACGGCTGTACACTGGGATGTGGAACAAGAAGGGTCCAGAAGCCCCTGGAGAATGGATGTAGCAAAACGTAACCTAGACCTGGAGAAGGAATCTGGCTTGCGGTGCTTTGTAAAAGTATGTACAAACAGCCAAGCTGCTACTTCTAGAATACTGCTAGAATTCAACCTTTCCAAAAAGTAATAGATGAAGACAAAGACCCTGCCTGGAATAGTTTTGTTGCAGTGGGAATAACAAAAGATAATAGCCTGAGATGTCCATTTGGAAATGGTGTGATTTAACATAGGTAAAACAACTGATTAGAAGTTCTGAAAGATCTTCTGATGTCAAGATAGTACCTGAACTGTCTCCCTCATCTTGACGTTCAGGGAAGAACACATGGAGATGGGTAGTTTGGCATTAAGTAAATTTGAATACCACATTAAGCGTAAAAGAAGGTTTAGTTCTCAAGTAAACCCTGTCCTGTGAAAAATGAAATAAGGTTTACCCACCATAAGAATGTACAACTCAGATGCTGTTCTTGCAAAGGTCAGAGCAAGCATTAAAACTTTTTCCCATGCTAAGAACCTTAAGTCAGCCAGATGAGCTGGTTCAGATGGAGCAAGTGATAGCTTCTTTAACAGAAAATTAATGTCCCAAAGAGGTGCCACTGGTTTTCTTGGAGGTCTGTTATGCCAAATCCCATTCAAAAACATTTTGACATTAGAATGCCTTGAAAGAGTGGGATCCATTGGCAGACATGCGGAATTAACTTAACTTAGTGTTAGACTTTCACGTCACCAGCGCAAGTGTACTATTTTGCAGGGGGGCAAGCCCCCCTGCACCCACTACACCCCCTGCAAATTATATATACCAGCTCTGAGATCGCACTACAGTGAGGAAAGTGGTACATTCCCTGTTCCTCACTGTACCACGATCTCCACTCACAATACTGAACTCAGACTACTAAATTACGCTTCACATTCGTTACTGTGAATTCGTAGTAGTCTGATTCAGCATTCTGCCTCTTTGAAATTTCCTTTCAACCACATGCTATCGATACCCTGCACTATGAGACTGCAGGAGTAAACCAAGTAATTTTCACAGATATTGTAGAACGAAACACTACTTTGAATGGGTTCTGGTTTTGTTTTTGGCACCAAGTTGAAACCATTTTCCATTTGCTAATATATGATTTTCTAGTAGAAGGATTTCTTGCCTCCATTAGTACCTCCTGCACATATTTAGTAAACAGGTGCCTAAAAGTTATTAAGACCCTATTACCCAAGCAGTCAGTTAAACTTGTTTGGGGGTTGGGATGTATAAAATATCCGTTTTTTTTTTTTTTTTTTAACAAGAAAAATCTTTATTAAATTATCACATATGCCATAGACAGTCAAACATTTTTTTAAATGAAAATAAATCATACTGACATATTTTCAGTTGCAAACATTATGCATCACTTATAATCTATCCAGTCATTGTCAGTCAAGCATTACAAAGCTCATTCAGTTCCTGCCTTTCATTAAACCTCCTATAAAACATTATTCTGCATGTATTGTTCCCACAATTCCCATTTTTGCTATGTAATTTGCTCCTACCCTTTTATTTATTTATTTTATTTTGCATTTGTTGACTGGGAATGTCTGACCGAGCCAAAGCCCTTTTTCAGCAGAGGCCTGGGGAGAAAAGCTCTGGTACATACAAATATACATTAAGTACTTAATACAGATTTTATACAAGTAGAATACAGCAAAATCTTATACAGATTAGCAATAGGTTGCACGTATATTATGTAAGTAGAAAGGAATATAAAATACAAAAATCAGGTGTGTGAAATTTTTTTTTTTCATATCTGACCAGAAGTTATTTGAATATTACAGAGAGAAATACATCAGTTGGGAAAAGTTGAGAATGGAAAGTTTTCAAGGAGGGTTTGAGCATTGGCAGATCCATTTCTTACTGAAATATTCCTTTAGTGTTAGCTTAAACTGTTTGTGGTGTGCCTGTGTTCGAATCACGAGGGGAAGTTTGTTCCATTCAATAGAGGGGTAGTAGCTATATACGTTTTGTCCTGCTTTAGATTTGGGCTTCTAGATTTTTAGAAGGTCTTTGGAAGAGCTATGGAGGTTTCTTGTAGGAGCATAGTGGGAGATGATAGAGTGTAAGGCTGGACAGAAAGATGGCTGATACAGGATTGAATGTATGGTTTGGAGCTGAGAGAGGAGGAGGAGTTAGGAGCAGTTCGAGCCAGTTTAAGTATCTTAGTGAGAGACAGTGGTGTGAGATCTGTAGGGTTGTTTGGTTGCAAATCTAGCTACTTTGTGGTATGTAGTCTGAAGTCTAGCAATGAGGGAGGAGTTGAGGTTAGTAAGAATTTGAGAGCAATATGTTAAGCAGGGAAGAAGACAGGCATGAGTGAGGGATGGCTATCCTGGCTTCCTGAGTTAGAAATTTGGTATTTCTATATAGTAGACCTAACTTAAGGTGGGTTTTCCTGATACAATTATTTATGTGAAGATCAAATTTTAGTTGGTCATCGATTGTAATACCAAGGAGTTTTGAGCTTCATTCAGCTACGATTGGTGTCTTATTGAGTGACTGGATAGTGAAGGAGGTCTTAATGTGGTTAGCTGTTTTAGGGAGGAAGAGTAGGAGTTTTGTTTTTTTAGGGTTTAGGATGAGTTGGTTGTTGGAGAGCCATGTTTCTAGAGTTAAAGGATGACTGGGTAACTGTTGAGTTCTGAGTGAGAGTTTGTTATAGTTATGACAGTAGAGTCATCAGTTTTCACTTATCACTTTTCTAAAGATACCACCTCCAATTGTTTTATCTGTTACTATATTCACTTCTTCTAGTACAGTTGGTTTAGACTTTGATTTCCATTTTCTAGTAACTGTTTTTTGACAGCCACCAGAATTAAACTCGGCAATGCCTTACTATGTATAGACAATTCCGATTTTGTGTTACAGCTCAAAAAAAATCCTTATTAACATGAATTTGCTCACCCACTATTTCGGATAGAGTAGTCTACAGGGAATGTTTCAAGTCTGCTAACTCATTTCACTCCTAAGTATAGGTTCTCTTCCCTCTTTTGTCTCTCTTCTTGTATGACTGGTAATTGGTAATTAAATTCTCTTCTAGGGTTCTCCAGGAGAGAAAGAGGAAACTGATTGACAGGGGTTTACTGAAACCTTCTTTCCAGGAGGCTTTGAGTGACCAAGATGGATCCAGTAAGTCCTCAAAGTCTTCCAAGACTTCTACATTTGAATCAAAAAAATCGAAAAAGTCTTCGACATTGGCTCCACAGACCTCGGAGCTGACTGTCTTATCTTTTTGGAGCCTGTCCCCGGTTTTGGAACCAGTATCCAAAATACCAAAATCTCCACTTTTACAGTCGGTACCACCTTCGATCCATTCATCTTGGTCTTCGATTAGCCTTTCCGATTTGGATGTAGATCATATGGTGCAGAAGCTTTTACAGGCACCAGCCTTTGCTAAATTCTTATCGGCTCCGACCCAAGCGGCTTCAGAGCCAGAGACCCTTTTACCAGCTACTACTCTTTTTCCTACAAGCCATACTGGTCCTTCGGAGCCAGTGGAGTTGAACTTGTTGATGGTGGAGCCTTCGGAGTCGATGCCTGCTCCAGTGTCTTTGGCTCCGTTTACTCTGATGTCCTTGACGCCGATCGAGGAGTCTAGGAGCTGACACTCTCTGGTCAGGTCCAGGGAGGATAGTCGAACGACTTGTCGGTTCCAACTCTACCTCTTGGGTCTTCGGCTCAGATAAGCTCGGCTCCTACCTCTTGCTCGGAGCCCACTGTCCTGGTGCCTGGGGTATTGACGGTTTCTTCGGATCTGTTGGTCCCTTCACATTGGAGCAGAGGTGCCTTCGAAGCCATGAGGAGAGTTATGTCTCCTAAGACATCTTCGACCTCAGGTCCGGCATCTTCCTCCCTTAAAGCACCTGTGTCTGCTTCTGCTTCACAGATCCTTGCCAAGCGTAGAGACCCAGAGCCTCAGGAAGCCCCGTTGGCTGGCCCATGCTCTTCTGAGACCTCACCAGAAGCTCCCACTGATGAGGTTCCCAGGAAGCATCTAGACTCCCCACAGAAGGCCCTGACATCTGATACCGACTTGGCTGAATCAAAAGGGTCCCCACAGTCCCCCTCTGAGGATATCTCATTTGCTGAGATATTAGAAGGCTGAGGGGTGACTTGCAGTCCACCAACCCTACTGAAGACGAGTCGCTTCTCCTGAAGGCTTTTGCATCTCAGCCCTCCACCTCTTGGTTGTCTCCGCCCTTCGATGAGCTTCTGCAGCTGGTCTCACGAAAGACGTGGGAGTCTCCGAACACCATGAGCCTGTCCTTAGGAGGCCTAATAAATTTATCTCTGCTCCCCAAGACAAATCTTTTCTGACCAAGGGCATGCCAGTTGATGTCATGGTGATGGCGGCAGCCACCAAAAAGGAAATTTCAGAAACTTCCTCTTCAGTCTGTCCTCCTAACAGAGATTCTAGGATCATGGATAGATATGGGAAGCGCACTTACAGTTCACAGACCTTTGCACTATGTTCGCTCAACTATTTAACCCATTTTACAAGACTGCAAAGAGATCTCCTTAAAGAGCTGGGAGATGCTCTTCAGGGTACAGGAGCTGCAAGAGCTTCAGATAAAGTTGCCTCCCAGCTTGCTACCCACAACTCCATTGTTAACTCATCAATGCACCTCATTTCATGTATGCAGCGGATGGAAGAGCAGGGCAGCGGGTTCAGGAATTGCTCTTAGGAGACACTCCTGGATTGCACTTGTGTTCCTTCGCAGAGCCCTTCAAGTCATCCTTTGTAAATACCCCTTTTGATGGCTTGTCCCTTTTCGGGCCCAAAGTTAAGGAAACTTTGACCAGGTGTGAGCAGGTAGGAAAGAGTCTGTCTGCCGTCTGAGTCTGTTTTTCCACCCCTACCAGACCCTACCCCAAGGGTCAAAGGGGAGGAAAGATGTGATTCCGAAAAGCCCAAGGAGCCTTTCAGGACACACGTGATGAACCCCCCTCCAGGGGCAGAGGAGGAGGCAATAATGGAAGACGCCGTCCTCGCGGCAGAGGGGGTCTGCAAAACCAGGGCGACAGAGATCACTTCTTTGGGAAGCCCTACTAGCGCTCCTGAAAGGAGACCTGACTGTCCTACTCTGGAGGCAGTTGGAGGTCACTTATCTTTGTTTCCAGATGCCTGGCTCAAAATAAACAACAGCTGGGTACAAAGTATCATTTCCAGAGGATATTTCATTCCTTTCACCACACCCCCTCCACTGACAAGAAAAATCCCAGACGTTCCACCCAGTTACAGGGAACAGGCAACAGTAGAGGTCTGATTGTTGCTAACAAAAAGTCATCCAACCAGTCCCAGCAGACCAGACAGGATCCGGAACTTACTCAAGATTCTTTTTAGTTCCATAAAAGACAGGGGACTGTAGACCTATATTGGACCTCAGCAGGCTAAACAAATCTGTCAAGAAAGAGAAGTTTCGGATGGTCACGTTTCAGTCGATACTTCCCTTTTTAGGGAAAGACAATTGGATGTGCTCTATAGATCTCCAGGATGCGTACTACCACATAAAAATAGCCAGACCATCCAGGGAATCATCTGCGCTTCCGGCTGGGAGCTAATCATTTTCAGTTTCGAGCCCTGCCCTTTGGTCTCACTACAGCCCCCATAATGTTCACCAAATGTATGGCAGTGGTCACAGCTCACCTGAGACGTTTATGATTCCAGGTGTTTCCGTACCTAGACGATTGGCTCCTCACTGCCACCACCAGGCATCAACTCATTCAAGCCAGGGACACCACTCTTTCACTCTGCAGCCAGCTGGGCATTACAGTAAACTCAGAAAAATCTACCTTGTCACCATTGCAACATACTATTTCTGTTGGAGCAGAATTGGACACCACCACCACGCTGAAACTTCCAGTAGAAAGAGTCTTACTACTCTGTCATTAGCTCCACAATCTGATATCCAAAAACAAGGCTCCAGCATCAGAAGTACTAAAATTGTTAGGCATGATGGCAGCTGCAATTTTGGCCATACCACTGGGTCACATGCACATGCGGAGTCTGCAATGGCTGTTTTTCACTCAGTGGTCTTACCAAGAGCACCCCATGTCTCACCTTATAATGATCATGAACTCTTGCAAAAAGGATCTTCAGTGGTGGTTGACCTCTCTTCATGTCACGATAGGTCGTCCCTTTGTTTTACCCCCACCAGCAGCCACAGTGACCACAGATGCTTCCCTGATAGGGTGGGGTTGGGGCATTTTCAGGGAAGAACAGCCCAAGGCATATGGTCCGATCAAGAGACACACCTGCATATCAATGTCCTGGAGATGAGAGCAGTAGCATTGCAGTACTTCCAGGACTCTCTTCCTCTGGGTACAATAGTGATTCAGACAGACATGTCAGTGGTCTGGTACTTGAACAAACAAGGAGGAACCAGGTCTTATCCCCTTTGTCGCTAGGCCCTAAGAGGATGGCAGTGGGCTATATCCACCCAGCACTTTCTGTTAGTAACACGCATCCCGGGAAAATCCAGCGTGATAGCAGACAAGCTAAGCAGAGCAATTTTGTTGCCCCATGAGTAGTCCTTCAAGAAAGAAATAGCAGACAGGATATTCCGCAGGTGGGGCCAGCCTTGCTGCGACCTTTTTGCAAGTCACAACACAAAATGCAGAAGCTACTTTGCCCTGATTCCCCCTCCGGGAGAAGCCCCAAGGGACGCACTTGTTCACGATTGACCTCCGGTTCTCCTCTATGCATTCCCACCAATCCCGTTGATACCAAAGTACTACAGAAAGCAGAAGCCTTGGGAAGGACCATCATTCTAATAGCCCCCATTGGCCTCATCAGATTTGGTTCTCCTTCCTTTGACTTCATCTTTTGGAGGACCCTTGGATTCTGGACCCAGTTCCAGATAGTCCGACCCACTCATCGGGGGAACTTCATCCTTCTCTTCAGTCCCTGAAGCTGACAGCTTGGCTTCTCCAATTCCCATCATAGCCAGGTTCCATAACCTTTCTAATGAGATGAAGCAAATTCTCTTAACCTCTCATAAATCCTCTATGAGGAAGCTATACTATAACAAATGGAAAAAAAATTCTGTATCGGCTCCTCAGAACAACATTGATCCCTATCAAGCTCGTATGCCTCCATTTTAGAGTTCTCGACTATGATTTTTTTACAAAGGAGCTGCAGCAGCAACAGTTCGTGTTCAACCTGCTGCCATTTCTAATTTTCACCTTGGATTTGAAGGATTGAACATTATGTCACACAGACTATCCAGAGCCTTTCTTAAAGGTACCTTTCATCTCAGACCACCTGTAAAATCTCCCTATACCCCAGGGAATCTAAATTTTATCCTTTCTCGCATTATTCTTCCTCCTTTCGAACCAGCCTCCTCATGTGACCTCATATTTTTGTCATGGAAGACTATCTTTTTGGTAGCTATCACTTCTGCCCGCAGAGTGTCAGAGCTTCTAGCACTGTCCATTAAGCCTCCTTATTTGATTTTCCATGCTGACAGAGTTTCACTTCGAACTAACCCCTCTTTTTTGCCTAAAGTTTGCACTGAAGCTAATCTTAATCAAATTATTGATTTGCCAGTTTTCTTCCCCAATCACTCCAACAATTTAGAATATATGCTGCACAAACTTGATGTTCATAGACAGCTCAGATTTTACTTGGATAGAACAAAAGATTTTAGGAAATTTGAACAACTTTTCATCTCCTTTTCAGACTCCAGGAAAGGTATGCCAGTGACCAAAACAACTCTGTCCAAGTGGTTATCTGACTGTATCACATTTGCTAATTCAGCTGCTAATATGCCCTTACAACATACAATTAAGGCTCACTCCACCATAGCAGTGTCTACCCTCTGCCTTTTCTGCCAGACTTCCTATTGATAACATTTTTGCAGCAGCCACTTGGTCAAGACTTCATACCTTTATCACTCATTACAAAGTTGACAGGGCCTCCTTTGGATCCACTGAAAAACATACTCCCGTGAGCCACCCAAGATAGATGGTGCTTAGGATGATACCCATCTGTAAGAATGAACATCGAGATAGAACAACTTCACATAAAGAAGTTATGTACTTACCATAATGTTCCATGTGAGTTGTTAATCTCACCTTCATTCTTACTTCCCACCCTCCTATGCTTTTCAAAGACCAAGATGCTGGATTCTTCCTAGTTGCTCAACCCTTCTATAGCTTTCTCTTATGGAGTGATAGAATGGCATATGGTATTATTAAATGCAGCAAACAAGATCTGAGGTAACTGTAGGTGCATCATGAGATAGGGACTTGGCCTCGAGCTATCTAAAGACCTCGAGCTTTGTCGTAAGCCGACTCAGAGCCGAGTATCGGCTCTAAACCCATCTGTAAGAATGAAGATGAGTTGAACAACTCACATGGAACATTATGGTAAGTACATAACTTCTTTTTTTTGCTTTTTTTAAGCCATTCAGAGGTGGACTTGCTGGTGTGTTTTGGATCATTGTCCTGCTGCAGAACCCAAGTGCACTTCAGCTTGAGGTCACGAACTGATGGCCAGACATTCTCCTTCAGGATTTTTTGGTAGAGAGCAGAATTCATGGTTCAATCAATCCCAGCAAGTCATCCAGGTCGAGAAGCAGCAAAGCAGTCCCGGACCATCACACTACCACCACCATGTTTAACTGTTGGCATGATGTTCTTTTTCTGAAATGCTGTATTACTTTTACGCCAGATGTAATGGGGTGCACACCTCCCAAAATGTTCAACTTTTGCTTCGTCAGTCCACAGAATAGTTTCCCAAAAGTCTTGGGGATCATCAAGATGTTTTTTGCCAAAAGTGAGATGAGCATTATATTTGGTCAACAGTGATTTTCGCCTTGGAACTCTGCCATGCATGCCATTTTTCCCCAGTCTCTTTCTTATGGTTGAGTCATGAACACTAACCTTAACTAAGGTAAGTGAGTCCAGCAGTTCTTTAGATGTTATTCTGTGTTCTTTTGTGACCTCTTGGATGAATTGTCGCTTTGGTCTTGGGGTAATTTTTGTAGGCCGGACACACCTGGGAAAGTTCACCACTGTTCCATGTTTTCTCCATTTGTGGATAATGGTTCTCACTTTGGTTCGCTGGAGTCCCAAAGCTTTAGAAATGGCTTTGCAACCTTTTCCAAACTGATAGATGTCAGTTACTTTGTTTCTCATCTGTTCCGGAACGTCTTTAGATCACAGCATAATGTATTCCTTTTTGGGATCTTTTGGCCTTCTTCACTTTGTTTGACAGGTTCTATTTAAGTGATCTCTTGATTCAGCAGGTCTGGCAGTAATAAGGCCTGGGTGTGGCTAGTGAAATTGAACTTACCTTTCCCAAAAATGTGATTCAGCACAGTTACTTCATGATTTAAAAAGGGGGGCAATTACTTTTTCACATAGGGCTATGTAGGTTTGGATAGTTTTTTTTCCTTAATAAATAAACTCATCACTTAAAAACTGCATTTGTATTTACTTGGGTTATCTTTCTCTAATATCTGTCTAATATTTAAATTTGTTTGATGATCTGAAACATTTAAGTGTGATAAACATGCAAAAAAATAAATGTGGAAGGTGCAAATACTTTTTCATTGCACTGTACTTTTACTATTGCACTGCTGAACTACATTGGCAGCATGGACCTGAATTCTGCCCCGTAAACATAACATAAGAACTATAAAAGGGAAGTGTAAGTTCCACCAGTTTAAAAGTCACTGATCTGCCAGCAAACCGCAAATTTTATGAGGAACAGACCAAAAATATGAGGGAAAAAACACACTTTCTCTTTCAAAAAGAACCTAATGTCCATTTTGTAAACGGACAAGCACATCACTCTTAATTTACAAAAAAAAGTAATCTGAGCTGGGAGTCTGGGGCACAGTTCATGATTTTATTTTGTGTGTGTGTGTGTGTGTGTGTGGGGGGGTTCTGCTGGAAGAATCATCTTATCCCACTTGACCCTTGCTGTCTCCCCTCCCAGATAAAGTCCTTCATCTCTTTATTAATTGCTATACACAACATCTCCTCTGGTTGATAAAAATATGCCTGACCTGCATGTAAGACTAATGGGACTAAAAACATGTTCACTACTTATATCTTACGATCATATCCATATAACAAAAGCTTTCATTTTCTCAGTTTTTGTATTATCTTTTGCTTAGCATCTTCCCACATATCCTTAGCTGCCACACCAGAATCATTTTTAATCCATAGTCGTAAATACTTCATTTTATCATGTCCCCAGAAGTATGGATGTTGCTGAACCAATTTATATGTGGGTACATAATTTACCACTATTGCCTTTACTTTAGCTTCACTAATTTTGTATCCCGAAACTCTCTCAAAATGCTCTGCAATGTTGTAATGTCTCTTTCTGGTTTTGTCAGGTATAAAAATAATATCCTCTGCAAAGAGAGCCAGCTTTTCTTGACTTCCATACCAGTTATATCTGAATTTCTGAGTCCCTTATTTTCTTTGCCAGTGGTTCTAAATATAATGCAAATAACAAAGGGGAAAGATTGCAACCCTGCCTAGTTCCTCTGCTGAAGCAGAAATTATCAGAGGGGACCCCACCTACTTTAATTTTGCCTCCAATCCCAAATATATCCTTCTAATCAACCTTATAATTTTTTCAGGAAATGCAAATGCTTCCATTGCCCTGCTTATAAAGTCCCGGCTTACTCTGTCAAATGCTTTCTGAGCATCAAGACCCACCAACAACAGTGGTATTTTCTTACATTCTGCTTCCCTCTGGATCATCAGTGTTCTGTTAATCTTGTCAAATGTTTGCCTCCCCTCCACAAAACCACATTGATCCATATATCTGTTTGGGCATTAATTTTGGCATTCTTTTAGCCATTATAGACATGAACACTTTATAATCATTATTTACTGTTGAAATGTGCCTGTATAAAGCTGGATCTTTGCCATATTTAGATATTACAGCTATCACTGCTTTCTTTGAAAATTTTTATTTTATTTATTTGATTTTACATTTGTTTACCTGGAAAGTCTGGGAAGAAGGATGTTAGTACTTTTCCTCCTCTTAAAATACTGTTAAACAAAACCTTCCAGATCTTTATCAGTTTTTTTTCCCTCCTAGCTTCCAAACGTCTATTCCTGGGGACTTTCCTGTAGATTGTTTAGACATCACAACTCTTATCTCATCTCTTCCAATCCTAACAGTTAGTAATTGAGCCTAATCTACCTCTAACCTTGCCATATTTAAATTTTCCATAAACATTTCCATTTGTATCTTTTCTTACTTTCCATATTTCTGTCCTTTATACAGACTTGCATAGAATTTCTGAAATATTTCTAATACTTCTGCATGATCTCTTGTTACCTTCCTTGTTATAGGTTCATAGGTGTGTACTAGGCTAGCCCATAGAAGTGTCCTGGCATCATGCCGCCCAATGTTAGTTCCCAGTGCCTCTGTCAAGTACAGCCACTGGAGTGATCCCCGTGGGGTGAACTTTCTATTACCCATCCACTCATCAAGATTTCTCTTGAAGAGGGACAGTGAGGTGCTCTGCTTGACATGTATGGGGAGTCTATTTCAGAGCATGGGCAGTCTCTGGGCGAGGAATCTGTCCTGCCAGCATGTTCTGTTGATTATGGTAATGAGGTTGAGGTTTGTGGAGCGTGTGGTGTGGAGGGATTGAGATTTCTTTAGATGTAGCATTTCTAACAGAGCTGGGTCAAACATGGCTTTGTAAGTCGAGCAGAGATTGCCTCTAAGTAGGTGATATGAGACAGAGAATAGCTGAAGTATTTTGAATCTGTCAGTGTAGGACATGTTTAATGCCTAGGATCCTCTTCGTGAGGTACTTCTGTGGCCTCTCCAGATGTTGCAGGTATCTTATGAGGTACAGTTGATATAAAAAGTTTACAGACCCCTGTTAAAATGCCAGGTTTTTGTGCTATAAAAAAGTTAGACCACAGTAAATCATTTCAAAACTTTTCCCACCTTTAATGTGACCTATAACCTATACAATTCAATATTATCAAGATATTCAATTAAATGCACATGTTCCTGTGAAATGTAAATTCTGTCTAGCCTAGTCCAGTTTTTATATCTTGGGGAATAATATGTAAATTCACTCCAAACTCGTATTACTGAATTCACATCTTCCATGCCACATATTTTCATAAATGTTTTCAAAATTCTGTCCTCCTTTGTCATGCTTTCCTATATAGCCCCCCCAACACATCTTCACTGCTGCTAATCAAATTCCATTCCCCACCTATAAGTAATATTCCTTGCTGAAAACTGATTATTTCTCCTAGAATTTTCTTAAGCTCCATTATAGCAGTTATATGTGGAATATAAATACATGCCTGTGTAATCCTCCTTCCTTCCCAGTAGCCCCTTCGTACTACAAATCTGCCATTATTGTCTTTTTTTCCCTTTTCTGTTGCTATGGGAGTTCCTCTTCCTGTTATATAGGTACTCCTGTCTTCCTTTGCCCCAGCTATTCTACTGAATAACCATCCTGAAAGCTTTTCTTTATTAAATTCACATGTTCATTTCTTTCCATTTGCACTCTACATTTTTTAATATAGTTCACTACTCTTTTTTTTGGATTTATCTGTGAGACCATTAAAGTTTAAAGACATTATAGAAAGAAATGACATTCTTGAGGGAGTATTATTCCCACCTTTTATGTATAACCACTTTTTAATTGTCTATTTCCAGCTTTTGTGCTACATGCATGCACTGTTTGGCAGGTTAGTCTTTTATGAAGCTGTTTCTTGTCATTTCCATTTGAGCCTATTTCACATCTTGCAGAACTTTTTGTTTTATAGAAAACTCTCAAATAAAACTACACACACATGCTTCCCCCCTAAAACCTACTTACTTAATAATAACACATAAAACTATGCACATCTTCAAATATTAAAGCTTTAACCCCTTAACAGGAATATAAGTTCCAAACTGACAGCCACATACACAGACTTGAGCTAAACAGAAAGAAAGCTTATCCATGTTAAGATGCACGGTACAGCCTGTGATTTTATTAAGTGCTGTCTGGTTTTGCCTTGTCTGTATATCTCTCGAAGCTGAGAAACACTTTTCAGAAAACATTTTCTCCAAGCCATTTCTCTTTATCAGATTGCTTGTTAGTGACATGAGAACCACATACAGGACTTTTTACTGGAAGAAAGACCTTATAATGTTCAATATTCTTTTTAATTTACTTGTTTTCTGTCAAAGCATGTTACTATATGAAGCTAACACAGTCATCCCCCTATGCAAGAATAAGAAAAAGCACACTAATTTTTCTTTTGTCATGCTCTTTTAACCAGATCCTTTTTTTTACATTGCATTGCCTACATTTCTTAAAACTAAATAAGGAAAAAGTGAGAAGGCAGAAAGAAACAAAAAGAATAAACAGAAACCGCTATTTACAAATAACTGAAAAAACTTTATAATATCCAGAGAAAATCATGTACCACTTAAGTAATACTGTTGAGAAAAAATTGTTTTACTTACAGTTAGCTCTCTCCCTCTTCTTCCCTTCTCCTGAGTATTTTTCCGAACATTAATGACATGAAGTAGGGCATATGCTTTAGAGTCCCCTACACATTTAACAAAATCCAAGTAAGTCCAATATTTCCAGATTTTCTTGTTCTGTCCTGTTTCACAAATATAATTATTGCTTTGTAATCACGTATTTGTCACTTTCCTGGTTACTGATTTTAGTCTCCAAACATTAGTAATATGAAGTAGGGCATATGCTTTAGAGTCCCCTACAAGTTTAACAAAGTCCAAGAAAGTCCAATATTTCGAGATTCTTTTGTTCTATTCCTATTCATCTCCATCTCCCAAGCCCTGTCTCTACTTCATCTCCAGTGCACTCTTAATTCTTCCAGTCAGCTTCTGTGCTTTCCTCTCTCTCTCTCTCTCTCTGTCAATCATTTTCCATTGAAACACTGGGAAATGTTTCACTGGCACTCTCTCTCTGTGGTCTTTATTACCAGAAGAACAAGAAGCAGAATCTCCTGTTTCACAGCTCACTTTTTGTTGGACAAACTTTTGTATTTCTTCCTTAGCATGTAGATCATCAAAAAATGTTTTTGTTCCTCCATGGAAGAATATTTTGATAGCTGGGTAAAGCAGTTTGCATCTCACTCCTGCTTCTCGGAATGGGATACATTTATTCCTTTTCTGCCTGGTGTGCAGTGAGTAGTTCCACAAATATTCTGCTCTTTCCCACTTTTAGTACTTTGTCTTTCTGCCACAGTTTTGTCAGAATCAACTGCTCCTGCTGGTAAGATTGCATTTTTCCTATTAATGATCTAGGTTGTTTTCTCATAACCAGGTTTGGAGCATACACACAATGCGTCCTTTCAATTAAAAATTATTTTATGGAATACCAGTCCAGTTGCTGATTTGTACTTTCATAAAATTAATACAGTCTGTTCCTTCTAGCTTCTCTGGTACAGCAGAAAATCTAAGGTTTCCCTATGTGCTCTGTCCTCTAATTCTATTATTTTTTGAAACATCTCTTCTTGTGCAGTCTCATATTCAGCCAGCATTTTCTTCATTTTAACCTCTGAGTTTTGCAGTTATCTGAATATCGAGTCAAAGCTTCTTCCATGTTTTCCTGCTTTTTATTGTTTGTGTTGATATAGTCCATCAGTGTTTCATTTATTTTAACCAGGTTTGTATGCAGCTGCTTTATACTTTCCTCTCGGTTACTGGAAATCATGTTTTGAACTTGCATTGCTTCTTTCTGACAACTGCAGTACTTTTTCCAGTCTGTGTTTTTCTCTCAACTTTTGTAGCTGATTTTCCTCCAGGTCCTGTATACTTTTTTTCCTGTATCTAGGTAGGGCACTTAGTAGTCAGTTACTGAAATTTAGCCAGAAATCTAGGTCCAGTGGCTGTCTCTGCTAAGTTTCTGTTTTCAGACTGGGAGAGACCGAATTAAGCTGTTACTCAATGTGCAACCATCTTGGAAGTCTTGAAGGAGTGCAGTCTTGACCTTCATCAATAAGAAGAACTGTTTAGGGAGAGGGGGCCAGAATTCTACAGTAGATGTAATTACTTGCTAATTGCTTATGTGATGGCAGGCATTCTTTAACAGCCATATGCAGGTGTTTGTATTCATGGAAATCCTAGAAATACAGTGTGTTCTTCTTCCTTCCTTTCTCTATTTGAGCAGCTGATGAGTTTGAGGCACATATGATGATTGCCAGAAGAAGCAAGCATGGCTGCCCAGACATAAGTCTACATGTATGGAATTGGTGTTATATCTTCATATCTGGTAGTTACCCACTTCTCAGTCCGTGTTTATATTACTGCTGATTACTTTCAGTGCTGCTTACAATGTTGCTGTCCCTTGTGTTTCATATACCTTGTAACTGCAAGTGGAAGCCTTCTGCCTCCTATTATCAGGTATTCCTAAAGGTGTTGTGGTGATGCAGAGTGAGCTGGCAGTGAGTATTGCAATACCACCACCATGGGTGTCATTGACTGCTTTGGACCAGATTGGTTGACAGCATTCAATGGTAACATCCCTACTATCCACCCTTCCATTAGTGCAACCTCGCCAGCTTGACATGACTTACTTACTCTTACACTGGTCATTAAACCATTCATGCCTGTTTCAGTTACATCTGGCATATCATAGGAACAGATTGTCAGGTGACTTGTCATGGTAGTTGTCCTATGTTAGACTGTAGTATTACCACTGGGTTTAGCTGTACCCTGTATATTGCTTCTGGAATGGTGAGGTTGGGTATACATGACATAGACTCACCATTGTTATGTGGGTCATGATTTGGTAGGCTGTCTGCAACCTGTTGCTAACCTCCTTCAGGTAGGATACTACTTACTTTGGGGGGATTGCTTTGCTTTGCTTTACTTTTTCTTGCACTGACGCTGTTTGCCACTCGTCGACTGTGCTAATGGCATGCACGTGGCTGACTGGTTAGTTGGCATGCACTTTTTCCTTCTGTGGCACACACAGTTCTCTAGTGGATTTGTGTCAGGCCTGTATATTGCTTTTAGTTTGCTTTTGCATGCTTAGCTGCATTTTATTTCTGCTAGACCTGTACTGCCAACTCCTGCAGCATATAGTACTGATAATTGTTTTTACTTTTGTTTTTCTGTTTATCACTGTCTTCTTTTATTTGCTTTCTGTTCTTTTAACTCTGTCCATGTACTTTCATCTTTTATGCAGTGTTATTTGTGCCAGTGGATGTTATTCAGCAAAAGTCACCTCCCTGTGAACCTGCCTAACCATCACCTGCTAGATCCACAGTGGTCTCAATGCCCAGACCTCTGCAAGGTAATGATGATTCTCAAGCAGTGGATGGCCTGGAAAGTTCACAGGTGCCCTCTGATACTGCTTATCTGGAAGTTTTTACACTCCCTGTCACTCGTCTGGTCAGGATAAAACAGGCAAACGTCTGTGGGTTCTGTTCAAGCAGCTTTATTATGTACAAACACATCAGAATTGAGGCTTAATAACTTTAACTTAAATAAACTTGTAAACAGAATAGCTATTACACTCATACATTCTCACTCTTTAACTGTAGTCTCAAACTGGCACTGAAGCTAGCATGTGTTTGCTATTTATATGCATGTGCTGTCCTTGAAAAGCCTCCTAAAGGTACAACGCAAATACAGTATTCTACATCCTCCCTCTTTGAGAAATGAGTCATGCAATATTGTCAACATTAATTGACATGCAGTTGATACAAATAACTCTTTGACATGCAATTATAAAGAACTAAATACATATAGACAGTTATGTCCAGGTTGCAGTGTATTTCGCAGTAGGTATGGAAATACGACTACATCATGTGACATAGAAATTAGAATTAGGTCTAGCAACTGGGGCGGTCTCTGCTGAATGTTCAACTTTGGAGACATCAGGAACATCATCAGGAATGGAAGTAAAAGTTAAGACAAGTTCTGCAACAGGAACATTGTCTGGATTGCTCTGAGATCTAAAGTCTGTATCAAGGGCACAGTGCTGCGATTTCGATTCTGATACAGGAAGAAGATGTCTGTGATTTCTCCTGTACTCCACACCTTCAGATTCCACAAAGTAGAATCTTTGCTCGGCACATATACCTGTTACTCGACGAATCCGGTCGAAACCTTTTGCCATTTGTATCCTCGCTGTCTCTCCTTCTTTCAATGGATGAAGAAATCTGCTATTTGTCATAGCTGGACTTCTGGAAAGAAGGCTTTCTGAATAGTTGGGCTCCGATTGTTCTGTAGTTCTTTGCTTTAGGCCTCAGTAAACTGGAACTAATAGGCAATGTTGTTCTGGTTTGCCTAGATAGAAGTCTCTGAGCAGGCGAGCCAAGTATATCATCATGGGGTATGTTTCTGAGTTTGTGTAAATTCAAAAAGACCTTGGTATTATCACTCTTTTACTTCTCTAGTAATTGCTTTGCATACTGTACATTCAGCTAGTCCATTTGACATGGGATACTACTTGTAACATGTACAAAGTCCCATTCCCTTGCAAATTTCTGAAACAACTGACTGGTAAATTGGGTATCACTGTCAGAAATAACTTTTTGTGCGGACTACCATGGACTGAGAAATTATGTTTCAACTTGGTGATAACAGCAGTGGATATTAGGTTTGATAATAAATCAATCTCAAACCAGTTCGAGTAAGAGTCTACCAACACTAAGTAATGCTGATTGTTCCACTTGAATATATCAGTGGCTACTGTTGACCAAGGTAGTTCTTCTTGACTTAACTGAAGTGGTTCTTTTTGCAAATACAGTTTACTATGGTTTACTATTGTTTCTTCGAATGGAAAAACATTTTCCGTTTGGAAAAACAAATAGTATTACCGAAATGAAAAAAAAGAACGGTGACAATGTCGAACCAAATGCTCGACGCATTTGACTCAACGTTGTCGAAACCACCACGTGATAGCTATATAGGAGCTGATGTAACTCAGACTACTATACGACAAATCACATTTTTGCAGGGGGGCAAGCCCCCATGCACCCCCCACTTATATATTCTAACTCCGAGATCGCACTACAGTGGGGATGTGGATGAATTTCCATTCCCCACTGTACCGCGATCTCCATGCAGATAGTCGACTTACACTTATGCGAATGCAGTAGTGCATTCGCATAAATGTAGTCGACTATCTGGTTCACAAATGTTTGTGCGCTCGACATTCTGATATTCGTCACATTGCAGCCGACAAAATGTTGTTTGCATAAATGTATGTAAACTGTTTACTACTACTGCATACTGAACAAGAAAAAAGTACTTTATCAGTATCTTTTGCTAGAGAAGGCCAAAATACTAGTCCCTCTCACCCTTCTTTTGGTAGATTCGGAACCTACGTAACCACGATGCAAAATATGGATATATTTACATTGTAAGGAATCAGAAACAACTATTTTAGGACCTTTGAAAATAATGTCATCTTCCATCAATGTTTCATCTTTGTAAGGAAAATAAGTTTGCACTTCAGGTGGTATACTAGATTGCTTTGACAGCCATCTAACATTAATGTAGTGGTTGACCTTTTTGCAAAATTGGATCAGTCTTTGTATGATCTCTTAGCTCATCATGTCTTGAGGTAGAAAAATTATGCACTTCCATGACATCAAAGTCAAAATTCTTTGCATGAAACTGTTCCATTGTGTTTTTGGGTGATCTGGATAAGGTATCAGCTAGATAAAGAAGTTTGCCTTTTGTAAAGACCATTTTGAAGTTGTACTTTTGCAGTTTGAGCATGATTCTTTGCAATCTCGCTGGAGCTGAATGCATAGGTCTCTTTAAAATAGTGACGATAGAGGTTTGGTGATCAGTCTCAATCTGAATAGCTCGACCATAAATAAAATCATGAAACCTTGAACATGCAAATACTGTTGCCAAAAGTTCTTTCTCAATTTGAGCATATTGCATTTCAGTTTGGGTAAGGGTTCTAGATGCATATGCTACTTGTCTGCCTTCTTAAAGAATAACTGCACCAAGACCAAATTTTGAAGCATCATAGGAAAGAGTTCCTGGTTTATTAACATCATAGTATCTTAATGTAGGTGGGGTGGCAATTTTCTGCTTAAGGCCTTCAAATACTCTCTGGTGCTGTTCCAACCAAGACCATGCAACATTTTTGTGCATCAGCTCTCTTAAAGGTGCTGTCAACTCACTGAAGTCTGGTATGAACGTGCCTAAATCACTGACCATGCTCTGAAGATTGGTAAAGGCTGCCAGCCTAGCCAGATAGAATTTTGTAGGTAATTCTCTCATTTGTAAATTTTAATGTAAGCCACATGCTTGTTCTCTTAAATATGAATTGTCTGTATTGGTTGTTGAACTGAAAAAAATGTAGCAGTGCATTCTGCTGTAAGAAAGCTGACAAGTCAAACATTGTGAAATTCTTTGATCTAAAACTTGGAGCCGAGATGTCTTGAGGGAGGCATTCTGCCTATCGTTTTGAGGCCAGAGTTAATGGCTAGAATTTACATGTATAATTTCTTTTATTGCTCTGGCTTCCTGAGCAGCTGCAAGATCAAAAGGGCTGTTAACCTCTGAGTTTCTGTTAGCCTGGGAACCAGAAAGAAATTATGTAATCTGAAATGAATCAGTGGTACTGTGTTATCAATTTAAGGACAGAAAGAATGAGAGCATTTTAGCATTTGTCTTCAGAACATCCAACATCACCAGTACTGCTTTGCTCTATATGCAAGTTTATTTTAGAACTGTGTTTTCTCTTAGATATAGCTAGGAAATAGGAAGATTAGACTAATTATTTTTCTGTACTGATGCCAGAACTATTGTCCTGTATTATTTTAAGCATTTTCCTGTGATCTCTGAACTCTTGACTAGCACTGTGTAGTAAGAAGTATTGTATTGTGTTTTTATTATTTATTATTGAATATTTTAAACCTTTCAACTGTGGCTGTTTTGTGTACATCTAATTTAAGCTGTAGAGTACATTGCATGTATACAGTGATACTGTACAAAGCCATTCCAAATAAGCCTTGACTGTTCAGTTGCACTTACCATTTGGATAA
The DNA here is from genome assembly GCF_019279795.1 of Protopterus annectens. Taxonomy (NCBI): domain Eukaryota; kingdom Metazoa; phylum Chordata; order Ceratodontiformes; family Protopteridae; genus Protopterus; species Protopterus annectens. The sequence continues at coordinate 847,562,248 of NC_056726.1, read as the reverse complement.
TAATAATGCACAGTAATAATTGGGCACCCTTTGTTAAGGGCCTTTTTAGTAGCTGATATTAGTGGGTGGTGGCAGCTGGTACTACCTTTTAGACTGGGCAGAAAGGTGGCACAGCTGGAAAATCTGTGCCAGCCTTCCCCAGGAGTGTCTGTGGGTTTGTATATAACTCATATCTCAAAGTGTGTGTGTTTCAGCTACTTGGGCAGGAACACAAAACACTGGTTGGACAGAGAGGGTGCTGGAGGTTTTAGCTTCCCCACTAGGCTGAGATCTGGACTCTATAACTGTGCCAGTGGGGGGGGGTCTTATTGGGGATCTGGAGAGAAATGGAGAAACCAGCCCCAGACCGAATGTGATCTCTGTGTGCTCTTAAGGGAAATTGTACTTTACTGTGTGTGTACTTATTCTCCTTTCCCTATTTGGACTCCCCTCACTGATGTTAGTGGTGAGAATTGAGGCTTCTTGATTGCTGGGCCAGTGTACGGGTGTCACATATTAATTGTGTGGCAGTGGTGGGATATCCACACCACATATTAATTGGTTGGCACATACTTATTGGCTTATAGTGGTGTGGATAGTGAATTCCTGTAGCTTGTGTACAGTGATCACTGAAGGTGTTTTTGTACTCTAAATCAGCCATGCAGTGAATACTCAGTTCAGATCACAATTGTTTTATTTCTTTTGTTAGCTCAGTTAGTCGGGGATAGCAGGCAGCATGTCAGCAGAAGAGTATGGAAAGCTGACAAGGAGCAGCTAACTGAGATGTACCAGACTAGGGGACTGATGCATGAAAACTTGACTAAGGCAGACATGATTGCAGCTTTGATCACAGCTGCATCAGAAAACAACAGCCAGGAGGACAATCAGACTGGCAGTGCAGATGTACCACACTCGGAGAATGGACAGCTCAACCTTTCTGCAGAGGACTTAAATATCCATCTGGAGCTAATGAGACTTGAGTTGGAGGCCAGATGATTGGAAATAGAAGCAGCTGAGAGACGGAGGTATCTAGAGAGTGTGGACAATGAGAAACTGCAACGTTTGCAGACTGAAGAGAATGAGAAACTGCTATGCCTGGAAGCTGAGGAAAAGGAAATGCAGAGGCAGCATGAGAAGGAGATGCTGACTCTTTGCCAGAGTCATGGAGGTAATGGGGAAGGGAGTAACTGGACCCCAGAAGCACAAAACATCAGTAATTTCTTTCCACGGTTTACAGAGGGGGATAATTTTGATAATTTCATATGTTTGAGAGGGTATGCAAATAGTATGATGTTGACCAACGGCTCTGGATACGGTTCCTGAACTCCTTACTCCGTGGTGAAGCTGTAACTGTGTTGGCTAAATTTGCTGATCACGAATATTTTGATTATACTGTTGTTAAGAATTGCTTGTTAGAATTTTTTAAGCTAACACCTGAAACTTATAGATAAAAGTTTCGTGAGCATAGACGCAAGGCAGATGAAAGTGTGTGTGAATATGTTGCTGAACTGAGCACTTCTTTTCATAGGTGGGTGAATGGATGTCAGCTCACCACTTTTGAAGGGCTGGCAGACCTTTTGGTGAGGGAACAAGCCCTTAGCACTTTGCCTGAGGACATGAGGATCCGGTTAGCTGATAGACAATGTGCTACTTTAGTTGAGTTGGGGAGGAAGGGAGACAAATACCTAGCAAGCAGGACATCCGTGCACAGGAAAGGGGCCCCCAGTACTGCTCATGGGTCTAAAGGAACCCATGGTGTGCAGCCCAGACTGCACCAACAGAATCTGCCAGTAGCAGGGGAAGCCACTAGTCCAGGTACACGTCCAGGACTTAGGGTTAGATGTTTAGAATGGAACCAGTGGGGCCATGTGGCATATAGATGTCCACAGAGGCAAGGTGGGGAACAAAAGTTGAAAGAGCCAGTAAGTGGGAAAGACAAAATACCAATAGTAGGTTGTCTTGAGACAACAAGGGTACCGCTCTGCCATCCTGCAGATGTCCTGATAGGGAAGGATTTTGATGAGGCAATACCATGTGCTAATGCAGTTACATGCTGTCAGGCTTTGAGACAAGCATGTGGGTCTGGTATCCCGGGGAGACCCAGGCAGACCGCATATTTGCAGCTAGGACTGGTGAGGTGGTTACTTTAGGGAGGGAGCTACTCTGTAGTAGTAAGACTGAAGGTGAGCCACAGCTGCTTGTGGGTACTGATGTTCCCTTGGACAGAGTGACTGCAAAGTTAGAGGTGAGTAGTAGTACCCAGACTGACAGTGATGCATCACTGTCAGACGATGCTAGACTTCCTGTAGAAGGGGAGCTGGGAAGGGTTACAAAGAGAGAGTTGAGACAGGCTCAGCTCTCAGACCCTATGTTGCAAGGCCTGAGGCTGAGGCAGGTAGCTAGTGAGGCACCTGATTCTCAAGGGAAGGGGGATTCTGTATACTGGGACAAAGGGTTACTGTATAGAGAGTGGACCCCTGAGGGAGTGCTAGAAGGTGAAAGAATACAGCAGTTGGTAGTGCCTAGAGCCTACTGTCTGGTGCTTCTAGCCGTACCCCATGATATTCCCTTTGCAGGTCATATGGGCATAAAATGTACAAAGAGATGTATTATGCAGAACTTAATTGGCCTGGAATTTCCAGAGATGTAACGGGGTATTGCAAGACCTGTGAGCAGTGGCAAAAGATAGGCAAGGCAGGAGATAAGGTGAGACCTCCTTTGATGCCTTTGCCTGTGATTGAGGAGCCATTTCAGAGGGTAGCTATGGATATTGTGGGACCTCTGAGTACCCCAAGTTCTGCAGGGAAAAAGTATATCCTAGTGATTGTAGATTATGCTACACGTTACCCTGAGGCAGTGGCTTTGTCCTCCATTGAGGCAGAGAAGGTGGCAAATGCTTTGCTAGAGATTTTCAGCAGGGTAGGTTTCCCAAAGGAAATACTGTCTGACCGAGGTGCCAATTTTATGTCAGACCTGCTGGCTTGTCTGTGGAAGTACTGTGGGGTGAAGCACCTGAAGACCACCCCCTACCATCCCCAGACTAATGGTCTTGTTGAGAGGTTAAACTCTACAATCAAGTCCATGCTACTGGCATTTGCAGATCAGTTTAAGAGGGAATGGGACAAATATTTGCCCCATCTGTTGTTTACTTACAGAGAGGTTCCCCAGGAATCCACAGGTTTTTCACCCTTTGAGTTACTGTATTGGCATAAGGTGAGGGGGAGTGGGAAGGTGAGTGTGAACCTCACAAGGAGTCTGTTGTGGCATATGTCCTAAACAAGGATCAGGGAACTCATGGGCTTGGCCCAGGAGAACCTTGCAGAAGCCCAGCAACAGAAAAAGGTATGGTATGACAGGAATTATAGAACCAGTGTTACAGGTGTTTGGGGACATTTTCACTGGGAAACCAGGTTGCACCCACCTGGTGCAGCACCAGGTGGATACAGGACCCCAAAGGCCTATTAGGCAGGCCCCTTATAGGGTGTCTGAGAGAGTCAAACAGACTCTGAGGAAGGCGATACAGGAAATGTTGGAACTAGGGGTAATTCAAGAGTCCAACAGTCCCTGGGCCTCCCCAGTGGTGCTGATGCCAAAGGAGGATGGCAGCACCAGGTTCTGTGTAGACTACAGGAAATTAAATATTCACACAGAGTCAGATGCTTACCCCATGGCTCGGACAGATGAGGCCCTAGAGCAGCTGGGTGTGGCTAAGTATCTTACAACCATTGATCTTAACAAGGGTTACTGGCAGTTGCCCTTGACTCCCAGTGCTAGAGAGAAGTCAGCCTTTGTGATTCCGTTTGGCTTGTATGAGTTCATAAAGATGCCCTTTGGGATGAAAAATGCCCCAGCAACTTTCCAGAGGCTGGTAGATCACATCCTAGCTTGAGGGTTTGCCCTTGCTTATCTAGATCATATTGCTGTCTACAGCCATTCCTGGCAAGAGCACCTTCAACATGTCAGGGAGGTGCTTGGTAGACTGCAGAGGGCAGGGTTGACCATTAAGCCCAGCAAATGTCAGGTGGGTATGGCAGAGGTCTCCTACCTGAGACATAGAGTGGGGAGTGGTATGATCAGGCTAGAACCTGCCAAAGTGGAAGCCATTTGGGCATGGCCTGCACCTCTTACCAAAAAGCAGGTGAGGGCATTCTAAGGGACAGCAGAGTACTACAGAAAGTTCGTCCGTAGTTATAGTGCCGTAGCTGCTCCCCTCACAGACCTGATGAGGAACAACAGGCCAGATAAGGTAGTGTGGACCCCAGCATGTGAGCAGGCATTCCAGAAGCTTAAAAAATCTTTGGGAGGACCCCCTGTGTTAGCCAATCCAGATTGCAGCAAAGACTTTGTTGTGCAGGTGGATGCTTCGAACCATGGGGTGGGGGATGTACTTTGCCAGATTTCTTCAGCGGGACAAGAGCACCCAGTGGTTTATCTCAGTTGTAGGCTCAAACCCAGGGAGGAATGCTATGCAGCTGTAGAAAAGGATTGTCTAGCCATAGTGTGGGCACTGCAGAAACTTCAGCCTTATCTGTATGGAAGAAAATTCACTGTAGTGACAGATCACAATCCCCTAGCATGGTTAAAACAAAGCCAGCCAGCAAAATACCAAGTGGCTAAGATGGAGCCTAGGGTTGCAAGCATATGATTTGTCAGTGCAGCACCACAGTTGGATTAGCAATGCCAATGCAGATGGGCTCTCAAGACAGGGAATGGGGTAAGGTATACTCAGATAGACCTAACCCTCTCAAGCAAGTTTCTCAATGGTCACTTGAAAAACTAGCTTGAGTTCTCTGGGTGGGGAGAGTGTGAAGATAGGTGAAGGCTGCCAGCCAAGCTAGATAGAATTTTGTAGATAATTCTGTCATTAGTAAATGTTAATGTAAGCTACAGGCTTGTTCTCTTAAATTTGAAAAAGACTGCATTGGATGTTGAACTGAAAAAAATGTAACAACAGTGCACTCTGCTGTAAGAAAGATGATAAGTCAAGCATTGTGAAATTCTTTGATCAAAACCCAGAGCCGAGATGTCTAGAGGGGGGCATTCTGCCTATTGTTTTGAGGCCAGAGTTAATGGCAAGAATTTACATGTATAATTTCTTTTATTGCTCTGGCTTCCTGACCAGCTGCAAAATCAAAACGGCTATTCACCACCACTGTAACAGATACAAGCATGCAAAATCTGAAGGTAATGCTACTTAATGCTAGAAGTCTAAACCTCAAAATGCACTCTCTCTCGAGGCACTCCTAAAAATGGAGAACATCGATATCTGTGCAGTCACCGAGACCTGGTTCAAGGCTCCAGAGAGCATCCCTGCAATACCAGGCTACAACTCTTACCACATTTTTCGGCCACCAAAACAAGACCGAAACATTAAAGATGGAAGAGTGTCCATATCCACCAAGGATATTCACACCTCCAGGCTAGTTGCCCAACACAATGCATCTGAAATTCTCCAGGTGCAACTAACACTAGGTAAGACTGCAATACAAATTGTAGCTTGCTGCAGATCCCCCACCATGCCCCAAGATTCTCACTACACCTTTCTAAACATAATGGAAAATATTAAGATACAACCAAACACCCTAATACTGGGTGATTTCAACTACCCTGCCATTAACTGGGAAAACTAGTCGGGTACCGACACCTTTTCCCAGTGGTTCTTGGACTTCATAAATTCCAACGCCCTGGATCAACTAATCCACTGTCTCACCAGGGGCTCCAATATCCTAGACCTGGTCATTACCAACATGGGAGATGGATGCTCCATACCAGTGGTCACCCCCTCATTGGTCAGGTCTGTCCATAAGCAAATCACCCTTGACATCCACATCCCACCCCCACCCCCTAGTAAGGAAATCTCCGTAAAAAAACTTCTCCAAAGCCAACTTCATGCTACTCAAGTCAGAAGTGACAGTCTTCATGACACCCATGCAGACAGGAGCTGAAAGTTCGACTGCTGAATCCTACACTAAGGCACTGTACAAACACATCCACTTGTGCATGAATCGTGCCATCACAAATAGAACCAAGACGCTCTCCTCCAAAAACAGGAAGCCAATCTGGTGGTCCCCTGCCATAAACAAACTATACAACAGAAGGAAGAAACTGTTGCAGAAAAGAGGAAAATCCCAGGATGCAAAATAACTCCCTAACCATCCTCAGTAAGAAGCTGAGATCTCTCTCAAAATCCTCCAAAGCTAGTTACGAAAATAAAATTGCCAGAGATTCCAAAGACAACCACAAGGCATTCTATAGTTATGTCAAGAATCTAAATGGCAATGCTCAGATCTGTTATGAGCTACAATAGAATAACATTAAATATACTGATCCCAAGGATATTGCCAATATCCTGGCATATCAATTTAGTGCCAACTTCACCCCCCTCTCACCCCTAAAGGGCCTATCTCAATACCAAAAGATTGCCAAATTCCAGTAATCATGGCCACACAGGTAGAAACTGCACTCTCCAAAGCTAAGAATACAGCATCCATGGGACCAGATGACATCCCGGGCTGTGTACTACATGAACTTCAAAATGAACTGGCACCTCACCTGTGTCATGTTTTATCATAGCCTTACCTCCACCTCAGACTTTGTGCCCACAGAGTAGAACACAGCTGCTGTTATCCCACTCCACAAGGGAGGGATCCACACCTTGGAGCCCGGGAACTACTGTCCCATCAGTCTGACCAGCCTGATCTGCAAGGGCATGGAACCCATTATCATGGAACTTCTTAACAAAGACATTGGCAACCTTCAAACACTGAACCCTCCCAGTTTGGGTTCGTGAAGGGCCGATCTTGTCTCCTAAACCTGATTGACTTCTTCGAATCAGTCTCCAGAGCTGTGGATGAGGGTAAGGCGGTCCACACAGGCTATCTGGACCTCGCCAAGGCTTTCGACATCACCCCCCACTCTGGAATCATAGATAAACTTACTAAGCTGGGCACAAATCCCTACATCACTCGATGGGTTCCCAACTTGCTTACTGACAGAACCCAGACTGTAAAAGTAGCTGACTCCAAATCCAGCTCCAGACAAGTGACCAGTAGAGTACCTCAGGGTTCAGTCCTGGGACCGCTCTTGTTTGGCATCTACTTCTCTGAAGTACAGGCCAACACTAAGGGACTCTGGCTAACAAGGTTCGCAGATGACTGCAAACTGGGAGCCATTATTGAATTCCCAAATGATGTGGATATTCTACAAAAGGGCCTTACAGAAACAGATGCTTGGTGCCAGAGCCATGGGCTCAACCTTAATGCCAAGAAATGTACAGTTATCCCCTTTGGGAAAAAACATGTACCCATGAATTACCACATAGGTGGAAGTACACTAAACACCAAAAGTATGATGAGAGACTTAGGCAAACAGGTGGACAGTGGTCTCACCTTCGATAACCACATTGCCACAACAGTCAGGAAATCCTTCTATGTGGCACACCTCATCACAAAGGGCTTTTCATCCAGAAAAAAGGAGGTCATTGTCCCACTGTACTCATCCCTCATTAGACCCATTATAGAGTACAATGCCCCATTTGGTATGTACCTCACGAGACATCTGCAACAGCTGGAAAGGCCGCAAAAATACCTCACTAAAGGAATCACAGGCCTAAAGCAGATGCCCTATGCTGACCATCTAAAGAAACTCCAGCTATACTCTGTCGCATATCATCTACTCAGAGATGATCTCTGCTTAACATACAAGGCCATGTCAAAGCCTGAGCTGTTGGACATGCTCGACTTAAAGAAATCCCAATCCCTCAGAGCCACACTCTCCAGGAATCTAAACCTTGTCATCACAATGAACAAAACATGCTGAAGGGATAGGTTCCTGCCCCAGAGACTCCCCTTACTCTGGAATAGACTGCCCATACATGTCAAGCAGAGCACCTCCTTGGCCCTCTTCAAAAAAAACTTTGACGATTGGATGGGAGATAGGAAATTCACCCCGGGGATCACATCAGTCGCCCTGCTAGACAGTGGTCCAGGGAAGTAATATCCAGGAAATTTTCATGGCTAGGCTTGTATAGGCCCTAGGGCCGATAGCCTAGTACCAACCTATGAACCTCTTAGTTTCTATTAGCCTGGGAACCAGAAAGAAATTATGTCATCTGAAATGAATCAGTGGTACAGTGTTATCAATTTAAGGACAGAAAGGATGAGAGCATTTTAGCATTTGTCTTCAGAACAGCCAACATCACCAGCACTGCTTTGCCGTATATGTAAGTTTATTTTAGAACTGTATTTTCTCTTGGACATAGCTAGGAAATAGGAAGATTAGACTAATTATTTTTCTGTATTGATGCCAGAACTATTGTACTGTATTATTGTAAGCATTTCCTGTGATCTCTGAACTCTTGACTAGCACTGTGTAGTAAGAAGTATTGTTTTGTGTTTTTATTATTAATTTTTTTTTTAAACCTTTCAACTGTGGCTGTTTTGTGAAGGTATAATTTAAGCTCTAGAGTACATTGCATGTATATAGTGATACTGTACAAAGCCACTAGAAATAAGCCTTGACTGTTCAGTTCCACTTAACATTTGGATAATAATATCGCACAGTAATAATTGGACACCCTTTTTTAAGGGCCTTTTTAATAGCGTATATTAGTTGGTGGTGGCAGCTGGTACTACCTTTTAGACTGGGCAGAAAGGGGGCACAGCTGGAGAATCTGTGCCAGCCTTCCCCAGGAGTGTCTGTGAGCTTGTATATAACTCCTATCTTAAAGTGTGTGTGTGTGTTAGCTACCTGGGCAGGGACACAGAGCACTGGTTAGACAGAGAGGGTGCTGGAGGTTTTAGCTTGCCCACTAGGCTGAGATCTGGACCCTATAGCTGTGCCAGTGGGGAGTCTTATTGGGGATCTGGAGAGAAAGGGAGAAACCAGACCCATACTGACTGTGATCTCTGTGTGCACTTAAGGGAAATTGTACTTTACTGTGCGTGTACTTTACTGTGTGTGTATTTATTATCCTTTCCCTATATGGATTCTCCTCACTGGTGTTCGTGGTGAGGATTGAGGCACCTTGATTGCTGAGCCAGTGCACGAGCATCACACATGCCCAGAAAATGTTGTAGAGCTTGTACATTATCTGGTGCTGGCATCTCTAGAATGGCTATTTGCTTGGGCAGGTGTGGTCGCATGTCAGTGCTAGCAAATAAATAACCTACATATGTAACTTCTGGTAGTCTGAATTTGCACTTCAGAGGATTGGGCTTCAAATTTACTTCATGTGCTCTGGCTAGAATTCTAAGGTTTCTGTCATGCTCTGCTTCACCGTTGCCTCCAACTAATAAATCATCTACTATTATAGCACAAGGATAACCTGAAAATATTTGCTCCATTGCATGCTGAGAGACTTCACTTGCAGAATTTATTCCAAATGGCATTCTAAGGAATCTATATCTTCCAAATTGGGTACTGAAATTAGTCAGTAGTGAAGATTTGCGTTCAAGCATCACTTGCCAAAATGAACATTTTGCATCCAAGACAGAAAAACCAGTGGCATTCAGTATTGGGGCTGCAACTTCCTTGAATGTACGCATAGGATGATGTGGTCTCTCTAATGCTTTGTTCAAATCTCTTGGATCAGTGGATATTCTGATTTTGTCTGAGCCTTTTTTGTGGGCTGATACCATGGACGACACCCATTCAGTTGGTTCTGTAACTGGACAAATTACACCTTGCCAGACCATTTTATCCAGCTGAGCTTTGACTTTGTTCTGCATAGCTGTTGGAACTTTTCTTGCCAGTCTGATCACTGGACTGATCTCTGGATCTAACTTCATAGAATACACAAGTGGAAGTTTGCCTACCTGTCTTCACAAACATCAGCATTCTCTTAGAAGATAGCTTTAGTAACATTGAAACTAGGATATGTGCTTATGTGATAAACTTCTTTGGTAAAGGAAAGCAGATTAATTCTCAAACTGTCTCTGAGACCCAATAATGACTGCACAGGTCTTTGAACTACATAAAATAGTAAGCTGTTGCAGTTCCTAGCCAAATAACATGAAAGTACTACTGAGCCTTTGGTTTGAATTTCATCACCTCCATAAGCTACAAGTTTCGCACAACTGACCACATTAAGTTGCTTACCCACTCTCACCTTAGCAAATGTGTCTGCTGACATCACATTACACTTTGAACCAGTGTCTACTTTGAGCTCTGAGGATTTACCATTGATTTGGACAGTACAAAACACATCATTCTTCATCAGTAAATTTGCTGCATCAACCTTTTCACCAATTACTGACACACCATCTCCATAGAAAGCAGGGTTGCAGCTCTCTATATGATCAGCTTGCTTTTTTGAGTGACCTTTCTTTATAACTGTATGGGGTTTACTTGATTTATAAAATTTTGAAAATGGTTCCATTTTTTACACTTGTGGCATTGCTGACCAAATGCTAAACACTTTTCTCTTTTAAACTAATGACTGGCTCCACATTTGCAACACTTAACAATAAAGCTTGATCTTGATTTTGGTTTTGCTGATTCACCCTTGTACTGCACTGAGCATGTCCTTTTCACTGAACTAGGCTTAGAACTTGCTGTAAAACTACGAGTTTTACCTGCCACACCTGCAGGGGTTACAGCTACCATGTACTTAGGCCTGATTCTGCTAGCCACTTGTGGCATGCTGTCTACGTTTGCTGTGGAGCCTGCTGAAACCATGCTGTTATCACTTGCAAGCACACTTGTATGCCTTTTGGTAACTTCATGGATTTGATAAATCTCAATAGCTTTCTTCAGTGTTAAATCACTGTCACGAAGCAAAATCTTTCTCACAGCATCACTATTAATGCCACGCACAAGCATGTCCTTTATTAACTCATTATTTAAGTCACCAAATCTACACGATTTAGCTTTGTTTCTCAGGCCAAACGTTTCTCCTGTTTTTTGATCTGTTGTGTAAATCAAAGGCCTGTCTAATGTAACGTGTCTGGGGTGGGGGGGATTGCACATTTCCCTGAATTTTCATTTCAAACACTCTGGGTCTTCCCTTGATTCAGCCTGTCCAATAATATGACAGTTTTCCCCTTCTTCTTCATATACTGCTGGTGCATACAGAAATTAATGCACTCTTTCAATGGCCTCTGACCCAGCTAAGTCTAGGAAAATGAATGCACTGGTGCGTGCATCTTTGTCAGAAAAAGCCGCTTGTATAAAAATATGCATTAGCTCAAATTTTCTGTAGTTCTCTGCAATATTCTGATCAAATACAAGTGGACCTGGTTTGCGCAATGCCTCTGCCATATTAACACATACCAGTGAAAGCTTTTGCAAGTATGTGCGCGCGCACACACACACACTTTTAGCCAGTACTTGTAACTATGCACAGTAGCACAACAAGCCTCTGAATAACTGAACTTTGCGAAATAAGTCACATTATATGTGCACATTATATTCTTGAAATCACCATACTGTATGAAATCACCTCTTATCAGTGTAAGAAACATTTCAAAATAACTGCAATGTACAAATAAACTGGACAGAAGAAGCTTGAAGTGAATAACATTTTGAAGTAATTGCACTTTGCGAATAAACAGTACACTTAAACTTTCCCAAAATGGCTGTACTTTGTTAAATAACTCTGTACAGTGCAAGAAACACTCTGTAATGGCAGCACTCTGCAAATAGACACACCCAGCACAAGAAACTTTAGTTGCACTTTGCACACAAACTCTTCGAAATAAATGCACAGTAATAAGCACACTGTAAGCACTTTTACACACTTTGAAATACTTTGAATAACTCTAGTTATGCCCTGAATAACTTCAATCAGTGCAAAATAGTAGTTTATGCCAAAACACAGCATCTTGCCAAAAAGCATGCAGTTGTCTTGCTTTATTTGTGCTTCATGTGCCCTTTTTGCCTTTTATTTTATTCTTTCTTGCTTGTTTGATCTTTTTTCATGCCCATTATACTTTTCTTGTGCTCGTTTTGCTCTAATCATGCCCTTTTTGCAATTCCAAGGTAATTCCAAACCCCTTATGTGCTTTTCTGATAATCGTTTTATCAGATATCTTAATTTTAAGCATTCCATTTAACGAATAAAATTTCTGTGCCTCCTGCTTGCTTAATAATGCAGTTTGTGGCCTTGTAATGCTTTGTTTTATTGTTTTAAATAAATAAATAATTTTGTGCAAGTTTCATTACCTTTAGTTCATTTCTGGCCCTTTTTTTATGCTCTTTTCTCTTAGTTTGCCTTCGTTGTTAACTCTGCTGCACCTCATAACTCTGAAAAGCAGCTTTTGGAATCCCAATTCTGACACCATGTCACTCATCTGGTCAGGATAAAAAAGACAATCTTCTTTGGGTCCTGTTCAAGCAGCTTTAATATTTACAGACACATCAGAATTGAGGCTTAATAGCTTTAACTGAAACGTGTAAACAACCTAGCTATTACACTCATACATGCTCACTCTTTGACTGCAGTCTCAAAATGGCACTGAAGTTAGCACGTGCTTGCTATTTATATGCATGTGCTGTCCTTGAAATGCTTCTTATGGTACAACACACATACACTATTCTACACTCCCCATCTGTGGGTTGTCATGGGGTTCCCCGCAAGTCCTTCTGCAAGAAGTAAAAGACCTAGTGACAGCTGTGTTTGAACAGTGTCTGGACAACTGCATTATTGGTCTGGAATGCATCCTCATGTGACTGGTAGAGTTACGCAGATGCCTAGTCCTGACTAGTGGGTCAGTAGTAGCTGGTTCCAGCTATGAAAGTGATCATGAAGATGACTGACCTGAGGCTGAGTGCAGTACTTTGCAAAGTGACAGTCATCCACAACCCCAGCCTATTCTGCATCGTGTTGTTCTCTTTCCTTGTGTTTCATTTTCCTTCCCATTATGTAGGCCTTTCCTCCCCAACACTAGTTGTTCTCCCTCTGTGAGTCACCTTTGTAGTCCCCCTCCATTTGTGTTTGTACCTACTATGATAATCTTTTTTGCCTCATGTGTTTGTTTTTCTCTACTGACATTCTTATACACTCTTTCCTATTCACGTCTTCCTCATGCTACTGTTCTCCTCTACCTTCCTTAGAAGTATAATAAAATGAGCACATGTCCCACAATCCTTGGTCCCCCACCCCATTCCGCTTTTTTTCCCCTAACCCTTCCGTGTTTTGTCTACCTCCTCTTCCCCTTTCTGCCTGTTCTATACACACATTTCCTTTCCATTTGTAATTTAAATATATCGTGTACTTTTCTTTGTTCCCTTTATTTGGGCTCATAGCTGTGCTTGTAGTAGCGCATTGCATTATTACATATGTGAGTAGACATTGTCATGAGCACACTACCTGCACTCTACTCGGCCCATGTAGTTTCATGATCTGACATGGCGGTGTCCAGGTTGCTGTGTGACCTGTACTCTTTTTGTCAGCAAATTGTCTACTTATTCAGTCCTCATTGCCAGCACTGCTTTTACTTAGTGCAGTTAGTCACTTCTGAGCCAGAGTATGCTACTTTAACTGTGTTCTTTTGCCCTTATTTGACCATGTAAGTGATTTTTATGGATCTCAGGTTGCATACCAAATTAAATTTTGGGGTATGTAATTTTATGTAGATTAGCATTAATGTAATTCACAAAAGCTATTTTGTTATGCGAGTATTTAGCAGTGTATGTTAAATTATTTTATTTTTTGAAAATATGCTGATCTAATGATGTTAATCTTTGTTCATTCTTTACTGATGGGTTATTGGTTCCATCCTCAGAACCGAGCCTGCCAATATCAAGCTCGCATCAGCAAAAAACTCGAGCCAAGGTCCCACCCAGAATGCTCTGCTCCCTGTTACCTCAGATCTCATTTGCCACTTTGCTGAACAGCCATGACAAGCCACTCTCTCAGCTGTGTTTAATTTTTTTGGCAGTATATATATTGTTATTACTCAAAATTTTCTCAAAAGTTTATTCTAATGTTTTTCTACCCTATCACACACTTTAGACTCTCTCCCTCTAATCTTTTCCCTTTATTACCCTCTTTTCTTACTTTGTGGTAATTCTCCATTACCATCATTGGTATTCCTTCCTTTTCTCTTTTTACCCTTTTTTTTTGGGTAGCCATTATTCTTCCTTTTGCTACTGTGCATCTTCTCCGCACCAGCTATGTTGGATAAGAAGAGTTCAATGGTTTCAAGCAGTGCAAGGATTGCAGCTGTAAGTTACCGCTTTCCGATGGCCATGATTTATGTGTCTACTGTCTTAATGTCTTCCACTTGACTGTAGGTCCTCCGTGTGGGATTTATAAAAACTTCTCTACCAGGACTCTCAGTGAGAGGAAGAATAAGTTAATTTTGAAAGGTCTCCTCAATTCTCCTTTCGATGAGGCTATTTCTTGTTTGGAGGGCTGACCCCCTCCTGTTACACCCCACAAAAGGCATTCTTCCTCCTCTTCATTGAAGTCACTCACTTCTCCCTCTGGAGATTGTAGGCAGTCAACTCATAAAAAGGTGAATTTGATTTACTACTCTGGCGCTGCCACTTGTGACCCTGTTGGCTCCAGGCTCGGCACCGCCCCAAATGATCCTGACTACAGTCATGTCTCCTTTATTGATATCGACATCGGAGTTCCTGGTGCAGACAACTATGGTTCCAACAGTTCTGTCACAACCCCTAACGGCAATGTCAATACAGGTTTAGTCCCCCACGGCACTGTTGGTACAGTCACCTTCGGCTCCAAGTATGACTCTTCTGTACTCCACGGCGCAGACTTTTTCAGCACTGACATGAACTTCAGTGCAGTCCTTCTTGGCACCATCCTTATTGCCAGTGCAGACACTTTCCACTATGGTACTGTACCCTTTGGGGCAGAACTTTGCTTTACGGTGCAGACACCTTAAACTACTATGGCACTGACATCTTTGGAGCAGAACTTTTCTACACCATTTTCTTCGGTGCAGAGTTCCTTGACTCCAAGCTTTGCACCTGTTGATTTAGCGAGGACCAAATATTCCCCTTCACTGGATCCTTTTGCAAGCAGTTAGTATAGTCCTTTCCTAGAAAGGCTAGAATCGCCATCAGCCTTCTCCATAAGGTCAGCCAAGAGTCTTTCTGAGCAGGATGTGTTGTGGCTTGTTGACCAGTTGCTTGTGGCCAGAGGTCTCTCTTAACCATCAAAGTCCACGTTCCCTCATTCAGGTGAGCATATTTTACCTCAAACCCCAATGTATACTCCTCCTTGGACTTCCACTCAAGTTTCAAAGCCTATTACTCCGCCAGCAGCTTCCCTCCCTCCGACTCCAATAGTGGATCTCACTTTGTAACCAGAGTCGTCCTTGTGGCCTTCGGTGCACTGGGCATCGGCCATTGGAGAGGGCATTCCTGGCTCCACACTCCAGGGATGATGTCTCTGTTATGGTTCACACTCCTCTTTGGACTCCTGGTCTGGGGGCAGGCTTGTTGGGGTGGGGTGTGACCCTGGTTCCGAGGTTGTCATGCTCAGTTCCAGGCTCCCATCTCTCTTTGGATGGCCCAGCCTTCCAGGCCATGGAGAGGGCACTTGCCTCCGCTGGCAAAGCTCATTTGTGAGAGTCCTCTCCCCCCTCTGTGCCGCATCTGTCACAAGCTTCAACCCCTGGACACCGGGCACAAGAGCTTCAGGTCTGTCCTCATCAGGAGACCCCCTCTTTGCAGTCTTCCCCAGAACCTCCCACTGAGGAAGTGCCCAGCAAAGCATCGTGGAAGAGAAAGCACATGGACTCTACTGAGGAGTCTTTGACTGAAGATATGGATTTTGATGACAGGGAAGGTTCCCCACGGTCACCCTCTGATGAGGTGTCTTTTGGTGACATCCTCGAGATCCTTAGACAGAGGGGTGACTGGAAACCCTCTAATCCTTTTTCTGAGGAATATGTATTCCTGCAGGCTTTTTGTGCCTGGCCCCCTACTTCCTGGGTCACCCCTTCTGCCGATGAACTTGTCTAGCTCATTGTGCAGTGCGCATGGTAGGCTCCTGATACCATAGAAGCAATACCTAAGAGGCCAGACAAGATGATATCGCACCCTTACGGGTCACATGGTCTACCAGTAGATGCTATGGTGGTGGCAGCTACTACTAAAAAGGATTTGGCAGAAGAGAGCCAAACTGTCTATCCACCCAACAAGGAGTCCCAGGCGATTGATAGTTTAGGGAAGCATGTGTTTGCTTCATCGACTTTCACCGTAAGGTTTTTGAATTTTTTGGCACATTTTACCAGGCTTCAGCGAGATCTTATCAAGCAGCTCTCTGAAACCTTGGCAGGAGCTGTTTCTGACTATGTCCATGATAATGTGCCTTTTCAGATAGCCACCCTAGAGTCAATTTCCAACTCTTCCATGCATCTTATTTCTCGCACAATAGAAGGGGCAGCTGGTGTGGCGGGTGCAAGAATTGTCACCAAACAAAATGCTTGGATGCACCTTTGTGACTTTGCGGACTCCTTTAAGGCTTCCTTCATGAATGCCCCCATGGAGGCCGCTTCTTTGTTTGGCCCTAAAGTCAAGGATACGCTAGCACTGTGCAAACAAGTTATCAAGACCTTGTCTGTCATTGGTGTCAGACACACCACTCCTCAGCAATTCCATTCTAGAAATCAGAGGAGCAGATAGATCTGGCACAATAAATCACAGGGTTCTTTCCGGGATGCACGTGCTGAGTTTTCCCCTAGAGGCAGAGGGGGAAACTCCAATGGAAGACATCCCTTATGGGGCAGAGGAGGTCTGCAAAACTGGGGTTCCAGAGCTTCTTTCTCTGACCAACCCTATCAGTGCTTCTGAAGCGTTGCCTGACCGCTTACCTCTGGAAGTAGTCAGGGGTCATTTCTCCTTGTACCCTGCTGCCTGGCAAAAGATAACAGACTGTTGGGTACAACAGATTATATCCAGAGTCTATAACATCCCTTTCCATCTTTGGCCAATCTCATCAAGAGTGTTACCCTATGTTCCACCCAGTCAAAGGGAAACATCAGCACACAAAATCAAAAAGCTGCTACAAAAGAGAGTCATCCAGACTGTCCCCCCAGACCAGATAGGATCCGGATTTTACTCAAGATTCTTTTTAGTGCCAAAAAAGACAGGGGACTGTAGACCAATTCTGGATCTCAGTACACTAAACAAATTTGTAAAAACAGAGAAATTCCAGATGGTCATGGTTCAGTCTATCCTTCCTCGTTTGGAAGAAGACAATTGGATGTGCTCTGTAGATCTTCAAGATGCGTATTACCACATAAAGATGGACAAATGCTCAAGAAGATACCTCCACTTCCGTATAGGAGCCAGTCACTTCCAGTTTCGAGCCCTGCCCTTTGGTCTCTCTGCAGCCGCCAGAGTGTTCACAAAATGCATGGCAGTAGTTATCGCTCACTTGCGACTTCAAGAATTCCAAGCATTTCCATATCTAGATGACTGGCTCCTTACCGTCCCAGCCAAGCGTCTCCGGGAAGAAACCCTGCAGTATACTCTCTTAACAGTTTGAAGCCTGGGAATCACTATAAACGGGGAGAAATGCAACACAACCCCAACTCAGTCTTTGGAATTCATAGGGGTACTGTTGGACACGAGAAATTGTATAGTATCCCTTGCAGAACACAGAATTCTGATAATAAGACAACAAGTTCAGCTGATACTCTGTCACCACAAATCCCCAGCTCAATCTGTACTTCAGCTATTGGGGTCAATGGCAGCTTCAATTACCATTGTTCCCCTTGCCAGATTCCACATCAGACTTCTTCAATGGCTACTTCTTACTCAGTGGTAGCCTTTACAGCATCCTTTGTCTTTTCAAATAAGTGTGACTCAGGGATGCAAGCAAGATTTACTCTGGTGGATGTCTCGAAATCCCCAACGATGGTCTCGCCCTTTCACCCCCCATCTACCATCCCCCCATCTACCAATAGCCACAGTGACTACGGACACCTCCCTGATGGGATGGGGAAGGCTATGTCAGGGAACCTTGGTCCATGGCACCTGGTCGGAGACAGAGGCCCTTTTGCATATCAACGTCCTGGAACTGAGGGCAGTGCTTCTAGCGTTCCAAGCATTTCACTCCATCCTTCCATCAAGGACTATTGCGATCCAGTCAGACAACATGTTCAGTGGTCTGGTACATCAACAAGCAAGGGGGTACCAGATGTTACCCGTTATGCTGAGAGGCCTTGAGAATATGGCAATGGGCGATAGCTCACAACTGCTTTCTGATTGCAACGCACATTCCCGGGAGCTCCAACGTGATAGCAGACAAATTGAGCAGGTGCATTCTACAACCTCACGCGTGGTCCCTCAATCCTCTGATAGAGGCAAAAATCTTCCACTGCTGGGGCCAGCCTTGCTTCCACCTATTTGCCTCCCCAACCAACTACAAGTGCAGCAACTACTTTGCCCTTATACCCCTCAGGGACAGTCACCAAGGGAAGCTGTAGTCCACACTTGCCCTCTGGTTTTCCTTATGCCTATCCTCCTCTTCCCCTCAACTCCTTATTTCTAAAGAAAGCACAACAGTTGAAG
The DNA here is from genome assembly GCF_019279795.1 of Protopterus annectens. NCBI lineage: Eukaryota > Metazoa > Chordata > Ceratodontiformes > Protopteridae > Protopterus > Protopterus annectens. Next base: position 847,543,780 of record NC_056726.1, on the reverse strand, counting down.
AGCAAAGTATCTATGTTGGCCTCGACAAGTCTGGCGTCACTTCCTGTGGCCTCACCTGCTAGATTAACCATGGATCCTCATTCCATCACCAATGTTGGTCTCCCATCTGCATTGTCTGATTCACCCCAATCTAACAACCCTGAAACTGACAGCTTGGTTTCCCCACTTCTTATAATTGCCAGACATGAAAACCTTTCGTCCGCTGTGCACAATATTCTTATTGCATCTCATAAATCGTCCACCAGACTAATCTATCTTAACAAATGGAAGAGGTTCTCTCTATGGGCAGCAGATAAGCAAATTAGACCCCTTGTCATCCCCGGTCTCGGTGGTATTGGATTACTTGTCACATCTTTTCCACTCTGGGGTGTCTGCCTCTACTATCCGTGTACATTTAGCTGCCATCTCAAAATTTTCAAATTGGTTTTCAAGATTCTTCACTTATGTCACATAGACTCTGTAAGACTTTCTTGAAAGGGGTTATCCACCTAAAACCTCCCTTTAGAGAATCCGTACAACCTTGGGATTTGGCTTTGGTTCTGCAAGCTTTAACAACTCCACCCTTTGAACCTGTGTCCTCTTGTGATGTAAGATATCTCTCTCTTGGAAAACTTTGTTTCTGATTGCAGTCACATCGGCTAGGCGATTGTCAGAACTTCAGGCCTTATGCATCAGACCTCCCTATCTTATCTTCCATAAGGACAGGGGATCACTGAGAACCAATTCTACCTTTTTACCAAAAGTGGTGTCAGAGTGATCTATCAACCAGTCTATTGATCTCCCAGTGTTCTTTTCTAACCATTCTAACAAGAGAGAGTATTGCCTGCACTCATTGGATGTTCATAGGCAAATATGATTTTATCTGGACAGAACAAAATCTACCCATTAATCCGACCAACTGTTTCTGTTTTTTTCTGGGCCCAGTCATCCTGTATCAAAAGTTACATTGCCTTCATGGTTGAGAAATTGTGTCACCTTTATGCATCTCCCCTTGTGTCATAGAGTCAAAGCACATTCTACAAGATCCATGGCAACTTCAGCAGCTTTCCATGCTAAGGCTTCCCTCAATGATATTTGCGCAGCTGCAAATTGGGCCAAACCTCATACCTTTATTCTTCATTACAAATTGGACTTGGCCGCCAGAGGTAGAGCATCCTTTGGTTCCATGGTGCTCAGGAATGTCCTTCCATTAGGGCCACCCAGGAATACAGGTAGCTGGGGACTCTGTCCCATCAGTAAGGAATGGACGAATATTCAAATAAAGAAGTTATGTCTTACCGTAACGTTCCATCTGTGTTGTTGATCTTCGTTCATTCATTACTTCCCACCCTCCATCCCCCATCCACAGGTTCTTGGTTAATCTCATGTACTCCTTTCTTGTAGGTCTGTTTTGACCAGAGGTAGCCTCTACTTTAATCTATCAACTTGCAAACTTGATCTGATCTAACAGGGAGCAGAGCATGCTGGGTAGGACCTTGGTGCAAGAGTTTTTGGCTGGCGCAAGCTTGATATTGACCAGCTCGGTTCTGAGGACGGAACTGATAACCCATCAGTAATGAATGAATGAAGATCAACAACACAGATGGAACATTATGGTAAAACATAACTTCTTTGTTTATAACTTATGCCACCTATTTCATACTTTTGTCTGAATAAACTGTGTTCATGTACATTACAGCATCTGGATGATAAAGCCTTTGTGAGTAGAAACTTGTAATTGTTACTCCTGCGTGTTTTAGTGAAGAACTACATGTGGTATATTAAACTAAATTACTATCTCAGTTTAGCTTTTCAGCAGCACTGTTTTGCATAGTTTAAAATAGCTCCTTTCATATTATACCAAAGAGCAGACTGAGTTTTGTGACTTCATCTGTATTGCCTTGATGGCTTCCACTGTGTCCACAGGCCTTAGTTTTTTAAAATGACTTGAATTCTGCCTTTTTTTTTTCTTCTCTAGCTTTGCCCTTGTGTTCATTTGGGATCGTGAAAGATGCTTGGGATAGACTCCTCCAGTGCATCAGTCCCACAGATAGACAGTGCTCATCTTCTACTTTGCCATTGCTTACTAATGTGTACCATTTTCTATGTTGGAATCTAACCAAAACACCCATACTTGTGAAACGAGATGAAGGCATGGAGTCTGACCACAAAGTGGTTGCAAAAGCCATGTCCCACCAACAGCAGCGAGCAGAGGTAAGCAATTGCATGTCAGTGAAGACAGAATCAATTTCTTACAACTGAATTGTTCAAACTTTTCTATGTCAAAAATGAAAATGTTTGTTTTATTTATGTTGCATTTATTAATTAAGTATTTGGGTGGGTTGTGCAACCCATTTCACAGGCCAAAGCCAAGGATATAATCATACACTGATCATTGGCATGTCATTATGAGGTAATGATAGTAACATTTACATTTATGTACAAGAATAATAGAAAAATCAAAATCTGCTTGAAACTGAGTGATTTCAACTTCGTAAGTAGTACAGGTACAATGTTAAACAGCAGTACATAAATAGACCGAGAAGAAATTACCTCTAAATTGCTAGAGGTTAACTCAATAAAGAGAAGATTGTTTTTCATGCAGACCAGATAAACAGAGTGGTTAAATGTTCTGGGTGGAATGTGTGAGGTCATTTGTGGTTTAGAGGTGAATTATTTACATTAGCATGTGTGTATAGAGGCTGATGCTGGAACTAGAATGTCATACTGCAGAAACCAGAACGATCTTTCTCTTTAGCAAAGGTTTGGGGTCTTTGAAGTGAAATACTTCTTGAAGCTTGATTTCAGTGTGTTTTTAGAATGCAAGAGAGGGGTTTTGATCTGTTCTGAGGTCATTTTACAAGCGAAGGTGGGCTTTGTAGTGTGAAGGTTGGAAGGGTTAGTGACTTTAGAAATGGGGGTGCTAGTGGCTATTTTCCATACTGGAAGAACTTTTCCTGTCTGAGGGGAAAAGTTAAAAATAAAAGTGAGGATAATATAAATATTTGCTGTTTTTTTAAAATGAATTGTGTGTGACAGGTGATTTGACTATTAGAATTCTTGTTTATAGTAGTGGAAGGAAGTTTGTATTCTGACTGAGATGTGATTCAATAGAATAGAAATATTGAGTTAGTCCTTTGTGTGTTGTAGGAGCTGGCTGGAGTGGTGGAAGTACTGGTAGTGTTGGAATATGGGTCTTTTATTATGTCAGCATTTTTGAAGGAAGGGGGAAAGAGTAGTGGAACATGTTTTGTTCAAGCACATGTTTTTAGCTAAGTCCAGAATCACTTGGGTTGTGCGGATATCTGTTCTGTTTAGTTCTGAGATTGATAGGTTCAGATGATGTTTTTAGGTTTTGAAATTGGGCAACCATATCTGAAAGATTATTGGATGGCTGAAACCATTTTGGTCTTCTTTTTTGGAAACCTGCTCAGGTTGTTCTTTAGACGAGTTGTTGAAATGGAACCATGTTGTCTATACTTTGCCTAGTAAATGCTTATTTATTTTTACCAGGGTAAACTGTAGCTTCAGAAAAGAAGGAAGAAGCCAACAGGTGTATAGGTTGTTGTTAGACATGCAGTCCAGTTGAATGTTAAGGAGCCTAGCCCCAATTCCCAATGTCCCAGAGCACTCTGGTTATGTGAATTGCTCAAGGTCACTCAGTAGGCAAATGAATATGGAAAGTTTCAAATCCTGTACCTCTTGGCACAGTTCATTAACAAGTCAGAGCTTTAGTATACTGAGCTAACTACCAGGCAGGATGACAGAACATGCTGTTTTGGTGTTTTTGCACTTCCGATGTACTAATGCTCGTTTTTTTTTTTTTTTTTTTTGTGCAGCAAATGGTTGGTTGGAGTAGTGCCTCACTTAATGATCCTGGTTTGATGTCTTTTTTGCGGACTGTGACTGTGGCCTTATGATTTGATCTGGTGTTGTCAGTCTTCATTTTATCCTTGACATATGGGTTTGGTTCAGATATCGGAACCGACTTGGCCATTACTACAACTCACGCCAGCCAAAACCTCTCAAGCTTTACCTCTACCCACAATCCTTCTCTCTCAATTACCTCAGGTCTCGTTTGCCACTTTCCCGAAAATGTTTCCAGATGTTAAGTACATTTCTGCTATTTTCCTAGAGTTTCTTCTGCAGTTCTTTTCTAATTGACCTCTGCCCTTCAATTTACTATTTTTCTATCTTTTAGTTGCACATGTGCTTATTCTGTTAATAATATTGTTGATAGCTGTCCCTGTACACCTTGGTGTATCTCTTAACTATCATCTTTGATAGTTTTCCTTTTCTTTCCCTTTCTCTCCCTTGAAAAGAAAAAGTAAACTTTCTTTTTCTATATTTCTGTGTGAGTGCATATGTGAGCGCCTGCCTTCCAGCCCATATTTTTGAGATGGCTGTGAAACCTAAAGCCCCTTCTAGTTTTAAAAAAATGCCAGAAGTGCAGCCACAAGTTCCATCTTCTGATTTTTACTCCTTTTATGTTTATTGCTTGGGACCCATTCACTTAGAAGAGGACTGCAGTATTTGTCATGGGTTCAGTCACTAAGCCCTTGTAGAGACACAGAACAAGCTTATTTTAAAAAGTTTGATTCCCTCTGCCTTTAGTGACACCTTACCTGTAGCTGACCAGCCTAAAAGTGATATTTCCTCCCCTTATCTTCATCCTCCGTGGACAAGGCCAAAAAGAGGAGTGTCTCAGTTCCAACTTCTCCATCTGCACTGAAAACAAAGAAATGAAAATCCTCGGCTCAGAAAGCGTCCTTGGAACAGGAGGCCTCTGACTCTAAATTACCATTGACAACAATTTCCCTGGCTCTGGCAACTATTTTAGGTCCTTCGACTTGAAGCCTTTGGTGCAGGACATTTCATTTGCTTCTCCTTTAATGGCACAGGCTATCGAATCTGAATAAAGGGAACTTTTACCCCGGACTGCATAATTCCCATCTGTTGACCCCTTCACTGGTGAGCTTCTAGAGGTATTTTTTTCAGAGGCCTAAATCCCCATCCTTATCGATCCATCCCACCAAAAGTCTTTTTCAGCTCGTTGTGGAGAGAATTGTGAATGAAATCTTGTGGGCTAGAGGACTTACAGGCCCCCCTCAGCTTTGACCCCTTGAGGTCTTTGAGCTGAGCCTTCTTTCACCCCTCTAACTATTCCTCTGAGGCTGCAGAGTGTACTGTTCTTAGCATCCCGGTGCCGACCTTACCAGTCCCAAAGATTTCCTTCTCTTCAGAACTGGTAATTCCCCTGAGCTCATTGGTGGCTTTGGAACTGGAGGCCTCTCAGAGCTGTAGCTACCCTGTCGACTCCAGCTTTTTTTTGGAGGCATCCCTGCTCCTTGGTGCTTAATCTCGAGTTAGCTTGGCACCGGCTTCTGTCTCAAAAGAGGGGTGTTTGTAGTGGGGAGTGACCCCAGTCCTGAGGTAGTTCCTCTCAGTTCTAGCCTCCCTTCCCTCTTTGGGGGGGCCTGCCTTCGAGCCAATGTAGAGGGCTCTGTCCCTTACAGTGACATAGAAGGCACCTTTCTCATCAGAACAGATAGCCCCCTCTGCTCTGTTATTTCACCTGCCTCTCCACTCAGACAGCGGGTGCCAAAGTCTCAGGTTTCTCAGACTCAGGTTCTGTCATCTTCTGATTCCCAGCTAGATTATCCCCCTGAGGAGTTCCCCCAGAAAAAGAAGTGCAAGAGGAAGCATTTAGATTCCCCTCAGGAATTAGTCATTGAAAATACGGATTTTGATGGAGGAGGGTTCCCAAGGTCACCGCCTGAGGATGTCTCCTTTGGAGACATCCTGGAAATTTTAAAGCGAATGGGTGGCTGGCAGTCCCAAAATCCTTTCTCAGAGGAATCTGTTTACTTGCAGGCTTTCAGCACTCACTTGTCTACCTCTTGGGTGTCCCTGCCCACTGATGAACTCATTCAGTTGATTTCACAGCGAGCGTGGAAGGCCCCAGACACCATTGAACCAGAGACCAGACAAAATCTTATCTGCCCCGGAGGACAAAACATTTCTAGGACAAAGGGTTAGCAGTGGATGCTATTGTTGTAGCAGCCACCATGAAAAAGGAACTCACTGAAGAGAGTTCATATATCCATCTGCCCAACAGGGAATCTCAGGCCATGGATAAATTTGGGAAGCGGGTTCATGCTTCTTTGACCTTCACTCTAAGGTCTTTAAACTTCTTGCCAGACTTTACAAGACTTCAAAGGGATCTTACCAAGGAGCTGTCAGATACTCTTGCAGGAGCTGTGGCTGAGGGAGTCCAAGAGAAGGTGGCTTCCCAGCTAGCCACCCTGGATTCTGTCTCTAATTCGTCCATGAAGCTAATTGTACGTACAGTCGAAGGGACATCCAGACCAGCAGGCTGAGGCATAGCCATAAGGAGGCATGCCTGGATGTGCTTCTGTGATTTTTGTGCAACCATTCAAGTCTTTGTTTGTCAGTGCTCCCTTTGATGGATCATCCTTATTTGACCCAAAACTAAGAGAGACTTTATCTAGGCGTGAGAAGGATGGCAAGACCCTTTCTGCTGTGGGCATACATTTTTCCACCCCCCAATGACCTTTAATAGGAACTAGAGGAGTGCTGGTAAGATGTGGTCCAAAATCCCAAAGGCCTTTCAAGGACACATGTGGAGGCAGTTTCCCCAGGGGCAGAGGGAGGAACCAAAATGGAATAGATGCACCACCGTGGCAGAGATTGTTTACAAAACTAGGACTTCAGGGATTCTTTTCTGAGTAAGCCCTTTCAGTGCTCCTTTATGGAGGCTAGATTTTCTTCCTCTAGAGGCAGTTGAGGAAAGATTATTCTTGCACCTAAACACATGGCTAAAGGTAACAGATTCTTGGGTGCAGTGTATTGTATCCAGCGGTTATACCATTCCCTTTTCTCATCCTCCTGCCATACACAAAAAAAAAAATCCCCAGTGTGCCACCCAATCAGAGGGATTCAGCAGCTCAAGAAATTCAAAAACTGCTAGGCAAAAGAGTTATCAAAGAAGTCCCACCAGACCAGAAAGGATCCGGAACCTAGTCAGTATTCTTTTTAGTACCAAAAAAGACAGGGGACTGTAGACCAATTTTGGATCTCAGCGTGCTGAACAAATCAGTTTGTCAGACAAAGTTCTGAATGGTCATGGTTCAGTCAATTCTTTCCTTTCCGAAGAAAGATGACTGGATGTGCTTGATAGATCTTCAGGACGCATATTACCACATAAAGATGAACAAGAGCTCCAGGAAGTTACTTCACTTGCAGCTGGGAGCTAGTCATTACCAATTCAGAGTACTGCCTTTTGGTTTCACCACAGCCCTCACGGTGTTCATCAAATGCATGGCAGTAGTAGCAACTCACTTGAGACTGCAAGGATTCTGAGGGTTTCCATACTTAGATGACTGGCTCATAACCACTTTCACTAGGCATCAGTTGATAGTAGTCAGGGATTACACTCTCACAATCTGTGCCTACCTGGGAATTATGGTAAATCACGAGAAATTCCAGTTGATTGCAACCCAGAATCTGGAATTTATAGGGGCTATGCTGAATACAGGCACAATCATAGCATCCCTTACTTGAGAGAGGCTCTGAAAAATACTTACACAAGTTCAGAAGATAATCCACAGAAAGAGGGCTTCTGCTTGACTAGTTTTGCAAATGATAAGCTTAATGGCAGCCTCAATAACAGTCCCTCTAGCCAGGTTTCGTATGAGAAATTTGCAATGGCTTCTAGCTTCTCAGTGGTCTATCCTTTACCAGCTCTTGGCAGACCAGAATTTGATCACCAATTATTGCAAGAGCAATCTGCTTTGGTGGACGTGTTCTGAACAAATTCTATGTGGTTGCCCCTTTTTTCTTCCAGACACCACAGCCATAGTGACCACAGATACCTCCTAGACAACATGTCAGTAGTTTGGTACATCAACAAGCAGGGAGGAACCAAGTCTTACCCCCTTTGCTAAGAACTGGAGAGTATGGCAGTGGGCAATCTCCTCCAACCGCTTTCTAATAGCAACGCATATCCCATGGAGTTCCAGGGTGATTGTAGACAAACTGAGCAGATGCATCCTCCAGCCTCACAAGTGGTCTCTCAGTCTAGAAGTGGCAGAAAGGATTTTCTGTCAGTGGGGTAGACGTTGCTGCAATCTGTTTGTCTCTCTCCTAAACAACAAGTGCAGCAATTACTTCACCCTGATTCCCCCTGTGGGGAAGTCACCAAGAGAAGCTCTGCTCCACAATTGGTCCCCCGGTCTCCTCTATGCCTTTCCCCCTGATACCTCTAATTCCAAAATTCCTGCAGAAAGCACTCAGGTTGAAAATCACAGCAGTCCTCATTGCCCCCCTTTTGGCCTCAACAGATTTGGTTCCCTTTCCTTTGGCCTTATCTGACTCAAAAACTTTGGATTCTGAACCTGATTCAGGCCTTCTGTCCCATCCAGACATTTTTGAACCTCAAGTTGAGAGCATGGTTCCCCTGGTTCCATTAGCTGACAGGCATCTAAATCTTTCCTCCTCAGTACGGCACATCCTTCTATCGTCTCATACACCTTCCACTCGTAAAATATACTCTAGCAAATGGAAAATATTTGCCATTTGGGTGCATGATAAACATATTGATCCCTTTTCTGCTTCTATAGAGCATATTTTTTTGATGTTTTAGCTTCTCTTTTTAATGCCAGAGTTCCTCTTCTCCCGTCACACTACAATTAGCTGCAATTGCCAGCTTCCACAGTGGTCTGGACATGCTTTAAACTGTCCTAGACTTTGTAAATCATTTTTAAGAGGCACACTTTTGTTGAAACCTCCTTTCAAAGATCCAACACCATCTTGGGATCTAAACTTAGTGCTACAGATCACAATACATTCTCCCTTTGAACCCTCTGCAGAATGTGATTTGAAATTTTTGTAGTGGAAGGCACTATTCCTGTTAGCTATAACCTTTGCTAGAAGGATCTCAGAAATTCAAGCCTTGTCATCTAAACCTCCTTATCTGATTTTCTACAAAGATAGTGTCTATGACCAAACCCCTCTTTCATACCCAAGGTAAGTCTCGGAGTCTATCATCAGTCTAACTATTAATTTACCAGTTTCTTTCCAGAATTCACCAAACAAAGGTAAATATTGCCTACATTTACAAGATGTTCAAGACAGTTACTTTTCTATCTTCTCAGAACAAAGGACATTCATAAATCTGCTCAACTGTTTGTTTCCTTTTCCAGTGCAAGGTTTGGAAAACAGTCAGCAAGGTGACTCTTGCCAGATGGCTAAAGGACTGTATTTCATTTATCTATAATAACAGAATAGCCTTGCCTAGGCCTGTCAAAGCCCATTCCACAAGATCTGTTGCCACTTCAGCTGTTTTCCATTTCAGAGCATCTATGGATGATATATGTGCAGCAGCTACTTTGCCTTCTCCCCATACCTTTATCACTCATTATAAATTGGACTTTGTCTCTAAGGGAAGAGCATCCTTTGGTTTTATGGTGCTCAGGAATATCCTTCCATGAGTCCTCCCAAGGCCTAAGGTAGCTGGCGACTGTGTTTCATGTGTCAAGGATAAAATGAAGATTGACATCAGATAAAGAGGTTATGTACACACCGTAACATTCCATCTGTGTTGTCGATCTTCGTTTATCCTTGACTCCTCTCCCTCAATCCCCTGGCCTTTAAAGATTTTTTAGTGGAATGTATTATATACCCTCAAATTATTATGATTTTTCAAATATAGCATATATGGCTTCCATGTGGGCTTCCTCATCTATTATCTAGTCATTCTCTGGAAACTTGATCTGAGGTAATTGAGAGAGAGGGACTGTGGGTAGAGGTAAAGCCCGAGAGTTTTTGACTGGCGCAAGCTGTAGTAATGGTTAAGTCTGTTCTGATATCTCAACCAAACCCATATGTCAAGGATAAATGAAGATTAACAACACAGATAGAACGTTATGGTGAGTACATAACGTCTTTTCTTTTTTTGGAGACTTCAGCAGCAAGGATCCATTTTTATTTGGGTGCCTCTGTTTAGATTACTAATGCAGTTTACTCCTTTAATTATGTTTATTATATCCTTCTCTTTTACTCATTGGTTTAATCATTTTCTGGGAGTTTAATGTTCCTTATCAAAAGTTTATATTGCTGTTTGTTTCATTATGTTGAGATCTAATAGTCATCTGTTGACTTTGTCTTTCAGATGAGACATTAAACTGAGGCCCCATCTGTTTGCATTAGTGGTAGCTCAGGTGGATGTAAAAGATCCCTCGGCACCTATCAAAAAAAGAGTAGGGGTTCTTATTTAAAAAGTATTATGTACAGTACTATTTACAATCTTACATATTTACAAATGTATACAGTGTACACATTTTCATTCCATTCCGTTACTGTCATACAATCATAGATATCTTTCTTTTTATTATTATGTTCAACTCTATCTTCATTATCTTATTTGACCCTCCACCCCTTTTTCCACTCCCACCATCTAAATTTTTTCTTAAAATTACTGCTAGTCCCCATTCACCATTAAGCATGATTTAATTTAGCCTTTCTTTCCATATGGTCCACACAACATAAAATAAACTTTTATTAGTTTTACTAATATATTCCTTATTTTTATGGCTATAATATCCACACATAATCATATTGATATTTATATTTGCAAAGAAAGTTTCGTTATACAAATTTCCCACAGTTTTCTAACCCTTGTACATTGTAAGAAAGCATGTTCAATATTTTCTTATTTACCACAGTATATACATACTCTTTCACTGATTGTTTTATATGGCATATTTCCCTTTATTGTTAATTTATTAATCACTATTTTCCTTAAAAAAGTATGACATTCTGTTTGCTTATTACACCATGCTTTTCGTACCTTTATGCTTTATTGTTTTTCATTCAGTAGCTCAACCCAGGGATTAACATAATAATATTGTAACATGATATTTTAATACCACACTTTCCTCTCATTTTCTATTTCCATAAAATATTTTTTTCTTGATAATATGTCATTACTTCATTTAAACTAGTTTTCCTGTTTTGCATTTTTTAGCATATCCCAGTGCTGCTTATATTTGTACTTAAGTACATTTACCACTTAATTTTCATTTTTTTATCATTTATCCAGAACAAAACTTTTTAAAAATTCAAAGTAGCAGGATAAACAATTACGTTTATTAATCCTAGGGCTCCATCACCCTTGTCCATGTATAAGACTCCTGCCTTCACTGGATTCAATCTTTAACCCATATAAAAGAAAAAAATACTTGTAGTATTTCTTTCTCAAAGATTATTGCCAACAGGTAAACACTAGCTAAATATGCAATATTTTCTAGTATAACTGAATTAATCAAATAAAAGTTTTAATAAATGATAGCTTGTATGTTTTCCAAAAACAATCCTCATTTGTTTCATCTGATATCTTATTCAGTTTTTCCTCACTTACAGTTTTGTACCCAAGTCTTATTACTAACATAAAGATTTCTTGCATCGAGAAATACACTTGTCCTATCTTTACTGTATCACCTAGTCTGTGACTTTAAATAAAGAAAAAAGTAATGCCTATTATATTTAAACATTGATATATATATAACATACAACTTCTTTCATCCAGTCTTTGTTTCTTGTAATCAATATATCATCATCTACATAAGTAAAGATGACTGGACTTTTTATCCCTTCATTAGTTGTACAAATAGCACTTCTTATTGCAAATTTACATGTCTGGCAAATACATTCATAACTAATGCAAATAATACACTACTCATAGGGCATCCTTGATGTATGCCGTTCTTTGTATCTATTTCTTTGCTTAATCATCCATTCACTATAGGTTTACAGGTAAGTACTAGGCTAAATGCCCTTGCAAACCATTTTAAGCCTAGCCAATTTCCCTTCAAAGTTGAGACTCAAATGTTGTATTTTGTGTCTGTGAGGTAAATAGCTTAACCATTTTGCCAACCCCCACACACACACAAAAATAATATTTTGGGTTGACGGGCCTCACACTTATGTTTTATGTATGTATGTTGCTGGAGCCATATACTGTGGAAATGCTGGAGAGTCAACCCAGGACTTCATACATGCAAAGCATGAGCTCTGCCACTGAGCTACATCCTCCTACAAGTATCTGGCATGTGGATTCAAACCCTGCACTGTTTGTGCTACGGAATTAACACATTGAGTCACTTACTTTATTTTTATTATGTGCAGAACAACATACATTCTTAATTTTTTACTAGTGTTATACTGTTTGGTAATTGTCCACAAAAATCCAAAAGCTTTGTTTCAATCTCCTGTTATGATCTTGATTTTTATCAGTCCTGTTTTTAATTTCATCCACAATTTCCCTTAGTATGAATAATATATTATCTTCCATTATGCTTTTCATTTTACTTTCCATTCTCTTTATTATTTTCATAAAAATCTGCATTGTTCAGTGCTGTAGGCCTCCAGTTTTCAATTTTATTTTTATCTTCCTTTTTCCATGTAAATGTAAGCGTATCACTGCATAAATCTATATATGAAACCTTCATTTACCCACTCATTCATAGCTTTTAATACATATTTTTGGCCAGTCCATAAAATCTTATAAAATTGGTATTGCATTCCATCTGATATTGAAACTGACTGCAAATTAACTTGTCTAAGTACCTTATCTAATTCCAGTTCCTTATTCTCTTGTTCTGTCAATTTTTTGTACTTTTTGTCTTGAGCATTTACTTTACATAATTTATTACGATGTTAATACATTGTTACTCAGATGCTCTTACCTCTCCTCTGCCATCTTTCATTTCTCTTATATTAGTTGTGATGATGTGAGGTATTGTCATCTGTGCCAGGGTGAATAGGGCAGTACAATGTGTAACATAAGCCAGCATGTCTGGCTAGAGTTTTGTAAATAATTTGGTGTTGTTTGATTGCCACACTGATTTGTACATATACATGTGTTAAAAATGTATAAACAGTGCTATTATAACTGATTAAATGTTTGTTTAAACAAATAGTTCTGGAAGGGAAGAGTAGACATTTTTGTAATTGTTCTGTAGCTTTCAGATACTGCAACAGATCTTAGCAAAGCTCTTGAGTGTGTAGTGTACCAGAGTCAGGTGATCAAATGTGATGTTGTTCTATAACCAGCACCAAGAGGATGGAACTCTCACAACAGCTCTTGTTTTGTTTTCTTTGGAACCTGCTATAAAGATCTAGGACAGTTGAGTTCAGTGTCTGTTAATTGGAAGTTCATCACCTTGCCTTGTGGAAGTAAGCATCTTAGCATCTAATCTTGCTTCGCTGTATTAATTAAGTTATCTAGGGAACAGTTATTTAGACAGTCAGGAAATACAATGAAATTAGTTAAGAAGTTTTTTGCATCTGTTTGAATCTGTCCAACTGTGTTATTTTTATTTCTCCTGGTGTTTATTGTACTTAGATATTTAGTATTCCCATGTTTTCTATTTTATTAATTATTATTAAGTATTTTATACCTTTCATTGTGGAAGTATTTTAGAAAATACTTTTAATGTATTGAGAGTACTTGTGCCTATTTTAGTGACACCTTGGTCACTCGAAAAGCCTGGCTGCTTGGTTACACCTTGTAAAAGTCTAACAGTGCTTAACTGGTGATAGCATAGTTGCATTGTTGTCTGAGCAGAAGGGGTACAGTGAGTAAATCTGTAGCAGCCTTTCCCAGAAGTGTGTGATTGAAAATCAAATAAAGTGTGATGTACTGGCTACTTGGAACTGGTGCACTGTGTTCCAAAGTAAGTGTTGTTTGGGATCTGGAGAGACAGAGATTCCATTCCCAAGTCTGAAGTATGTTCTTGGTGTGCTCTTGGGAGAAACTGTATTTGATGCAGAGAGCTGCATTTGAAAATGCCATGTAAATCTATTCCTGTTTTTAGTGAACGTCTCTCATCGGTGTCACTGGTGAGGATTGAGGCTCCTTGATTACTGCCTGGGGTAGAGAGGCTGTCACACTAGTATTCTCTTTAACTGTGCTACTCAAATAAGCTGATATCTTTTCTTTTTACCTTGTAATTATCTTTACTTGAATAATAATTTGTGATTTTTTTTCTTGATTCTTTTAATAAATTCTCCATTCTATCACATAATCTTCTCTATTGTTCTTTTCCAAATCCTTTAAAGCATTCATACAATTTGTTGTATAATTTATTTTTTCTGCATTTTGTATGTCTGACTGCCATTCTAAAAACATTTTTATGCTTTTTTTTCAAATCTAGCCACCACTTAGACCATTTTATGTTACATACACTAGTGGAAATGTAATCTTTCCATAAACTCTTAATGTGAAGTTGTTAAATCTCGCCATTTATTCTCACTGATGGGATCCTCGGCTCTGACACGGCCAATAGCAAAGCTCAAGGTTTGCCAGTAGCTCAAGACCAAGCCCCTTATCCCACAATGCACTGCTGGAATTACCCCAGATCTAGTTTGCCGCGGCAAGAGAGATCTCTGTGATCCAGCTAGCTCGGACCATTTGTCATAAAAAAACAGCAAGTTTTGATAAAAAAAAAACTTTCTTTTTTGTTTTAGAGTTTTTCATAAGATAGTTGTGTGTTACTGTTTGAAAATTAGATAATAGAATCTATAGTTTTGGATAGTTAGTGCCCTGTTGGCTTAGTTGTTTTGTGTGGGCCTTTAGCCCTATTTAATATGTACAATCCCGTAACAGAACTCGATGAAGGCTGCCCCACAAAACATCACCATCAAACAGACTCTTCAGTCCAGTATAGTAATTCACGAAGATTTAATACACAGCAAAATGAAATTAACATAAGTTAAGCGCTTTCATTTCCACAAACAACGGAAACTTCTTCAGAACAAAGTAATCCATCATATACCACACATATATATATTATCCATTTGATTAATTAATCTAATCTAATTAATCAATCAATCTTTCAATTCACTTCCCAAACACATTGAAATTTAAAGAAACATAGTGGTATAATTATTGTTGACTTAAAAACATAACATTCACATATTGACTTGAATTTAATATACTAACTGTACACTTAATAATGTGTTTTAGACAAACCCACAAAATAAAAACACTCATAAAATCACCTATATATCTAATGTCTGATTTAAACAACCATATTCCAAATATATAAAATCAATATACATATGTAATATACAATGTGTAAAATATATATGACTAATATATAAAATATATGTAACTTCATCATTAGTTAAGTAATTCCCTATGGTTTTAGGCCTTATCTTGTATTTTCCTTTTAATTTTGTTAGCTCTCAATTTTAAAGCTAGTAAAAGGGACATATGGTCATTCAACCCAGGGGGTGTATTGGAATCCAGTCTCAGTTGCCAAATAAGCTCCCTATAACTGAGCTGGTTTTCCCAATCACCACCTCTACTATTTTTTAGCACCTTTTCCAAAACCCAAAATTTATAAGTGGCCTGTTTACAAGTTAAAGTATGCCTATAAAGGGCATTAGTTTCCTTTTTCCTGGTAATATCATATGTATGTTCGTATACCCTCTGACGCAGGTGCCTTTCGGTCTTTCCCACGTAATGTGCCCAACAAGAAGTACAATACTCTAAATAAACTACTCCACTAGTATAACATGTACAATAACATTTTCCTTTTAATGCAAAATTAATAGTGGGTAGTTTAATTTCATCCATGTTGGCCATAAATGTACATTGGTGGCAATTGACGCAGCGGAATGTACCCTTTCTTTTATTGTTGTCCTCCCCTTGCCATTTTCTCTCAAAAATGGAACATGTTTAAGAGTATGCCTAATAGTGCAGGTATATTTGATAGATGTTTACGTTATAGTTTTAGAAAAGGGGCAAATTTAAAAACTATTTTTGAGAGACAATGGCAAGGGGAGGACAACAATCAAAGAAAGGGTACATTCCGCTGCGGCAATTGCCACCAATGTACATTTATGGCCAACATGGATGAAATTAAACTACCCACTATTAATTTTGCATTAAAAGGAAAATGTTATTGTACATGTTATACTAGTGGAGTAGTTTATTTAGCATATTGTACTTCTTGTTGGGCACATTACGTGGGAAAGACCGAAAGGCACCCAAGGCCAGAGGGTATACGAACATACATATGATATTACCAGGAAAAAGGAAACTAATGCCCTTTATAGGCATACTTTAACTTGTAAACAGGCCACTTATAAATTTTGGGTTTTGGAAAAGGTGCTAAAAAATAGTAGAGGTGGTGATTGGGAAAACCAGCTCAGTTATAGGGAGCTTATTTGGCAACTGAGACTGGATTCCAATACACCCCCTGGGTTGAATGACCATATGTCCCTTTTACCAGCTTTAAAATTGAGAGCTAACAAAATTAAAAGGAAAATACAAGATAAGGCCTAAAACCATAGGGAATTACTTAACTAATGATGAAGTTACATATATTTTATATATTAGTCATATATATTTTACACATTGTATATTACATATGTATATTGATTTTATATATTTGGAATATGGTTGTTTAAATCAGACATTAGATATATAGGTGATTTTATGAGTGTTTTTATTTTGTGGGTTTGTCTAAAACACATTATTAAGTGTACAGTTAGTATATTAAATGCAAGTCAATATGTGAATGTTATGTTTTTAAGTCAACAATAATTATACCACTATGTTTCTTTAAATTTCAATGTGTTTCGGAAGTGAATTGAAAGATTGATTGATTAATTAGATTAGATTAATTAATCAAATGGATAATATATATATGTGTGGTATTTGATGGATTACTTTGTTCTGAAGAAGTTTCCGTTGTTTGTGGAAATGAAAGCGCTTAACTTATGTTAATTTCATTTTGCTGTGTATTAAATCTTCGTGAATTACTATACTGGACTGAAGAGTCTGTTTGATGGTGACGTTTTGTGGGGCAGCCTTCATCGAGTTCTGTTACGGGATTGTACATATTTACTAGTTTATTCTCCCGTTTTTCCATCCTTTAGCCCTATTTAGACTTATTAATCTTTTTCTAATAGGGTTTTTCTCTGTGGGCCTCTTTAGCCCTGTAATTGTAATCTTTAGTTAATTGTTATAGATAGTGCCCAGATTGGGCTTAGTTGCTTTGTGGGTCTTTACAAGTTAAGTAAGGACTTTACTGTCTTAGTTTTTGCAGTATACTGATTTATTTTACTTAACCATGACAAGGAAAAATCCCGTCCTAAATCGGGATTCAAAAAATGCCCAGATTGTGGGCAGAAAATGTCCGTCACTGACGGACACATTCAATGTGTCTACTGTCTGGGGGCTAAACACCTCCAAGACACATGCAGCATTTGCCATTCCTTTTCTTCAAGAGTCCTCTTGGAGAGAAGGAGGAAGCTAATAGACAGGGGATTACTACAGCATTCCTTTTCTGAGGTGTTGAGTAGCCATGAGGGTACTAGCACGTCCTCCAAATCCTCAAAATCCACAAAATCTTCAGATCCTAAAGTGGCAAAAAAGGCGAAAACTTCAGAGGGAGGGTTATCGGTTCCACCGACCTCAGAACCGAGTGTACCTTTGATTCAGAGCCAGCTCTTACCGGATTTGTCTACTCATCCTCCGAGCCGTACTGGACTCTCAGAGCTGAAGGATACTGAACCGATGATTGTCGAACCCTTGGAGCAGATACTCGCACCGGTGTTAACGCTCTCCCATCAGGTCAGGAGAGGATAGTCGAACCGATTTGTCGGTGCCGACTCTTCCTCTCGGGGCTTGGGCTCGGATGAGCTCAGCTCCTACCTTCGGTGCGGGAGGATCGGATAGTAGTCTCGGATCTGTCCACTCCTTCTCGTTGGAGCCATGGTGCCTTCGATGCTATGAGGAGAGTTTTGTCTCCAAAGACAACGTCAGCATTGGTTCGGCCTTCCCTCTCCCCTCAAGCTCCTGTGTCTGCTTCTTCATCTACCAGTCCCCCTAAGCGTAGAGACCCTGAGCCTCAAATACCCCCACAGGGCATCCCCTGCTCTTCTGAAACCTCCCCAGATCCCCCCACTGAGGAGGTGCCCAGGAAGAGACTGTGCAAGAGGAGGCACTTAGACTCCCCATAGGAGTCTTTCACATCTGACATGAACTTGGATGAGTCAGAAGGGTCCCGATCCTCCTCTGAGGATATCTCCTTTGCAGAGATACTAGAGATCCTTAGTCAGAGGGGCGATTGGCAGTCCAAGACCCCTACTGAGGACGAGTCCATGCTCTTGAAGGCTTTTGGGTCTCAACCTTTCACTTCTTGGGTGTCTCCGCCTTACGACGAGCTCATGGAACTGATCTCTTGTAAGGCGTGGGAGTCACCGGAGGCCATGAAACCTGTTCCTCGTAAGCCCAATAAATTCATGTCTGCCCCAGTGGACAAGCCATTTTTGACAAAGGGAGTGCCTGTTGATGCCATGGTGGTAGCTGCAGCCAACAAAAAGAAAGTGTCTGAGACATCCACATCTGTCCATCCTCCTAACAGAGATTTTAGGGTCATGGATAGATATGGGAAACGCATGTTTAGTTCAGCGACTTTTTCTCTGTGATCACTGAACTACTTAACCCACTTCACGAGACTACAAAGAGATCTCCTGAAAGAGCTAGGAGGTACTCTCCAGGGTACGGTAGCTGCAGGGGTGGCAGACAAAGTCAACGCCCAGCTCGCTACCCTAAACTCGGTGGTAAACTCATCCATGCATCTCATATCCTATGTAGCTGATGGTTCGAGTAGAGCCGCTAGTTCAGGCATTGCTCTTCGAAGGCAAGCCTGGATGCATCTCTCTTCCTTTGTGGAACCCTTTAAGTCTTCCTTTATCAACACCCCATTCGATGGCTCATCACTGTTTGGGCCTAAAGTAAAGGAAACTTTAACCAGGTGTGAGCAGGAAGGCAAGACCTTACCTGCTGTTGGAGTCCATTTTTCTACCCCTACTTGGCCCTACCCCAAGGGCCCTAGGGGAGGGAAAATGTGGTTCCGAAAAGCACAGGGAGCCTTTCAGGACACACGTGGAGAAACCCCCTCTAGAGGCAGAGGAGGGGGTTATAACAGAAGACGCCACCCCCACGGCAGAGGGGGTCTGCAACAACAGGGTGACAGGGGTCAGTTCTCTGGTCAACCCTACCAGCGCCCCTGAAAGGGGGCCTGACTGTTTGGCTCTGGAGGCAGTCGGGGGTCGCTTATCTTTGTACCCAGAAGCTTGGCTAAACATAACATCAGATACATGGGTACAAAGCATCATTTCCAGAGGATATTTCATACCATTCTCTTCCCCTCCCATTCCTGTAAACAGAATCCCAGATGTTCCACCAAATCTCAGGGAACATGCAATCGTAGAGGTCAACAGATTGCTAGAAAAAAAGAGTCATCCAACCAGTCCCAGCAGACCAAGTTGGATTCGGAACTTACTCAAGATTCTTTTTGGTACCAAAGAAAACAGGGGACTGGAGACCTATCTTGGACCTCAGCAGACTCAACCAGTTTGTAAAGAAAGAGAAGTTTTGAATGGTCACTCTTCAGTCCATTCTTCCCTTCCTAGGAAAAGGCGATTGGATGTGCTCCATAGATCTTAAGGACGCGTACTATCACATAAAGATGAACAGATGCTCCAGAGATCATCTGTGTTTCCGGCTGGGAGCCAATCATTACCAGTTTTGAGCCCTGCCCTTTGGTCTCACTGCAGCCCCCAGAGTGTTCATCAAATGCATGGCAGTGGTCACGGCTCACCTGAGACATCTAAGATTCCAGATGTTTCAATACCTAGACGATTGGCTCCTCACTGCTACCACCAGGCATCAATTGACTCAGGCAACACAATACACTCTGACACTCTGCCATCAATTAGGCATTACAATCAACTTCGAAAAGTCTGCCTTATCACCATCACAACATACCGTTTTTATAGGAGCAGAGTTAGATACCTGAACTACCACTCTAAGTCTTCCTATCAAAAGAGTCTCACTTCTCCGCCAACACGTCAGCTCACTGGTGTCAAAGAACAAAGCTCCAGCAGCAGAGGTCTTGAAGGTGCTAGGTTTGATGGCAGCAGCAATCCTGGCTATACCACTCGCAAGGATGCATATGCAAATTCTTCAGTGGTTGTACCAGAAACTACCGATGCACCACATGATTCTTATCACAGATTCTTGCAAGAGAGACCTTCGGTGGTGGTTGACATCTCTTCATGTCACAATTGGAAGACCCTTTGTTCTCCCCCCGCTAGTAGCCACTGTGACCACGGACGCTTCCCTGATAGGGTGGGGGGGGGCATTTTCAGGGAAAGACTGCCCAAGGCACATGGACAGATCAAGAATCACATCTGCATGTCAATGTTCTAGAGATGAGAGTGGTACTTCTGGCATTGCAGTACTTTCAGGACTCTCTCCCTCTAGGAACTATTGCAGTTCAGACAGACAACACGTCAGTAGTCTGGTACTTGAACAAGCAAGGCAGAACCAAGTCTTACCCCCTTTGTCGAGAAGCCCTCAGAGTCTGGCAATGGGCTTTGTCATCCCAGCATTTTCTGTTAGCAATGCACATCTCGGGGGAAATCCAACGTGATAGCGGACAAGCTAAGCAGGGCGATATTGCTCCCTCACGAGTGGTCTCTCAAACAACAGGTTGCGGAGTTGATTTTCCACAAATGGGGCCAGCCTTGCTGTGACCTCTTTGCCAGCCACATCAATTCAAAATGCAGAAGCTACTTTGCCCTAATACCACCTCCCGGTCATCCCCCGAGAGATGCACTTTTACACGATTGGCCCCTGGGTCTCCTTTATGCATTTCCACCCTTTCCATTGATACCCAGATTTTTACAGAAAGCAAAATCACTCAGAAGGACTGTTACTCACATAGTCCCCTACTGGCCTCGACAGATTTGGTTCCCATTTCTCCACCATCATCTGTTGGAAGATCCATGGATCCTGGACCCAGTTCAGGACCTTCTGACACACCTGTCAGGGGAACTCCATCCTTCACTGCAGTCCCTGAAACTAACTGCTTGGCTAATCCACTTCCCCGAATTGTCAGGCTTCATTCAATTTCAGAAGATACAAGACAAATTCTCTTGTCTTCTCACAAGCCATCTACCAGGAAATTATATGGCAGTAAATGGAAAAGGTTCTCAGTTTGGGCCAACACGCAGAAAACTGACCCTTTCTGAGCTCCGCTATCATCTATTTTAGAATTCTTGACAAAGATTTTTAAGGAAGGGGCAGCAGCTGCTACAGTTCGAGTTCAGTTAGCTGCCATCTCAAATTTTCACCTTGGGTTTGGTGGCTCAAATGTTATGGGCCATAAATTATCTAAGACTTTTCTTAAAGGCGTTCTTCACATGAGACCTCCTATCAAAATTCCCTATTCTCCCTGGAATTTAAATATTATGCGATCTCAAATTATTCTTCCCCCTTTTGAACCAGCATCTTCTTGTGATCTCAAATATTTATCCTGGAAAACTATTTTTCTTGTGGCCATTACTTCTGCCCGCAGAGTGTCAGAACTTCAATCATTATCTATCAGACCACCTTACATGCTTTTCCATGCTGATAGAGTATCTCTCAGAACAAACCCCTCATTTTTACCTAAAGTCTGTTCTGAATCAAATATCATTCAGGTTATTGAGCTGCCACTCTTTTTTCCCAACCACTCTAGCAAATTGGAATACATGCTGCACAAACGTGATGTACACAGACAGCTCAGATTTTATCTTGACAGAACTAAGGATATTAGAAAATCAGATCAACTTTTTGTATCCTTCTCAGAAGCCAGAAAAGGCAATCCAGTGGCTAAAACAACCTTATCTAAATGGCTATCCAATTGTATATCCTTAGTTTATGAGAATGCAAGTATGCCATTATCACACAAACCTAAGGCTCATTCTACCAGAGCTGTCTCTACGTCTTCTGCTTTTCAAGCTAAATTGCGCCCTTGACAATATTTGCGCTGCAGCCACTTGGTCTAAGCCTCATACCTTTATCACGCATTACAAAGTAGATAAGGCTTCAAGGGACAGGTCTTCCTTTGGTTCTACGGTACTGAAGAACATACTTCCATGAGCCACCCAAGATTGAGGGTGCTAGGGACGCTACCCATCAGTGAGAATAAACAGCGAGATTTCACAACTGCACATAAAGAAGTTATGTACTTACCATAACGTTCCATGTGAGTTGTTTACCTCGCCTTTATTCTCATGTCCCTCCCTCCTTTCCCCTCCTGGCTGACTGTTGACTTAGAGGCTAGTACCATCCTGGTTATTCAATATTTCTTCTTCCCCTTCGGGAAGTGTTCTTTGTAGAAATAAATAAAAGTATATATATATATATATATATATATATATATATATATATATATATGTTTATATATATATATATATATATATATATATATATATATACACACACATATATATATATATATATATATATATATATATATATATATATATATATATATATATATATATATATATATATACACACACACACATATATATATATATATATGTATATATATATACATATATATATACACACACACACATATATATATATATATACATATATCTATATATTTATATATATATATATATATATATATATATATATATATATATATATATATACTGTTACTCGCAGCAAACAAGATCTGAGGTAATTCCAGCAGTGCACTGTGGGATAAGGGGCTTGGTCTCGAGCTACTGGCAAACCTTGAGCTTTGCTATTGGCTGTGTTGGAGCCAAGGATTGGCTCCGAACCCATCAGTGAGAATAAAGACGAGATAAACAACTCACATGGAATGCTATGGTAAGTACATAACTTCTTTTTTTTCATTTTCATCGCATAATTTCACATTCATTCTTATTCCTTACTTTATTTTTATCCACATGGCTGAACGATCTGAAAAACCTCTTACAGATGTCTGTAGCTATATTTAAATGTTGTGATATAATAAAATTACAGATGTCTGTCCCTTAGCTATATTTAAATGTTGTGATATAATAAAATTATCTGTTTCCATCTTGTGTATACCTTAAATAATTATTCCACAACTTTAAATTGACACATTTTATAATTTCAAAAATTTTCTTAACATCATAGCCTCTGTTATTTTTTTCCCTCTCAAATCACAGTTAATATTTTCTGTAATATTATATTCGTATCAATTACTACATAATCCAAAATTTTATGGCATAAATTTCCCTTTCTTTACTTGTAACATAAGCATACAGTGCTGTAATTCTATATACCTGATTATGCCATCTGAGATCTACTCTAGTTAATCTTACCATCATTGCCAGTGTTATGTTCTTTATTTTCACTGACTTTCTGCAAAGTACAACTATGCCTGAACATAGTTCCTTTCCTTATGTTCCATGTTGTATCTCCTCTCCAAAGTTTCCTTGTTTGTAATCTCTCTTCTTGCATAAAAAATCTTACATCCTCCAGTATTATTATGTCACATGTACTGCCCCAGTTTAGTATGCCTGTTCTATTTTGTTATTGATGCTATTTACATTTACTGAAAGCAGTCTAAAGTTGTCATTATGTCTATGTTGTTGCTTACTGTAAATTGTATAAATTTGAAGTATTTATCTCATTTGCATTATCCATTTCCTTTCTTTTTCTCTTTTACACTTATCCCCTTAAACTTTCTTTTTCTGTCTTTTACTCTTTTGACAATATTTTATTTATTTATTTATTTTACATTGTTTACCTGGTTAGTCCGACTGGAAACAAGTACTTGTTCAGTGTAGGCCCAGGGAGAAAAGCTCCACAGAAAGTACAGAGATTGTATAACATTACAATAAACAGCTCTTAATATAACATTACAGAGATTGGGCAGCCGTGGTGGTGCAGTGGTTAGCGTTGCCACCTCACAGCAAGAGGTTCTGTCGTTTGATCCTCGGCTGGGGTGCTTTCTGTACGGAGTCTGCATGTCCTTCCTGTGACCGTGTGGGTTTCCTCTGGGGGTTCCGGTTTCCTCCCACATCCCAAAGACATGCTGTAGGTGGATTGAACACTCTAAATTGGCCCTAGGTGTGAATGCGTGCATGTGTGCCTTCTCTGGAAGGTTGGGCGCCATGCTGGTAACTCGACACTGTAAAACGCCACTGCCAATCATGAGCCGACAGGTGATCTGCTGTGGCGACCCTAACCAGGAAAAGCTGAAAGAAGAAGATTATAACATTACAGAGATTACATAACATTACATATGACAATAAACAGTCCCTACGTCTAACATTATGTATGACAATAAACAGCCCTAATATATAATGCTAACTATATGTATACATTAAATTGCATTATGACAGTTATCAGACTTTAATTATATCCATATATGCCAGTTAAAGACACAGATTGAAATGCTGGCACTCTGTTAACACATATAGTAATGCTGGAGTATGTACAAGTTCCAGTGAATAAGTAATCCATTCAGGAAACAACACATTATCAGTATATGAGAGACATTCATGCTCTTAACAGAATACAGTGTATGATATAAAGGTCTCTATTCAAGGATACCACAAGTTAGTCGATTATGAGAGGCATTCCAAGATACAAGGTGTATACTGTAACAGAGGAGGAAGAAACTCAGGTTAGTAGATTAGCATGCTACCAGTATATACAGAGGAGTAGAGAGAGTAGTAGTGAACATAGTGGTGAGAAAACTGTAGTAGAGAGTAGGAATTAGCTTGGGGTGGAACGTGAATATAGCCATGTGTTCATTGTGAGTTTTTTAACATTTTTTTAAATTGAGATAGAATGGTGATGGAGGTTATGTTATGTGGTAAGGTTTTCCAGGTTTTTGCTATATACTTTGAGAAAAGTGTGTGTCAAGCGGTATTAATGGATTTGGTTACATTTAGTAAGGGCTTGTTACTTGAGCGAAGGGTCCTATTGCATGAGAATGGCTGTAGTAGGTTTTGGAGGGAAGGGGTTTTCTGTGGTTGATGGAGAATTTTGTGGGCCATGTTTAGTTGATTTTAGAAAAGGACCTGTGGGAGTTCAGACCATCTGAGATGCTTAAGAGCTGTACAGTGATTTGATCTGTAGTGGGACTCTGTGGTGAATTTTGTTGTAACAGGTATCTAATTTGGCTAAGTCTGATTTTCGGAGGTTGTCTAATGTTTGTTTTGTTCTTAGATATAATGCTAAAGGGGGGGAGAGTAGTAAGAGGTCTTGCAGGATAGAAAAGCATGTGTTTTGTTTTGTTTGGATTTAAAATTAGTTGGCTATTGGTTAGCCATTGTTCATCTGCTGAGAAGGAGTCCTGTGTTAGCTTATTTAGTTCTTGAATGGTGAGGGCAGTACAAATAAGGGTGGAATCATCTGCATACTGAATTATCGAAGCTTGTAGTGCTGAGTTGTGTAGATTGTTTGTAAATGTAGAGAAAAGTAGTGAGCCTAGTTTGGACCCTTGTGGGACACAGAGTGTAACAAGCAGAATATAATTCTTTTTTACCTTAATCTGTTTCCCAGTTTATATCTTCAACACTTTTTTCAGAGCCCTCTTCTATATTATCTTCGGTTTCATTTTTATCTTTAACCTTAACTTAATTTTTACCCTGATCATGCTTCCCTACTTTCTCATTATCTGTTATTGAGACTGTTTCCTCTCTTTGTATACTGACCTTACTTTTGTTTTCTCCATCCATTTTCTCTAGATTAAAATTTATCCAAAATGGCCAGTTTTGTTACATTTCAATTTGCACTTTTTTGCATCATGACCTGTTTCCCCACAAATATAACATTGTCTCTTATCACAATTACTTATCAAATGATTATCTTTTCCACAGAAAAAACATATTTCTGTTATCCCCAATATTTTACAACACCTCTGTTACCCTTTACATTTATCATACTAGGGATATGAACATTTTTCTCCATTTTTAGTACAACATGTTCTCATCCCCCAGTCCGTAATCCTCTGTTATCATAGACTTTGGTAATGCCCTTAATTTTTACAAAGTTTGGTTAAATGTCTCTTTAAAGTCTCTTTTCAGCTTCAGTTCAAAACTAACCATGTATTTTCTTTTTTGTTTCTCTGTGTAATGCATTATGTACATAAGATTTCCATGATTACAGTTATTTTTCTTCTCATACTCCCCACAAAATCTTCCAGAACAGAGCCAATCTCAAAAAAATATTGTCCCAAAATGTCTCTTTATTTATAAGAATAAAAGCATGTTATGTAGTCCTATCTCACCTCCATTATTACATGTGGGTTCCAAGCTGATCCTCCGCTCCAACTCGGCCGCTTAGAAAGCCTGAAAACTTCTGATTGGCTCGTGGCTAATGGGTATCCCATGATGCATGTGCACATTCCCCAGATCTCATTTGCGCGTCTTCAGTCGGAAGCTTCTTTTGGTTGGCCGTGGCTAAGTGATTTAGTTCTTTATTATTCTGATGGTTAGAAGTTTTTAAACTTCTTGTGAAGTGCTTTTCTTATTGCTGTTAGCCTTATTGTGATAACCGATTGTGTCAATTTAACCGGACTTGACTTTTTCCTGGATTTGACTTTTCTGCTATAAAGTTTTGGGCCTGTTGGCCTTTTTTGTGTGTGTGTTCCCGTGAGTGTGTGCGTTTTACTAAACCGTTTTACTTAAAGGTATTAGTCTGTTTCCCTTTCCTTTACACTAGGTTCGTTTATGTTAGAGAACCTAGTAAAACTTCCCTTGGTTGTTTGTTGTGAGAAATAGGGCTAGATCTGTTTAAGTTAGAGGATCTAGTTCCTCTCTTGTTGAGTGAGTGTGTTTTTCTCTTCAATCGCCTATTGAGACTGCCATTATGTCTAAGGAACATAAAGAGCATAAACAGTCAGGATTTAAAAAGTGTACTAAATGCTCTCAAAAAATGCCCACCACTGGTGGACAATAGCTTCTGTGTGTACTGTTTAGCGGCCATACATCTTCAAGAGACTTGTCTCTTTTGCCATTCCTTTAGTCCTAGAGTGCTCCAGGAACGGAAGAATAAGTTGATTCTAAAAGGATTGTTAAAACCTTCTTTCGAGGAAGACCTAGCCAGCTCGTCGTCCTCTGCTAGGTCGCATTCTTCCAGTAAAGATAAGGGCAAGACCTACAAAAGGCATTCTCCAGCCTCAAATTCTGTCTCTGAACTTCCACAGAAGTTACCTAAATTGGAGATGATCTCTGTCTCTTCGGCTCCACTGTCCTCGGAGCCGATCGAGATTCTGGACATGGACATTGCAGTGTCGGCACACAGTGCTTCGGTGCCGATCACCAGCCGTCCTCTTCGGAGCCGGTCTACAGACAATTCCACCTGTCTCCCCTACTTTAAAATCTCCTATATTACAGAGAGCGAGGTCTCCAACTCTGTCCTACAGATACTCCAGGAGCTTTTCTGAAGAAGACATCGAGAGAGTGGTGCTCAGACTCCTTAAGTTGTCAACCTTGCCAAAATTTTTATTGGCTCCGACCACTTCTGTCTCAGAGCCGACTCCTGTTACTGAACCTGCTCTATTTCCTCCTCCAACCCAGATTGGGCCTTTGGAGCCGACACTGTCGGTACTGACTATAGTGGTGTCGTCGGCTCCAGCACCCCGGGTGGTTGTCTCGGAGTCGAGCCCCGCACCGACACTGTCGGCGCCATCTGAAATGTCTAGGATCCGAAGCTTTTCGGTCGGGCCCGAGGGGGACACTTGGAACCAAACCTCTTTGGTGCCGAGACTTCCTTTTAGTGCGTTGGCCTGAGTGAGCTCGGACCCTACATCGAAGCAGCTATAGAGATAGAAAAGCTGCTATTAAAAAGAGCCATCCAAAAGGTCCCAACAGACCAGGCAGGATTTGGAACATACTCCAGGTTCTTTTTAGTGGCCTAATGGTTAAGGTGTTTGCCTTACAAACACAAGGTGTAGGGTTTGAGTCTCACAAGGGAATTGGCTAGGCTTAAGATGGCTCGCAAGGGCAGTTAGCTTAGTACTAATCTATGAACCAAAAAGAACAGAGGACTGGAGACCCATCCTAGACCTCAGCAGGTTAAACGAGCATGTAAAGAAGTCCAAGTTCCAAATGGTCACGCTACAATCCATACTCCCTTTGTTGGGGAGAGACAGTTGGATGTGCTCAATAGATCTCCAGGATGCCTACTACCACATAAGGATGGACAAAGCATCAAGGAGCTTCCTACGCTTCCGGCGGGAGCCAATCATTACCAGTTTCGGACGCTGCCCTTTGGTCTCACCACAGCCCCCCGGGTGTTCAACAAGTGCATGGCAGTAGTCACAGCTCATTTGAGGCATCAGGGAAGACAAGTCTTTCCATACCTGGATGATTGGTTCGTGACCGCCCCCACCAGGCATCGCCTAATTCAGTCAAGAGATTACACAATCAAGCTCTGTTCCCAGTTGGGAATCTCGATAAACTGGGAAAAATCCTCTTTTTTGCCCACTCAGTCTATAACTTTTATAGGAGCAAACATAGACACGGTCGAGATGTCAGCCAGACTGCCCACAGACAGAATACAGAATCTTGTGCAACAAATTTACAGTATACTTCCCCTTCAAAGAGTCAAAGCGAAGGTGGTGTTGCAGCTTCTCGGGACTATGGCGTCAACCATAACCTTGGTACCTTTAGCAAGACTACATATGAGAATACTCCAATGGCTCCTGTCATCCCAGTGGTCATTTCAGCAGTTGCCCCTACATCATCAGATCCTGATTACAGATTCTTGCAAAAAGGACCTACGTTGGTGGATTCAACTAGGTCATCTTACCACAGGGACTCCCTTTGTACCGCACCGATCCGTTGCCACTGTGACCACGTATGCCTCTCAGGGTGGAGGGGGCATTATCTTGGCAGGACTGTCTAAGGCACATGGCAAGAGTAGGAGGCCCATCTGCATATCAGTGTCCTAGAGATGAGGGTGGTGCTTCTAGCATTGCAAACATTTCACAACCTTCTCCCTCTAGGGATGATTGTATTCCTTGCCGACAACATGTCGGTTGTCTGGTATCTAAACAAACAAGGGGGAACCAGATCATGCCCCTTATGCCGAGAGGCCATGCTAGTTTGGGATTGGGCAATTTCTTCCCAACGCTTTCTCATTGCAACGCATATCCTGGGAACTTACAACGTAATAGCGGACAAGCTAAGCAGGGCAATTTTGTTACCTCACGAATGGTCCTTGAACCAGAAAATAGCCGGCATGATCTTTCACAAGTGGGGACAACCCTGCTGCGACCTCTTTGCCACTCCCATCAACACCAAATGCAGCACCTTTTTCTTTCTCATCCCCTCTCCGGGGGAGTCTCCAAAAGATGCACTAGTCCACGATTGGCCTCCGGGACTCCTTTATGCTTTTCATCCTTTTCCACTCATCCCCAAGGTCATACAGAAAGCAGTGCTGTTGGGAAGCAAGATGATCCTCATCACCCCTTACTGGCCTCATCAGATTTGGTTCCCTTTTCTCGGGCCTCACCTGTTGGATTGCCCATGGACGCTGGACCCAGTGCCAGACCTCCTGACACACGTCAGGTTGTCTTCACCCCAGTCTCCACACTCTCAAACTGACAGCATGGCTGCTCCATTTCCATCACTACTCAGGCTTCATGATTTGTCTCCAGCTGTAACTCATATTATTACCTCTTCTCATAAGCCTTCAACCAGAAAATTGTATCATAGTAAATGGAAGAGAGTTTCCATATGGGCACACAATAGAGAAGTTGATCCATTTAAA
This sequence comes from Protopterus annectens, assembly GCF_019279795.1. Taxonomy (NCBI): domain Eukaryota; kingdom Metazoa; phylum Chordata; order Ceratodontiformes; family Protopteridae; genus Protopterus; species Protopterus annectens. The sequence goes on along the minus strand of NC_056726.1, from coordinate 847,514,133 downwards.
GCTTCCATTACTATTGTTCTAGAGTTTCTTTCTGAACTCTTTCACCAAGGTTCAGCGGCTGCTACACTCAGAGTTCAACTAGCAGTAATATCTCAGTTTCATGTGGGGATTAATGATTCCAGTCTTATGTCTCACAAACTGTGCAAATCCTTTCTTAAGGGTTCCACAATGTTGAGACCTCCTGTACAAGACCCCATTCCACCTTGGGACCTCAATTTAGTTCTGTCTAGACTTACTCTGCCACCCTTTGAGCCAGCACATAGTTGTCAGTTGAAATTTCCGTCTTAGAAGACTCTTTTTCTGGTAGCAATAACCTCAGCCAGGCGAGTTTCTGCATTACAAGCTCTGTCTGTTAAACCTCCATACTTAATTTTTCACAAAGATAGGGTCTCTCTCCGGACCAACCCTTCCTTTATTCCTAAAGTCTGTTCTCAATTTCACTTAAACCAAACAATTGAATTGCCAGTGTTCTTCCTAATCACTCCAACAAAGCAGAGTATACATTCCACCAATTGGATGTTCACAGGCAACTACATTTCTTTATCCACCAGACCAAGGAATTTAGAAAGTCAGAACAGCCGTTTATTTCCTTTGCTGAGACGAGAATGGGCTTGCAAGTTTCTAAGGTTACACTTTCGAACTGGATCTCTAGTTGTATTTCCTTTATTTACAGTTCTCAAGGAAAGAAGTTACCCTTTAAAGTTAAAGCGCATTCTACCAGGTCCTTTTCTACTTCTGCTGCTTTCCAAGCCAGGACACTTATTGATAGTATTTGTGCAGCAGCAACATGGGCTACCCCTCATACCTTCATTTCCCATTATAAATTGGATTTAACTTCCAGGGGTAGAGCTTTGTTCGGTTCCATGGTACTCAAGAGTATCTTCCAGTGAGCCACCCATTCAAGATGCTAGGGACGCTTTCCCACATGTAATAATGGAGGCGAGATAGGACTACATAATATAAAGAAGTTATGTACTCACCGTAACGTTCCATGTATGTAGTCCATCTCGCCAAACATTATTATGAACCCACCCACCAGCCCCCTTCTTGGAGGATCTGGATACAGTTTTTTTCCCTCTCTGTAGTGTTTTTTTGCCACAAGGGCAGGGCTCCTTTTATTACAGTTTTATTCTTCCAGACCTTTGTTCCTTTTTCATGTCTGATTCTGGTAGACTAGTAGCAAACAAGATCTGGGGAATGTGCGCATGCATCATGGGATACCTATTAACCATGAGCCAATCAGAAGTTTTCAGGCTTTCTAAGCGGCTGAGTCGGAGCAGAGGATCGGCTCCGAACCCATATGTAATAATGTTCGGTGAGATGGACTACATACATGGAACGTTATGGTTAGTACATAACTTCTTTTCTTACCTCCCAAATGTCATATCTGTCCATTTCTTTTTCTTCTTCTTTGCTCCGAGTTCTCACCATGCATTTTCTTTGATTATTGATATTTCCTTTTCTCTGTTCATCTCTCATCAATTTCCCTGCAGTTTCATTGACATTCTTGGCATATGAGTTCTTTGTCTGTCAGTTTTCTTTTAAAATAGCTTCTGACTCCTCCAGTTGAATTTTGTGCATGATTTCACCCCATGAAACATCTTTTCCACTCCCTGGCTTGCTCTGCAACCGCAATTCACCCAAAATATCATCCCACAGCTCTTCCAATTGGAGGGTTGTAATAACACATCCATCATTGTTTTGAACGTTTGCTTCTGATGAAACAAACAAATTCTGCTGAAACAGCTCCTTACAGTCTTGTAGAGATTAAAACACTGCACCAGTGTTCATCTGTGTGCTATTTGCCATCTAGGATCTCCTTGAGTGCTGTTCTCCCAGCCACCAGTGCGCTAGGAATAGAACAAACAATCTCCTAACAAGGAGGGGATGTTCCGTGATGCCCTGGCCAGATCTCCCCTAATTGTATAAACAACACTTCAGGTCTACCTTAAAAAGAGGTTACTAACCCAATGGGACTTGACAAAAGTTAAATAAATAAAATGCTGCTTCAAACAACTTAGCTACTGCAGGTTTTAATTCATTTATTAGTATAATTTATTTTATTGTTATTCATTGGTCAAGGCTTGCTATTTGTAAAGTACTTTGAAAGAAAGTGCTTAAATGAACATGAACTTCATTTTGTGTCAGATTTTGTCTTTAAGTCTTGTTTGGTTCATTGGTAAGTCAGGAATTTATTTTATTTTATTGACATTTGGTAACTAGGAAAGCCCGACTGGGTAGAAGCGCAATTTCAGCGGAGGCCTGGGGAGAGAAGCTTCAAATTGTTAAACATTTTCAGAACAATAATTTTAATGTCTTCCAAAATAAAACAAAAACATGTCATTTAAATAATTATAACAAATTAGACATAGTATAAAAATATTTTTTAAGAATAAATACAATAAAATGCATTTTATTTATGTATTTATTTAGAGAGAAAGTGAGGGAAGAGAGTACATAGCAGTAAGGAACTAAGTGAAGAGGGGAGAGTAAGGAGGTGTAAGTAATATAAAGGTACTTGTTCAATTATGGATATAGTTTATCCTGGTTTAGAGCACGAACGGTGCCAGATTTTAGCTAGGAAGTCTTTTAGAGTGGTTTTGAAAGATGAGAAGGGAGGGTATAGACCTGATGGATGCAGGTAAGGAGTTCCAGGCCTTAGCAACCTTGTGCAAGTGCAAACAATGCCCAGCAGATTTGCTAGGTTTGTAGACAGACAGCAGGTTTTTGGTCACTGCATCGCAATGACTGACTAGGAACATAGTTGTGTAGAATGTTATTTTACTGTTGGGCAAGCAGATGGATGCTGGATAATTTTATTCATGGCAAGGAGTTGTGTATTTGTTAGGTGATGTGGCAGTTCTAACCAATTAAGGCTTTTCAGTGCTGTACAGTGGTGGGTTCTAAAAGGGGTATGTGCTGCAAGTTTAGCAACTTTGTTATAGCATTGTTCATGTTTTAATTTTTGTGAAGCCTGGAGGTTAGCAAGGATGGAAGCACCATAAAGAAGAGTGGGGAGATAAGTAGTGGCAAGTGTGGTTTTTGTTGTGTTGGTGAGAAAGGTTTTGGCTCTGTAAAGCATCCCTAGTTTTTTATGAGTTTTTCTTATGCAATTTTGTATATGCAAGTTGAATGTAATAATATTACCCACTATCACTCCTAACAGATTGCTATGAGAAGTGACTTCAATGGTTGTATTATCAAGAGAGAAATCTTAAAATTTTGTTTTTTCATGAGAGAGGGATATGGGGAAAAAGTAATAGTTTGGTCTTTTTGACTTGAGCACGAGCTGTGAGTTACAGAGGCATGTTACAGTGGCTGTTAATCTTCGTGAGTAATTTTTTGGAGGTATACCATGTTGTCAGATGTGCAAGTGGAATTATATGCATATTGTATTAGGGTGGCCTGTTTTGTGGAAGTGTAGAGGGTGTTGGTGAAGATGTTAGAGGAGGGGATCAAGGGTAGAGCCTTGTGGTACACAGGTGGTGACTAAGTAAGGAGAGAGCGTGGAGTGCCATTTTACTGACTGATACCTATTGAGCAAGTAGCTTTTGAATCACAGAAAGGTGGGCTGAGAGAGGCCTAGTGAGGACATTTGAAGTGACAAACTGTGTTGAAGGCTTTAGACAAGTTTTAAGGAAGAGATTAGTTTGCCATTATTTCTAACTTTATTGATAGTATCTATAAAGGCTAGAAGGGCAGTGCTAGTACGATGGGAAGGGCAGAAGCCATGTTGTCTAGGGGATGGGAGTTCTTCCTGCAGTAAATAGTCTGGCAATTGTTTTTAAATCCATTTTTTCAAGTATTTTGGCGAGGGGAGATACGATTGCTATAGGTCTAAAGTTATTAATGTCTGTTGAATTTCCTCCTTTGTGCAGAGGGATAATGTGTGACTTTTTCCAATGAGAGAGAACACGGGATTCCTGGATTGACCTATTTATAAGGACTGAGACAGGATAGGTAATGCTATTGGCTTTATTTTTAGGTCCTTGCTTGGAAGGTCATCAGCTGAAGTAGAGCACAGTTTAAGTTTGTTTAAGAGTAGTTTTATATTGGATATGGGCACAGATTTGAAGGTGAAAGTGGATGTGGTGATAGGTGGCTGTTGGGCAGGGTTGAGATTAGATGTTAAGAAATCCTTGGTTTAAAGATGTTATGCTATCTAGAAAATGTTGAACTGTATTGCAGTTTCAAGTGGTGTGTTATCGGGCGAGGGGCTTGGGTTGAATTTTTGCCCAGGATGTAAAATTTCCTAGTGGATGTCCAAAATTTTTAGGGTTGCATTTGACGGGAATCTGTATGTACATAATGGACCAGATTATTTAAATTTGGATTTTCTTAGAGAAGGAGAGACCATCTGTAGAGTTTATATATGTGTAAATGGGAGACCAGTTAATGGAACTTTATGGCAGTAAAAGTAGGTGTACTTTATTGGGTAGCATCCTACACTAATTAAAGGAGCAGATTGATAAGGTGAGGTCATCATTCACTGAGAATGTTTGAGAGTACTGGAAAAGACTTGGAGCATTTAGGAACAGTAACATTAAATGCCAAACTTCATATTGTTAACATTTTCCAAATGATGATGTGGCCTTCCTAGCAAGGCCTGGGCCTGCTGTAGGGGAGGCCCGATTTTTTATTTTTTTTGGAACTCTATACTATTGAATATTACAAAATCTAAGAACGTTATTAGAGAGTGCAGTGGTTTATGTTACCTTTAAATAAGAGACATACATCTGGAGCGCCACTGAAAATTGGCTTTGTTCCAAGTCGGACTATCCCGATAAACAAATGTTAAATAATATTTTTTTTAAAAAATGCTGTAAGCTGGCTTGTAAAGGGCCAAGCCAGTTTAGTTGAGGTCTCCAGGAAGGATTAAGTTAATTCATGCAGCCCAAAGGGATATGTTGATGACTGATGTATAGATGGATGAGGAAATGAATGGAAGCAGACAGACAGTAACATTGCATCAACTGGTGTTTGGACATACTGAAAGCAGTGTCAGTGACCAGTTAGTAACATTTTTTGAGCTGAGTTTGAATAAAGTTTGTCAAGTGATTGTTTAAAAAAAAGAAAACACCATTATTGAATTATCAGTTGTGACATGGGCAAATGTTACAGAAAAGTAAACAAACCAGATTAACAAGTTCATATTTACATAGATTATACATCACATATATTTCTCTATACAACACAATCGGTCCAACATTATATAAACTGTTCAGTTTCTGCCTTCTTTTAAACCTTATTCCTCCTCCAAAACATTTTTCTGCATATATGTAATTTGTTCCTGCCCTTTTCTAAAGATCCCACTTATTTTCTTTTATCCCTCTTACAATATTCACTATATCAAGTTTGGTTGGTTTAGATTTTGCTTTCCATTTTTTAGTAATTGCTTTTTTGGCAGCCACCAGAAATACACTTAACAAGGTCTTTAATATGTCTAGGCAATTCAGATCCAGTATTGCAACTCAAAAAATCATTTCCTTAGTTACACTAATTTGTTCGCCCAGTATTCCTGACAGGGTTCTCTCGAGAATTTTTAAATTCTGCCTGTTCATTACACTTCAAAAACGTATGCTTCCAGCTACCTCTTTCTTCCCCATCACACCTCACATTTTCCATATAACCGAGGAAAAATTCTCTGGAGTCTGCTTGGGGTATAAAGTAAGTATACAAACACTTCCAGGCAAAAATCTGAAATCTTGTAGACTTTGTTGCATAACTCACTCCTCCAAGAAAAGGAAACCAGTGTGGTGGACTCCTGCCATAAACAAGCTATACAATAGAAGGAGAAAACTAGTACAGGAAAGAGTAAAATCCCAAGAGGGGAAGACATTCCTGATCAGTATCAGCAAGAAACTACAATCCTTCTAAAATCATCCAAGGCTAGCTTCGTAAGAAAAATTGCCAAGGACTCCAAAGATAACCACAAGGCATTCTTTAGCTATGTCAAGAATCTAAGTGGCAATTCCTAGATCTACTCGGAGTTAGTGCAGAATGGCACAAAATACACTGAACCGACCGATATCGCCAACATCCTGGCAGACAGGTTTAGTGCAAACTTCACAACCCTCTCACCCCCAAAAAGGCCCGTAATCATACCAGAAGAATGTAGTGCCCCTGAAATCACAGACAGGTTAAAACAGCCCTTTCCAAAGCCAAAAGCACAGCATCAATGGGACCGGACGGTGTCCCAGGCTGCATCCTACATGAGCTCAAAGATGAACTAACCCCTCACCTAAACACACTGTTCAAACTCAGCCTTTCCACAGGCTACGTGCCCATAGAGTGGTGCACAGCAAACGGTTATTCCGCTCCACAAAGGTGGAGCCACAACAGACCCCGGGAACTATCGCCCTATTAGCCTGACTAGATTGGTCTGCAAGGCTATGGAGCGTATCATCATGGATCTCATTAACAGAGACATTGGGAACCTCCAATCATGGGACCCTACCCATTTCAGCTTTGTTAAGGGCAAATCATGCCTCCTAAGCCTGGTGGACTTCTTTGAGACAGTTACATTGGCTATAGACGAGGGAAAGGTGGTCCACACAGCCTACCTGGACCTTGCAAAGTCCTTTGACACCATTCCCCATTCTGGTATTATAGACAAGCTCACTAGCCTGAACATAAACCCCTACATCACAAGTTGGGTTGCTAACTGCCTCACGGACAGAACCCACATGGTAAGAGTTGCGGGAGCTAGGTCTGACTCTAAACCGGTTACAAGTGGCATTCCCCAGGGTTCAGTCCTAGGACCCCTCCTGTTCAGCATATACTTCTCAGAGGTACAGGCAAGCACAGGAGGACTATGGCTGACCAAGTTCACAGACGACTGCAAACTAAGGGCTATAATTGACTCTCCAGCTGACACAGACATCCTCCAAAAGGGTCTCACTGAGACAGATACCTGGTGTCAAAACCATGGCCTCAAGCTAAATGCCAAAAAGTGCATAGTCATCCCCTTTGGAAAAAACAAAGTACCCACAAATTACCACATAGGCGGTAGCCCCCTAAATACAGAAGACGAAATAAGGGATCTGGGGACCCAAGTAGATCGTAATCTCTCCTCTGATAATCACATTGCCAAAGTGGTTAGAAAATCCTTCTGTTTGGCCCACCTAATCACAAAAGGGTTTGCATCCAGATCAAAAGAGGTCATTGTGCCTCTCTATGCATCACTCATCAGACCCATCATAGAGTACGATGCCCCATTTGGGATGTACCTTACAAGACACCTGCAACAGCTGGAAATACCACAGAAGCACCTCACCAAAAGGATTACTGGCCTCAAACAGATGCCCTATGCAGCTCAACTGAAGAAACTCCAGCTTTACTCTGTTGCATACCGCCTACTCAGCGGTGATCGCTGCCTGACATACAAGGCCATGTTTAACCCAGAATTGATGGACATGCTCCACCTAAAGAAAACCATATCCTCTCGAGCCACACAATCTAGGGATCTAAACCTCACCACAACAATAAATAGGACGTGCTGGAGGGATAGATTCCTGTCCCAGAGACTTCCCATGCTCTGGAATTATTCCAAACTACATTAGGCAGAGCTCCTCACTAACACTCTTCAAGAGAAACCTTGACGAGTGGATGGGAAACAGGAAGTTTACCCCGGGGATCACGTCAGTGGCTTTGCTGGACAGAGGCACAGGGAACTAATCTAAGGGGGTGGTGAAAGCCAGCACATTCCGGCTAGGCTTATAAATTCCTCTGGGTAGATAGCCTAGTACTTACTTATGAACCTATATTTGGTAGACATACATATGTCCTCCCATTGTTTCTTTGTGAATTGCTTACCTAATCTCTCTTCCCAGTCTTTTCTGACCTCTAATTATCCCTTTTTAACAACAGCTTCTGTCCTTGTTTCTGTTGAAATTAGAACAACTTTTGTTCTAGATTCAGCAAAAACATCAGCCAGTGCAGGTCTTTCACTTAGGATTCCTCTATTCCTTTCTCTTTGCCTTTACTCTGATATTAATCGCTGACAGGGAAAACAGTCTTTATCTTGCCGTCCAAAGGTCTTCTTGACCTCTTCCGATGCTCTTACCTTCCCATGTTTATTTATTTGTTCCCAGTGCCTTGGTTCCTTTGCCAGCTTCATCCAGCAAATTCCAGCCCCCTCATGCCTATTCTGTCTGCTTCTAACTGACTCTTCCTTATTGTCAGAATCTCCTTTCTCCATTCCCATGTTGGCTAAGTTCTTACAATACTTCCTGCTACTTTTCAGTATATTTTGTTTAGCTGTTATTCTCCTTAAGGATTTCCATCCAGAATCCCACTCTGCTTATTTCTTGAATTCCCCTCTCCATCATCATTCCTTTCCACTATGAATTGTAGCTTTCTACTTGTGTTATATACAAGAGCTGTAAAATATCCCTTCATATCAGGTAATCCTAAACCACCTTGTTGTATTGGAAAAATCACCTTGTGCCGTTTCACTCTTGCCCTCTTCCCATCCCAGATAAAATCCTTTAACTCTTTATTAGTTGCTGTCCACAACTTCTCCTCTGGTTGATAAAAATTTGCATGAACTGTGTATAAACCTTAAGGGACAAAAAACATTTTTACTACTTGTATCTTGCTATCCATATCGATAGGCTAGAGCTTACAGTTTCTCAGTTTTTGTATTATCTTTGGTTTAGTCTATTCCCTCATATCCTAAACTGCCGTAACAGAATCCTTTTAAACCCATACTCCTATATACTACATTTTTATCATGTATCCATAAATCTGAGTAATGTTGAACTAGTAGAGCCTTTGTCTTCATTAATTTTATATCCCCCAAAAATTGGAACTGCCTCAAAATGTTCCACAACACTGAAATACCTTATTCTGGTTTTATCCGGTACAAAATGATATTGCCTGCAAAAATACAATTTTTCTTGATTACCATACCAGTTATATCCTTGAATTTGAGTCACTTGTTTTTTTTACCAGTGGTTCTGAATGTAATGCATATAACATAGGGAAAAGAGAACACCCCTGCCTGGATCCACTGTTCAAACACAACTTTTCAGAGAGGAGCACTCCTGCTTTGATTTTAGCCTCCAATCTGCATATATCCTCCTAATGAATCTTATCATTTTATCAGTAAATGCAAATGCTTCCATCACCTTACTCCTAAAATCCCAGCTTACTGTGTCAAATAGCTTTCTCTGTATCAAGACTGACCAACAATATTAGAAGCAGTATTTTCTTACATTCTGTTTCCCTCTAAATCATCATTGTTCTGTTAATGTCGTCAAATATTTGCCTCCTCTCCACAAAACCACATTGATCCATATCTGTCAGTTTTGACAACACTTCTGCCATATTTTTAGAAATTTTAGTCATATTCTTTTAGAAATTCTAGACAGAAACACTTTATAATCATGGATTAAAATTGACCTGGGCCTATAGGAAGCAGGATCTGATGAGTCTTTACTGTATTTAAGGAAAATGCTCATCTTTTTTATCTTGGTTATTATCACAGATGGTCTTAAATAGTTATTGGATGTGTCAAAATTATTAATTAAATACACATGTTCCTGTGAAATATAATTTCTGTCTAATCTAGCCCAGTTATTGTACCTTGGGGAATACATAAGTTCTCTACAAGTTCCTAATACTGAATTCACAACTTCCTTACCAAATATTTTTATAAATATCTTCAGAAATTTGCTCTTCTGTTGTATATACCATTCTGGACTCCCTAGATACATCCTTATTGTTGCAAATTAAATTCCATTCCCCACTTATAAGTAATATTCCCTGCTGAGTGCTGATTATTTCTCCCCATATTTTCTTAAGTTGTATAATAGTTTTAGATGGAGTATAAACACATGCTAGCATAATCTTTATTCCTTGTCATTAGCTCCTTCCTGCCATAAAACTGCTATTATATTATTCTTTTTCTAGCAATGTTGCAGCTCCTCTAGCAATTACTATAAGTACTCCTCTTTACCTTTGTCTCTGATATTTTCCATCCTGAAATCCTTTCTTTATCAAATTCACATGCTAGTTCTTTTCCAAATATATCTCCTGAAATACTGATATTTGCACTTTGCATTTCTTAATATAATTAAATGTTATTTCATTTTTGTATATACCTGTGAGACCAGTTATATTCCAAGATAATATGAAAAGTGCCGGCATTATGATAAAATTCATTATTCCCAGCTGTTCTATACGACAGGTTTTTATATATTTTTTCTTATTGTCTCAATTTAAACCTGTGTTCCATTTTATAAAAACTTTTTGTTTTAATGAAAAACCTCAAATAAAAAATAAACATCCCCAGAACACTCACATAACCTGTTTTACATGTACATCTTCAAATAATGAAGTTTAACCCTCCTAATAGAAACATTGTCCCAAGTAGTTAACTGCAAACACAGTCCTTATCTAACCTAAAGTTGAAGTTATCCATGCGAAGAAGCATGTTACTGTGTTCCTACTTACAGTGATTGGTGTCTTTTCTTAATCTTTATTTTTCTCTCAGATGTGAAAAACATCTTGCATTCTTTTAGAAAACATTAACTTTTTGCCTTGAAGATACCAGTCCTGTAACTTTTTATTGCTGTATAATAAACTTGCCTCCATGGAAATGTAAGACAAAATCCAGCCCTCGTCCGCAGGATTCTAAATGCATGCTGAAACATTTATTGCTAAAGGAAAACTTTTCATTACATTTGGTGTCCTCTTATTTGCTAGTTTCCACTTAAAGCTTATTAGATGAAGCCAATGTTTTAATCCAGACTTTCACCTATGCAGAAGTAAGCGAACATATCAATCAGCTATACATATATCATGATCTATGTACTTTTCCCCCACCCCACCCCACCTCAACAACCCAAGATTGCAGCCTATTAACTTAACCATACTTTTTTCTAGTCTCTTTTTTTCTCTCTCTGTATTGTAACCCCTACATTTCTTAATTCTAAAAAGAAGAAAAAGAAAACAGACATCTGTTTATTTTAGTATCTTTATCACATATAATGACTAAAAATTATTTATTTTATGACATGCAATTTATATCATGAAAAGTTTTATAGAATTCCTTTTAAGAACAGAAATGTACCCTTCCCGTCCTCTTCCCTTCCTCTTAGTGTTCTTCCAAATTTTAATGACATGAAGTGAGGCAAATGCTTTTCACTTCTGCCCACGTTTAACAAAGTCAACAACAGTCAATTCTTTCCACCTTTTCTTGTGCAGCTGTATTTCAGAAGTGTGATTGATCATTGACATCTCGTATTTATTCATTCATTTCTTGTTGTTGGTCTTCCTGCTCTTCATCTCCATGTGCCAAATTCAGACTCCGGTTCATTTCCAAAGTACTCCCAGTTCTTTTACTCAATGCTTGTTCTTTTTTCTGTCTCGCAAGCATTTCCTTTTGGAATGTTAGAAAAGGTTTCACTTGCAAATTTTATCCATGTACTTTACTAGAGTCCACTTTGTTTGTTGATGGCTCACTCTTTTTTGGACAAACTTTTGTATTTCTTCCATAGCCTGTTGTACATCAAAAAATGACTTTGATCCTTTAGGAAAAAATATTCTGAAGACAGCTGGATGGTTAGCTTGAACTCATACTTGCCTCTCAACATTCAGTGACTGCTGGAATAAATTTGTTTCTCTTCTGCCTGGAGTACCATTAATAATAGTTTTCCACAAACCCTCTACTGTCTCCATCTTTTAATACTTTACCCTTCTGCCACAGTTTTGTCAGGATCAACTCTTCCTGCTGATAGGATTGCATCTTTGCTAATACAGGTCTTGTCTGCTTTCTCAAGGCCAGTTTTGGAACATGCAGTCAGTACCCTTTCAATTAACAGATCCTGCTGTGGAATACCAGTCCAGTTGTTTATATGTGTCTTCATAAGTTTATTACAGTCTGTTATTTCTAGTTGCTTTGGTACAGAATAAAATCCCAGGTTTTCCCTATGTGATCTGTCCCTCTAATACTACCATTTTTTGAAACATCACTTCTTGAGCAGTGTTTTCTTCATTTCAGCTTTTGTTTTTTTTTTTTTTGTAGTTTTATCAGCTAGTCTGAATATCTTTTTAAATCTTCTTCCATTTTCTAGCCTTTTCTTATTTGAGCTGATTTACTCTGTCAGTGTTGTGGATATTTTAATCAGTTCTTAAGCCTATTTGATTTATTTTTCCTCTAGCTTACTGGAAGCCATGTCTTGCACCAAAGCTGGGGCTTGAACTGCTTTTTGCTGAACCGATGCACTATTCCTTCTAGTCTTTGTTTTGTCTTCACCTTTTCTAGTTGATTTTTTTTCAGGGTCTCTAGGTTTCTTCTTTTCTGGCAGTGTACTTAATAACCAGTAACTGAATTTACTAAAAGTGACAGAGTTCCAGGCCTTTGTCTTTGTTTCTTTTTCTACCCTGGGACAGCTGAAGTTAAGCTGTTGGCTAGTGTATACCATCTTGGAAAGTTGTAACGTGATTCTTAAGATTCTTTTCCCTACATGCAGAAGAAGAATTCCAGTAATTGACAAATTTAAATATGTTGTTCAAATCAGTCACTTTACTTCTGCCACCCAGACTCCTGTACTTAACAGCTTCTGCAGATTTTTTTAAGAAGTCTCCAAATGTAACTTGTCATTCCCTATATTTATTTATTGCATTTGTTAACCAGGTATGTCCAGCTGGGCCAGTGACCCGTTTTCAGTGGAGACCCGGGGAGAAAAGCTCCACAGTAGTACATCACAACAAACAATGCATAAAATACAGCAAACATTACTACAGTATAATTATTTTACAATATCAAGAAACAGAACAATGCAAGGTCCCGTTTACAGTGGAGACGCAGGAAGAAAGCTCCACACTAGTATACCACAACCAAGTATTAGTAAATATAATACAATCAGAAGAACAGTACACAACAAGCAAACAATATAAAGGTTTCAAGCTAAAGGTTACGATAAGGACATTAGAAGAGTAGATGAGGAAGGTAAATAAAAGTGGAGAAATAAATTAACCTAGGGAGTGGCAGGAGCACAGCCAATGACTGGTAAGTTGTTTCTTTGAGTGATTTGAACTGGCCATGTACTGGATTTTTGTTATGGTCTCTGGAAGGGTGTTCCAGAGTTTGGCTATTCTGTGTGAATAGAGGGAGTTGCCATGATGATTGTGGGAGGTGGATACTTTTAGTAAATGTTTGTTGGAAGATCTGAGATTAGTACTAGGTTGAACTAAAGAGGAGATGGCAGGGCAGTTGCTGGGATAGTAGATTATTTTGTGGGCTAAGGTTAGTTGAGTGAGAGATTTAAGGTTGGGGAGCTCTAGCCAGTTTAATATTGAAAGAGCTGAGCAGTGGTGGGATCTGTGTGGAAGATTAGTGGCAAATTTAGCAATCTGATTCTAGATTGTTGAGGTCAGATTTTCGAAGGTTGGTAAATATGAGAGAATTATAGAGAAGGGTAGATAGAAGCTGTGTGCAAGCAGTGGCTAGCCCTGGCGTTGGAAGTTAGGAATAGTTTGGTCCTGTATAGGGTATCTAGTTTGATGTGGACTTTTGTGATGGTTTGAGCAATATGAATATCAAATTTGAGGTTGTCGTCTATGGTAACACCTAAAAGTTTGTGGTTAGTGGGAACAATTTTGGCTCCATTTGCAGAGATGATAGATGGATGTAGATGGGAAGTCTTGTTTTTTTTGTTACTGAAAACTATGATTTTGGTTTTGTTGGGATTTAAAATGAGTTGGTGTTGAGAGAGGTAAATTTCAATGTCCTGAAAAGAAGATTACATTTTTAGTTGGAGATCTTGAGGTGAGGAAGCAGAGCAGAATAAGGGTAGCATCATCTGCATTCTGTACTATGGAGGCATGTTAAGTTGCTGTACTGTGGTTGTTTGTGAATATGATGAAGAGAAGTGGACCAAGAATAGAACCTTGGGGTGCACCCACCAAGATGGGGAGTAGGGGGGAAAAAGAGTTTTCCCACTTTGCAGCCTGTTGTCGATTGGAAAGATAGCTATGGAACCAATTTAGTGGGGATAAACTAAAGCCATAGGAAGACAGTTTATTTAGTAGAAGCTGGTGGGATATGGTGTCGAAGGCTTTAGACATATCGAGAAATATGGAAGAGATAAGCTGGCCTTTGTTCATGAGATGGTGGATGGTGTTAGTGAAGGTTAGGAGGGCAGTGCTGAAACTGGTTAGGTCTGAAACCATGGTGAGAGTCGGAAAGGAGGTTATTGTTAAGGAAGTAGCTTATGAGCTGGTTGTGGATGCATTTTTCCAAAATTTTCACTAGGGGTAAAGGATGGCTATCGGATATAGCTCACCCCCCCTTCTCTATCATCCCCATTAATCCTAGGTCATATCTCCACCAGCTGTCCCTCTCTACTCCTTCCTCAGCCTCTAACAATTCCCGAGCTTTCTCTAAAACATGGTTCTTATATTTTCACATTGCCTCCATTCTCCTGTTACTGGAATCTACACCCCCACCGCCTCTGCTAGTACCTTGCTTCAGCATTTTCTCCTTGTTTCTCAGACTAGTCCCTACCAAGCTTTCTTTCCCTCCCTTATTACGCATCTCCCCCTTCTCTCCCTCCTCACACTGTTCCTCTTACCAACACTAACAATCTTTCTGTAAAGTCAAATGTCTGTATTTCTCTGTAACTGAATCACTCCCTAGCTCTGCATAGCTCCTCCACTAGTTCTGTACTTGCTAAACTGGTGGCTAACATCCTTACCTGGCTGATTGTCTCTGAAGGGCCCTAAGTCCTGTCTCTGTGTCAATCCAGGGAAAGGATGGCTATATCTTTACAACAAATGTCTTTTGTAAATTTACCTGCATTTTTAATTAGTCTTCTAGTCTGCTCAGTCATTTAACTCATTATTTTGTATAGTTGTTCATTCCCCCAGTTGTCGTATGTCACTACAGCTTTATCAGTGTAGGTTGTTTGCTTTCTTTTAAAGTGTCATTTGTAGTTCTTATGCTTATACCAGTGCATATTTGCATTTAAAGCATTCTGCCTTGGACCCCAGTGAAATTAGGACCTTTCCATTACATTTGCCCATTCCTATTCATCAGAGGTACGTATGTACATACATACATACATACTCGCACAAGTAAATAAATGGCTTCAGCAGTCGATGTTACTTCAAATCAGCCTGATGGATTTACATTTTTTTTTTCATTTATGTTGTGATGACTGGAGCTGTCCACTGGGTTTAAAGATGCTTTTAGTATACTATTGGGTAAAATTATTTGCCAAGAACAATAACCACTTCAGGTTTAACTGTAAAACTGCTATGAACAATACATTTAATCGAATTTTGTTGTTGACTGATTTGTTCTTCTGCCAAATGTTTTTCCTGTAACATAGGCATATCTTTTTGCCAGTGGTTTAGATATCTTTAATAGGTGTTATTTATTAGAAAGCTTCTGCAGTGGCCATAACTGTATGGGATAAATCCTGCCAGAGACTGGATGTTCGCCCAGTCTGCAAAGCTTTAAGCTTCTTCATTTTCCACTATAGATCCACTCTTAGCATGCGAGTATGTGCTGGTATAAGAGTGATGTACAACAGAAAACAATTCCAGAACTTTCTTGCCATATCTACTCTCAAGCAGACATCTCATAAGCTAAGGATCATCACTACTGGGGGGTGGCTTCAAGTGTAATTTGGGCACATGAGTATCACCATTTGGGAGCTTTCCTTTTTCTGATGACATTTTTTTAATTGTTTGTGTGTCAGGAAGGGTAAATATCTGTGCAGTAGATGGATGCACTATAGGGCTGAACATTTGCCATATGTTTTTTGTTTAGCGGATCAGCATAATAATTTGTCACATTTGCCTCTCTTTTATTCATGGACCATGGGACCAATATTAGTGATAACAAACAGCACTACAGTGATGTGGTATATAAACAAACAAGGGGAATAAATTCTTACTCTTTGCAGAGTAGCTATGATTGTCTGGGAACTAGTAATTCAAACCATACACTTCAAGCTGCATACTTTCCATAATAGCAGAATACTGTAGTAGATATCGTGAGCAGATCCAGAATATACACTTAAAAGTGAATGCTACACCCATAGGTCTTCCAGGACATTGTCCACCTGTGGGGACCTTTTGCTTCAATATAGGAGAACCCAAAGTGATCCTGTAGTGTTCTTTAAAGCACTACAGAGTAATTAATCTTCTTACAAAAATGTGGATATATTTTAGTTAAAGTTAATAGTATTGATCAAAGGAAGACCAACATGCAAAGGAAGTACCAAAAAATCAGTTTAGTGGTAGCTTGTAAGTAGAGTTCATTATGCAGTAAACATAAAAGCAGCAAGACACTGAATTTAAAACACAACTGGATGAGTACTCAGAAATCAGAATATTTCTTTGATTAAGGGTTGACTTTTAATAAGATATTCTTATTGATCACTGCCTAATGTTATATGTATGTAAAGATTTGATGTCCTTCCATATCATTGTTGCAGTGCTCATAACTGAATGGATCTCCTGCCAAGGATAGCCCAACATCCAGCCAGTATAGCAAAGCCTTAGTACTTCATGTACCATACATCATGCTTACATAGGTCCATAGGTGTTTACTAGGTTAACGACCACAAGGGCCTTTTTAAGCCTAGCCATGCATACCAAATATCTGACAAGTTCTGATACCCTTGATAAGTGGAAGCAGGGGCTTGGGAGATGAAACATTTACAAGCTAGGGCCTAGGAGATGAGTGAGCCATTTACAGGTTGCCTGTGTCTATTAGAGACATAGGTTCATAGGAAGGTACTAGGCTACCTGCCCGAGGGCATTTATAAGTCTAGCCAGAGTGTGTCGGCTTTCACCGCCCCATTGATTAACTGATCCTCTGTCATGCAGAGCCAGTGAAGTGATCCCAGTGGTGTATTTTCTTTTACCCATCCACTCATCAATGTTTCTCCTGAAGAGTGTTAGTGAGGGGATCTGCCTAATGTAGTTTGGAATTTTGTTCCAAAGCATGGGGAGTCTCTGTGACAGGAGTCTATCCCTCCAGCATGTTCTATTTATTGTTGTGGTGAGGTTTAGCTCACTAGAGCGCATGGCTCGCAGTAACTTGGATTTCTTTAGGTGGAGTATGTCCATCAATTCTGAGTTGGACATGGCTTTGTAAGTCAGGCAGAGATCACCTCTGAGTAAGCGATATGCCACTGAGTACAGCCGGAGTTTTTTCAGTCGGGCTGCACAGGACATGTGTTTGAGGCCAGTAATCCTCTTGGTGAGGTACTTTTGTGATCTCTCCAGCTGTCGGAAGTGTCTTGTGAGGTACATCCCAAATGGGGCATTGTACTCTATGATGGGTTCGATGAGTGACTAGTAGAGGGGCACTATAACCTCTTTATTTCTAGACGCGAATCCTTTAGTAATTAGATGGGCCACATAGAAGGATTTCCTAACTACTTTGGCAATATGATTGTCAAAGGAGAGATTACTATCTACCTGGGTTCCCAGATCTCTTATTACATCTTCTGTATTAAGGGGGCTGCCACCTATGTGATAATTCGTGGGTGCTTTGTTTTTCCCACAAACGCGTTGACTATGAATTTTTTGGCATTTAGCTTAAGGCCATAACTTTTACACCAGGTGTCTGTCTCAGTAAGGCCCTTTTGGAGGATGTCCATGTCAGCCGGAGAGTCAATTATGGCTCCCAGTTTGTAGTCATCGGCAAACTGGGTTAGCCGTAGTCCTCCTGTGTTTGCCTGTACTTATGAGAAGTATATGCCAAACAGTAGGGGTCCCAGGACCGAGCCTTGCGGGACACAGCTTGTGACTGGTTTAGAGTCTGACCTGGAGCCCACTATTCTTACCGTGTGAGTTCTGTCTGTAATCCAGTTGGCAACCCATCTCGTGATGTAGGTGTTTATGTTCAGGCTGGTGAGTTTTTCTGTAATACCCGAGTGGGGAATGGTGTCAAAAGCCTTGGCGAGGTCAAGGTAGGCTGTGTGAACAACTTTTCCCTAGTCTGTGGCCTTGATGACTGTCTCGAAGAAGTCAGCCAGGTTTAGTAAGGATGATCTGCCCTTAACAAAGCCGAACTGGGTCGGGTCTAGTGTTTGGAGGTTCCCTATGTCTTTGTTAATGAGTTCCATGATGATGCATTCCATAGCCTTGCAGACCAGGCTAGTCAGGCTTATGGGGTGACAGTTACCAGGGTCAGTTGTGGCCCCTCCTTTGTGGAGTGGAATAACCGTTGCTGTGCGCCATTCTGTGGGCACGTAGCCTGTGTAGAGGCTGAGGTTGAACAGTGTGTTTAGGTGGCGGGTTAGTTTGTTCTGTAGTTCGTGCAAGACACAGCCTGGGACACCATCTGGCCCCATTGACGCTGTGATTTTGGCTTTTGAAAGGGCTATTTTCACCTGTCAGTCTGTGAATTCCGGGGCACTACACTTTTCTGGTATTGTTGTTGGCCCTTTTGGGGGTGAAAGGGGGGTGAAGTTTACACTGAATCTATCTGCCAGGATGTTGGCAATATCAGTAGGTTCAGTATATTTTGTGCTATTTTGCACTAGTTCAGTGCATCTCTGCGAGTTGCCACTTAGATTCTTAACATAGCTAAAGAAGGCTTTGTGGTTATCTTTTAAATCCTTGGCTATTTTTCTTTCGAAGTTAGCCTTCAATGATTTTATGAGGGACCTTAGTTTCTTACTGATATTGTTCAAGGATGTCTTTCCTTCTTGGGATTTTTTTTTTTCTGAACTAGTTTCCTCCTCCTATTGCATAGCCTGTTTATGGCAGGGGTCCACCAGACTGGTTTCCTTCTCTTAGAGGAGTGAGTCTTCATTTTGCTAGGGATGGCATGATCCATGCATCCTTGTAGGTGCTCATAGAGTGCATTTGTAAAGGTTTCTGCATCTTGGACAGTGTTATCCTTTAGCGTGGGGGCTGTGAAACTTACTGCCTCTGTCTTAAGTAAGGTGAAGTTTGCTTTAGAAAAGTTTTTTACTGTGGTTTCCTTAGTTGGGAGTGGTGGTGGGGTGTGGACATCCAAAGTGATTAGTTTATGGTCTGATCTAACCAGTGACGGGTTGACCTCCGGTGTGGAACACCTGTCGCCCATGTTTGTGATGACCAGGTCCAATATGTTTTCACCTCTGGTAGTGGAGTTTACCAGCTGATCCAGGGCATTTGAGTTGCACTGGGCCTGGGAGTTTGTACTCGAGTAGTTTTCCTAGTTAATGGTAGGGTAATTGAAATCGCCCAATATCAGGGTGTTCGGTAGGCCCTTCATGTTTTCCATTGTCTCCAGAAAGGTGGAGTGGTGGTCCTGGGTCATGGAGGGTGATCTGTAGTAGGCCACAATTTGCAATGCAGATTGGCCCGATGTTAGTTGCACATGGATGATCTCAGAGGTATCATGCTGTGCCACTAACCTGGAGGTGTAGGTATCCTTGATGAATATGGATACACCCCCTCCTTTTGTGTTTCGGTCTGTGTTCTGTGGCTAAAATGTGTGGTACGAGTTGTAGCCCGGTAGTGCTGGGGTGCTCCCTGTAGCCTTGAACCAGGTTTCAGTTACTGCACAGATGTCGACGTTCTCCATACTGAGGAGTGCTTCTAGTGCGTGCATTTTGAGATTTAAACACCTGGCATTGAGTAGCATAACCCTCAGTTTTTTGTTAATTGTGCTGTTTATGGAGGTGGGTTTGACTTTTGAGCCTTGCCTAAAAAATGCACTATGGGGGCAGCAAGAGCCTTGGCCAGTATTTGAAAGCCTAGGGGTAACAGGTGCAAGCTGTCTCTTGCGAAGCAATGAGGCTTATCGAGCATGTCGTCCCAGGCTGACAGACACTGGATCCCCTTTGAATGACATCAGATGTTTAGCCAGTTGTTGAAATGGATCATTTTTTTTCTTTATACTGAGGTATCATTCTTGGTGAGGACAGGATGCTACTCAGGGTCAGGGGCATACCAGCCTGGGCTACATGATCAGAGAGCTCTTCCATGTCTCTTTTCTTGTAGTCCAGAGAGGTACGTCTCAGGTCATTCACACCAACATGAACAATGACAGAGTCATATTTGTACTTGTTCTGGAGTGACCTGAGTGCTTGTGTTATGTGGCGGATTCTGGTTCCCGACGGGCAGCTAACAGTAACCTTCTGCTTGTCCAGCCTAGTGAGTGGGACGTCAGTGTGCCTGACTATACAGTCTCCTATTACTAGTGTGTTAGGTTATTTCGCCTTAAGGGCTGTGATTGTGCGGCACACTGATTTTGTGTTTTATGTGTTGTCTGGTTTGTGACAAGAGGTGCAGGTTGTTTGGGTATCTGCTTTGGAGGTCTCTGATGTTTTTGCAGGTTTTTATTTAGAGCCTCCAAGTATGATTTTGTGTATTTATGTTTATATTTTGCTAGTGCTAGTTTAGTAGGTCTGTGTGTGGCTGGAGGTGTGGTGCAAGTGTTAACCTTCTACTCTTGACATAGTTGCCAAACCAGGGATGAATTTCCAGTTCCCCATCCAATTGTCCAGATTGCATTTGAATTAGGTTAGGGATGAATTCTATTTCATATAGATGGGGTAATCTCTGGGTTACATATCTGTCTCTCCAGCAGGTCCTATTTCTATCACAGGCAAGGTTTAAGTCTTTAGAATGGGTAATTCTGGTGCTGTTTGTTTTGCTGATATGCAGAAGGTCCATCAGAGTGGGGTCTGAGAATGCCTTGTATGTCAGGCATAGATCTCCCCTCAAAAGCCTGTAGGAGACAGAATACAGAGATAGAGCCTTGAGGCACTCTGCACAGGACATTTTACTTAAGCCCTTTATTATTTTAGTGAGGAATCTCTGTGGATGTTCCAATTGTTGGGTATGGCTGGTTAGGAAAATACCAAAGGGGTCATTGTACTCAGTGATAGGTCTGATGAATGCTGAACACAGTGGAACGATTACTTCCTTGGACTTAGATGCCATACCTTTGTTTATAAGTTGCGCAACATAGAATGATTTCCTCAGTGCTGTAGACACATGATGGTCAAAGGCTAGATTACTGTCTGTGTGTGCCCGTATGTCTCTGACTACTGAGTTAACTGTAAGGATATGTTGTCAGTATGATAGTTACCCAGGGTGGTTGACTTCCCAAAGGCTACTATTATGCATTTCTTGGCATTAAGTTTTAGTCCATGACTCTGACACCAGTAGCTTGTCTGTGTCAGCCCCCTCTGGAGAACATGTGTGTCAGTGTGGGATTCAGTAACAGCTAATTTGTAATCATCTGCAAATTTAGTCAGCCAGAGACAACTGACATTGGCCTTGATTTCAGAGAAGTAAATGCCAAAAAGGATCAATCCAAGGACTGATCCCTGAGTGACTCCTCCTGTGACTGGCCTCTTTGTAGAGGTGGACTCCTCAATTCTAACTTCCTGGGTCCTGTCTATGAGCTAGATGGCTATCCACTGGGTGACATACAGGTTTGTACCTAACCACTTGAATTTGTCAACAATGCTCGAGTGAGGTATTGTGTCAAATGCCTTGGCCAGGTCAAAATGGCAGTGTGAACCATTTTGCCCTCATTCATTGCTTTGGTGACCTTCTCAAAGAAGTCCAGCAGGTTTGAATAGGCATGGTCTACCCTTGACGAAACCAAACTGGGTTGGGTCCACTGTCTGGAGGTTTACTATATCTCTGTTGATCATCTCCATGATAATTCTTTCCATGGCTTTACATATAAGACTAGTGAGACTTATGGGTCTGTAGTTGGCCCACCTTTGTGCAGAGAGATGACTGTTGTCCATTCATGAGGCACGAAGCCTGTTTGGAGGCTATAGTTAAATAGCAGTTCCAGAGATCCTGAAGGTCATGTTTCATGCTATTTAGAAGGCATCCTGGGATATTGTCTGGGCCCTTTGATGCAGTCTTCTTGGCCTTAGAGCATTAAGAACCTGTTCCCTAATGATAGCAGAAGGAGTTATATTTGATGGTATTTCCTGAAGGGAAGTTAAGAAGGGAGACAGGGGTAAAGTTGGAGCTGAATTTATTGGCCAGGAAGTTTGCTATATCGTCTAGCTGAGTATACCTGGCTCCATTTACAATGAGCTCTGCACACTACTATATATTTGAACATGGAGCAGTTCAGGTGCATTGTCCTGTTTGACCAGCCTTGAGGTATATTTGTTTTTGATGTAAATAGATACACCTCCACCTTTAGTGACTGTCTGTGAACTAGCTGGTCTAAATGTGTGGAAGGCATTATAACTTTGCACTGTTGGTGTGCTCTTTGTGGATTTAAACCATGTGTCAGTGACCGCACAGACATCAGCATTGTCTAGGGTGAAGAGAGCTTTTAGGGAGTGGAGTTTTTTGTTTAGACTCATAGCAATGAGCAGTAATACCTTCAGATTTTCTTAGTTTTCATTTGCTATGTCAGAAGTACTTTCAGTTTGGCATTGCCTGAAAAGGGCACTGTGGGGGAAGATAGTGTTTTAGCTAATATTTGAAAGCCTAGAGGGGAGAGGTGCAGACCATCCCTGGCAAAGCAGTGTGGTCTGTTGACATCTCAGGACATGTCAGTGTTGTGAAACAGCTTCAAGTCTTTTCGGGAAGATAAAGGCCATAGCTGTAAATTATGTATCTACAGATGAATTGGTTCAGCAATACCCATAGTTATAAGGACACAATAAGATGAAGTATTTAAGAGTATTGATTAAAAGGACTCCGTTATGGCAGCTATAAGGATATGCAGGAGAAGAGACTACACAAAAGCAAAAGAAAGTGGTAACTCGTGTTTATGTATAGTAGACAGTCTGTTATCCGAACACAGATGGTCAGAAATGTCAATTATCCAAACACAGCCTTCCAAAGTTTTTGGGTAGGAAGCATCATAAAGTCTGAATATATAAACATTATACATATTCACTTGTGCTTGCCTTTTTGAGGTTGTAGCCCTCTTGTGTGTGGAAAAAGTAGTCTTTATTTTCCAGTGGAATCACTGAATGGTTGAAAAGCATGCAGAAAAAACAAGATTATTTGCAGTTTTTTTATCCTGTTAAATGTATATTTGATTGTCCAAAAAGTTTGATTATCCGAACTACCCTAGGTTCCAATTAGTTTCGATAATCGACTCTACTGTATATGGACAGTAAGATGAAAGCAGTGAAAATGTTTTTAGTCCTTTTAGTTTTATATATGGGTCAGGCATATTTTTATCAACCAGAGGAAAAGTTGTGGAGAATAATTAATGAAGAGTTGAAGGAATTTATCTTGGGGGGGGGGGCAGAAAGCAAGAGATAACTAGGATAAGTTGATCCTTCCAATAGAACAAGGTGGTGTAGGATTACGTGATTTGAAGGGATATTTTAGAGGTATAGAGTTGTATACAATAACACAAGCAGAAGGTTATAAATCAAAATGGAAAGGGATGATGTTGAAGCAAGGGAGGAAGTTCAAGGAATAAGGAGATAGGGAGATTTTGAATGCAGATCCTTAAGGACGAGGATAATAAAGATATGGAATACTATATTTATAATGTAAAAGTATTCTAAGAATTTAGGCAGAGAATGGAGACAGGGCAGTTTGCCAAGAGAGATGACTGCAAGTAGGAGTACAAAAAATGGGCAAGAGGGGTCTGGGATTTATTCGAGAAAACTTGCAAAGGAACCAAGGTATTGGGAGCAAATGACTAGAGAGAGAGAGAAAGGTAGTAGAATGAGATGAGGCCACAAAAACATTTGGACTACAGGCTAGAGACTTTTTTCCCTACCAAGGACTGATATCAGAGTATAGGCAAGGAGAAACTGATAGGGGAATCCTAAGTGAAAGACCTGCTCTGGTAAAGGTTTTTACTTGAATCTGCTATTAAAAAAAAGATTATTAGTAGGGCATGTAAAATATTGCACAGTAAGTACAAAAATCAGTCGGAGAAAATTAGAAAAGGTTGGGAAGAGAGACTGGAAAAGCAGTTTACAGGGGAAAGATGGAAGGACATATGTATGGCTCCCAAGTATGTAACGAAGTCCAGAAGGTTTAGGATTTTTTGCTTGGAAGTGTTAGCATAGGTTTTTGTATACTCCAAGCAGACTTCTGAAAAAAAATTTGTCAGGTAGATAGCAAATGTTGGAGGTGTGATGGAGAAGAGAGAGTACTGGGGAATATACGATTTGGGATTGTAATGAGTTGGCAGATTTTAAAAATTGCCCACAAAGTACTCTGTTAGAAATATTGGGTGGGCAGATGGCTGTAACTAAGGACATTATTTTTTTGAGCTTGTACACAGGATTTGAATTGCCTAGACAGAGTAAGGCTTAAGTTTAATTCTGTTAGCTGACAAAAAAGCAATTGCTACAAAATAGAAATCAAATAGATAAAAAACTGGAATTGAGATATTTAGAAAAGGGAACAAGCAAATTACATAGAAATAAATGGAATTGTGGGAACAATACATTTTTAGGAGGAAGAGGAGTGAGGTTTAATGGAAGGCAGGAATTGAGCAAGTTATGTAATGTTGGACTGTTGATAGTTGTAAAAAATGAAAAAAATATGTACAATGTATGTAAAAGGGAAAAATGTTAGTGTAGTTTGTTTTCTTTTCTGGTGATGTATGTTTGCGTGTGTCTTAAATGATAATTTAACGAAAGTGTTTAAAAAATGTAAATGTACTTGAACCCTCACTAGGACTGTTTGTAGCTGAGAGACATTCACCAGCAGAACACAAACTGATCTTAACTACATATGTTAAACGACAAGGGCAGCAAATCTGCCCCTGATGTATTTTGTCTCACTGTGCCACTTCCCATTTTCTGCTGATATATGCTGCTCAGCTGCAGAGTTGAGAAGCTAGTTGGTGCAGAATTATAAAAGCACACACAGACAACCCTTAAAATGAAAAAAAAACTATCTACAGTGGAGTTAATGCAGTGCAGGCAGTTAAAAACATTATCTCTACTTGTGGTTGAGGTGAAATTGCTTGAGCACAAGTCACCTAATGTAAGAGATACTAAGGAACATAATGCCAGTCACTATTTTCTGTAAGAATTCACTTCTGGTATAATTTCTAGCTGTGTGCCAACAGTAATTCCCTTCTTCTTTTTGTTTTATAAATGCTTTTATTAAATTATCACTTGTGACATAGGCAAACTTACATTTATATAAGAGCAATCAAACCATATTAACAAGTTTACATTTACACGTACTGTACATTACATATATTGTTATATATCATATAATCTAAGCAACGTTATATCAATTGTTCAGTGACTGCCTTCTCTTAAACCTCATTCCTCCTCCAAAACATTTTCTGAATGAATTGTTCCAAAAATGTGCATTTTTGTAAACAAGAAACATCTTTAATAAATTATCACTTATGACACAGTAAATCATACATTTACATAAATGAAAACAAATCATATTGACATATTTTAGCTGCAAACATCATACATCATTTATAACCTATCCATTCATTGTCAGTCAGGCATTACATAGCTCATTCAAATTCTGCCTTCTTTTAAACCTCATTCCTCCTCAAAACATTATTCTGCAGGTATTGTTGCAAGATTCTAATTTTTTTGCTATGTAATTTGCTCCTACCCTT
The DNA here is from genome assembly GCF_019279795.1 of Protopterus annectens. Taxonomy (NCBI): domain Eukaryota; kingdom Metazoa; phylum Chordata; order Ceratodontiformes; family Protopteridae; genus Protopterus; species Protopterus annectens. The sequence continues at coordinate 847,488,611 of NC_056726.1, read as the reverse complement.
ATCTAAATTTCTAATTTCCAGTTGTTTTATCTCTGTTGCTGCAGTCACTACTTCTAGAAAGGTTGGTTTAGACTTTGATTTCCATTTTCTTGTAATTACTTTTTTGGCAGCCACCATAATTAGACTCATCAAGGCTTTAGTATGTCTGGGAAATCCCGATTCTGTATCATAGCTCAAAAAATCATTTCCTTAGTTGTACCAATTTGTTAATCAGTATTTCTGATAGTATAGTCTGCAGGGAATTTTTAAAAACTGTCAACTAATTACACTCCCAAAAATATGTTCCCAATTGCCTCTTTCTTCCCCATCACACCTCCAACATTTGCTCTCTACCTGAGAAAAAATTCTTTGGCGTCTACTTTGGGTATAAAAATACCTATGTAAACACTTCCAAGCAAAGATTTATTTATTTATTTATTTTATTTTTGTTGACCGGGCTAGTCTAGCTGGATACATATCCATTTTCAGCAGAGGCCCGGGGAGAAAAGCTCCATGCACAAATACATTAAGGCATTAAAAACTTAGAAAAAATGACTATCTTAAATTATACAGCATAATATGTAAAGAAAGTAAATTTTTTGAATACTGTACAGAGACATTAGAGTAGATTTTGGAGATAAACATGTCTTAATTCAATAGAGGGGTTACAAATATAATCAGGCAACAGTTAAACATAGTTATTAAGCATCAACATTCATTTGAGAGAAAAATAAAACCAATAAGTAAGAAAAGAAAAATAGAGACCAGGAAGGACAAAATGCAGGTAAGAAGGGGTTAGTAGTTGATAGTCAATGACTTTCAAGGTGGGGTATTTGTTATAAAGCATGAGATGAGTGGGGAGAAAAAGTGAAGAGTATTTTTCAATCAGGCTTTGAGCAGGGACAAAGCCATTGTCTTTTAGGTAATGTTTGAGGTGTTTCTTAAAGAGTTGTGTAGATGAGAGAGAAGTGAGTGTATTTGGAAGCTTATTCCAGATTCTACCAACAACATTGGAAAAGAGTGAATCTCCTGCTTTGTTATTAGATATATTGTTGCCAATCTGTAACTTATTAGCTGAGCGTAGTGTTGTAAGATTTTTGTATGGGGAGATCAGATTAGATAGGATAGGGGTGTTGGTGGGGTGGTGCAGAATTTTTTGTGCAATCAGCAGTTGATTGTATTGTAGTTGGTTTTGTAGTTCTAACCAACTGAGTTGTTGAAGGTTGAGACAGTGGTGGGTTCTATAAGGGGAGCCAGTGGCAAATCTAGTAATATTATTGTAACTAGTTTCCAGTTTGGAAAGGTTAAGCTTAGATAGATTGGTATAAATGGCAGAAGCATAGAACAGGGTAGAAGTAAGCTGAGTCTGGGCAATAGATTTCCTAGCTAGTGGGGTAAGGAAGGGTTTTATTCTATACAGGGAGCCTAGTTTTTTATTGATTGTTTTTATAGTATTGTTAACATGGACATCGAAGCTGAGGTTATGGTCAATAGTTATGCCGAGGAGACGAGCAGTAGAGTCAGGGGAAATACAAGTACCATTGTCAGAGGTAATGGTAAAGTGGATATGTGGGGATTTTTGGGTGGGAGTAAAAAGTAAAAGTTTTGTTTTTTTGGGGTTAAGGAGGAGGCAGCGTTGGGTAAACCATTTTTCTACTTTGTTAAATACAGTTTAGATCAGGGTCTGGAGGGAGGAGGAAGACTTGGCAGTACAGATAAGCGTAGAGTCATCAGCATATTGTATACAGGTGGTTTGAGGAAAAGCAGTGTGGAGATCATTAATGAAAATGGAAAAAAGAAGAGGTCCTAGGATAGAGCCTTGGGGTACTCCAGTGTCCACTGGGAGGGGTGGGGATAGTTTATTGTCCCAGAGTACTGCTTGATTTCTGTTTTCAAGATAGGATTTAAACCAAAGGATTGCTTGTTGGTCAAGATATTGGGCTTTTAGTGCATTGATAAGTAGGTTATGATTAACCATGTCGAAGGCTTTTGATAGATCGATAAATAGAGCAGATGAGAGAGAGTTGTTGTTTCGATTCTTGTTAATACAGTCAGTAAAAGTTAGCAGGGCAGATGTAGTGCTATGAAAGGGCCTAAAACCGTGTTGGCAATTAGCAAGCAAGTTATTGTGGAGAAGGTGCTGAAGTAGTTGATGGTGGATACATTTTTCCATGATTTTAGCTAAAGGGGAGAGTAAAGCAATTGGATGGTAGTTGGAGATATCAGTGGATTTACCTCCTTTGTGTAAGGGGATTATATGGGAGATTTTCCATAAGGAAGGGATGTAACCTTCTGAGATAGTTCTGTTTATAAGGATAGAAACAGGGTATGCGATAGCTTTAGCAGCAATTTGAAGGTATTCTGCTGGGAGACAGTCAGCAGAAGGGGTGCAGGGTTTAAGTTTTTGAAGGAGTTTGCAGATAAAGGTAGTTGGTACTGGTTGTAAATGAAAGGGGGGCAGAGAATCATTGGTATGTTGTGTAGGAGTGGGGGTAGGGGGTGATAGTGTTTTAGTAAGGGTTTGAATGGCTTCAATGAAGTAGTTGTTAAAAGCATTTGCTATTTGCAGAGGGTTGTTATGGGGGATAGAGCTGGGAGAAGGAGTTGTAGCCTGGCCTGGTTTGAGAAGTTTATTAATGCCAGACCAAAACTTTTGAGGATTTTTAGAGTTTGAATGTTGAAGATGGGAATAATAGTTCTTTTATCTAAGATTATATCTTTTTTGATGGCATTTCTTAACTGTTTAAAGTAGAGGTGATCTGCTGGGCATTTGGAGGTTCTCCATTTTGCCCAAATTTTGTTCGTAGGAACATTTTTCTTTGGTTTGTTTTGTAAGCCAAGGAGCTATTTTGGTCCTGACTCTGGAGGAGTGAATGGGAGCATGGCTATTTAGAACTTGAAGGAATGTAGAATTAAAGAAGGAGATAGCTTCATCCAGATTGAGTAGTTTTAGTAATGACCAATTGCAGGCTTTTAGTTCATTGATAAAGTTCTCAGATTGGAAGTGTTTTTAGATCGTCATTGATAAAATTGTTGTCTTTGGGGCTAGATTTCTTTTGCTTAACTATGTAGGTTAGAATATGGTCACTAATGTCATCTGGGAGAGATCCTGTCAAGTAAGTTTCAGGGTGACTATTAATTAGTATCCAGTCAAGAGTAGTTTCTTTAGTACTAGGCTTATGGATTCTAGTGGGGGTATTTATTGTTTGAGTGAAACCAAATAGATTTATATGGGTCTTAGGGTTGGAAGAATTGCATAAGGTCCAGTCTATATTAAAATCTCCTAGTACTATTGTTTCTTGAGGAAGGTGGGTGGATAGGCTACTAAGTATGTTTTCTAGGGTGGTAATATTATTTCCTGGAGGGATATATGAACAGATTATATAGATTGATTTAGAGCTATTTATTTGGAGTTGAACAGTAAGGGTCTCAGCATTGGTATTTGAGGGTAGTGCTACATCACAGGGAGAAACAAGGAGTTCAGATTTGAACAAGATTGCTATGCCGCCGCCCTTTTTTGAAGTGCGGTCACGTCTAAGGATATTGTATCCAGGTGGGATTATTTCTTGGTCATGAGTAATAGGTTTTAGCCAAGTTTCTGTTAGACAAAGAATGTCGAATGCATGGGCTTGAAGGAGCGCATGCAGTTGGCTAATTTTGTTGTTGATACTACGAATATTAAGATGTGCTATTCTGAGGGAGTTATCTAATCTAGAAGAGGAGGAAGCATTGTTATGCAATTGTTTTGTAGATTGACATTTAGTGGGGATGGGCCAGGATTAGGATGAATGTCTCCACCTGTTAGTGGTGTTGGGCCAGGATTAGGATGAATGTCACCACCTGTTAGAATGTTTTTGGATAGTATCAAAGAAGTTTTTAAGATTTTATTAAGTTTGGGTGAGCTTAACCTATTGAGGAGGTAAGTAACATGAGTACATCTATGGAACTTGGGATGCAGATAAGCTGAGGTAGAGGTAATGTTACAATGAGAGAGGCAGTTGGGAAGTAAGGTTGGGAGAGTTTGTAGCTGGGACACTTTATGGGCCAGCACATAATGTTCGTAGGCAGTGAGGGTATAGGTTGAGCTTAGAAATATAAATAATAAAGAAGACAGAAAAAAGTATGTAAGCAAAGGTTTATGTGAGTAGGCCATTTGGAATGGCAGAGTAAGGTTAATGTAAAGTCAAAGGTGGTTTAGTATATAGTTGAAGTGTAGGATAGGTTAATTGATATGGTATAGAAGGATAAGTAGGTAGAGGGGTAGGAAAAATATAGTGATAGATGTAAGAGTAATGGCTATAGCTGCGGAGAATGGATAGAGGAGATGAGGGAGTGTGCTAAGCAGAGGAGTAAGAAGGAGAAGCTATAGAAGAGTAGGGTAGGTTAGTGCTGATAAGGTATAGAGATAAGGGGAGGAGTTTATAACTATGTAGTTGTGGTGTTGTGATAGGAAGTATAGTAGGTGTGGTTTGTTAAGTATAAATGTAACAGCACTGGGGGTGGGTGGGAATTGGGGGTAGGGTAGGGGAGCGGAGTGAGCCCGTAGGGCGAACGGAGCGGGATACAGCAAGTAGTGAAGGAGACAATCAGTAAGCACCCCAGACAGAGAAGATGAAGCAGGTGAGTGGCTTCAAGTGGAGCAGGTATAGTTGTAGACCAAGGATAGAGAGAGGAAACAAAATTGCATACTAGTCTGCTAATGGTAGACAGTGATAGGAGTAGAGGTTAGGGGCAGTGAAGGAGAAATATAGGAGTGATTATGCAAGAGGGTAAGGGAGGAGAAGCTGGAAAGAATAGTGTACAGGGGCGAATTAGAACAGATGGAAGGGGGGTGAGGGTAAAGTCCTGGTTAGACTGCCACCTGGTGTTCAGTGGTTGTATAACAACAGGTGACAGAGGGCAGAAAAAACTAGTAGGGAAGGCTAAGGAAAGCAGTGAGTGAAGGAAAGAGATAGACAATACTGGACTTGGAGAGGACTCTGGCTGCTAGCATTCCTGACTCAGGGGCCAAAGGTAATTCAGTGCAATTGCAAAATACAGCTGTGAGTAATTATCAGTAAGGGTCATGTCATAGGATGTACTTTGTAAAATACTGCACAGGCCGTAGTAAGGTATTGGGACAGCACAGTAACTGGATCCAACTGGACACGGCTTTAAATTGTTGAGGGTATCCTTAATGGCCAGGTAGGTTCCTTAGTGCAGAGTAGTGGATGGTGGGTTTGTAAAATACTGCACAGGCCGTAGTAAGGTATTGGGACAGCACAGTAACTGGATCCAACTGGACACGGCTTTAAATTGTTGAGGGTATCCTTAATGGCCAGGTAGGTTCCTTAGTGCAGAGTAGTGGATGGTGGGTTTGTAAAATACTGCACAGGCCGTAGTTAAGGTATTGGGACAGCACAGTAACTGGATCCAACTGGACACTGCTTTAAATTGTTGAGGGTATCCTTAATGGCCAGGTAGCTTCCTTAGTGCAGAGTAGTGGATGGTGGGAATTCAGATAGTAGGGTCTGGGTCAGGAGTGCACAGCAGCCAAGTAAGATAGCAGAATAGTAAAGAAAGATCCTAAATCTTCTAGACTTAGTTGCATATTTAGGAGTCAGATATGTATCCCCCCATTGTTTCTTGAAAATTTTTCAACCAAACTCTCTTCCCTATCCTTTCTGACCTCCTCTGATTGATTCTTATAGTTACCATGCAATATTTTTATATACTTTACTAATTATTCCTTTTTTTAACAGCAGCTTCTGAACTATATTCTACCAAAAACTCTACCAGTGTGGGTCTTTCATTTAGGATCCTCCTGTTTCTTTCTATTTGCCTATCTTCTGATATCAATCCTTGATAGGGAGGGTGATCTCTAGCCTGCAGTCCAAATAAATTCTTGGCCTCTTCCCTTTCTGTCTCTAATTATTTGTTCCCAATACCTTGGCTCATTTGCCTGTTTTCTCCAGTAAATTCCAGCTGCCTCTTGCCTATTGTTTGCATCTTTTATTGCAGTCATCCCTATCGACAGAATCTCCTTTCTCCATTCCCATGTTCGCTTAGTTCTTACAATAGTTTCTGCTACTTGATGAATATAATATTCTGTATGGTTATTGTGATTCTCCTTATGTATCTGCATCCAAAATCCCAGTCTCTTCTTGTTTCTTGAGCTTCCTGCCTGTTTCATCATCCCTTTCCTTTTTGAATTATAGCTTTTTGCTTTGTATAGGCGCCTTAACTGTGTAGCTCTAAAGTACCCCTTCAAATCATGTAATCCCAAGCCACCTTGTTCTGTTGGAAGGATCAGCGTATATCCCACTTGACTCTTGCCATCTTTCCCTCCCAGAAAAAATCCTTCAACTCCTTATTTATTGCTATCCACAACTTCTCTTGTGGATGATAAAAATTTGTCTGACCTGTGTATAAAGCTAAAGGGACTAACACATTTTGAGTGCATGTACCTTGCTAACCGTATTCATAAAACAGAGCTTCCAATTTCTCAGTTTTTGTATTTTCTTTTGTTTAGTCTCCTAATTAGTAGAGCATATAAAATATGATAACTGTAAGAATAAATCAGAGGAGGTTAGAAATAATTGGGAATTGATAAAGGAGATAATGTTGATAGTGATAACTGCAATTAGAGATACAGACAATATGAAAGATGAGGCTGCCACAACAGGGTCCCCTTCAGTCCATACTCCTAAGTACTTCATGTTTTCATATCTCCATAATGTTTGTATTGCTGAAACAATTTTTGTATGGGTAAGTAGTTTACAGCTATATTATTTGTTTTATCTTCATTAATTTTGTAACACAAAAAGACTTCAAAATGTCCCAAAATGTTCCACAACACTGAAATCTCCTTTTTCTGGTTTAATTGGGTGTGAAATAATGTCATCTGCAAATAAAGTCAGCTATTCTCAACTACCATACCAATTATATCCTTGAAATTCTGAGTCCCTTATTTTCTTTGCCAGTGGTTCTAAACATAATGCAAATAACAAAGGGGAAAGAGGACACCCCTTTCTGATTCCTCTGCTCCAACAGAACTTATCAGAGAGGAAGCTACCCACTTTGTCATCTCAGATGCCTCATAAGTTTTCCTAATCCACCTTATAATTTTACCAGGGATTGTAAATGCTTCAGTTGGCCTACTCATAAGATTCCCAGTTTACGCTGTCAAATGCTTTCTCTGCAGCAAGACACATAAACAGTGGTATTTTCTTATTCTGTCTGCTTTCCTCTGGATCATCATTGTTCTATTAATGTTGTCAAATGTTTGCCTCCCCTTCACAAAACTATATTGATACATATCTATCAGTTTTGACATCACTTTTTCCATTCTTTTAGCCATTATAGACTTAGACAGTTTATAATCATGGCTTAGAATTGAACTGGCTCTGTATGAAACTTGGATCTGATGGGTCTTTGCCTTCTTTAGGTATTATAGCCACCACAGCTTTCTTTAGGTATTATAGCCACCACAGCTTTCTTCCAGGATGTTGGTGCTTGTTCTCCTCTTAAAATAGTGTTAAGCAAAACTCTACAGATCTTTTATGTTTCTACCCTCCTAGCACCAAAATTTCCACAAGAATACCATCTATTCATGATTTTCTTGTAGATGGCTATACAGTAATTCCCTTTTTCTGGGAGATATCGTCTTTCCTTGAGTTGGTAAGACCATGGAGTTGGTATGTATAAGTTCTGGAGCTGTGGGAATTGCTTCCACATCACTGAGTGCAGGTAGGGTCACCCCCTTTAAAAAACACTGGCAATTAACTTTTTATCACTTCTATGTTTCTGATATTGTTTGTCAGCATTTCTGATGCGCATTGTCTTGCTGTGAGCCATAGTAGAACTGCCAGATGCACACAACTCATATGCCCACCCTCACACAATGATACACCAGTCAGTAGAAAATGACAGAACACCTGATCTGTTCATTACCATGCTATGGTAATGATCCAACTCTGTTGTCATGCTTAGTGTATGAATTATTTATGAACTGCACTTTGTCGTTATGGTAGAGCAAATCTTCGCAGGGAACAGATAGTTAATAAGGTATGTGTCTGACACTTTACCTTATTAAATTGTGTTCCCTGATGTACTGTATTGCACTTCAGTACCAGAAGCATAACTCATTGCTCAGGAATGTTTGAAGAATGAGATTGCATGGTGCACATCCTATACTGTACACTACTGTGTGCCATTCATAAATGAACACATTGCCTCACCTGTAGCAAATTCTTACAGTTGCTCCAGTGGCACAGTCTGCTAGTGCATGGTACTTATATGGCAATACTAGAGCAATACTGAGGTTTACTCCGCACCATTCAGTACTGTGACTCATGACAGTGACTTACATTTACTGAATGTCAGTGTACTTAAGGTAGATTGCAGATTTTGTGTACATATCTGCACACTATTTTTTTTCCATTCTCCATCCTGTTCATGAATTCTGGCATTGTCATTGTGCACGTCTGGCTGAAATGTTAATCACAGGTTCATAGGGAAGTGTTGGGCTAGCTGCCTTTGTAGGCCATTTTAGGTCAAGCTTATTTCTCCAGTGTGAGAATCAAACCTTTTACCTTGTGTTTATGAGGTAAGCACGTTAACAGTTATGGCAGTCCCCATCCTCAAATGTTTGTACCATCATTGCAGATATACATGTAATTCGTTTGCATAACTGTAGCTGCATATAGATAGCACATCAGAATGGGTCCTGATGGTACTGCCATAGTCTAAACCCTACTCCCAGACTTCTCACAGCTATATACACTTTAGATAATTTTTAATCATGTTGCCCATTTTTACTGCTGCTATGTGCATTCCAGAAGAAAACATGTTTAGACTGTCTTTTGATCTAGTAGCAGTTACTTGGATGCCAGTGATTTTGTTGCACTCAAAGGTGTTCGTACATATTAGACTATTGTGCGAACATAGCAGCTGTTACTTTGGTACCAGTGCTTTTTGTAACACTCAGAGATATTCGTACACTCATTGACCATAACGTCAGTGTTTGGGGCAGAATTATGCAGTGACCATACATGCTTACAAAGCCTAAAGATAACTAAGCTGAATATCTGAACCAACACAAGATTCCAGTGTAAGGACCTTCTGTTCTATGAAAGCAGTCTAGTAATTATTTGAATTTCCAGTAGGCTGAAATAATTCTTCAGAATACACTTTTTTTCAGACTACTGTAGGTATATACTTTTTATGTGTATTCATGTCAACTCGCCAAAGAAAATTTCAGCATGTGACAGTACTCCAAAAGTAAATACTTTAAAACTACTTTTTAGCCAACATAAAAGTGTGTGCGTGTGTATGTGTATACATACATACATCTCTCTCTCTCTCTCTCTATATATATATATATATATATATATATATATATATATATATGGGAACGTATCACTTCACCTAAAACTCATTTCACCAAGACCAAATCACCTAAAGTTCATTTCACCTAAAACTCATTTCACTGACAAGTAGTACTCTAATGCAATTAAAAGGTATATATCCTTTTCCCCACTGTAGTGCGATCCTGGTGTTAATATATATATTAAGGGGGTGTGGGGGGCATAGCCCCTCACATTAGGGGGTGTGGGAGCGTAGCGCCCCACCTAGTTGACTTTTACCAAATAATGTACAACAAAACCAGACAACATAAAACCAAAATAATTGGGGGGCTGCGCACCCCACACCCCCTTTAATACATATATATATATATATATATATATATATATATATATATATATATATATACTAACACCAGGATCGCACTACAGTGATGAAAAGGACATATATCTTTGACTTGCCTTATTGTACTACTTGTCAGCGAAATGAGTTTTAGGTGAAATGAACTTTAGGTGATTCGGTCTTGATGAAATGAGTTTAGGTGAAATGAATTTGAAGTGAAGTGATACGTGCCATATATATATATATATATATATATATATATATATATATATATATATATATATATATATGTATGTATATATATATATATATATATATATATATATATATATATATATATATATATATGTATATATATATATATATATATATATATATATATATATATATATACATATTTATACCGGTCTACTTCGTAACAACAAAAGACCAGAAGAACGAAACACAGAACACCGAGACGAAAACAACGAAGCCCCAGAACACCGAAAAACACGTAAGTTTACAAAACACACACAACACACAAAAACACACACACAACTGCCCCGCACTACTAAACAAAACACCCTACACTAATGATAGGCGGGGGGACAAGCCCCCCTGCTCCCCCCACACACCCCCTACTATAATATTCTAACTCCGAGATCACACAGATACACAAGCCAAACACACACCCACATAGTACAGTCCCTCACACACACACACACACACACACACACACACACACACACACTTACACCTTACACACAGCATTTCCCCTCACAAATACACTCAAACACACACACTTACCTACAGCAGAACATGAAAAGCACAAATTCAAACTCCCATAACATCGGGATTTTGAATTTCATGCTTTTTGGTGTTCTGCGGTTTCATTGTTTTTGTCTTGGCGTTCCGGATTTCGATCTTCTGGTCTTTCATCCAACTCAAGTAGAAAATGCCAGGTTTTTGTGATATAAAAAAATGAGACCACAATAAATCATTTCAAAACTTTTCCCACCTTTAATGTGACCTATAACCTGTACAATTCAATTGAAAAACAAACAAATCTGTTGGAGGAAAAAATATAAGAAATAAAAAAACGTACAATAAGCTGGTTGCATAAGTGTGAACACCCTTAAACTAATACTTTGTTGAAGCACCTTTTGATTTAATTGCAGCGTTCAGTCTTCGTCGGTACACACTTGCCATCAATTAAAGAGACTGATTAACCCCAAATAAAGTTCAGCTGTTCTAGTAGGATTTTCCTGACATTTGCTCAGTTGCCTGTTCAACAAAAGCCATGTTTCGTAGACAGCTTACAAAGCATCAGAGGGATCTCATTGTTGAAAGGTATCAGTCAGGAGAAGGGTACAAAAAATTTCCACAGCATTGGCTATACCATGGTACACAGTGAAGACAGTCATCAAAAAGTGGAGAAAATATGGGACAACAGTGACATTGCAAAGAAGTGGGTGTCCCTCCAAAATTGATGAAAAGACAATATGAAAATTGGTCATGGATGCTGCCAAGAGACCTACAGCAACACTGACTGAGCTGCAGGAATTTCTGGCAGGTACTGGTTGTGTACTACATGTGACAACAGTCTCCCATATTCTCCATATGTCTGGATTATGGGGTAGGGTTGCAAGATGGAAGCCTTTTCTTATTCAGAAAAACATTCAGGCCCAGCTAAAATTTGCAAAACAATACATTGTTTCCCAAAAGCATGAGGGAAAATGTGTTATGGTCTGATGAGACCAAGGTTAAACTTTTTGGCCACAATTCCAAAGGAATGTTTGGTGCAAAAACAACACTTCGCATCACCAAAGAAACACCATCCCCATGGTGAAGCATGGTGGTGGCAGTATCATGCTTTGCTTTGAGGTTGCTTTTCTTCAGCTGGAACTGGGGCTGTAGTCAAGGTGGAAGGAATTATGAACAGTTGCAAATATCAGTCACTTTTGGCCCAAAACCTTCAGACATCCGCTAGAAAGCTGAAGATAAAGAGGAATTTCACCTTTCAGCACAACAATGGCTCCAAGCATACATTCAGATCAACAAAAGAATGGCTTCACCAGAAGAAAATTAAAGTTTTGGAATGGCACAGCCAGAACCCAGACCTAAATCCAATACAAAATCTCTGGGTTGACCTGAGGAGGCCTATGCACAAGTGATGCCCTCGCAATCTGACAGATTTGGACCACTTTTGCAAGGAAGAGTGGGCAAATATTGCCAAGTGAAGATGTGCCATGCTGATAAACTCCTACCCAAGAAGACTGAATGCTTTAATTAAATCAAAAGGTGCTTCAACAAAGTATTCGTTTAAGGGTGCGCGCGCACAAAGTACTAGTGTAAGTGTGTGCACATTTAGGCAACCAGTGGATTGTACATTTTTTTTATTTTTTATAATTTTTTTCCCTAACAGATTTGTTTGTTTTTCAATTGAATTGTATAGGTTATAGGTCACATTAAAGGTGGGAAAAGTTTTGAAATTATTTATTGTGGTCTCATTTTTTTATATCACAAAAACCTGGCATTTTAACAGGGGTGTGTACACTTTTTATATCCACTGTATGTGTATATATGTGTATATATATATATATATATATATATATATGTGTTTTATGTGTATCTATATATTTATATATATATATATATATATATATATATATATATATCATCTGAACCCTATACTAAGCTCCTTGGAGTAATTGTTGATGACCAATTCAAATTTGACATCCGTATACATCACTGTATATAGAAAATATGCTTATATCAAAAGTTGGATCATACACATCGACTCAAATACCCATCACTAAAGGAAAAAAAACAAGGCTGTCCCTTATCTCCCTTATTGTTTACTCTCATAATGGAACCATGGGCTAATGATATACGAGGAAATAAAAACATAGAAGGTTTGGAAATTAGTGACGAAATAACTTCTAAAATTCAGTTATTTGCTGATGATCTTCTCATCACTACTAAAGGAGATGATTCTTCCATAAAAGCCTTATTTGAAGCTGTTAACACATTTCAATTTATATCTGGACTGACGTTCAATGATAATAAAACTAAGATCCTACCTATCTATTTAAACAATAATAAGAGAAACATTAACAAAGACACTAACAAATGCATTACAGATCAAATTACATATTTAGTCATCATTCTTGCTAAAGATATTAAATTAATCACAAAACTAAATTATAATAGATGTTATGCAAATATTCAAACTCTATTAACAAAATGGAATACAATTATATTTACAACTGAAGAAAGGTTAACTATCATTAAAATGATAATCCTTCCTAAAATTCTCTATATTATACAATCTATTTTAATACTTCCCAGTAAAGTTTTCATTAATAAGATCAATTATCTGTTATTAAAGTTTCTTTGGTTTCTCAGGAAACCTAGAATAGCACTCAAACATCACCTTCATAGTTGGAACAAAGGGGGCATAGCCTTTCCTGATTTGAACCTTTATTCTAATGCAGCTATTATTAGGTCCAAAGCACAACTTTTAGATACACCGTATTAGGCCAAATGGAAAATATTCTGGGAATCCTCAGCTATGCTATTAATATCAAAACCACATCCATAAAATTAGAATCAATAAACCCAATATTATGGATACTTAAAGATTACTTCATGTTACACAGCATTCTCAAACATTCATTTAGCTACTTACACAACATACTAATACATTTTAGAAACTTTATATTTAAACACACTAAGTACAAGGAACTTTTTTTTACAATTTTCCCGATAGCCTTTACTCAAGACTCCTTACAATCCTCAGATAGAGATAAAATTACCTTGCTTAAACAAAAAGGTCTTTTGTATTAGTTTCAACTTATTACAGATGATAGGGTGAAGGATGTAGATCAGATAACAAGTGAATATCAGTTAGACAACTCCCTATGGCTTAACATGCAATCCCTCAGACTATTCTTATAAAATAAGATGGACCCGATCACTTCTGCTAATAAACGGGTCACTAGTATACTGCTAGATTTCTTTAATTCAGTTATTCAACATAAACAAACTTATTCAGACAGCATGTCATTTATTTAAAGACTTAGAAACATATTGTTGTCCTGCTAATTTCTGGAACCATTTTTATACAGTTAATAACACACTTCCAAGACATCTAGATAAAACAAATATATTAGAATATGCAGGGAAAACAACACTTTCACTTAAATGGAAAATATATTCCTGGAGATTTTTATATAGATCTTTCTACACTCCTCAACTAATGAACAACATTAATGGTAAACTAAATATTTGCAACATATGTAAGTCTAACACAAACATTGACTGGAACCATATGTTTTATGACTGCCCTGCTTTAAGTGTATTTTGGGAAAACATTAAAGAACTCCTACAAGCAATATTCACATATAATTTTATTTTGACCAAATCATTAGTACTCTTTCACTACACCCATACCTGGTTGTGTAAAAAAGTTAAACATTCCTTACTTTGGGCAATAATGGCAGTAGCCAGGAAAACTACAACAAGAAACTGGGTATCTGAATTCCCTCCTTCCTATGGAAGTTTGTCAATTGCAGATTGCAACTATGACATCTAGAACATCTAGAAAAACTTATAATTATCATATATGGGTTAATCTACAGAATCTGTTGAAAAGAGATTGACAATGATATCATATAAATCAAATTTCAACTTCTCCACGTTATGTATATGGAATAATCAAATACTAGGCAACTTAATGATATTCAACAGATGTCTTTGTATATAGTTTTAGTAATTTCACTTTATTTGTTAAACATTGTTATGTGAATGCTTATGTGAACACTTAATTGTAAATATCTTTATGTTAAAAGAACATGTAATTGTTTATATTTATTTCTTTAAAATCAATAAAATTGTTTAAAAAAAAATAATGGAGTTTCATACTTATAATTAAGAAAATGCACGCTGATGCAAAATGTCTTGTTCTATTAAACTTTCAAGTGAAATGGAATAATATTTAAAAAGTATCACTGTTTTGGGGCATGTGTCCACCAATTAAGTTGGACTTTGTCTAGAATTCTTGAGGGAAGTTGAGAGCTATCCTATCACAGGTGGCATGAAGGGGGTTCACCCTGTGCAATAAAAAAAAAAAAAAATATATATATATATATATATATATATATATATATATATATGGGTGTAGGACTATTCACTGTGCACAAATCACTGAAAGCTCAATTCATTGAAAACTCAATTCACTGAAATATATTTCACTGAAAGTTATATATGGCCTCTTCCCCACTGTAGTGCGACCCTGGAGTTAGTGTATATAGTAAGGAGGGGTGAGGGCACCACCCTCCACATCGCGGGTTGTGGGGGGCATAGCCCCCCACATAGTTTGCATATATATTATGGTCAGAAAAGAGTAACTTATTGGAATTGCAAATATCCATGTATATAGTTTAAAATATTTAAAATAGGTGGGGGACAGTGCCTCCCACACTCCCCCTTACAATATATACTAACTCCAGGGTCGCACTACAGTGGGGAAAAGGCCATATATAACTTAAATGTGTTTCAGTGAATTGTGTTTTCAGTGAATTGAGCTTTCAGTGAATTGTTGATAGGTAGGTACTAGGTTATTGGCCCTAGGGCCTATACAAGCCTAGCCAAAAAGGTACCCTGGCTTTTGCCACCCAAGAAAATTATTTTCCTGTGCCCCTGTCAAGCAGAACCACAGAAGTGATCCCCGGGTGAATTTCTTATTACCCATCCAATCATCAAGATTTTTCTTGAAGAGTGCTAATGAGGAACTCTGTTTGACATAGATAGGTAGTCTGTTCCAAAGTATGGAAAGTCTCTGGGACAGGAATCTATCCCTCCAGCATGTTTTGTTTATTGTGGTGACAAGGTTTAGGTCCCTAGAGTATGTAGCTCGGAGGGATTGGGATTTCTTTAAGTGGAGCATGTCCAACAGCTCTGGGTTTGACATAGCTTTGTATGTTAGGCAGAGATCGCCTCTGAGTAGGTAATATGCGATGGAGTAAAGCTGGAGTTTTTTGAGACGGTCTGCGTAGGGCATCTGTTTGAGGCCAGTAATCCTCTGTGAGGTATTTTTGTGGCCTTTCCAGTTGTTGTAGATGTCTTGTGAGGTACATACCAAAAGGGGCATTATACTCTATAATGGGTCTAATGAGTGATGAGTAAAGGGGAACAATGACCTCTTTTTCTGGATGAGAAACCTTTTCTGATGAGGTGTGCCATGTAGAAGGATTTCCTGACCACTGTGGCAATGTGATTATCAAAGGAGAGACTGCTGTCCACCTGTGTCCCAAGGTCTCTTATCACACTTTTGGTGTTAGGTAGACTACCGCCTATGTGGTAGTTCATGGGTACAGAGGTTTTACCAAAGGGGATGACAATGCACTCTTTGGCATTTTGATTGAGACCATGGCTTTGACATCAGGCATTTGTCTCAGTGAGGCCCTTTTGTAGGATGTCCACATGGTTCGGAGTTTCGATTATGGCTCCTAGTTTGCAGTCATCTGCGAATTTAGTTAGCCAAAGACCTTCTGTGTTAGCCTGTACTTCAGAGAAGTAGATACCAAACAGGAGAGGACCCAGGACTGAACCATGTGGTACTCCACTTGTCACTGGTCTGAAGTCTGATTTGGAGTCTGCTACTTTCACAGTGTGGGTTCTGTCAGTAAGCCAGTTGGCAACCCATCTTGTGACATAGGAATTTATACCTAGTTTAGTGAGTTTATCTATAATTCTAGAGTGAGGGGTGGTGTCGAACACCTTGGCGAGATCTAGATAGGCTGTGTGAACCACCTTACCCTCATCTGTGGCTTTGGTGACTGCTTCAAAGAAGTCTGTCAGGTTTAGGAGACATGATCTGCCTTTTACAAACCCAAACTGTGTGGGGTCCAGAGTTTGGAGATCTCCAATGTCTTTGTTTATGAGTTCCATGATGATACGTTCCATGGCCTTGCAGACCAGGCTCGTCAGGCTAATGGGGCAGTAGTTCCCGGGGTCTGTTGTGGCCCCCCCCCTTTGTGGAGTGGGATAACCGTCGCGGTGCGGCATTCAGTGGGCACAAAGCCTGAGGTGAGGCTATGAATGAACATGGCACTTAGGTGGGGGTGCCAGCGCATTCTGTAGTTCATGTAGAAGGCAGCCTGGGATGTTGTCAGGTCCCATGGATGCTGTGTTCTTGGCTTTTGAGAGTGAGTTTTTTACCTGTTCTGCCGAGATTAAAGGAACTTTGCATTCTTCTGGTATAAAGATGGGCCCTTTAAGGGGTGAGAGGGTGGGGGTAAAGTTAGCGCTGAACCTATCTGCCAGGATGTTGGCAATATCAGTTGGTTCTGTATATTTAGTGTCATTGTGCTGTAATGTATATTTAGTGTCATTGTGCACAGTGATATGAGTTTCAGTGAAATGTGCTTTCAGTGAATAGTTCTAGACCCATATATATATATATATATATATATATATATATATATATTGTTGTGTCTTTCGGCTTATCCCGGTTAGGGGTCGCCACAGCGGAACTCTGGTCCGCTAATGTTTGGTAGTGGATTTTTACATGCCGAGTTACCAGCCCTGATGCACAGCCTTCAACGAAGGCACGCCCATTCACGCATGCCTCCACACAGAAGACGCTCTAGCTGAGAATCGAACGGGTTGCTGTGAGGCGACAACGATACCGCAGCACCACTACCACAGGTTTTATATATATATATATATATATATATATATATATATATATATATATATATATATATATATATATATATACACATACATATACATATATATATATATATATATATATATATATATACACACACACACACATATACACACACATACACATGTATATATATATATATATATATATATATATATATATATATATATGGTGCGTCTCTCTCTCTCTCTCTCTCTCTATATATATATATATATATATATATATATTTAACATTTGCTGACCGGGATAGTCCGACTGAGCTTGAGCCCTATTACAGCGGAGGCCCGGGGAGAAAAGCTCCACGGTACAAAGTATACAATGACAATACCGCCTTTTTTGACAATTTCACAGCAACGTATAAAATGACAAGCTTACTAGAGAGAGAAGAAAATGCAGAAGAAGATAAAAATAAGTCTAGAACAGTAGTAAAATCAGAATAGTTAAGTGAGGATCAGTGGGGGGGTGGAGTTATCAGATAATGGAACAAGATAAAAAGAGGGGAAAGAAGAGAAGCAGTTAATATATGAAGTAGGAAAGAGAAGGCTATCAAGAAGGGTGATTGCAATGACATAACCAGCACAGTTTAGGCAATTTGTAAGAGCAGTTTTGAAGTTATGAGACTGAATAATATTTCTGAAGACTAAGTGAAGCTTGTTCCATTTTTAAGCAGGATTGCAGCTGTAGAGGTTATGCCCTAAAGATTTTTTCTGTTTATGAATTTGGAAGAGAAATTGATCTGAGCTTCTGAGGGAGCAACATGGCTTGTAGAGCGAGACAAGAGAAGAGATGCTAGGGCAGGAGAAAGGTTCGTTTAAGACAGAGTGGATAATAAGCAGTTGAGTATACAAGAAGGAAACTCTAACCAACTGAAAGAAGGGACAGCAAGACAATTGTGAGATTTCTGGGCAGACTACTTGCAAATCTGGCAACTTTGTTGTAAGTAGTTTCCAGTTTGGATAGAAGAGAGGACTGTATGTTGGTAAGAATATGAGAAGAGTGGAAAAGGTTAGGAAGAAGGTAAGCATGGGAAAGTGAGATTCTGCAGTTAGTGGTAAGGAATTTTTTGTTCCTATATAACAGGCCAAGTTTTTGGTGGGTTTTCATTATACTGTGTATATTTATCTAACACAAAATAAAATTTAACACTCGTTGTGTCTGATTTCTTTTGAAGGATATGACTCATACTTGCACTTTTTTATTTTACTGTTGCCGTTGCAAGTGTACATTCATTATTGACGAATATTTATTTTACTTTTTTCACTTACACATTCTGTTACTTATTTGCTTTTTCTTTTGTTGTGAACTTTGGTTATATTTTACTTTTTACATGAACTCTTCTCATATTATATTTGCAGGTTATACAGATGAATTAGTTTGCTTTTTCATTTTTTTTTTTATTTTGGCTTGTATCTTGTATTCTTATTATTAAATAATCATCATGAAAAATCAGTGTAGCTTCATGCTTGGAAAATAAGTGCACATTTCTGAGATTTTTTTTTTCAAAGAAAATGCAAAGCAGTTTTTACCATTGTTGTTAGTGTATCCCTGGTCTCACATAAATGAAAAACACTGTTTTTGTTTTTCAGGTACGGCTTGAAGCCCTGCATCATATCTCCTCATATGTATCAGAGATAGCAGTATTTTCCAAATCCCCTGGTCTATTGCTGACATCCCAGCTTCACTTCTTGATTGGCTGTTTCAATCTGTCACATGTCATACACACATCATCTCGATATGAAGAAAAGCAACATTACATGGTAATGTATTTCTCAAAGGTGATAAAATGAGATTAACATTATTTTTATGTGAGAAGTAAATAGTCTTACTAGTTAAAAATATAGTGATGTGAACTTTTTAAGTTATATTGCTGAAAGCAAGCTGACTGATAATAGATAGAAGAGGTACAGAATGTCTGAGAATGGTAGAAATTTATGGGGGCAAGTAGGACTAAGAGGGGAGGGCAGCCAAGGTACAGTGAGGAGGAAAAGTTAGAAAAAAACAGAAACTGCTTATGAGTGGATCAGCAGTATGATTACGGCTAAAAACCAGCACAGAAGTGCCTAGAGAAGCTAAATAAGTCAGTTCAAGAACAGAGCAAGGGGAAAGAAGGAAGAACAGCAAAATATCTTTGTGAGGATAGGGTGAGGTTAATTATTTTAAAAATTCTTGATTGTGGTCATATAAATAAAGAGAGGGAGATAAAGCAGATATATATATAGAGAGAGAGTTCCCAGAAAAGCAGATTAAAATCATTTAATAGCAGCTGCTTTTAACTTTATGGGCTGTAACAAGAGGTGCAGAAGCAGAAGGTAATGAAACAGAAAAAAAAAACTAATCAGACACTGTTTGGAGGTAAGTTGATTAATGTCTTCCATTTTGTCAATGGTAAAAGAGGAACAGATGTTAAAAAGCTGGCAAGTTTGTCAGCAGCAGTAGTTTGTCAAGAAATTTTAACAAACAGTATTTTCCAGAACAGTGTGAAACATTTTGGTGGGTGTTAACAACAGGATTATATTCCTCTTTGATAAGAAAAGATAGCTGAATGACAGACAAGTTGATCCACCTAATACATGGCATCTACAAGTGAAGCAACAAAAATTAAAGGCAGTACAGTAAATCATTTATACAGGTTACGCACAGATGGAATGAAGCAACAGGGATACTACATTTAAATATACACAGGACTTAAAAGCTAGTAAGCAGGCTGTAATAACCAAGTGGTAAAACAAATGTGCTTGAAGTGCTTCATGAACTCCAGGTAAAGGGGAAGAATTAAAAAATGTGTGTGTGTGTGTGTGTGTGTGTGTGTGTGTATATATATATATATATATATATATATATATATATTTATGTGTGTGTGTATGTATGTATAGATGTGTGTGTGTGTATATGTATATACATGTATGTGTGTGTATACATATATATATATGTGTGTGTGTATATATATATATATATATATATATATATATATATATATATATATATACACACACACACACACACACACATATGCACACATGTATGTGTCCCCTTAGTATCTCCTTCTCCTGTCCAACTCACTGTTTAAGAGCCCTCAGATCAGAGGTCTCTGGAAGTTTCTGCATTGGATCCAAAGGCAATCTGTTCTTTTTTTGAGATGGTTCCTCTGAGCCTACCAACAGGGAGCCTTTTGGAGCGAGAGACTGTTGTAGCCAAAGGATCACCACTGGGTCTGAGGGGTTGCAGTTGAGGCTGAAGCTTTCAGAGCTGTTTCTTCCCCTCAGGGTTTTGGTGCTGGATAGCTCAGGTCCGACTCCTGGGTCTATGTTAAATCCGTGAATGCTGATTCATCACCCCTCTTTAAGCGAAAACTTAAAATCCCGAACATTCGGAACAGTGATTTTTTTTTTTCCCCAGGGAAAAAAATCACTGTTCCACCAAAGGAAAAAAAAAAGATAAATAAATATGCCAACTCCAAGATCACACCACAGTGGAGGAAATGGCAAAGTACCGAAAACAGCCCAGGTATTTTTTTTTTCCCCTTGGAAAAAAATTGCTGATCCGAGTGTTTGGGATTTTCAACTTTCGCTTAAAGAGAGTCGATAAATCATCATTCACATTTTTAATCATTCACTGATTTAATATAGACCCCGACTCCATCCTAGGGTGGAGTCCTGCAGTGATTTCAGAAATTTCAGTTCTTGTACAGTCGACTTCTGTCTTCCCAGGCATTCTGCCTTTGAGGTTGTGGAGGGGGCTTTCTCCCTGACTAAAGTAGAGACAACCCTACCTCATCTGGTTCTTTGCTCAGAGCCGCATCCATCCTTTCCACTAGGACAGCCAGCCCAAACTAGTCTTCAGCCAGTCCATCAAGACATTGTCATCTCTTCCGATAGTTTCTCAGAGCATCCCCTTGAGGAAGTCCCTCAAAAGAGAACGTGTAAGAAGAGGTACTTAGATTACCTCAGAATCTTTCATGGAGGACACCGATTTTGATGAGGGGGTGGGTCCCCCAGATCACCACCTGAAGACATCTCCTTTGGAGACATCCTAGAGCTCCTGAAACAAAAAAGTGGTTCTTCCTCTGAGACTCCCTCCCAGAAGGAATTGGTGTTCCTTGAGGCTTTCGGGTCTGGCTTGTCTACTTTTTGGGTGCCCCCCCAGACTGATGAGCTCATTGACCTTGTGCAGCAATGTGGATCCTCGAACATCTACATTTATGGTAGGTACAAAACTGTACTTTTCTCACCAGGTATGGAAGGAGCCAGTGCTGAAAAGACCTGACAAGATTTTAGCTCTCCTAAAAACCATGCACACTGGAGCAAGGGGATCCTAGTCGATGGCATGGTTGTGGCTACAGCCATAGAGAAGGAACTGGCAGAAAAGAGTTCTTCTGTCCATCTCCCTAACAGGGAGTCCAGGGCTTTGGACAGATTTGAGAAGCTTGTGTATGTTTCAGTGAACTTTGCCCTTGGGTTGCTGAATTACTTGGCACATTTTATGAGGTTACAAAGAGATCTAACCAAAGAGTTTGCCAAATCTCTTTCTTGGTCCATGTCATCCAAGGATGGAAATAAAATCTCCTCACAACTGGCCACCCTCCAGTGTATGTCACATATGTCCATAAGGTTGATCTCTCGTGTAGCAGAAGGTACTTCATGGTCTGCTAGTTCAGGCATAGTTGTCAGGAGACATGCCTGGATGCAATTATGTGAGTTTGTGGAGCCCTTTAAGTCTGTATTCATCAATGTTCCTTTTGATGGATCTTCCATGTTTGGTCCCAACGTTTAAGACATGCTCTCTAGATGTGAACAAGAGGGAAAGACCCTGAATGCCATGAGTGTATGTTTTTCGACCCTTTAGAGACCATTCTCTAGGAATCAGTGAGGGTGTAGAAAAATGTGGTTTAAAAAATCACAGGGTCCTTTTTAAATTCATGAGGAGATAGTTCCCCCGGGGCAGAGGGGGGAACTCGAATAGAAGATGCAGAGGTGGCTCGCATAACCAGGGCTTCAGGGATTCCTTCTTGGCTTAGCCCTATCACTGCTTCTGAAAGGAGGCCCAACAGTTCCAATCTGGAGGCAGTCTGAGTCTCGGCACCACAGAATCTGGTTAGCTATTACAAAAGATTCCTTGGTGGAGAGAATCATATCCAGAAGTTATACCATACCATTTTCTCTAACTCCTCCCACCAATGTGAAGAAAATTCCCAATGTTTCACCCAGTCAGAGGTAAGCGGCATCTCTAGAAATAAGAAAGCTGCTAGAAAAAAAAGAGTTGTTCAAGAGGTACCCCCAGACCAGAAAGGATCCAGTACTTACTCAATATTCATCTTGGTGCCAGAAAGACAGGGGACTTGAGACCAATTCTGGATCTCAGCAAATTAAATTAGTTTCTACAGTACTCAGTGTTTGGGGTGGTCATGGTTCAGTCCATTTTGCCTCTGCTGCAAAAGGAGGATTGGATGTGCCTGGTAGATCTTCAGGATGCATATTATCACCTCAAAATGAATAGGTGCTCCAGGAGATACCTGCTCTTCTGTCTGGAAGCCAGGCATTACCACTGTAGAGCACTGCCCTTTGGTATCACCACATATCCCCAGGGTGTTCACGAAATGTATGGCAGTAGTAGCAGCTCACTTGAGACTACTGGGATTATGAGTGTTCCAATATCTATATGACTTGCTCCTAATTGCTCCATGAAGGCATCAACTTCTGCAGGCACTACTTGCACCAGTTGTGTGTTCATCTGGGAATCACTGTCAATTGCAACAAATCTCAGTTCACATCTAGAGAGAGCTTGGAGTTCATAGGAGTTCATCTGGACACGATCAGTCAAATAGCCTGTGTTCCCTGTACTCAGATACAGACACTGAGATCCCAAGTCAAGAAAGGGATTCAGAGTTCTTCTCTTCCAGTCTGATTAATCTTGCAAGCCCTAGGATCAATGGCAGCAGCTGTCACCATCGTTTCTCTGGCCAGGTTCCACATGTAGAGTCTTCAGTGGATACTTTCTTTCCATTTGTCCTTTCTTCAGCATCTGCTGACCACTACACTCGATTACAGAAGCATGCAAAAGGTATCTTCTTTGGTGGATTCATTCAAGCCAGATCTGTAAAGATTGTTTGTTTGTTCTTCTTGTGCCCATGGCCATGGTGACCACAGTCACCTCCCAGTTGGGATGGGGGACTACTTAGTAATTACAGCCTCAAGGTACTTGTCTGTCCAAGGAGGCCAAGACGAATATCATTATACCAGAGATGAGAGCAGTCCTCCTAGCATTGCAGGCCTTTCAAGACATTCTCCCATCTGGGACAGTTGCCATTCAGACAGAAAATATGTCAGTGGTCTGTACATCAATGAACAGGGAGGAACCAGATTTTACTGTCTTTGTTGAAAAGCAATAAGAGTGTGGCAGTGAGCAGTCTCTTCCATTCATTTTCTAATAGCAACAAGCATTCCTCAAAAAGCCAACATGATTGTGGACAAACTAAGTAGGTTCATTCTAATGCCTCATGAGAGGTCTCTCAATGTGAAAGTGGCGGAAAGGATTTCCCATCAATGGGGCCAGCTGTTCTATGATCTGTTCGTCTGTCCCCTCAACCACAAATGCAGCAGGCTGTTTACCCTGATTTATACTTACCCACCATTGCTCCTCATTCACAAATTTCTACAGAAAGCATTCCAGTTGAAGAGCACAGTCGTCCTCATTGCACCCTTCTGCCCTTGTCAGATCTGGTTCCCCTTTTCTCTGGCCTTAACGTCTACATCTGACTGTAAGCTGTATCCAACTTCAGAACCCCTGTCTCATCCAGATTTAACGGGCCTCAAACTGACCCCATGGCTTCTGCAGTTCCATTGATTAGCAGACAGCCCAGGCCCTACTCTCCAGTTCATAATATCTTGTTATCTTCTCATAAAGCTGCTTCTAGAAAGATTTACAAAAGCAAATGAAAGAGGTTTGTTTTCTAGACCCTTAGTAAGGTCTTGGACCTTCTTTCAGCTTCTGTGCCATCTATCCTTGAATTTTTTGCTACAATTTTCAATGCAAGTGCTTTTTTCAGCTGATAAAGTATAATTAGCTGCCATTGCTTTTTTTATTTAATGTAATTTTTTTAACGCAAGTACTGTGCAGTACCCAAGCAGGCAAAGAGATCACTGTATATAATAAATGTAAACGTGAGTTTAATTTATATGCAATATTAGGTTTATCTGTCTAGAACATTATGGTATATAGTAAGTAGTTATATATGTATTAATGTTTTGTCGTATTAAGTCTTATGTGATATCTACACATTTGAATCCGGAGATAAGGAATTTCATTCAGTTTTTGTACTTGTGTGACTCTGAATGACAGTAAAGGTTACTTTGACTTTGATTTCTAATTTCCACATAGAGAGAATAACTCTACCTTAGCTTCTTCTAAACTAAGTAAAGCCTTTGTCAAGGGAGCCTTTTTTTACTTAGACTTCCATTATAGGATCCTGCTTCTCTTTTGGATTTAACTATAATGATTCAGGCCTTGACACAAGCTCCCTTTGAACCTTCAGCCAAAGGAGAATTAAAATTTTTATCCAGGAAAACCATTTTTCTGGTCACTATTATATGAAGTAGATGAGTTTCCAAACTCCGGGCTCTATCTTTTTAGCCTTCTTACCTGTTTTTTCACAAAGACAGGGTATCCTTGCAGACAAATCCCTCTTTGTTGCCTAAGGTAGCTTCTGAGTCCAATATAAACCAGGTCATTAATCTGTCTGCATTCTTTCTTAACTTTTCAAATAAGGGAGAGTATATGCTCCACCTTTTGGATGCGCATAGGCAACTTCGCTTTTATCTTCACACAACTAAAGACTTCAGGAAAGCTGGCCAACTATTTTTTTTCATTTTCTCTTAACAGATTGGGAAACCAGTATCCAAAGATACCATGGCTGATTGGTTAACTGGATGTATTTCCTTTGTTTATGGCAAAAAAGGTCTATCCCTATCCAAGCTTCCTAGAGCTCATTCCACAGTGTCTATGGAAGTTTCTTCAGCCTTTTGGTCAAGGGCTTCCCTCGATGACATTTGTGCAGCTGCATATTGGACTAATTTTCACAAGTTCATTGCTCATTACACATTACATTTGATTTACAGGAATAGTCTGGCCTTTATTTACTAAAGGAAACTTTTCTTTACTAAAGGAAAACTATTGTGGCCTCTCATTAAAAAAAAAAAAAAAAAACATTTGATTAAGCCATGGCATTAATCCAAACCTTCACCTATGCAAAAGTAAAAGAAAACATTTCAAGTCTACATATATTATAATCAGTGCATTGTTGTATCCCATCCACCATCCCAACAACAGATTGCAGCCTATTAGCTTAAACATATGTTTGTCCAGTCTTGCTTCTCTTTTTACATTGTAATGCCTACATTTCTTAAAACTAAAAAAGAAAAAAAAGTATGTGTTTACTTTAGTATCTTTATCACATACAACAGTCATGACGGACCGGAGGTCCGCTGTGGCGACCCCTAACTAGGAAAAGCCGAAGAAGAAGAACTGTTAAGAGCAAAAATAGTTTTACTTACTGTTATTTTCTCTTTTTTTCCCTTTTAGGGTCTTTTCAAACATTAATGACATGAAGTGGGGTATATGTCTGTCAGTCTCCCCACAAGTTTAACAAAATCAACAAAAAGCCAATCTTTCTCAACATCTTTTTCTTGTAAAGGTATAGTTCACAAATGCAATTGATGCTTTATTGTCTCTTGTTTGCATGCATACATCTTTTAAAGCTTCAAAAGGTTTCTCCTAAGATAATATTGGTAACCTTCTTTTGGCCCAGACAACAGTTGCTCTTCCTTCTTCTGAAAATGGCTAATGGCAGTTGCCACAAAAGTCCCCTTGTGCTGGATTTTAATATTCTAAGAAAAGGGGTTTCTCATTCACCCCAGCTTAAAAAATATTCATCTGACAACCTGGATTATAGAATTTTAATTACTCTCAGGCACCTATTTTCTGAGGACCAGCTGCAGGTATTAAATGTGGCTGAAGAAACCTGCTACTAGAAAATCCTCCTAAGTCCCAGTCAGTTGTTTATTGTCTGTGCAGGTAGGATGGGAGAACCATTATCAGTATGACTCTATTTCCAAATGGTTATCCAGTGCTATACTATTTTGTTGTTTTCATTGTGGAAAGACCTGGTGGCACAGTGGAATAGTAGGTAGCTTTGTTCCCTCACAGTAAGAGATTCTCTGATATGATTATCGGTTGGGGTACCTTCTGTGTGGAGTCTGCATGCCCTCCCACTATATGGCTGTTTTTTTTTTGGTTACTGTGGTTTCCTGCCACATTCTAAAGAGATTCAGTAGGTGAATTAGACACACTAAATTGGCCACTAGTGTGTGTGTGCCTGCATATTTGTGGCATGAAAGAACAGTGAAAGGGCTATGCACCCAGTGGTGTGAACATGGGTTGTAAGTGACACCCCGACCCCATGTGCAAAAATGAGAAAAAAAGGTTGTGGGTGAACTGATGGATTATGAAAGGATCTCCCCCACTATGGTGAAAGCTCTTTCTGTGAGAGCTGTGGATACTTCCAGAGTTTTTAGGAAAGGGGTGTAGTCTACAAGTATTCTAAAGGCTGAAATGTGGTCATCTTTACACACCTTCACTAAGCATTATAAAACTGAACTTTCCATATCAGGAGAAAGGTTTGCTAGAACTGTTCTCCACATTCAGTGACTCTGGCCTGTCTTTCTCCTCCCAGACTATCTAAGCTTTAGTAATCATCCCATGTAGTGTAGGCTACTGCAACAGTGATCTAATGGTTATCTAAGTAAAAGTACCTTAACAGTAGATGTCCAAATAAATCACTGTTGCAGTACTCTCCTTCCTGCTCCCCTTCAAGTGCATCTTTTCTTATTAGAGATTATTCCTGCTTTCCCATTCTGCTTTCTGTTTCATTTAATGTGAAGTCAGTATTACTAATCAAAATACATTGCTGCTGCACCATATTTTTATGATTTCTTTCTCTTTATTATAGTTCTTATGACCAGAATCCAATTTAATGTCAAGTTTGTGTTCAGAGGCTGGACTCGAATGCTTGTTAAGCAGGCCTTTTTTACAATTGTTTCCTGACAGTTTGATTTTAATAGTACTCATCTCTTCCAGTAACCCAAGTGGCAAGTTGACAAGAAAATACCCTTTCTGTCTCATTCTTACGTTTCAAAATAATTATCCAGCTAATTAAGGACCATTCTTTTATAAGCCATCTAAATCCAGAGAGGAAAAATCTAGAAAGGGCCAGTTTAAAGCGAAATGGCATGAAGTCCTCAAAAGTAAGTCCAGTGGATCACAAGTGATCAATTCTTGACTGCCCTTACCAAATCTCCCTACCTACCTCCCCCACTCCAGCCTACCTCAGAAGTTTGCAGGGAAGCTGTCTCTCTTCCTTCCAGTTTGGAAAGCTGTTACCACAGACTCTTGGGTACTAGTTTCAATCTCTAATGGGTATCCATTTTCTATGCCCTCAGAATACCACATATTCAGAAAAAAAAACACATTATTCTTCCACTCATCTCAGATCTTCTTTGGTGGAGGGGTGTGTGTCATAAATCAGTTTCTGTAGCTCATATGGGGAAAGGGTTTTATTTAAGATTTTTTTCAAGAACCCAGAAAAGAGGATACTTGGGGGTCTGTTCTAAATCTTTCCCAAATTAAAAAGATTCTTCCAGAATTCAAAATGTTTACACACAAAACCTGATACCCTCTTCTCTCTTTTCAAGCTTATTTGGTTGATTTTGAAGGATGCTTATCTTCACCTTCCTATTCACAAGAATCACACACTTCTTAAGATTCTGTGTTTTGGGATTACATTAGCAGTTTACTTCTTTACCATTACCATTTGGACTGTCTGCCTCTTGCACTCAGTAATGGAGTACTATAGACTTCGAGGCGTACACATTCATCCTTAACCTGGACGATTGATTTCAGCTCCATCTAATCAAAAAGTATTATCAGCAAATGACTTCAGCAGGGGAAATTTCCAGAACTCTGTTTCATGGCCTTATCAGTTCTGATGATTCATCATGCTAGACTCTGCAAAATAATGATACAGTGGCACTTTGTCAGTATGAGCCAACACTCCCATACAACCACACAGAAAGTGCAGTTCTCTGTTTTGAAAGGAAGAAGCCACTTTGTAGACAATGTAGTAATTCCCTTGTCCCCTACAAGCCCATGCCAAAACATACTTCATACTTTTCTTAACAAGTATACTCCCAAAGCATCAAAGTTCATAGTTGGGTTGAGATCACAACACAGAAACAAGAATATCATTCTCCAAGAGATGATGGCTCTTATCAATGCCATCAAAGCTTTAAAACAACTTTGGACTCCAGCCACATTACAGATAATGGCATACATCATCACAGTGATGTGGCGCATACAGAATCAAGAGGAGACAAGATCTTACTGCCTTTGCAGCCAGGCAGTGATAGCCTGAGATTTAACCAATGAACACAACCTATTATTCCTGGCAACTTCCATTCCTTCAGAACAGAATACAGTGGAAGACACTCTGAATGGATCCAGGACAGACCCTCATGAAAGGACACAGAGAGGCCTTCCTGCAAACAGTCCACCAATGAGGAATCTCTCAATTAGATATTGTTGCTTCCAAACACACAAATCTACTACAACAGTTCTACAGAAGTCACTGCAAAGAAAGTAGACTGTTTTTAATTTCCTAGATGGGAATGTTTCTGTATGCTTTTCTCCGACTTTCTTTTTATCTCCAAGGTTCTTCAGAAGTTAAGGAAAGACCTTTCAGAGATAAATTTTGGTGACTCCCTTTTGGTGCAGGCAGCACAGGTTTGCCCTTATAATGCAGCTGGCCACTGACACTCACCAGAGATTACCACACAGTGTGGACTTGCATACACAGAACAACCAATCGCTGATTCATTCAAATATTCTAACCCTAAATCTAACATTTTGGATGATAGAGTTTTGATTCCCTTAAGCACCTTTATTCTGAACACATGCTACAGGAACTTAAGGAGACATGAAAATCTACCACTATAAAATCTCACTTATGCAAACTGAAAAGATTTTCTCTTCAGTGCCAAAACAAAAAACAGGACCCATTACAAGGAAGCATGATCTATTTAATTCTGGTTTCATGTACACTTATGTAAAGGTACGTATTTTAGCCACATCCCCCCCCAATCTTCTTTTTCTTCATCTTCTTTTTCAATCAGTTTCTTAAAGCAGTACTGCATGTTAGACCACTAAAGAAAGAGGACTTACTAGAAAAGCTAAACTAAGATCCCTTTGAACCAACAGCCAGCTCTTCTCTAAAAATGTTTAACGTGGAAGACACTTTTGTTGGCAGGCTTAACGTCCGCTTAAAGGGTATCCAAGTTACAGGCTCATATGTGTATTTAACCTTTCTTGGTCTTTCACAAGGATAGAATGAGTCTCAAAACCAACCATTCTTTTATGCCAAAAACAGTCTTTGAATTCACCCTTAATCCAAATAATTCAAATGCATTCCTTTTTTCTAATTCCTGACATAGGAGAATTAAGAATTCTTCATTTCTTAGATGGTCATTGACAACTTAGATTTTATTTGCATAGACCTAAAGGCTTAGAAAAACAAATCAACTTTTTCTCTTATGACAAGAGGTAAAGGGAACAGACCGTTTCTAAGCAAACTATTTCTGTCTCTTAATGTTCACTTCTATAGTCTAGACATGTCAAGGACCTGTCAGATAATGTAAAAAGCACATCTGACTAGGGCAGTTGCTACCTCAGAATAATTTTTGAATGGAATGGGCACTATGACTTTCACAGACGCTATTACACAGCCCTGTTCTCACATTTACCAGCTATTACAAACTTGATGTTTGTTCCAGAGCCAGAAATGAATTTACCAATCCTGTTCTAAAAGTCATCCTGTACTCTGGTTTAACTCCCTTCTTCTGTACTCAAAGCTTTGATAGTTGTCCCATTTGTGAAGAATACTGCAAAAGTAATATTATAAAGAACATAATGTATTTGTATGGGTAACTTACTGGAAAAGTAGATGTTTAACTAGATCACTGTTGTTGTGCAAATTCCCTCCCACCATCCTTACCTGAGTGGGGTATTCTGTCACATCTGTTTATTTCCCAGCGTGTATTCATTATAAAACTTGACTTTGCAGCTCTAGGCTTTAGCTTCCAATCTGGGGGACAAGAAAGCATTGAATGTTTTGGCACGTCTGTACATCCGTCTTATTCTAGCATGTCAGTTCATGCTAAGACTGTATGCATGGCATACTTGGAAGGAGCCTAAGCTTTATAGACAGGCAGGATGAATGGGTATTCTAGTGTATATGTATGACGTTTGTGTAGAATACAGTGATAATTCAGATATTTCCCATTATGGTAAGTTGCCTGCACACCTGCTCTCCCTGTCTACTTCAGCCAGAAACATAAAATCCCCCCAACAAAACTCAACTTTCAAATACTACCAAATGAATTAAGTAGGCATTTTTAAACATTAAGCTGTACTATCTCAGACTATACTTTATTTCTTTAATATCCTGTAGAAAGCTGTTCAATTGTTCTTCAGTAATATTACTCCAGACTTCACTCCTAATATTGTTGTTGTAATCATAGTGAATTATGTCCCTCTTGTTTTCACTGTTAGCAATTGTTTTGCTTTTTTCTTACTTAAAGATAATACAGCTTTCTTTAGCATCTTTATTAGGTTCCCCCATAACTGTTTGTATCCATACTTTATTTTTCATCATCACTACCAAGTCATGTGCATAATTCAGCATGAAAAGTAATGCCACTGTATTCTGAAATATCATTGCTGTATATTTTACCACTTTGTCCATCCCCCCATAACTGCATTCGTAACTGAGTAGAACAGTGCTGTGCTCATTGTGCAGCCCTTTATAACTCTTTTTCTGTGGTTTATTTTCTCACCAACCCATTCACCAATCAACAGTCTAACGTTTGGGTTCTCATATATTCTCCTAAAATCTGTTACATCCCTTGAGATGCTTTACAGCATCATAACATTCTACAGTTGCCCGTGATTAACTGTATTATATGTTTTTTTCATTATCATATACTATCACTGTCTTGTTTACAGTTTCCTTTATTCCATCACCTCTTTTATCAGTATTAGCATTTCCTTTATATTACGCCTTGACTCCGTGTAGTTTTTCTTGCATTATTTCACTTAATCTTCTCATTTCTGATAAATTGACATTACACAGCTTTACAGTTTCACAGGTCTTCAGTTTGTGAATCTTCTGTTTTCCTCCTTTTTCCACATAAAGTTTATAACTCCTTTAGAGAGTGGGCTTACTGTACATCAGTACCCTGATTGGAGAACGTTCTCCAGCAGGGTATTAATGTACAAGTAATGCTTGGTGAAAAACAAGTCCTCCACTTCATGGCAGTTTATCAAGCCGCAGTGGAACTCAGACTGAGAAAAACGAAACTGACATTATTTTAGACTCCATAAGCAGCATTACTGCTGTTTAATGAGTATAAAATGTCAAAAAAGAAAGACAAAAAAAAAAAGGTGTGTGTATGTATGCATGTCAGTGAAAGTCAGAGCGAGCAAGCTGTTATTTTACAATCGCAGTGCTTTTGCTGTTTAGCGAGTGTAAAATAAAAAACATTAAAAAAAAATAATATAAAGCATGTGTGAGAAACTGTATGGATGTATGAGAGTAAGAGGGAGAGAGCGCTCGAAAGAGTGTGTGTGAGTGTGTGTTTCTGTCTGCATGTGTGAGAGTTGTGTGTTTGAAAGCAGAGAGACTGTGTGTGTGTGTGTGTGTGTGTGTGTGTGTGTGTGTGAGAGAGAGAGAGAGAGATCTAGAGAGTGAGAGAGAAAGCGAGAGTGATGTGTGAGTGAAAGCATGTATGTAAGCAGAGGAGACTGCGTGTGCGAGAGCGAGACTGTGTGTGCGTATGAAAGCAGCTGGAGACTGAGACAGATTGAGAAAGAGGGGGAGACCAATCTTGTGTCAGTGAATGTGTGCATGAAAGCAGAGAGAGAGAGAGAGTGTGTGTGTGTGTGTGTGTGTGTGTGTGTGTGTGTGTGTGTGTGTGTGTGTGTGTGTGTGTGTATGTACCAATGGTCTCTGGTAACGTGTGATAGGGAGTGAAGAGAGAATGATCTCTGCCAGCCCACAGAGAATGGGCTGTCTGTAAAATTGCTGTGTTTTATTTATGTATTAAGTACCATTTTATTTTTAATATGTTTTGGATTTAAAATGCTTTTTCCAACACCATTAATATATACTACAGCAACTGTGAAACATTATGCGGAGGATGTATTTTACATGTGTACGTACCAATGGTCTCTGGTAACGTGTGATAGGGAGTGAAGAGAGAATGATCTCTGCCAGCCCACAGAGAATGGGCTGTCTGTAAAATTGTTCTGTTTTATTTATGTATTAAGTACCGTTTTATTTTTAATATGTTTTGGATTTAAAATGCTTCCTCCAACACCATTAATATATACTACAGCAACTATGAAACATTATGCGGAGGATGTATTTTACATCAAAAATGTATTAAAAAAATAAAATAGAACTTAAAAAAAATACGTAAGTAAAAATGCAACAATTTTACAGCAAGCCCATTCTCTAAGCTCAATAATGCCCTCCAGGGTGTGTGTTAATGTGTAATTAATGCCCTTCCAGGGGTGTAGAGGCCTTCCGTCTGTGGCATCTGGCCTCTCAACACCCCTGGGCGGACATTAATTACGTATTAACACACACCCTGTCGGGCATTATTGCTTATATAGGTCTTACCCTTGCAGTGCATTTGTCTTCATTCAAACCCTGTAGAAACCACTGCCATCCCTCTAAAATAATTTGTTTATAAACTCCCTATCCTATACCATCATATCCTGGTACCATATCTGTTTTCCCTTTCTGTATAGCCTTTTCCAGTTCTTGCAGACCTATCCTGTCTTGTACAATCTCCTGCACCGTTTTATTATGTTTTTTCCTCCGTGATTTAGCTGCAGTATAATCATTATTTCCTTCTGCTTCTTTAACACCTTCTCATTCTTGTCCTCAGATTCTTAAATTATTACTTTTTCTATATCTCACATTTTGCCTGAAAAAGGCATAATCTCTTTTTTATTGCCTTTTGTCAATACCTCTGCCTCTTCAATAAACATTTAATTATCATTTTATTAACTTCAGGCATACTTTTCTTTTTTTAAATATATCTTCTCTTTCTAATGCCTGTTCATAGTTTTTTGCACTTTTCTAGAAGCTTTTCCTTTCAAAATTGATGCCATTCCTTCTCAGTTTCTGTGTAATTTTAAGTTTCTGTCTATCCACATATCACCATTTTGTTCAGTTTTAATAAAATTTCCTCACTGTTTTTAATTCTGCACACGTTCACTTTTATATCTTTGGCCATCATCCTTCCAAAATAATAATATTTTCATCACCAAACTCAGACCATGTTCCTATATGGCATGACAAATCTTCTCCCGTTTTTCCTTGTCTTCTTCAGTAAGCGTACTAAAAAATATAATAATGCCTGTTTCTTAGTTATGCTTTCGTATGAGACCTGTTTCCCCTACTGTCATCAAAAAAGTGCTTATTGTTTGCCCGCATATTTTAATTCCACTATCCAGCTTTTTGCTTCATGCTTCCATGTCATAAATAAAATTTCATGCAACTGTAACACCCATTTTTACTGCTTCATACTTTTCAGTTTCTTCAAACAGCTTTTGTCTTTCTTTAACAGAAATGTGTTCATACAACACACTATTAATCTGATTATCTGTCCCATAATTTCATAAAATATAATCATACACTCCTTGCTGTCCCTTTCCTTTAGCCTCATTTATTTGAACCTCCACCTCTTCTCTTGACTTCCCCATCTCATCTTCCAGTCAACTTTTAATTATACTTCTCTGTGATCTTCTTCAGATGCTGCTTTGTGATCTTCATGTATGTTATATTGCCTGTCATTTTCCATTACTTTATCATCGTTAATGTTTTGTCCTTCTCTGCAGTCCTAATGCCAGTATTCCCTCCTTATGCATTTGTAACAGGATATTTTTTCAATTCTTTGCAATATACCTCCTGCCATCTGTACTTGACTGCATCTTCTTTTATAGCATTCATTTGTGAATAGGCATCAGTGCCACAAAAATAACATCTTTTCAGTTGTCCTGTGTATTTTACAATTCCAGGCGCTCCATCATTATTGATAACACACTGCATATGGATTTGTTTATACCTTCAACTTATTTTAATGTGACCCACATTTCCCATGGCCCAGTCCACATTTTTTTATTTAATCATCTTTATTGAATTATCACTTATGACATAGGCAGCTATACATTTGTACAAATGAAAACAAACCATAGGTTTATAGAAGATTACTAGGCTAATGGCTCCAGAGCATTTACAAGCCTAGCCATATTTTTTCCCTGAGTTGCCCCAATTGTCAGTGGTTATGTGAGTGAAGTTCACAGAGGGAAGGGTCTGTGTTACTTAATACTAACTTCCTCTGTCCAGGAGGGACATGGGTACCACTCAAGGAGTGAATTTGGGGTCACCCATACATTGATCTAGGTTGCATTTGAAGAGGGTTAGGGAGGAGCTCTATTTCACATAAATTAGAAGCTTGTTCCAGAGAAGTGGCAGTCTCTGGGAGTTGTATCTCTCTCTCCAAAATTACCTGTTCATGTCAGAGTTTAGGGTATGATCCCTGGAGTGAGTGACCCTTGTGCAATTTGATGTATGAATGTGTACCATTTCCATCAGGGCTGGGTCAGAGATTGCCCTGTAAGCCAGGTACAGGTCACACCTTAGCAACCTGTAGGAGACAGTATACAGTGACAGGGCTTTCAACCTTTCTGCATAAGACTTGTTTTGTGTATCCTGTAATTTCTTGGTGAGAAACCTCTGTGGTTTGGTGTCTGGTAAGGTACATGCAAAAGGGAGTACTGTACTCAATTATTGATCTGATGAGGACTGAGTATAATGGAATTATAACATCCTTAGATCTTGATGCGATGCCTTTACTTATAACGTGTGCCACATAGAAGGATTTCCTTACTACTCTGGATACGTGATGGTCAAATTCAGATTGCTCTCAACCTGAGTGCCCAGATCACATGCCACTGGTTCTACATTTAGGAGAGTGCTGTCTATAATGTAATTAGCAGAGATGTCAGCTTTCCCAAAGGGAATAATAATGCATTTTTTGCATTTAGCTTTTATCTTTGGCACCAATCATTTATCTGTGTTAACCCTGTCTAAAGTATAGTAACATCTTTGGGGGCTTAACGATTGCTCCCAGTTTGCAATAGTCTGTGAACTTGGTCAGCCTCAGGCTGTCCCAGGTTTGCCTGGACTTCTGAGAAGTAAATTCTGAACAGTAAGGGGGCCCAGCACAGAACTATGTGGTACTCCGCTGGTGACTAGTCTTTTGCTAGAGGTGAAGTCATCCACTTTGACAGTATGTGTCCTGTCAGTGCACCAGTTGGCTTATCCATCTGGTAATGTAGGGAATAACTCCTAATTGGGAGAGTTTGCTTATAATACCTGAGTGGGGGATTGTGTCAGATACCTTGGCTAGGTCAAGATAGGCGGTATACATGGTCTTTCTCATGTCCAGGGCCTTGTTGACTTTCTGGAAGAAATCAACCACATTTAACAGGCATGCTCCACCTTTAACGAATACAAACTGGGTTGGGTCCAGGGTTTGGGGATTACCTATGCCCTGGTTAATATGGTTCATAATGATTTTTTCCATTGCCTTGCAGATGAGGATAGTCAAGCTTATGGTCCTCTAATTCCCAAGGTCTGTTGATGGTTCCCCTTTATGCAGAGGGATTACTGTTGCTTTCCTCCATTCTGCCAGAGCAGAGCTATTTTCAGGCTGTGGTTAAACAGGGATCCAAGTCAGTCTGCTAGGTCATGTTGTTTAAAAGGCAACCTGGGATGTTGTCTGGTCCCACTGATGCCATGTTTTTGGCCTTGGAGAGCGCCAAGATGACATGCTCTCTTGAGATAATAGGCTGAAGAATGGTGGTAGGTATACTTTGGGAATGACTGGAGGGGATGGGGATGTTTGCTCCAGATCTGTTAGTTAGCAGGTTGGCTATTACCTCAGATTGAGTATGATTACTGCCATCTACAACCAGTTCAGCTCATAAATGGGTATTCCCTTTTAGATTTCAGCCATAGTTAAAGAATGCTTGTGATTCACATATTCTCAGTTGCAAACATTACACGTCACATTTAATCTTCTGTACAGTCACTGAAAATCCAGCATTACATATCTCACTCAATTCCTGCCTTCCATAAAACCTCATTCCTCCTCCAAAACATTATTCTTCATATATTGTGCCTGCAGTTCCCATATGGTAATTTGCTCTTACCCTTTTCTAAAGATCCCACTCACAGTTCTTTTATCTCTGTTACCATATTCACTACTACAAATATGATTGGTTTAGCCTTTGATTTCCATTTTCTAGTAACTGCTTTTTTGGCAGACTCAAGAATTTAACCTTACTATGTATAGGAAATGCAGATCCTGCCAACCCATTCCACTTCCAAAAATTATGTTCCCAGTTACCACTTTCTTCCCCATCACACCTCCAATATTTACAATCAACCTTATGAAAACTTCTTTGGTGTATGCTTGGGGTATAAAAATACCTATGCAAACACTTCCAAGCAAAAATCCTAAATCTTCTAGACTTTGTTGCATATTTGGGAGCCATACAAATGCCCTCCCATTGATTCTTTGTGAATTGCATATCCAGTCTCACTTCCCAATCTTTTCTAAGCTCCTTTGATTGATTACTAAAGTTAGCATTGCAGTATTTTATATGCCCTACTTCTTCTCCTTTTGGCTTTTCCCAATTAGGGCTCGCCACAGCGGATTACCTGTCCGCTCATGATTGGCAGTGGAGTTTTACGGTGTCGAGTTGCCAGCCCGGTGCCCAACCTTACACAGAAGGCGCACACATGCACACACTCGCACCTAGGGCTACTTTCGAGTGTCCAAGCCACCTACAGCATGTCTTTGGGATGTGGGAGGAAACCGAAGCACCCGGAGGAAACCCACCCGACCACAGGGAGGACATGCAGACTCTGCACAGAAGGCACCCCAGCTGAGAATCGAAACGGAGAACCTCTTGCTGTGAGGCGGCAATGCTAACCACTGCACCACCGTGGCCGCTCTTTATATACCCTACTAATTATTCCTTTTTTTAGCAGCAGCTTTTGTTCTAGATTCAACTAAAAACTCTACCAGTGCTGGTCTTTCACATAGGATTCCCCTATCCCTTTCTCTTTGCCTATACTCTGATATCAATCCTTGATAGAGAAGGCAGTCTCTAGCCTGCAGTCCAAATGTATTTTGGCATCGTCCCGTTCTGTTACCTTTCTCTCTCTGAGTGTTTTCTCCCAATACTTTGGTTCCTTTTCCAGTTTTCACCAGTAAATTCTTGCCCCCTTGCCTATTCTCTGTACCTCTAATTACACTCATCCCTATCAGCAGAATCTCCTTTCTCTATTCTCATGTTGGCTTAGTTCTTAGAATGCTTTCTGCTACTTTATGAATATAATTCTGTATGGCTATTGTTAATCTCCTTAAAGATCTGCATCCAAAATCCCACTTTCTCCTTATTATTTGCAGCCCCCCTCCCATTTCATCAACATCCCTTTCCATGTTGAATTAAAGGTTTCTGCTTGTGCTATGTATAGGAGCTTTAACTATGAAGCTCTAAAATATCTCCTTCAAATTAGGTAATCCCAAACCACCTTGTTCTATTGGAAGGATCAACCCATCCCAGCTGACCGCTGCCCTGTTCCCCTTCCAGACAAAGTACCCCAAATCCTTACCAATTGCTATCTACAACTTCTCTTGTTGGCATAACCATGTCCAACCCATAACTAAAACCAAAGGGACTAGAACATTTTTTATCACTTGTATTTTCTGTCCATATCCGTAAACAAGAGCTTCTAGTTCCTCAGTTCCCATATCATCTTCTGCTTAGTCTCTTCACACATATCCTTAGTTGTCACAACAGAATCCTTTCTAACCCATACTCCAAAGTACTTCATTTCATCATGTCTCTGTAAATGTGGGTATCACTGAACCACTTTGTGTGTGGGCATGCAGCCTTCAGCTAGAATAGTCCATTATGCTGAGACATTCTTCTCTGGCCTGATCAAGCACAAAATAATAATATCTGCCAATAAACAAACCATTCTTGACCACCATACTAATTATATCTCTGAATTTCTTAGTCCCCTACTTTCCATACCAGTGGCTCTAAATATAATGCAAGTAACAAAGGGGGGAAAGGCATCCCAGCCTGGCTCCATAGGAACCCCCCACTTTAATTTTCACCTGTACTCCCTCACATATCCCCCCAGTTAAACTCAACACTGTGTCAGGGGAATGCAGATGGCTCCATTGGCCCTCTCACAAAATCCCAGCTCACCCTATTGAATGCCTCCTCTGCATCAAGACCCAACAACAATAGTGGCATCTTCTTACACTCTACTTCCCTTAGGATCATCATTGCTTCATCAGTGTTGTCAAATGTTTGCCTCCCTCCCACAAAACCACACCAATCCCAACCCATCAATTATGGCAACCCCTTGCCATTCTCTTCAACACTTTCTTCCCTCCCACTTCCAACGTTCCATACGAATGACATCTTTTTCTGGTGACTTTCCTGTAGATTATTTATACATCACCATTTTTATCTCATCTCCTCTTATCCTGTTAATAATTGAGCCTCATCTGCCTCTAACTTTGGCATATTTAATGCTTCCACAAATATTTCCATTTGTGCTTTTCATTGATTTCCATTTTTCTCTGCTTTACATAGATTTTCACAAAATGTCCAAAGTATTTCTGATACCTTTAGAGGATCTCTAGTTATTTTCCTTGTTATAGGCTCCCTAAGCTAGGCCACAGTGTTTTCTACTTTCTGCTGCCTCATTTGTTGTGCTAAAAGTTTTTGTGCTGTGGAGTTGTTATAAAAAACAGTTGCTTAACTGCAGTCTTTCTAAATTCATGCATATTATCCAGGTAGTCCTTTATTTTAACTTGAGCACTCTGCAGTTGTGTCTATTCCTGTTCTGAGATTTCCCTTGTTCTGCAGTATTTTAACCTTTGTAAGTCCCTCTAAATATTTCTTGTTACTTCTTAACAATCTCTCTTCCTTTTTTTCTACCCTATGTTTAAACTCCATGGTCATTTTAATCCAATCCCAAAATGCATCTTTTGAAAAAAATTCTGTCTTCCTGATAACTCCCAAATAATTTCCACTACCCATTCATTAAATTCCTCTCTTTTTAACAGATAGGTGGGGAATTGTCAGTGTCTCATTTTTACTTTATTGCCCTATGTTTTTATCTGAGTTTCTTTTGTGTGTGATCTGAAATATTTATTAGATGTGTATCTATTTCTGTAACCCATTTGTTGTACCTTAGGGAATATCTAAATTCTCTCCAAGTTATTACTACTGCCTTCAAAAATTCCATGCCAAATATTTTTCATAAATGTATTCAAAAATCTATCCTCTTTTGTTATATTTGCCCTTCTACCCCCAGATACATCCTCTGTGTTGCAAATCAAATTCCAGTCCCTACCTATAAGTTAATATTCCCTGCTGAAAGCTGATTATTTCTCCCAGAATTTTAAGTCCATTGTAGCAGTTTTAGGTAGAATTTAAATACATGTCAGAGTAATCATCCTTCCTTGACAGTAGCCCTTTAGTACTGCAACTCTACCATTAGCTCTGTCTTTCTTCTTCCATCACTGCTGGACATCCTCTAGCAATTAATATAATTACTTCCCTTTTCTTCTGTACCAGATATTCCTCTGAATAACAATCATGAAATTCTTTCTTTATCAAATTCACTTGCTCGGTTCTTTTCAAATGCGTCTCCTGTAGCATACTTATTTGCACTGTGTATTTCTTAATATAGTTCATTACTCTTTTGTTCTTGCATGTACCTGTGGGACCATTCATGTTCCAAAATAATATGGAAAGTGGTGCTATTATGATAAGAAGTTATTGTTCCAACTGTTAATGTGTAACAGCTTTTTTGAAATGTCTATTTTCAGCTTTTGTGTTACATGCATGCACTAATGTGTGGTAGGTTGATCTTTTATACACTTGTTTCTTGACATGTCTATTTGAAACTATGTCACATCTTACAAAACTTTCTGTTTTAATGAAAACCGTCTACCAAAAAAAAAAAAAAGCATCATCCCAGGAATACCTTCATAACCTATTAACTTAATCCAATCTCACCAAACTATATACTTCTTCAAATAATGAAGTTGAACCCTTCTAATAGAAAACGTCTCAGATGGACAGTTACGCTCACAGGCTTTAATTGATCTATAGTTAAGGGTATCCATGCTATGAAGCATGATACAAACTGTGCTTCTTTGTACAATAAGAGCTGTCTGGTTTTGTCTTATCTTTTTTTCTCTCCCAGATGTAGGAAACCGTTTGAATGCTTTCAGAAAATATTAACTTTTAGCCTTAAAAATGTATTGCCCTCTTATCAGTTTCATAGAAACATAAAAAACAGATACATTCAGAGGATATAAAAAGTTTACACACCCCTGTTAAAATGCCAGATTTTTGTGATACAATGAGATCACAATAAATCATTTCAAAACTTTTGCCACCTTTGCTTTGACCTATAACCTGTATAATTCAGTTGAAAAACAAACAGATCTGTAAGGGGGGAATATAAAAAATAAAATGCGTACAATATGCTGTTTGCAAAAGTGTGCACACCCTTAAACTAATACTTTGCTGTGTGTGCATACCCTTAAACTAATACTTTGTTGAAGCACCTTTTGATTTAATTACAGCATTCAGTCGTCTTGGGTAGGAGTCTATCAATGTGGCACATCTTGACTTGGCAGTATTAGCCCATTCTTTCGTACAAAAGTGATCCAAATCCTTCAGATTGTGAGGGCATCTCTTGTGCACAGCTCCAGGTCACCTTACAGATTTTCTAATGGATTTAGATCTGGGCTCTAGCTGGGCCATTCCAAAACTTTAATCTTCTTCTGGTGAAGCCATTCTTTTGTTGATTTGGATGTATGCTTGGGTTCATTGTCATGTTGAAAGGTGAAATTCTTCTTCATTTTCAGCTTTCTAGCAGATGACTGAAGGTTTGGGGCCAAAAGTGGCTGGTATTTGGAACTGTTCATAATTCCCTCCACCTTGACTAAATCCCCAGTTCCAGCTGAAGAAAAGTGTCCCACAAGCATGATACTGCCACCACCATAAGGTTCTTTTGGTGATGCAAAGTGTTGTTTTTGTGCCAAACATTCATTTTGGAATTGTGGCCAAAAAGTTCAAACTTGGTCTCATCAGACCATAACACATTTTCCCACATGCGTTCGGGAGACTTGATGTATTGTTTTGCAAATTTTAGCTGGGCCTGGATGTTTTTCTGTGTAAGAAAAGGCTTCCATCTTGCAACTCTACCACATAGTCCAGATATATGGAGAATACGGGAGATTATTGTCACATATAGTACACAACCAGTACTTGCCAAAAATTCCTGCAGCTCCTTCAGTCTTGCTGTAGGTCTCTTGGCAGCCTCCCGGACCAGTTTTCATCTTGTCTTTTCATCAATTTTGTTGGGATGTCCAGTTCTTGCATTATCACTCTTGTCCCATATTTTCTCCACTTTTTGATGACTGTCTTCACTGTGTTCCATGGTATAGCCAATGCTGTGGAAATTTTTTGTACCCTTCTCCTGAGTGATACCTTTCCAAAATGAGATCCCTTTGATGCTTTGTAAACCCTCCGTGAACCATGGCTTTTGCTGTAGTACGCAACTGAGTAAATGTCAGGAAAACCCTACTAGGACAGCTGAACTTTATTTGGGGTTACTCAGAGTCTAATTGATGGCAGGTGTGTACCCAAGAAGACTGAATGCTGTAATTAAATCAAAATGTGCTTCAACAAAGTCTTAGTTTAACGGTGTGCACACACAACAACGCATTAGTTTAAGGGTGTGCAAACTTATGCAACCAGCATATTGCACGTTTTTTATTTTTTATATAGGTTCATAGGTTGATACTAGGCTATCAGCCCTAGGGCCTGTACAAGCCTAGCCATAACAATTCCCTGGCTATTTCTTCCCACAATATTTACTTCCCTGGACACCTTAATAACTTTGCTTGTTTTTTAATTGAATTGTACAGGTCATAGGTCACATTAAAGGTGGGAAAAGTTTTGAAATCATTTATTGTGGTCTCATTTTTTATATCATAAAACCTGGTATTTTAAAAGGGGTGTGTAAACTTTTTATATCCACTGTAATTGCCTTCCACTACAAGCTTCTCACGTTACACTGTGAAAATTTATTTGCTAAAGGAAACATTTTTGTTACATTCTGTATTCTCTTATTTACTTACTTCCACTTAAAGCATGTTGTTAAATCAAGCCAAGGACCTTAAGCTGGCCATTCCCCTATGCAAAAGTAAGAAAAGGTATATCAAATCTACTTACCCAACAACCCAAGATTACAGCTTATTATTTTAAGTATGCTTTTGTACAGACTTTCTTCTCTTTTTATATTGCACTGCCTACATTTCAAACTAAATAAAGAGAAAGACAGAAGAAAGGAGAGGCAACCGTTTATTTCAGTATCTTTATAGCACATAACTGAAAATGCTTTACTGTATAACATTTTCATAAAAATACTGAAGAACAAAAATTGTTTTGCTTACAGTTGTCTCTTTTCATCCTCTTCCCTTCCCTTTAACATTCTTCTAATCATTAATGACACGAAGTAGATCAAATGCTTTGAAGTCTCTTCCAAGTTTGACCAAATGAAAAAAGTTCAATATTTCCAGTTTTTCTTGTTCAACCATATTTCACAAATGTGATTGATACTTTGTAATCCCACATTTATTCATTAATTTCTGAGTTGTTGGTTTTCTTCCTGTTGATCTCAGTCTCCCAACTCCAATTTCTGGTTTATTTCCAACGTAGTCCCAGTTCTTCTAGTCAACTCCTGTACTTTTACTGCATCTCTCAAGC
The DNA here is from genome assembly GCF_019279795.1 of Protopterus annectens. Classification (NCBI taxonomy): domain Eukaryota; kingdom Metazoa; phylum Chordata; order Ceratodontiformes; family Protopteridae; genus Protopterus; species Protopterus annectens. Next base: position 847,445,170 of record NC_056726.1, on the reverse strand, counting down.
AGTTTCCTTTGGAACATTTGAAAAGATTTCACTTGCAAATTCTCTGTATGTCATTAGAGTATGAAGTAGAGTCCACTTCTATTTGATAGTTCAGTTTTCTTGGACAAACTTTTGTATTTTCACCTTTAGCCTGCTTTGTATCAAAAAATTACTTCGATCTGCCATGAAAAAAATATTGCGAATATAGTTGGATACTGCAGCTTGAATCTCATACCTGCCTCTCTACATTCCCTGATTGCTGGAATAAATTTGCTCCTCTTCTTCCTGGTGTACAGAGAGTAATCATTTTCCAAAAACACTGTCTCTAACGTTGCTCTTCTGCCACAGATTTGTCAGAATCAACTCTTTCTGCTGGTATGATTGTGTTTTTATTAATACAGGTCTTGACTGCTTTCTCATGGTCAAGTTTGTAGCATATACACAATGTGCCTTTTCAGTTAACAACTCCTGCTGTGGAATACCAGTCCTGTTGCTTATTTGTGCTTTCATAAAATTAATATGGTCTGTTCATTCTAGTTTCTGTGATACAGCATCTGTCTGTAAACTATCCCACTCTTAATTTAATAGGATTGTACTAGGCTAACTCCCCTTGCGAGCCATTTTAAGCCTAGACAATTATCCTTTGTGAGACTCAAACCCTGCACCTTGTGTTTGTAAGGCAAACACCTTAACCATTAGGCCACCCTCCCAATCCCTAAAGTATTTTCTTATTCACTTATTTCTCCATAATAGTTTCTTCCTCTTTTTACAAATATTTTCAGTAATGTATTCATATGCCTTTTCTTTTCTACGTTTTCTTTTTGTCTGCCTTTTTTTCCTAATAATGGGTAGTCATACCAAAAATGCTCAAACTGATTTCATTTTCTATATACTGGCTTACAATTTCTGGCAGTATGCCCCTGATACTCACATTGTACAAATCTACTTTTGCTACATTCTTGGACCAGATGAGTTTCATCCCCACAAAAAAAGCAAACTTTGTGTTGCCCCCGGTATCTAACACTTCCCTTTCCCATTCCATTATTATATTCGAAATATGCTCTATTTTCCTTCATGCATATTCATTGTCATCCATACTTCCCATTCCCTTCTTCAAACATAGCTTTTACATACCTCTCAACCTTTTAGAGTAAGAAATCTGGACAGAGCCATGAATAATGAGAGGACAAAGGCCCAAAAATAGGAACGATTTTTAATTATTGCTCTTACAAACTTATAAAGCAGATAGAATAACATGTTTTATATTAGCATGAATTTTCTGAAGGGAAGTCTGAAACTCAGACATCTGTCATTATTTTCTGACTTAAATCTTCAATGATTTGTCAGTGATTTGCTAGAAAACTACAATTTTTAGAAAAATGGACCAAATAATATGGCCAAAAATCTGGACATTCTGCGGAAATCTGTACTGTTGAGAGGTATGAATTCTTTTAGCACTACTTTCTTTTTTTAACATTGTTTACTTTACTACAAACAGAGCTTGTGTTCTTCCATGTCTGCTGTTTTGAATTGTACATTTGATCTTCTTTTCAGTTGTATTCCTAAGTTTTGAAGTAATTCTTTTCTTGATGGTGCTGGGTTCTTTTCTAATTCATTCATAAATCATTCTAAGAGATCAAACATTTGAAATGTTACTTAAAAACCCTCATGACCTAAATAAATAAGTGCACTTATGTCTTTTAAATTAAATCCTAACAGCAAAATAACGTTGCCCATAATGTCATATCCATTAATACTGTCATTATTTTGTGTTTTAATTCTTACCACTGACCATCTCTTTTGAACTTGTCCTTCAAGTTACACTGTAATGCCTTTCTTGTGTAATCCCTCCTTTTCTTACATGACTTACAGAATCAACATACAGTCTTCTATTTTCTCCATCACCAACACATTATATCCTGTTGGAAAAGTTTGTCCTTAAAACTGGCTTCTCTACCAGTTGAACGTACCCCCAAAATGCTTCCTTCCAAAGCCACTGAACTCTTTTCCTTCTCCGATCTCCTGGATGTTCTTTGTGTTTCACTGTTGCAGTCATCACATTTGAGTTATCTGCTTGCAGTATCCCTCAGTCGGCCTGATTAACAAAGTCTTGGGTCCGGTGTCGGTTGCTGTCCCTTCTTTCGTGACGTCAGGTTGTCAGGAATATAAAACATGCAGCCGACACCATTACATCAGTCTTTCTTGCCATGCAGTGCCCGAAGCAGAAGCAGTTCACAAGTACCGGTCGGCCGACTCCTGATTTTCGTTTTCAAGTTTCAGAACTGAAGTCTTCAACTAAAACTAAGTACCCCATTGGGGAAACTTTTTCTTGCTCCTTACCGATGTCAGTAAAAGTTAATAGTTGCATTTCTTGTGGAAAAAAAAATACCTCACAGAGATTTTCATTCATACTGTATTCCTTGCCTAGGCCCCGACCACAATGTACCTTGCTGTCGGTTTTGTGGCTTATTTAATCAATGCACTATCCATTGTTGGTATATTTTTTTGTCTAAATATTTCGGTTCTCGGTTCAATTATCCAGAAATGTCGTCGGTAATCCATCCGACTACCGGCATTCTGAAAAAAAACACAAAGATAAAGACAGAGACAGTCCACCTAGGTCCAAAGCTGCCAACGATGCTTCTCCTAAGCCAGTCGCCAGTTCGCCGGTACTCAGTGAGGCGCTTCCGCAGCCCCTGATACCCGCTACTTCTAATTCGCAGGCCTCTACTGAGACCCATTCAGAGTCCGGTATGCTGCGAGATGCTTCAACTGTGGAACCTGCGGATGTCTCTACCTTGGATGGGTCCGGAGCCACTGTGCAGGCACCGGCTTCTGAGGGTGTATTCAGGCCTACGGACTTAAATATTAAACCAACGCCTCCTTCTTCTTTAAGGCCTAAACTTTGAACCATGCCTATGAAACCGATGCCCAGGCCACATACTCAGGCCTCTATGCCTAAAAAGCAACTAATAAGAATGGCTGAAGATCTTATAACTTTAATCAGGGGAAGCTAACCACCCTCTTCTAAGAGACCTAGGATTGAATTAGTTTATGAATCTTTTGACCAGGAATCTGATTTTTCTGATTCTTCTGATGATCTGGAGTTACCCTTATCTACTTATGAGGATTCTGATGCAGAGGACTCTATTCCCTCTGCTTCCCCTCCAGAGGATTTTTCGTTTGGTGAAACCTTGCACACTCTTAGGGAGCATTTCCACTGGGAAAGCCAGGATTTCTCTGATTCAAAAAAGAGGCTTAGGGATTTCTTACTCCTGCCTCAGCATAGGCCTTTAGATATACCTCCTGTACTAGACATTGTTGATGATGCCTTTTCGGAATCTAGTTTGGCCCCTGATTCTTTGCCTCCTGCCCCCAGAAAGCCTGACAGATATTACAGGGTTCCTGATTCTCACAAGTTCCTTTTTAAAAATTCTATTGTGGATCCAGAGACTATTTCACAGGGACCCAGGGGCATTAAGGCTTCTACTGCCAAAAAACGTACACCTTCTGATAGAGACTCCAGGGCGTTGGATAGATGGGGTAAGAAAGTTTACACTTCTGCAACCTTGGCCATTAGGGCATTAAACTGCCAGTTTCATATGTTAAAGTATCAACAACATATTATTGGATTGCTTAAACAGAAAATGATGTTGATTCCTGACTGTGCTGAAAATAAGGAATTACAGGATTTAATGCATTCTGCTGAACAGGTTGGAAAACATACTTTGCAATGTGGGTTTGATTCATTAGAGGCCTCTTGCAGGGCTGCTGTCACTGGGTCTGTACTCAGAAGGCATGCTTGGCTCAAGGAACAATCTTTGCCTGATCATGTTAAAGCTAAACTGTTGGATGCTCCCTTAAATCAGGACCGCCTGTTTGGCAACAAAGCTGAGGAAGTTCTTAAAAAGATGGAAGATAAAGCTAAATATATGCAAACTGTTAAAGATTTCTTACAAGTTCAGCCACCAAGATTTAGTAGGCATTGGCCCTCTAAGAAATGGTCCTTTCCGGCCCCTTCCAGGTCTTCTCAACCCAAATCCAGTCACAGCAGAAACCCCAGGTTTTAACCCCAGGGTACGCACAAGACTAAGCTGGCTTCCGCTTCCAAATCCGGGAGTAGTAAGACTCCCCCCATGGAAAACTGACTCAATGACTTGATTTTAAAACTTCCAAGCACTTCTCAACTGAATGCTCCTTTAGGGGGAAAGATTGGTCTGCAGGCCAAAAACTGGGAACTCATTAACCAAGACAAATGGGTTTTAAATATACTGTCCCAAGGATACAGATTTCACTTCCACACATTACCAACGCCAAAAGTTTGGCCAGATCTACCCCCAAATCAGTGGGCAGAGGCTCAAAAGCAAATACTCTCTCTTTTAAACATAAAGGCTATTCAAATTGTACCAGAAGAGGAAAAAGGACAAGGTTTCTACTCAAGACTTTTCTTGGAACCCAGAAAAGACAATTCATGGCGTCCTATTCTGGACCTGTCTGCTCTAAACACCTTTTTGGTGATTCCAAAATTCAAGATGCTGACGCTTCACCAGTTGCTTCCTATGCTAGGAAAAGATGGCTGTATGGTAACACTCTATTTAAAGGAAACATATCTGCACATCCCAATCAGGGAATCTTGCAGAAGATACCTACGCTTCAAAGCAGGCTACAATCACTACCAGTTCTCTGCACTGCCCTTTGGCTTATCTACTGCACCCAGGGTATTCACAAAGTGCCTAGCCCCAGTCATTGCATTTTGCAGGCAAAGAAATATTCAAATATACCCATACCTGGATGATGGTTTAATTCAGACAGAAAGCCGGGACATACGTTTCAATCATCTGGCTTTTGTACGAAGTAACAAACAAGTAACTAACTTGTCTGGGGTACACCATAAACTAAAAGAAATCACACTTGGTACGCTGGCAACAAATTATATTCCTGGGAGCAAGCTTGAATACAACTTCCCAGCTGGCTTTCCTCATGCCAGAGAAACAAATTTATTTGATAACTTACTTCAAACAAGTGGCCACAAAAACCCTACTTTCTGCAAGGCAAATACTACAAGTCTTGGGGTTCATGGCCTCCTGCATTCTTCTAATTCCATATGCAAGACTGCATAGGAGAAAACTACAATGGTATCTATAAAGCCTATGGTGTCAAAATTCTCAGGATCTAGAAGCAATGATTCCTATCATATCTTGCCTATGCCTAGAGTTCCTTTAGTGGGCAGAGGCTTGCCACCAAAACAAGGGACTACCATTCACACTACCCCCTGCCGCCCAAACCCTAACAACAGATGCATCAAACTATGCATGGGGGGCTCACCTAGCAGGGAAGTGCATTCAGGGCAAATGGCACCCAAGTCAAATGCATTTGCATATCAATCAAAAAGAAATGTTAGCTGTACAGAATGCTCTGACAGCCTTCAGGGACCACATTTTTCCAGGATAATTAATGGTAAAGACAGACAACACCACTGTTATGTGGTACAGAAACAAGCAGGGGGTACGCATTCTTACCCCCTCTGCAGACTAGCCATGACATTGTGGAACACAGCCTTGAGCTACCAGTTGCATCTACAAGCTCAATTCCTGCCAGGAAAACTAAATACACTGGCAGATGGACTAAGCAGAAACCTCATAGACCCACACGAGTGGAAACTGGAACCAAGGATTTTCAACATGTTAACAAGCAAATGGGGAGCCCAGATATAGACCTGTTTGCCTCCTCCCAGAACTATCAATTGGACAAAGTTTGCATAAGGACTCCCCAAAAACAAGCCTGGAAAGTGGATGCTCTGTCTTTCAGCTGGAAAAAACTGTCAGTTTATGCCTTTCCTCCTCTGTTCTCCATAGTACTACTAAAGATCAAACAAGACAAACCAAGGATGATTTTGATTGTACCAGACTGGCCACGCCAACACTGGTACCCCCCTCTTGCGCAGTGTGTCACTGTTGGCCCCAAGGCAGCTGCCTCAGATTCCTACCCTGTTGTTTCAGCAGGAGAACCAGGTTCTGCAGAATGATACAACAGTACAAGGACAAAATGATTGACTTCAACAATTGGCTAAGCTTCTGGTGTCATTCTAAGGGGATCCAGTATCTGTCTGCCTGGGACGACATGGTCGACAGACCATGATGCTTTTCCAGAGATGGCCTGCACCTCTTGCCCCTGGGATTCCACATACTGGCTAAGGCTTTTGCCATCCCTGTAGTGCCTTTTTTAGGCAAGGTTCAAATGCTAAATTCACCACTGTATGTAACAGACACAAGCAAGCAAACTCTGAGGGTAATGCTACTCAATGATAGAAGTTTAAACCTCAGAATGCACTCACTCGAGGCACTCCTTAAAATGCAGAACATCGACATCTGTGCAGTGACAGAGACCTGGTTCAAGGCTTCAGAGAGCACCCCTGCATTACCAGGCTATAATTCATACCACATCTTTTGGCCACCTAACCTGGACCGAAACACTAAAGGTGGAGGCCTGTCCATATTTATTAAGGATATCCACACCTCCAGGTTAGTTGCTTAACATAATGCATCCGAAATTATCCAAATGCAACTAACACTGGGCAAGACTGCAATCCAGGTTGTAGCTTGTTACAGATCCCCCACCATGCCCCCGGCCCACTCTTCATTTCTTAAGATAATGGAAAATATTAAGGTACAACCCAATACCTTAATTATGGGCGAGTTCAACTACCCCACCATCAGCTGGGCAAACTGCACATGTACCATCTCATTCGCTCAATGTTTTCTGGAATTCATAAATTCCAGTGCCTTGGATCAGCTTGTCCACACCCCCACCAGAGGCATTAATATCCTGGACCTGGTCATTACCAATATGGGTAACTGATGTTCCACGACAAATCCTCGGTGGTCAGATACGACCACAAGCTAATAACCCTAGACATCCATATCCGACCCCCACCCGCCATTAAGGAAACCACCATCAAAAACTATTCCAAAGCCAACTTTATGTTTCTTAAGACAGAAGTGGCAAACTTCAAAATGCCCATGCAGATGGAAAATAAAGGTACGACTGCTGAATCTTACACAAATGCACTGTATAAGCACAAGCACGAGTGCATGGATCGTGCCATCGCTAACAGAACCAAGATGCCATCCTCCAAAAAAAAGGAAGCCAATCTGGTGGTCCCCTGCAATAAACAAACTCTACAACAGAAGGAAGAAGCTGTTGCAAAAAAAGAGTAAAATCCCAAGATTGGAGGAACTCCCTGGTCAGCCTCAGCAAGAAGCTGAGATCCCTCATAAAGTCCTCCAAAGCCAGTTATGAAAATAAAATCACCACTGATTCCAAAGACAACCACAAATCATTCTACAGCTATGTCAATAATCTCAATGGCAACACTCAGATCTGCTCTGAGCTACAGCACAGTGGCACTAAATATACAGAACCAACCGATATTGCCAACGTCCTGGCAGATAGGTTCACTGCTAACTTTACTCCCCCTTCTCACCCTCCAAAGGGCCCATCTTAATACCAGAAGAATGCAAAGCCCCTGTAATCATGGATGAACATGTAAAGACCGCACTCTCCAAAGCCAAGAACACAGCATCCGTGGGACCAGACAACATCCCAGGCTACATACTGCATGAACTACAGATCAAACTGGCACACCACCTAAGCACCATGTTCAATCATAGCTTCAGCTCAGGCTATGTGCCTACTGAATGGCGCACAGCGACTGTTATCCCAGTCCACAAAGTCGGTGCCACCATGGACCCCAGAAACTACCGCCCCATTAGCCTGATGAGCCTGGTCTGCAAGGCCATGGAACGTATCGTCTTAGAGCTTATAAACAAAGACATAGGTAACCTCCAAACCCTGGACCACACTCAGTTTGGGTTTGTAAAAGGTAGATCATGTCTACTAAACCTGATTGACTTCTTTGAAACCATCACTAGAGCCGTAGATGAGGGCAAGGTAGTGCACACAGCCTATCCTGACCTCGCCGGAGCTTTCAATACCATCCCCCACTCTGGAATTATAGATAAACTCACTAAACTGGGCATAAATCCCTATGCCAAAAGATGGGTTGTCAACTGGCTTTCTGACAGAACCCACACAGTAAAAGTAGCTGACTCCAAGTCCAGCTTAAGACCAGTGAAGAGGGTTTGGTCCTGGGTCCTCTCCTGTTCGGCATCTACTTCTCTGAAGTGCAGGCCATCACAGAAGGTCTTTGGCTAACACAGTTCACAGATGACTGCAAACTGGGAGCCATAATAGAATCACCTAATGATGTAGACATTCTACAAAAGGGCCTCACAGAGACAGATGCTTGGTGTCAAGGTCATGACCTCAAGCTCAATGCCAAGAAGTGCATTTTCATCTCCTTTGGGAAAAACTCAGTACCCATGAACTTACCACATAGGTGGTAGCTCACTAAACACTGAAAGTGTGATAGGAGACCTCGGGACACAGGTGGACAGTAGTCTCTCCTTTGGTAACCACATCACCACAGTAGTCAGGAAATCCTTCTAAGTGGCACACCTCATCACAAAAGAGTTCTCCTCTAGAAAAAAGGAGGTCATTGTTCCTCTCTACTCATCCCTCATCAGACCCATTATAGAGTACAATACTCTGTTTGGCATGTATCTCACAAGGCACCTACAACAATTGGAAAGGCCACAGAAATACTTCACTAAGAGGATTACCGGCCTCAGACAGATGCCATATGCAGACTGTCTCAAAAAAACTCTAGCTCTACTCCGTCGCATATCGTCTACCTAGAGGCGATCTCTGCCTAACATACAAAGCTACATCAAACCCAGAGCTGTTAGACATGCTACACTTAAAGAAATCCCAACCTCATGCTACAGGGACTTAAACCTTGTCATCACAATGAACAGAACATGCTGGAGGGATAGATTCCTGTCCCAGAGACTTCCCATACTCTGGAACAAACTACCCTTTCAAGTCAAGCAAAGCTCCTCATTGGCCCTCTTTAAGAAAAATCTTGATGACTGGATGGGAAATAGAAGATTCACCCTGGGGATCACTTCTGCAGCACTGCTTGACAGGGGCTGAGGAAAATAATTTTCTTGGGTGGCAAAAGCCAGGGAACCTTTTTGGCTAGGCTTATATAGGCCCCAGGGCCGATAGCCTAGTACCTTTATTTATTTTATTTATTTATTTAAATTTGTTGACCGGGAGTGTCCGACTGGACATAGGTCCATTTTCAGCGGAGGCCCGGGGAGAAAAGCTCCACAGTTAAAATAAACAGTATTTACATTGGATTACATAGTGATTAACAATTTACATAGCAATTACTTACAACATATTTACAGATGAAGAACATAGTACATCAGTAGACAACTAGAATCTTTATCTGTGAAATGCATACCAGACATTAACAAATGTTACAAGAAGAAGAAGTTCATGCTGTATAATAAGTACTGGCTTATGAGCATCTGAGCTTGCTATAATCAAGGTAGTTAGTGGAGTGGAAAGAAAGGTAGTGGTTGGATGGGGTGGATGATATTAGAGTGGGAGTTGCAAGGGCATAGCCAGCATGTTTTTAGTTGCACTTTTAGTAAAGTTTTGAAGTGGTGCATGATGGTATGGAGGTAATTGTGGGTGGGAGTGAGTTCCATAATTTGGCTATGGCGCAAGAGAATAGTGCTTCACCAGCAGAGTTATTGGCTTTAGTGATCTGCAAGTGATTTTTGCTGCTGGATCTTAGTGGTCTGGTGGTGCGATAGGGTTGGAGTAGATTCTGGAGGGATGGGACATTTAGTGGATGGTTTACTAGTTTGTGGGCGAGTAGGAGTTGATACCACTGAAGGAGGTGAGGGAGTTCAAGCCAGCCCAGTTCAGCAAGTGAGAGACAGTGGTGACTACGGTAGGATGCCCCTGTGGCGAATTTGGTGATTTTGTTGTAGCAGTTCTCTAGCTTGTTTAGATCACATTGCCTTAGGTTGGTATATATTGGAGAGGCATAAAGTAGGGTGGAGATAAGGTGGGAATTTGCTATTGAAATCTTTGCTGCTTTGGTGAGAAATTGCTTATTTCTGTATAATGCTCCTAGTTTTTTGTGGACTTAGTCATGGATATGTGAATGTCAAATTTTAGTTTATTGTCTATTTCCACTCCTAGCAATTTGGTGTGTTCAGTTGGGTATATAGTGGTGTTGTCTTTTGCCGTGATGTTAAAGTGAGAGTTGTTTTGAGTATGTTTGGTGGGTTGGAAGATGAGTAGTTTAGTTTTGTTTGGGTTGAGTATTAATCGGGCATCGGATAACCATGTTTCAACAGAGGAAAAGGCTTCCTGTGTGACTTTTTGCAGTTTTGGTAGGGACTGGGCTGAGCAGATGATGGTCGAGTCATCTGCGTATTGTATGAGTGTGCCATGTTTGGTGGCAGAGGCTAGATTATTGGTGTAAACAGAGAAGAGTAGGGGTCCAAGGATGGATCCTTGGGGAACCCCTATGGAGACAGGTAGTTGGGGGGATATGTCATTCTGCCGTACAACGGATTGTTGGCGGTCAGACAGGTAACTCTGAAACCAGTTGGTGATCGATTGTGAGAAGGATAGGTTATTGAGGACAGAGATAAGTTGTTTGTGTGGGACCATGTCAAATGCTTTAGATAGGTCTAGGAAAGTAGCAGAGGAGAGATAGCCATTGTTTTTATGCTGAAGGATAGTGTTAGTAAAGGAGAGTAAGGCAGTGGTGGTGCTATGGTTTGGTCGGAAACCATGCTGAGTACTGGAAAGGAGGTTGTTAGTAAGGAGGTAGTCTGAGACCTGAGAGTGTATGCATCTCTCTAGTATTTTGGAGAGTGGAGAGAGAATAGCTATGGGGCAGTAATTGGTTAGTTCTGTGGAGGGTCCGCCTTTGTGGAGGGAATTATATGTGATACTTTCCACAGTGTGGGAACGTAACTTTCTGACAGAGATCGGTTAATCAAGATGGATACTGGGTAGGCCAGAGCATCAGCTGCGATTTGTAGGTATTCACTTGGGAGGCTGTCTGCTGCTAATTTGGTGGGTTTAAGTTTAGTTAAGAGTTTTTTTTATGTTGGAGGTAGTTACAGGAGAAAAAGAGAAGGCAGTGGGGAGATTACTAGTTGAAGGTGTGGGTTGGAGGGGAGGGGGGGTTGTGTTGTTTAGCTAGTGATAGTATGGTTTGGGTGAAGTGCGTGTTGAATGAGGTAGCAATATTTTCTGAGGAATGAGAGATGTTAGGAGGAGGGGTACTGGCTTTACCTGGGTGGAGGATGGAGTTTATGGAGGACCAGAATTGTTTGGGGCTGTGTTGTGAGGAGTCTAGGGCAGATTGGTAGTACTGGGATTTGTCCTGTTTTATTAGCTTTTTGACTCTATTGCGTAGTTCTAGGAATTTCTGTCTAGCTGAGGGGGTTTTGGTTTTGTGCCAGTGCTCCCAGGCTTTATCCCTGTTTTTCATTTCTGACTTAGTGGTTTTCTGTAGCCATGGGGAGGGTTGTGCTTTGGTTCTGGAGAATCTTATGGGGGCATGGTAATTAAGGATGTTCAGGAAGGTAGTATTAAAAAATTCAACTGCATCATCTAGACTGAGGTACTTTAGAGGATGTCAGTTACATTCTTTGAGGGATGAGATGAATGTGAGTGGGTAGATGACAGGTTTAGCTTGGTATAGGTATTTTCTGAGTAGGAATGTTGGGGAGTGATCATTGAGGCTATCTGATAAGCAGCCTGTTATATATGACTGGGGGCTCTTACTGACTAGTATCCAATCCAGGGTAGTGTGCTTGGTGGAGTTTTTATTTATCCTGGTTGGTGACTGGACTAGTTGAGTGAAGCCATGAAGGTGTACATGATGGGTTGGATTGTTGCCAGAACAGGATTGCCAGTCAATATTGAAATCACCTAAGATGATAGTTTCTTGGGGGAGATGGTGGGTAGACCAGCTGAGGAGGTTTTCTAGGGAGGGATGTTTTGGCCAGGTGGGAAGTAGCATCCAATTATGTTGATGGTTTTGTTTTGTTTAATTTTGAGGTTGGTATATATTATTTCTTCATTGCCTATTTGTGGAGCTGATGATTTTAAGATCTGGATGTTTAGATGCTGTTTAAATATTATAGCTACACCACCTCCTTTTGTTTAGCGGTCTACTATTAGTATGCCGTAACCTGTAGGGAGTATTTGCTCACTGGTAATGTGAGGTTTTAGCCAGGTTTCTGTCAGGATGACTATATCTGGGGAGTACAAGTCTATGGTGGCATGGAGTTCATGGACTTTGTTGGATATACTTCTAATATTTAGGCATAGTAGAAGGAAGTCACTTGGCTTTCTATTGGCTGTAATATGGGAGAAGTTGTGGTTTCTAGTCTGATTATGAAGATTGGGGTTGGAGATGGTAGGGCCAGGGTTGGGGTGGATGTCTCCACTTAGGGCTAGTTTTGATAAGCATGAGATTATTAGTTTTCTCAGTTTTTGAATATGTTTGTTTATAAGGGAAACATTAAGATTGTGCTTTGTGGGTAATAGGTATGGTGGGAGGGTTACTATGTTAAGTTGTAGGGATGCTTTATGTTTGAGTAATATAGTTGGTAGAATATGTGGGGGGTGCATAGGGATGGTTCTTGAGCTGGTGGGAGGGGAGCTGAGTGTGGGTGAGACATGAGTGGTGGTGTGAGTAGTAGTACAGTGGTAGTGGTTGAGTGGGGGAATGATGGAGCTTTGGTAGGACGTAAGATATGCAGTGAGAGTGCATGCAGTGGGGCATAGGAAAGGTATGCTTGTACATGTTGAGGAGGTGTGATAGTAGTGGGAAGATGGAGGAGTTAGTGTTGGGTTAGTGCTGTGGTTGGCTATTAGAAAGATGGGAGGGGTTTGAGTGCAATAAAGGTGGGACCACCGGGGGCGGGAGGGAATAGGGGGCAGGGTGGGGAGCAAAGCGGGTAGAGACGCTGTTAGTTGCTCGTATGAGGGGCTGGAAACAATGACAAAGCAAAGACAAGTATGTGTTAAGAAACAATCACAATTGACCAAGGACTGCTCTGAAACAGTAAGTCATTTCTTAGTTTCTCAGGTGGAAAAACAGGATAACCTTGTACCAGCAGGCTCCTGTGGTCATAGTTTACAAACACACAGTATTGATCAGTTATGGATACTATTTGCTAACAGAAGGGAATAAGAGAAAGTGGACGGTGTGTGTGTGTGTGTGTGTGTGTGTGTGTGTGTGTGTGTGTGTGTGTGTGTGTGTGTGTGTGTGTGTGTGTGTGTGTGTGTGTGTGTGTGTGTGTGTGGTGGGGGACTGCTTACAACCAAAGCAGAGTGCTCTCCAGGGGAAAATGAATATTGGCTCAAACAGGTAGACACATACTCAAAGTTAACTGTAGCTGTTTGCAGACAGTTCAGACCCGGACTGCACTTTTCTTACAAGAATGTTAAAGGTGGTACCGCAGTTGAATACTTAAGAGTGGTGTTAGGTCTAGAAGAGAGGAGTAAGCACATTTGAGATGGTAAATATATATTATAAAGATTATAAAAAACACACTGAGCAAATAGCTACCGCATGCAGGACAATGCCATGCACCAACTACTTAGTATATGCAGATACTGAGCCAATTGGAAGAACAACAGTTATGCAGTCACAGATAAAAATATGCAGATACTGAGCCAATTGGAAGAACAACAGTTATGCAGTCACAGATAAAAATATAGCGAGCAGCAATCTGTCATGGTTCTCTAATGTGATTCTATCCACCAGTAACAGCACAATTATATAGAAATAATTAGACACTAGTATGAGCTGTCTACACACAACACAATTACATGAATAACATTAGTGAACAAGGTGCAGCTATGAAAATAGACCATACATACTATTATAGTAAAAACAAATTGGTGCATACAAATGCTAGCATGCCATAGTAACATCAAATAATAAAGCGTAAATCATATTAGATGTCTAACACAATTCAACATAAACATATACAGTTGTAAAATGTCTAGTACAATTCAACAAAAATAGGCATTTACAGTTGTAAAACACTTACTGGAGAGACACTGAGCCTTCATGGGGCCTGTAGCAGAGTGGATTGTAGTTTTAAAAATGGTGCCTGCCACAGGTAATATTTATTAACTTTGGGTTTGTCTTAAGGTAATAAACAGGGGTTTGTCTTAAGGTAATAAACAGGGAAGGGGGAGGGGAGAACAAGGATGTGAGCAGGCAGTTCTTTGTACTGCTGCTAATGAGCCAAAGCAAAGACAAGTATGTGTTAAGAAACAATCACAATTGACCAAGGACTGCTCTGAAACTGCAAGTCATTTCTTAGTTTCTCAGGTGGAAAAACAGGATAACCTTGTATCAGTAGGCTACTGTGGTCATAGTTTAAATTTACAAACACACAGTATTGATCAGTTATGGATACTATTTGCTAACAGAAGGGAATAAGAGAAAGTGGAAGATGTGTGTGTGTGTGTGTGTGTGTGTGTGTGGTGTGGGGGGGGGGGCTGCTTACAACCAAAGCAGAGTGCTCTCCAGGGGAAAATGAATATTGGCTCAAACAGGTAGACACATACTCAAAGTTAAATATAGCTGTTTGCAGACAGTTCAGACCGGACCTACCTATGAACTAATAATAATAATAATACTCTTTAATTAAAGAAAAAGTAAAATCTTGCGTTTGGGCAAAGGAAATGTAAAATATCCATGCAGTGTAACTAGGTCAATAACTGGAATGACAGCTGTGTGAGAGCTTTGGCATTTTAACTTAGAATAATTTTAGTTTTGCATGCCATGTAAGAGTACATAAAAAATATATTAGTACTAAAAACACTGTTTAGAACAGCAACTTCAAGGGAAGGAGATGTTTATGATCCTGATCTAAAATTCCATCATTAGACCAGTATTAGAATGTAGCACTGGATTTTGTTTATATTCCAGTTTTGAAATTAGTAAAGTGGAGAAGGCTCCGAAGATCTTTACGAAGAATAGTAAGGGTCTCAGGAGTATGTGTCATCAGGAAAGATTAAGAAGATTGGATTTGTTTTAAATTTACTATGGGCAAGTAACAGAAGATGATTTGAATGTTTAAATGTATGAAAAATTAAGACATTGAAAGTATTTTGGGGATTGCTTTTTAATCCATGGGAGGAGTTCCAGGAATAATCAGACATTTGCTAAACTGGAAGACATGAGAACTAAAATAGGTAGAATTTGTTTTTGCATACTAGACCAGGACAAAAATAGAAGTCACTACCTACTGAGATTAAACAGGAAGGGTGCTGTAAAAAGAAATTAGGCTTGTGATTTGGTGATGAAAGTTTTTGGTCAAGTTCTTTATGGAGAATGGACAATAATGATCTCATCTGACGTCCTAGACCTACCTTTAACATTGTAAATTTGTTCTATCTTAACAGAACAGAACAAAAAAAATGTACCTAAGCAAATCCGCTTTGAACAGTAATTGCCAGATAATTATAAAAAAGAGTAGTATTACGTTAGTAAAATGAATAAAGAGCATGTGATTTCATTAAACAATAAATAATTGATAAATGAAGTCCACATCCATCCATCTACAACCCCTTTTCCAACTTTTACACATGAGGTCCTGTGTGACATCAACATTGCCATTCATTTAAAGCCAAGGTTAGCAGCACTGGGTGTCTTAAAAAATAAATAAATAAAGACGTAAAGAAATGAATGCGTACTTTGAAAAGCAAAGAGGAAACTTCATTATTACAGAGTCTCCTGAAGGTAAACAGATATAATTGAATAGAAAGTACACATTTTCAAGTGTCTGGTAATTGTTTTTAAGAAAGTATGACATGTTTTTCATTGTACAGCACTTTCACAGGCTTGAACTATTAATCTTTCTGTCTACTTGCAGACTGGAACAGAGTCTGTTTGCTCAAGTGTTAAAAAGCAGCTACAGGCTGCAGCACAGCTGCTTTACAAGCACTTGGTGAGCGTACTTAAGAAAGGAGCTGCAGCTACACTGGAAACATCAGGTAACCTTTGGAATAATGTAATTAAACCTTTTATAAAGTTGGGTTCTTCCTATTACCTTTAATAAAAGGGATATTACTGGCCCTAAATAAGACTTTTCACAGTAAGTGGATTATGAGTATAAAGCAAGGTGGACTTCAATAAATAATGCTGTAAATGATGAGAGTGATTGCTGCTCCTTCATCTAAGTCTCCTTCAAAACTCTGTTTAGAAAAATGACCCTGTAACTTTGCTTTCACCTGCTATAATTAGAATATATTGGAATGTTCTACTAATTTATATTTTGAACTGGGCAGAGTGAAAACTCTTGATAACTACAGTGGCAGTGATTTGCATAATGTAGAAACTTAGGTTGTATTTACAATTTTGTTATAATGCTTGGGTCTCAAACACACGTCAGTGAAGGACTGTGCACATAGTTAAGTACTAGGCTAACTGGTCCTTTTGGCCAGTTTATCCTAACAAATTTCAAAGATCAGAATCAAACCCTTTACCTTGCGTCTGTGAGGTAAACACTTTAACTATTATACCAACCCTCCAACCCAAGTTGTAGGTTAACTGCATTCAGATGAGGTTGGGGAGATAAATTACTCAGTCAAGGCAAAAAGTAGACAGGCTCAATTTGGCATAATGGTTAAGGTGTTTACTTCATAAGCGTAAGGTAGAGGGTTTGATTCTTACTTTTCATATGACAAATTTGGCTAGGCTTAAATGGCCTGCTAGGGAAAATAGCCAAATACTAGCCTATTAATCTATGCAGAATCCATGAAAAACAAATCAATGGGTACGCTGGTTTTACTTTATTAACTGTAACCTGTTAACAGAATGCACAAAACAGCTGTTGTGACACAGAAAACAAAATATACCTAACAGTTCTATGTACTACAAGCTACATTCTCCTCAGTCATCCTCCACCCCAGCACGTAACATGTGACAAGGATTCAGGTGCGTAGGCAGCAATACAATTCCCTGAAGTACATTTGGTTGGGACATATGGCTGAAGTGAGATTCAGCTGCAAGGAAATGTGGCAGCTGTAAATACCCTGTGGGCAAAGAGAAAAATGCAATGCCATGCCCACAACTTCAATAAAGAAATACACAGGGGAAGAATAATGTCCATGACCCCCAAGGCAGCATGAGACAGCAGACAGTATGGCAGGCATAAGCAGCAGGTTGGCCAGTGGGCATGCCAGTACTAGTAGAAATGCAGTGCACAGTAGACAATAACTTTATAACTGGTGTTGTGGTCACCCCCTTCACTGTGTTTAGGGAACATTACCTAAAATACATACTGGACCATAAATGTGACTACAGTAGCATGCTAGATTTCCTCCATGTTGTAGCACACTTATACATGTTGTAGTTACATAAGCATGTACTCTACACTGAGCACAACACTCATTACTTTTTCTACCCCCATGCACTTGGCTATTAAAGCTGTGGGCATGGCAGAATGTGCTTTTCTTTTGCCCACAGAGAATTCACAAGAGACATATTTCTCTGCAGTTGAATGCCACTTTAACCATATGTCCACTACCAAATATAACACATGGAAATGTCTTGCTGCCTAGATGCTTGAATCCCATGTAACAGACAGAACTGGGTTTTTATGCTTCTGAACTGACGCTCGTCATTGTGATGCATTAGAAGTACACATAACTACATCTGTCAGATTAACAAAAATTCGGGCAAGCAGTTCCGTCTGATACATTCCTTAGTATCACAGTCACATTTTTTACATAATTAATATAGGAAAGTAAAATAACTTTTAAAGGAGGTTAGCGACTAACTTGTTCTGACAAGTGCCCTGATACAGTAGGACACAAGCATGCCTGTGGACATGCAGCTTCCAGGAAGCATCAGTATAACAAAAAGGACATGAATAATGTGCAACTTAATAGAAGGTATGTAATTGTTCATGCAGCAGCAAAATAACACTGTTAAAAAGTACATTCCCTCATAGTTTTCAGTACATTAAGAAGTTTTCAGTTGCATAGTGACTGTAGGACAGCAGAATAATTTTTTAAAGGACATTACCAAATGAGTTGTAAGACAAGCAGTCCTGAACAGTGAGACACAAGTATGTGTATGCAAACTTTCCAAAAAACAGAAATTTAAAAACAAAGACATGAAACCTGGCTGCAGAACAACAGTGTAAGCTAAACAATTGTACCTGAGAAAAAAATGCATTCCCTTTTGGTTTTCATTATCACAGTATCAAACTTTTAGTTGCATAATGTGTGTAGGGGAGCAAAATACTTTAAAAGTATATTGGTGATTGTAAAGGAGATTCTGCCAGCATAGCTAGCTGGAATTTTGTAAATAATTATATGTCATTGGTGAATATCAAAATGCTTTATATAAGATGCTTGTACTGAAAATGTATTGGAGCTGTGTGTTATGTGTATATTAAACTGGTTTGTGCAGACATGGGTATTTTATAAAGTGTTTGTGTTTGAGATGCTTCCACAGTGTGTGCTGCTGGAAGAAAACAGAAGTGTACATGCACTATTGTAACTGTCTACATGTATATATTTTAATAGTGGAAACTGGAATACAGGAGGTTAACTTAATTCCAGCAAATTTTAGAAAAATAGCTGAAATTAAATTACTTTATAGGCTATGCAATAAAAGATGGTATCTTTCAGTTTTCAATGCAGCTAAAGAAACAAAGTCTGTGCTGAGAAGCTTTCTGTATTGTCATTAGGGTGAATTAAGTACTAGTCTTGAAAGCATGAAGGAATGCACTTATTTTATGACTTCCAGCATCTGCCAAAGATCTGAGGTCTGTGTATTTACATAGGTAGATGCTAAATACTGCCAGCTTCCAACAGTAGGAGCTTTGCCTGGGAACTAGAGTCAGATGACAAGAAGTGATGCCATTCTGCAAGCTATCCCAGCAGTAATATCTTAGATACTATTTTGAAAAGTCTCTTAGTGAGACAGGGCACTGTGTATTCTGTCTTGGACCTGACAACAACTAGAAGATCCATTCACTACACCTGCTTGCTCTATTAGTAAGTTCTAAGGTTATAGTATAATTCTCTTAGATTGTCAGGAATATAGTGAAGTTTAGTTGAGATGTTCTTCTTTATTTATTTGAGACTGTCCTGCAGTGTTGTTTTAAATATTTCCTGTGGTTTTGAACTCTGATGTCACTGTAAGTATATATTGTATTTGTCTTGTTCTTTTATTATTTACTGTTAAATATATGTAAACCTTTCATTGTGGCTGATCTGTGTAGAGATGTGTAAGTTGTGAGAGTACTTGCATGTTTATTTGATGACACTGTGTTGGCCACTCCTAATAGCCTTGCTGTTGGTGAAACTACTATTTGTATTAGTATTAATATTACACAGTAAGATTGGACACCCTTTGTTAAGGGCATAAAATTGGCTAATAGTGGTACTGGTGGCAGTGAAAACTACCTTATAGTCTGGGCAGAAGGGGGCATAGCTAGTAAACCTGTGCCAGCCTTTGCCAGGTGTGTGTGTGTATTTGTAAAACAAATCTACAAGTGTGTGTGTGTGTGTGTGTGTGTGTGTGTGTGTGTGTGTGTGTGAGCTACTTGGGCAAGGGACATGAAGCACTGATTGGATAGAGAGAGTGTTGGAGATCTTAGCTTGGAACCCTGGAGAAGGACTCGAGTCTATAGCTGTGCCAGTGAGGAGTCTTATTGGGGATCTGGAGAAAGAGGGAGAAACTAGCCCCAATTGACTGTGGTCTCTGTGTGTTCTTAAGGGACACTGCACTTGATGCAGAGAGCTGCATCTGGAAATGCTATGTGTGTACTTGTCATCCTCCCAGTGTATGTCCCCCAGTGGTGAGGATTGATGCTCCTTGATTACTGGTCCAGTGGTGGGTCATCACATATTGGTTGTCAGTGGTGGGATCACCACATCACTTACTGGGATTCAGTGGTGTGGATATTGAACTCCTGTAGCCTGAAAGCAGTGGTCACTAAAGATGTTTGCACTCTCAAGCAGCCACACGGTAGACCTTCTGAGTTTCGTATCACCATATTTTTTTTATTTTTATTTATTATTTTTTTGTTAGCTTAGTTAGTCAGGGAGTGCAGACAAGGATGACAGCGGAGGATTATGGCAAGCTGACAAGGAAACAGTTGGCTGAGATGTGTCAAGCCAAAGGACTGGGGCATGCCAGCCTGACTAAAGAAGAAATGATTACATTGCTAACCACAGCTGCATCACAGATCAGCAACCAGGAGGACAACAAGACTAGCCTTGGGGATGTACAAATCTCAGAAAATGGACAGTTCAACTTTGCCTCAGAGAACATAAAAATCCATCTAAAGTTAGAGGCTTTAACTGGAGGTCAACTGTTTAGAACTTGCAGCAGAGAGACTGTGTCAGGGCAAACAAATGGAAGTAGAAGCAGCAGAGAGACTGAGATGTCTGAAAGCCGAAGAAGGTGAGAGGCAGAGGCAACATGAATAGGAGATGCTGACTCTTCAGCAGGGTCATGGAGGTAATGGGGAAGGGAATAACTGAACCCCAGAAACAATAAAGGTCAGTGAATTTCTTCCACAAGTTACAGAGGATGATAATTTTGATAGTTTTATTTATGTATTTAAAAGGATATATAAACAGTATAATGTTGACCAAGGACTCTGGGTACAGTTCCTGACCTCCTTACTCCATGGTAATGCTGTAACCACTGCTTATTTCTAAATTGTCAGATACTGATTGCTTAAATTATAATATGGTTAAAAATTGTTTATTGGAATGCTTTAACACCTGAAGCTTATAGAAAAAAAGTTTTGTGAGCATAGTCACAAGGCGGATGAAAGTATATATGAATATATTGCTGAATTAAGCACTTATTTTCATAGGTGCAGGTCTCCACTTTTGAAGGGCTGGCAGACCTTTTGGTAAGGAACAAGCCCTTAGCACTTTGCCTGAGGACTTGAGAATCTGGTTGGCAGATAGCGAATGTAATACCGCAGATGAGTTGGGGGGAAAAAGGAAGACCTATCCCTAGCAAACAGGGCATCATAGCACAGGAAAGGGACACCCAGTGCTGCACATGGTTCTAGGGGAACCCATGGTGGGCAGCCTAAACCACCTCAACAGTGTCCATCAGTAACAGGGGAAGCCACTAGTTCAGGTACACAGCCAGGATCAACAGTTAAATGTTTTATAAGTAACCAGTGGGGCCATGTAGCATATAGATGTCCACAGAGGCAAGGTGGGGAACAAAAGGTAGTGGAGCCAGTAAGTGGGAATGACAGAATGCCAGTGGTAAGTTGTCTGGAGACAGCAAAGGTAGCAAACTACCTCAAGAGATTATATCCTGTCGTAGTAGATGGGGAATAGGCCACTGCTGAGAGAGAGAGAGAGACACCCTTTGATCTAACCATTGTGAAGCCTGCAATGGTTAAAGAGGAGCACTACTTGCTTGGGCAGTCTATTCCAGTCATAGCTTTAGGAGGGACCCCATTCCAAATACCTTTGGCTAGGATTCACCTTAACTGGGAGGGTGGAAAAGGAAGCAAGCAAGTAGTTGTGTTTGAGGATATCCCTGCAGATGTCCTGATAGGAAATAATTTTGATAATGCAGTACCTTTTATGCATGCAGTTAGATGCAGTCAGGCTTGGAGACAAGCATGTGGATCTGGTAGCCTGGGGAAGACTTGGACAGATCGCACACTTGAAGCCAGGACTGGTGAGGTGGCTACTTCAGTGAGGTAGCTACCCTGTAGCAGTGAGACCAAAGGTGAGCCACAGCTGCTTGTGGGTACTGATGTTCCCTTGGACAGAGTGCAATGGCAGAGGTGAGTAGTAGTACCCAGGCTGGCAGTAAGGCTCCACTGTCAGAGGATACCAGACTTCCTGTGGAAGGGGAGCTGGGGGGAAGGATTATTATGAGAGAGTTGACACAGGCTCAGCTCTCAGACCTTACATTACAAGGCTTGAGGGAGTTAAGCCAGGGAGGTGCCTGATTCTCAAGGAAAGGGGGGGAATCTGTATACTGGGACAAAGGGTTACTGTATAGAGAGTGGACTTCTAAGGAAGGGCTAGATGGTGAGAGAATACAGCAGTTGGTAGTGTCCAGAGCATACTGTCTGTCACCTCTAGCCATAGCCGATGACATTCCTTTTGCAGGTCATATGAACATAAAGCTTACCAAGAGCTATATTGTGCAGAACCTTTATTGGCCTGTGATTTCCACAGATGTAACGGGGTACTGCAGGACCTGTGAGCAGTACCAAAAAAGTAGGCAAGACAGGAGGCAGAGTCAAAGCTCCTTTGAAGCCTTTGCCTGTGATTGAGGAGCCATTCCAGAGGGTAGCTATGGATATTGTGGGGCCACCGAGAACCCCAAGTTCCACAGGGAAGAAGTATATCCTAGTTGTAGTAGATTATGCTGCCAGATACCCTGAGGCAGTGGTTGTGTCCACCATTGAGGCAGAAAAGGTAGCAAATGCTTTCTTAGAGATTTTCAGCAGTGTATGTTTCCCAAAAGAAATACTGACTGACAGAAGTGTCAGTTTCACGTCAGACTTGCTAGCTTGTCTGTGGGAGCACCGTGGGGTGAAGCACTTAAAGGCCACCCCCTTCCACCATCCCCATACTAATAGTCTGGTAGAGAGGTAAAACTCTACACTAAAGACCATGCTACAGGCATTTGCAGACCAGTTTAAGAGGGAGTGGGACAAATATTTGCCCCAGCTGTTTGCTTACAGAGAGATGCCCCAGGAATCCACAAGATTTTCACCCTTTGAGTTGCTGTATGGGCATAGGGGACCTCTTGATTTGATTCACATTGATTGGGAGGGTGAGTGTGAATCCCACAATTAGTCTGTTGGGGCATATGCCCTAAACCTCAGGGCGAGGCTTAGGGAACTCATGGGCTTGGCCCAGGAGAACCTGGCAGAAGCCCAACAGCAGAAAAAGGTCTGGTATGACAGGAATGTTCGAGCTGGATAGTATGCTGTGGGGTGGTAGCTTATTGTTCTCATTCCTGTCAGACACAGCAAGCTGCAGGCAGTTTGGGAGGGACCCTTCAAAGTGGTAAGGAAAGTCAGTGATGTTAACTACATAGTAGTACTTCTAGGCAGGAAGAAGGGGCACAAACTGTACCATGTTAACATCATGAAACCTTACCATGATAGGCCGTTGTGCTGAGTATTTGCAGTGGATGACGAGGAGTCTGAGGGAGATCTGGTGACTGATCTCCTCAGTGAGGCTCGGACTGGCACCTCAGTGGAAGGGTTAGCAATGCCCCAGCAGACATCCCCTACCCAGGTTTGAGAAATCTGAGCAGTGTTACAAAAGTCTGGGGGTATGTTCACTGCGAAAACCCACCTAGTGCAGCACCATGTAGATACAGGACCCCAAAGGCCTGTTAAACATGCCTGTTATAGGGTACTGGAGAGAACAGAGTCTGAGGGATGCGATACAGGAAATGTTGCAACTGTGTGTAACCCAGGAGTCCAGCAGTCCCTGGACCTCACCAGTGGTGCTGGTACCAAAGAAGGATGGCAGCACCAGGTTCTGTGTGGACTACAGGAAATGAAACAGTCACACAGAGTCGGATGCTTACCCCATGCCCAGGACAGATGAAGTCCTAGAACAGCTGGGTGGGGCTAAGCATCTTACCAAGGGCTGCTGGCAGGTGCCTTTGACTACCAACATTAGAGAGTGGTCAGCCTTTGTGACTCCATTTTGCTTGTATGAGTTCACAGAGATGCCCTTTGAGATGAAAAATACCCCAGCGACTTTCCAGAGGCTGGTAGGTCATATCCTAGCAGGAGCAGGAGATTTCTCCCTTGCTTACCTGGATGATGTTGCCATCTACAGCCATTGTTGGCTAGAGCACCTTCAGCCTGGTACCTACCTATGAACCTATAGGAAATTCACCCTGGGGATCACTTCTGTGGCTCTGCTCGACAGTGGCACAGGAAAAACATTTTCCTGGATGGCAAAAGCCAGGGTACCTTTTTAGCTGGGCTTGTATAGGCCCTAGGGCCGATGGCCTAGTACCTATCTGTGAACCTATGTCAGGGAGGCGCTGGGCAGACTACAGAGGGCAGGGTTGACCATTAAGCCCGGTAAGTGTCAGGTGGGTATGGTAGAGGTCTCCTACCTGGGACATAGAGTGGGGAATGGTAGAATCAGGCCAGAACCTGCCAAAGTGGAAGCCATTCAGGCATGGCCTGCCCCTGTTTTCAATAAGCAGGTGAGGGTGTTCTTAATGACAGCAGGGTACTACAGAACATTTGTTCCCAATTATAGTACCATAGCTGCTCCCATCTCAGACTTGGTAAAGAAAAACAGGCCAGATAAGGTAGTGCAGACCCCAGCATGTTAGCAGGCATTCTAGAAATTTAAAGGAGCTTTGGGAGAACCCTTTCTGTTAGTCAGTCCAGGTTACACAAATAATTTGTTGTGCAGGTGAATGCTTCAAACCATGGGGTGGGGGCTGTACTCAGCCAGGTTTCCTCAGAGGGAGAAGAGCACCCAGTGGTATATCTCAACCATAGACTCCAACTGAAGGAGGAATGCTATGCAGCTGTAGAAAAGAAATGTCTAGCCACAGTGTGGGCACTGCAGAAACTTCAAACTTATCTGTATGGAAGGAAATTACTATAGTTACAGAACACAATCCCTTAACATGACTACATTGAGCCAGCCAGCAAAATGCCAAGCTACTAAAGTGGAGCCTAGGGTTGCAGGCACATGATGTGACAGTGCAGCACCACTGTGGGGTTAGCAGTCTCAATGCAGATGGTCTTAAAAGACAGGGAATGGGTTAATGTATTCCCAGATAGGGCTCATTCCTTTCGAGCAATGTTTCTCAAGAGTCACTTGAGAAACTCGCTTGAGTCTTTGAAGGGGGGCGGGGGGAGTGTGAAGGAGATACTGCCAGCATAGCTAGCTGAAATTTTGTAAATAAATCATTGGTAAATATCAAAATGATTTATATAAGATGCCTGTGTTGCAAATCTATTGGAGCTGTGTGTTGTGTATATCAAACTGGTTTGTGCAGCCATGTGTGTTGAAAAGGTATTTTATAAAGTGTTTGTGGTTGAGATATGTCCACAGCGTGCCATGCTGGAAGAAAGCAGAAATGTACATGCACAATTGTACCTGTCTAAATGTATATATTTTAACAGTGGAACCTGGAATACAGGAAGTTAATTTAATTCCAGCAAATTTTAGGAAAATAGCTGAAATTAAATTACTTTATAGGCTATGCAATAAAAGATGGTATCTTTCAGTTTTCAGTGCAGCTAGAGACACAGAGTCTGTGCTGAGAAGCTTTCTGTATTGTCTTTAGGATGAATAAAATTACTAGTCTTGAAAGCATGAAGGAATGCAGTTGTTTTATGACTTCCAGCATCTGCCAAAGATCTGAGGTCTGTGTATTTTCACATATAGATGCTAAATACTGACAGCTTTCAGCAGTGGGGGCTTTGCCTGGGAACTAGGGTCAGATGATAAGAAGTGATGTCATTCTGCAAGCTATCCCAGCCGTAATGTTTTAGATATTATTTTGCGAAATCTCTTAGTGATTCAGAGCATTTTGTATTCTGTCTTAGACCTGACAACAGCTAGAAGATCCAGTCACCACATCTGACTTTTGCTGTATTAGTAAGTTCTTAGGTTATAGCATAATTCTCTTAGATTCAGTCAGAAGTAATAGTGAAGCTTAGTTTAGATAGTCTTTATTTATTTGAGACTGTCCTGCAATGTTGTTTTAAATATTTCCTGTGGTTTTGAACTCTGATGTCACTATGAATATATATTTAGTATTGTCTTGTTCTTTTATTTTTACATTTATTTAAATCTTTTATTGTGGCTGATCTGTGTAAAGATATTAAGTTTTGAGAGTATTTGTATGTTTATTTGGTGACACTGTGGGCCACTCCTAACAACCTTGCTGGTTGGGTGAAACTACCATTTGTATTAGTAACACGCAGTGCACATTTAGATTGGACACCCTTTGTTAAGGGCCTTAAAATAACTGATAAGGGGGTTCTGGTGGCAGTGAAAACTACCTTATAGTCTGAGCAGAAGGGGGCATAGCAAGTAAACCTGTGCCAGCCTTTCCCAGGTGTGTATGTGTTTGTGTGTCAGCTACTTGGGCAGGGACACGAAGTAGTGGTTGGACAGAGTGAGTGTTGGAGGCCTTGGAACCCTGGCTAAGGACTCAACTCTGTAGAACTCTATGGCTGTGTCAGTGGGGAGTCTTACTGGGGATTTGGAGAAAGAGGGGGAGAACCAGGCCTGGACTGACTGTGGTCTCTGTGTACTCTTAAGGGGAAATTGCACTTGATGCAGAGAGCTGCATCTGGAAATACTGTGTATGTACTTGTCATCCTCCCAGTGTACGTCCCCCAGTGGTGAGGATTGAGGCTCCTTGGTTACTGGTCCTGTGGTCCGTCAACACAGTGATATTCTGAATTGTTAAAATTGACCTTTACAGTAAGAACTAAATGTGCATATGTACATCAAACTTCCAGGAAATATCAGTTTTAAAAATGTATACAAAACATTTTTAGCATGACTGACATTAACTTACCAGATTAGTCGGTGTGTAACTGTATATCTGGCAGAAAAACAACACTTTGAAGTGATCAATTGCTGTTGATGTACAGTACATTCTGTCTCAGTTTTCAGTACCCCAATAACAGCCTTTCACTTGCACAGTAAATGTAGGTTAGTAAAATTGTTTTTAAAGTACACTACTAACTTGTTCTGTCAAGGACTTAAGTAATGTGAGACACAAATGTGCATTCATATGTTAACTTTCCGAGAAGCAACAATTTAATAAAAAAAAAAAAAAAAAATTTTAGTATGTAGTGAAGCTTTCTTACTAGTTAGCTACATAACTATCCATCTGGCAACTAAGCAACACTGATGTTGAGTAGTTGCACCTGGTATAAAATACTTTCCCTCTTGGTTTTCTGTGAGCTTTCATTTGCACAATGGGTATGGAGAACAAAATCCTGTTTAATGGATGATACCAATTGACTTGTTCTGAAAAGTGTTCAAACACAGTAAAATGGAAGTACACATATGGACACAAACCTTCTAACAAGCAAAGAATTAACCGTTTTTGCTCTCATGCATCTGCTCAAACAGGTAGAGATCCTGTAGGAAACAGCTCCATATTGTAAATTTTAAACTTGTAACTCTGAGTCCAGAAATTACAAAAATTGACAGCAAACAATGGAAATTGAAATTCACTGTTCTCCTTTTTAAACTGTTTCTACCAAGGGCAGTTACCCCCCCCAGCCCCATAGCCTCTTCACTTTTACTGCTTTTATATTTACTGAGATTGATGTACATTATAGGAGGGGGGGAATACTGTGAGGTATGATGATCTTGGACTGATAAAAATATGTCTGTCTTTGCACATTTAGCCCTGCTGTTCTAGAACCTGCAGTTATTTCAGTTATCACAGAATATATCAATGTATAGACAGGTGACCCCAGTTTGTTGTACTACTTTTTAAACTTTTTTTTTTTATTATTGTTATTTGTTTTAGAAATTATTATTTAAAAAAAAAAAGTTTTTGTAAATTCTGTTTTGGCAGATAAAGTAACAGCTAACTTAAAATAATTATAATGATTTATGACTATTGTAAGGTAGAGAGTGATTTACATTTATATAGTTGATGAAATTAAAAATCCATCCATCCTCTACCCCTTTTCCCATTTGGCACATGGGGTCAGGGTGTCACTCCAGCAGTAACAATCATCTTGAGCCAAGTTTTACTCATCTGGGTGGCTAGCCCTGCCGTGGTAGCTCATTCGTACCAGACACTCAAACTCGCACACTCACTCTCTCTCACCTATGGCCAGTTTAGAGTGTCCAGTCCACGTATTCCATGTCTTTGGAATATGGGAAGAAACCGGAGCACCTGGAGGAAACCCCCATGACCACAGGGAGGACATGCAGACACCACACACAAGGCACCCCAGATGAGAATCGAACTGGAGAACCTTTTGTTGTGAGCCGGCAATGGTAATCTCTGCACCATCGCAGATGGATGGAGTTAGGTTAACAATTAACAAAATATGCACTGTAAAAGAATGCCAGAAAATATCTTTTTTTTTACATACCTGCAACAAGCAGTCAGCTGTAACAGCCTTCTAGCTAAGGTACAATAATCCAAAAAATAAGAGTAGAACCAGCACCGAATCAACTAATAATCCCAAAAAGTGCTAAGAAAATGGAGTGGAGATAAAGGTATTGGTTTTTATGTATGTTTTGGTTGCTTTTACGTTTGTGGCTTAAATAAATGAACTAGTAAATACCTTTATCTCCGCTCTGTTTTCTTAGCACTTTTTGGGATTATAAGGTACAATAAAACAGGTCCTGTTTTCTTTTATCTGCTTAACAAGTGCTCAGGTTTACACAAAACAGCCTGTAAAACTGGAAACCATAGTTAATCCTAGTTATCGTTGAACAGTCTTTTTCTGCAGCACAAAAAAAAAACTCCTCATATGTAATAGCACTACTTTTTGGAGTTTTTAATTTAAAGGGCACATTGATTGTATGCTGCAAACCTGGCCATGAGAAAGCAGCCAAGACCTATATTAGTAAAAATACATTCGTACCTGGGTATGCCTTCTTTTAAGGTTGGGCGTCGGGATGGCAACTGGGCACTGTAAAAATCCACTGCCAATCAGTAGCAGACTAGAGTTCCACTGTGGCGATCTCTAACCAGGAAAAGCCGAAAGACAAACAACATTCATACCAGCAGAAAGAGTTGATACTGATAAAATTGTGGCAGAAATGTAAAGTACTAAAAACTGGAGTTTGTTTGTAGAAAATGCTTATTCACTGTACACTAGGCAAAAGAGAAGCAAATGTATCCCAGAAATCAGGGGATGTCAAGAAGCAGGTGTCTTCAAAGTGTTTTTTCCTAGAGGATCAAAGTCATTTTTGATGCAGAACAAGCTATGGAGAAAATATAAAGTTAACCAACAAAAATTAAGTCAACAAGCAGAAGGTGACTGCTTCTCATTCACCTGAGAGAGAGACTTTACCAGTAAAACCTTTTCCAGTGTTCTAAAGGAAAATGCTTGAAAGGCAAATAAAAAAGCACACAGTTGACTAGAAGAGTCAGCAGTACCTTGGACTTGAACCAGAGTCTGGTATTGGGAGATGGAGATGAACAGGAAGAAAACTAGCAACTCTGACATTAGTGAATCAATGGAAGACTATAAAGCATTTTATCACATTTGTGAAATATGGTTTTCCAAAATAAAAGTGGCTGAAAAACGCTGGACTTTTGTTGACTCAAACTGTAAAGCATATACCCTCACTTATTATTTATTTGAAATTTGGTTACTGGGAATGTCTGACTGGGGTCCTAGGATCCCATTTTCAGCAGAGGCCCAAGGAGAAAAGATCCAAGGTACATGGAAATTAATAATATTTTACAACAGAATTCGTATACAAATAAAATATACATGTCAAAAAATTGCTCTGGAGGAGACATGACAGACATTCACAAAGGCAACAAAAGTAGGAACTCCACTGCAGTCATGGTTACCTGAATAGGAAAAAGAAAGGACAAAAATCACAAGTGGAAGCACAGGAGGAGATGAGAGTTTGAAGAAGGGAATCCTTGTGTGTGACAAGAGTAGCAGATGTGGGAAGAGAGAATAGATGTGACTGGGTAACAGATACGCAGTCAACATGTAAGTATAAATAAAAACAGAGGTAGGAGGGAGAGAATGCAGAGAAAGCATAGTGAGGTGCAAAGGTTGTTGAGGAGGTAGTCAGAGGTAAAAAGGTTATTGTAAAAGGCTATTGTAAAAGGTAGCCAAGGCAAAGGGATATAGAACTAGGTGGGCTTAGAGTAGAAACAGATCCATGTTTTGCTTAAGAATTCTTCCAGTGCCTATTTAAATGAGGAAAAGTTTGAGTTATTTTTAATATTTGTTGGAAGATTGTTGGAGATGTGATGGGAGTAAAGACATTTTCCAGCATTTTTATTGGACTTATGAACTGATAGAAGTTGTTTGTCTTTATATCATTAACATTAAGGAAAGACATTAAGATGGGGAAGCTAACTTTAAGTAAAACAGTTTTTGGTCTTATTAATATTTGTGTAAAACATTTCATGATATAAACTGCATATTGTAAAACTTTTTGTGTAGTGTGTAGTCGGGTATTTTAAATGTGGGGGAAATGATCAGTGACTGTTGTATGTATTAAAGATACTAATGTAAACAAGTACTTTTTTAGTTGAAAGAATTATAGCTTTTACAGCATAACAAGAGGAAAAATGCTGGGCAAGAGCTAATTTAATGTTCATATGCTGTGGTTTTGGGTAGCTGAGTGGGGTGTAAAAGTGCACTGATTATATTACATATAAAATTGGGATATTTTCTGTTTTTATTTTACATGGGTGAATTTCTAGATTACAACCTTTTTGCTTAAGCTAAATAGGTATTGTTGCAAGCATGTAAGTTTTAAAAATAAGAAAGTGATGAAAGCCACAAAAGTGCTAAGCTTCTTGCAGCTGCAAAGATGTTAGCTTGTTTGTTTTTCACTGGCAAATCCAAATTTGTTTCTGAGTGAAATTTACAAATACTAATTGCTGAGTACTTTTCCATGGAGACAAGCTGTCTGCAGGTGGTCAGTTAATCTTGTGAATTCTGAGTATTCTTTGCTGACTGAATTGCGGAATTTAAAGGTACAATGGCAAGCAGTTCAGCAAAAAAATTAAGTTTTAAATTTTGAGAAGTGAATAAGAGGTAACAACTTCCCTAACAGCTTTAATACTTTAATGCAGTTAATAGAACAATGTACAATTTTATTTTCTTTAAAGATAGCCAGTGCTGCTTTTCTTAGGGCTAAATGTTAATGCTTCCTGAAAGCATATAATCTGTTTGTCATATCTGGGAGGGGAAGAGTGATAAGAAAAGAGCAGACAGCAATCCGTGTAAGTCTAAGCACAGGTTGTAGCATGCACTTTAGCATGGGTCACTTTAATTTTGGTTTGATAATGCCAGTAGCTGGAGCTGTTAATTTGGGGCAATTCTTTCCTTTCTGGAGGGTTAAACTTCATGTTTTGAATGTGTACATAGTTTTATGTGTTTGTTTCAAGTTAATAGGGAGGGGTGTTTATTTTTGTGTGTTTGTTCAAATTTTATAATGGCTAAGGGTGTTTTGATTTTAGTTTTTTATTTATTTTTTTTTTTTTGCTTAATGGTTTCATTAAAATAAAAAAATCTTGAGAAATATGGCATAGGTTCAAATAGAGATGAGAGGAAACAACCATACAAATGATCAGCCTGCAAAATATTATTAGAATATGCATATAACACAAAAGCTAGAAATGCACATTCAAAAAACTGTATCCTGGAATGTGAATGGATTTACAGATATAGATAAAAAAGGAAAGATTATTGAATTATATTAAGAAACACTGTTGATGATCTTAGGCTAAAGCTGTACTGTTACAGAATTTATGTTGATCTTGGTCTAACACTAAAAGATTAATACAGTGTCTGTTGATCTCAATGGTTATATGATGAACTGTACAGCTATAGAGTATCTTGCAATAGTCCTCTCTGTTATAATATGCACTGGAAAATTTCACTCTGTCTTATCCTAGCACCTTTCTAGTTCCTGACGTTTCCTGTTTTCCTCTTGTTTACCTCCCTCCAGCCATTTAACATTTTTTTCTCCCTCCTTTTACAGTCCCCTGATTATCATCCGTGCCTTCAAGGGTGCCCATCTACAGCCCTGAAGCTGATGATTACAGTAATAACTTACCAAAGCAATGATCCACAACTGGTATTTCTGTTCAGAATAAACTAAGGCACAAAAGACCTAGGTGTCTGACTTTGAAACAAACATGTGTATTAATTAACCTCTGTAATAGTAGATAAAGTTGTGCACACTACTGGACACTCTAGGTCCACTTTCCCTCATCCACTACATTTGAGTCCTTGTTAAAGGCTCATAACAGTTATAGCGTAGTAAACTCTAACCTACCTTTTGGCTCAGCTCTCAGAAAAACACTGATTACAGACCCTATAATTAATGTAGTTATGGCATATCTGGGCTACTCCATTTGTCCAGCACTTTGGCCTGCACATACTTAACTGGTTTTGTTGCTCCTTAACGGATTGTTTTTGTGAATGTTGGTGGTCTGTGTCATGGTTCGTCCCACTCCTCTACCCTACCCCCATTCCCACCCACCCCCACTTTCACTACATTTATACTCTAGGCAGTTTTGTCCCCTCCCACATAACTATCCAGTCACCTCCAACTACACATGCTCCTCCCTCCTCTCTCATGTTAGACTGTAAACCACACTCACATCATTCCCATTCCCTCCCACCTCCAACACCTACAGTCACTCAACCAAAGCCCTCCCTAACCCTGATCCTAAATTTGATAACTTCCATACTACTACTCCTCACCTGCCTTTCTTCTTATCATACCAAACTTCACTATGAAAAATCAGCACCAACATTACCCTACTTCAGTAACATTCAGTCTACCTGTACATCATTTATCATCTCTACCTTTTTACAGAACACCTCTTTTATTCACCTATTTCATTAAAAAATAGTTCAATTACCCCCCACCCTCTTTGCCAGGCTTAAATCTAAATTTATTACACACAAGCCCCTTGCTCCCAAACCAAACCCATCAGTCTTCACCCTCTTGCTAGCAGGTGCCATCCACCCTAACCCATCACCATTTGCATCACCCCAGTCACTACTCAAACAATCCCCTAACCCAACTGGCCACTACTCCAACCCCATTGGCATCCCCATCCTCCTGTATCCCCAACCCCCAGTCTCCAAAAAACTTACCTATCCAAGCCATCAGTGTACAAAGCCTGTTGAATAAAGTAACTGACCTTCAGGCATAGATCTCAGATTATTCCCCTCACTTACCTCCACTATCAGAAACCTGGCTTAAACCTCATATCCCAAACACAGATATTCTTCCTCCTGGCTACATCAACCGAATAAATAGAGCCACTAATAAAGGTGGAGGTGTAGCAATCCTATACTCTGACTGCTTGACCATCACTCCCCTAGCCATTACTATACCAGACTTCCACCCTGCAGAAATTCTAATTCTAAACTGCCACCTAAACAAGCACAAAAGCTCACTATTGTCTCAATAATGTATCCCACCTGGCAAGAATATCCCTATCATTGAAAACCTACTTTCCTGGGTATCACAAAATATAGCCTATTAAACTATCCTGCTGGGAGATGTAAATATTGATTGGAGTACACTTGATACCTACTCACCTGGCCAAAGCATCAATTTGTTTGGCTTTATTCGGCTAATTACTACCCCAACAAGGCTAAATAAAAACTCCAATAAAGGCACAACTCTGGACTGGATCCTAACCAGTAATCCCCTTCTCTACCATAACCCTAGAACCCTTCCTGATGCCTTGGGTGATCACTTACCTATTAGTATTCAAAGATATACTCCACGACTAAATAAACCACACCTACACATATTTTGCCATAAACTCTCATTTCACCCCCATCATTTTCAGTGATAGACTCTCCTCTGTTAATTGGTCTAACCTATACTCACTTCCTGTCAGTGATGCTGTACTCAAAATCAATCACATCTTTCTTAGCTTACTCGACTCATTAGCACCCCCCTAGCAAAATATGGATAAAATCAAACTATCCACCCTGGCTCAGTAAAGATGCTCATGCTGCACAAAAGACTCACCCTGGAAATCTTGCCACAACCAAATCCCCCACTCACCACCAATTATTTAAAGAAATAGGAAACCTTACAAAAAATATATATATAATGGTAAAAAAAGCTTTTACTTCAAGGCACAATCCACTCACCAATCCAGCCCCAGAAACATCTGGAGAAATATTAACTCAATCCTACATCCTGGTAAACCCTTACCCCAACTATGCAAACCAAGGCACTGTCTCTCTCCTTAACCACCGTTTTATTAATACCATTAGCAAATTAACAAATGCCAACCACAACCTCTCCCCAAAGTCAGTTCCTCAAACCACAAATAATGAAACATGTTTTTCTCGCAACCCTATCTCAACTTCCTACATAAAGTCTCTCCTCCTAAAACTTGAACCTTACTCTCCCTCTGCTGACAATGTATCGCCCAACTTTCTGAAACTAGTAGCCGACACTCTTGCCTATCCAGTCTCAATACTTATTAATAGGTCTATTAAAGAAGCTACTGTACCCAACATCTGGAAATCTTTCTATGTGATTCCCCTTCACAAATGTGTTAACGCCACTGAACCCTCAAATTATAGACCCATTGCTATATTATCCCCACTATACAAAATTCTCAAAAAATGTATGCATAACCAGATACTGAAATTTCTCATCCACAATAACTTCCTGACTCTTACCCAACATGGATTTCAACCAAACCACAGTACCTCCACTGCCCTTCTATCCTTTACTCACACTATTGCACAAGCTAGAGATAAGAACAAGCTGGTCTCTTGCCTGTTCTTAGACCTTTTAAAAGCATTTGACACAATGCCACACTCCAAACTTACAAACAAACTGGCTAACTTAAACCTTTCTACCTCAACTCTCTCTTGGTTCTCCAGCTCTCTCACAGACTGACTACAGTTTGTCAAATGTGAGTCTTCTTCCTCTACTTTTCTACCAATACATACTGGGGTGCCACAGGGCTCCATCCTGGGGCTCTTCTTTTTAACATCTTTACCTAGTGACCTCCATTCTTCTGCTACCCACTCAACTCTCATCCAATATGCAGATTGACTCTACTCTGATCACATCCTCAGACTCAGTCTCACAACTTCAGATACTTGCACAACAATCTTTCCATTACATTGAAAACTGGCTAAATGACAAACAGCTTATTCTGAATCCTAATAAAACAAAACTCCTCTTTCTCCCCAAGGCCAGTGATAACCTTAAGCGCTCCTTCTCCATTTCTTCCCTAAATAAAACTATCATGAAAGTTGAAACACACACTAAATTACTAGGAATGATAATTGATGACCAACTAAAATTTGACTTACGCATCCAGCAGTCAATTAAGGAAACTAATCAAAAACTTGGTTTGTTATATTCCAATAAAAAAATTCTCTCTTCTGATTCCAGATTATCCCTGGCACAGGCCTACCTACTTCCTAGCCTCCTCTATGGAGCCCCAGTTCTTACTAACCTTCAATCCTGCCTGCTCTCCAAACTGGTACAAAATTTGCAGCTATCTTACCTAATTCCACCCACCATTGTCTTGCTCTCAATAAGCTACACTGGATAGAACTTCCCCATCATTTCAAATTATCTCAACTCCATATAACCCACTTCCTTCTCAATAAATCAGTTGCGTGTTCCTCTCTTTCTAGTCTAGTCACCTGCTGCACCACTTCCCACCCCTTATGCAGTTCTGACAAATTGCTTTTCCAAACTTATAGATCCAAAATGCACATTGGTAATCTTTTATATAAGTCTTCCATAACAAAATTCTGGAACAACCTCCTTGCCAATTTATGTTGCATTATTCTCACTAGCCACTTTCAAAAAAGAACCTGAAAAACTTTCTCCTGAATACATGGTTATACCCCTGCCATGACCCTACCTAATCCTGTTTCTTTCACTTATATCTCCTACTTAGAACATTATTTGTGCTGGCTCTGGTCTATATAGCTAAATGAACTATATATTCTGTATATAATCTGTATGAAAAGTACAGTGCGTACATCATTATTATTTTTCTTTTTTACAGAAATGTTTTTAGTCTCTTTAGTCTTGAGTATGGGTCAAGAATACTTTTAGCAACCTGAGGAGAAGTTTGGGCAGTAATAAAGAATTGAAGGACTTTATCTGGGAGGGAAGAAGGGCAAGAGTTGAGTTAAGTGGGATAACTTGATCCTTCCAGTAGAACGAGGTGGTTTAAGTTTACCTGATTTGAAGGGATGTTTTAGAGCTACACAATAAAGGCCCATATGTATAACACAAGTAGGAGATTATAATTCAAAGTGTGAAAGGATGATGATGAAGCAAGGGGGAAGTTCAAAAGATAAAGTGAAATTTTAGATGCAGATCTTTAAGGAGAATAGTAACAACCATACAGAATATTATATTCATAAAGTAGTAGAAAAAAGTATTATAAGAATTAAGCCAATACAAGAATGGAGAAAGGAGATTCTGCCAAAAGGGTTGACTGCAAGTAGGAGTAGAGAAACTAATACTAGGTAAGACTGCAATCCAAACCAGGTGCAACTAACACTAGGTAAGACTGCAATCCAAACCAGGTGCAACTAACACTAGGTAAGACTGCAATCCAAACCAGGTGCAACTAACACTGGGTAAGACTGCAATCCAAACCAGGTGCAACTAACACTAGGTAATACTGCAATCCAAAACAGGTGCAACTAACACTAGGTAAGACTGCAATCCAAACCAGGTGCAATTAACACTAGGTAAGACTGCAATCCAAACCAGGTGCAACTAACACTAGGTAAGACTGCAATCCAAACCAGGTGCAACTAACACTAGATAAGACTGCAATCCAAACCAGGTGCAACCAACACTAGGTAAGACTGCAATCCAAACCGGTGCAACCAACACTAGGTAAGACTGCAATCCAAACCAGCTGCAACTAACACTAGGTAAGACTGCAATTCAAACCAGGTGCAACTTAACACTAGGTAAGACTGCAATCCAAATTGTAGCTTGCTACAGATCCCCCACCATGCCCCAAGATTCTCACTACACCTTTCTAAACATACTGGAAAACATTAAGATAGAACCAAGCACCCTAATACTGGGTGATTTTAACTACTGTGCCATTAACTGGGAAAACTACTCATGTACCAACACCTTTGCCCAACGTTTCTTGGAATTCATAAATTCCAGCGCCCTGGATCAACTAATCCATAGTCCCAACAGGGGCTCCAGTATCCTTGACCTGGTCATTACCAACATGGGAAATCGATGCTCCACACCTATGGTCACCCCCTTACTAGGTCTGACCATAAGCTAATCACCCTTAACATCCACATCCCACCCCCACCCCCCCAGTAAGGAAACCTCCATAAAAAACTTCTCCAAAGCCAGCTTCATGCTACTCAAGTCAGAAGTGACAAACTTCATGACACCCATGCAGACGGGAACTGAAAGTTCAACTGTTGAATCCTACACTAAGGCACTGTACGAGCACATCCACTCATGCATGAATCGTGCCATCCCAAATAGAACCAAGATGCTCTCATCCAAAAAAAGGAAGCCAATCTGGTGGTCCCCTGCCATAAACAAAATTTTCAACAAAAGGAAGAAACTGTTGCAGAAAAAGAGGAAAATCCCTGGATGCAAAAAAAAATCCCTTACCAGCCTCAGTAAGAAACTGAGATCCCTCATAAAATCCTCCAAAGCTAGTTACGAAAATAAAATTGCCAAAGATTCCAAAGACAACCACAAGGCATTCTATAACTATGTCATGAATCTAAATGGCAATGCTCAGATCTGCTCTGAGCTAAAAAAGAGTGGCATTCATTATACTGATCCCAAAGATATTGCCAATATCCTGGCAGATCGATTCAGTGCCAACTTCACCCCCCTCTCACCCCCTAAATGGCCCATCTCAATACCGGAAGATTGCCAAATTCCAGTAATAACGGCCACACAGGTAAAAAAACGCACTCTCCAAAGCTAAGAATACAGCATCCATGGGACCAGATGACATCACGGGCTGTGTACTACATGAACTACAATATGAACTGGCACCTCACCTAAGTGTCATGTTTAATCATAGCCTCTCCTCAGGTTTCGTGCCCACTGAGTGGCACAGAGCTACAGTTATCCCACTCCACAGGGGGAGATCCACCTTGGATCTCGGAAACTACCGTCCCATCAGTCTGACAAGCCTTATCTGCAAGGCCATGGAGCGTATTATCATGGAACGTATAAACAAAGACATTGGCAACCTTCAGACACTGGACCCCACCCGGATTGGGTTCGTGAAGGGCCAATCTTGTCTCCTGAACCTGATTGACCTCTTCGAATCAGTCTCTAGAGCCATGGACAAGGGTAAGGTGGTCCACACAGCCTATCTAGACTTTGCCAAGGCCTTTGACACCACCCCCCACTCTGGAATCATAGATAAACTTACTAAGCTGGGCATTAATCCCTACGTCATCCAATGGGTTGCTAACTGGCTTACTGATGGAACCCACACTGTAAAAGTAGCCGACTCCAAATCCAGCTCCAGACAAGTGACAAGTGGAGTACCTCAGGGTTCAGTCCTGAGATCGCTCTTGTTTGGCTTCTCTGAAGTACAGGCCAACACTAAGGGACTCTGGCTAACAAAGTTCGCAGATGACTGCAAACTGGGAGCCATTATTGAATCCCCAAATTATGTGGATACTCAACAAAAGGGCCTTACAGAAACAGATGCTTGGTACCAGAGCCATGGGCTCAAGCTCAGTGCCAAGAAATGTATAGTTAACCCCTTTGGGAAAAAACATGTACCCATGAATTACCATATAGGTGGCAGTACACTAAACACCGAAAGTGTGATAAGAGACTTAGGGACACAGGTGGACAGTGGTCTCACCTTCGATAACCACATCGCCACAACAGTCAGGAAATCCTTCTATGTAGCACACCTCATCACTAAGGGCTTTTCATCCAGAAAAAAGGAGGTCATTGTCCCACTGTACTCATCCCTCATTAGACCCATTATAGAATACAATGCCCCGTTTGGTATGTACCTCTCAAGACATCTGCAACAACTGGAAAGGCCACAAAAATACCTCACTAAAAGAATCACAGGCCTAAAGCAGATGCCCTACGCTGACCACCTGTAACTGAAAGTCTTGCTCTGGAAGAGTTTTTAGTTGAATCTAAAGCAGCGGCAAATGTTAAAAATGGATAATTAATATGACGTATAAAATATTCAGAGGAGGTTAGAAAAGATGGGCAGAGAGTGGAAAAGCAGTTTACAAGAAAATATGGTTCCCAAGTATGCAACCAAGTTCAGAATGTTTAGGATCTTTGCTTGAAAGTGTTTGCCTAGGTATTTTTATACACCAAGTAGATCTCAAAGAGTTTTTCTTCAGGTAGCTAGCAAGTGTTTGAGGTGTGATGGAGAAGAGGTAAATGAGAGCATTTGTATTAGGAGTGTAATGAGTTGGCAAATTTAAAAAATTTCCCCTACTGAATACTCTTTCAGAAATATTGGGTGAGCAAATTACTGTAACTAAGGAAATGATTCTCTTTGAGTTGGGACATAGCATCTATGTTGCATAGACTTAGTAAGGCCTTATTTAGTTTAATTTTGTTGGCTGTCCAAAAAAAAAAATGATTACTAGAAAATGGAAGTCAGTCTATATTAACTGCTACTGTATCTGAAGTATTGAATATTATACAAAAGATAAAAGAACTGGAAGAAGGCAGAGCCAGATCCAGCATTAGGTGACCTAAGCAGTTGCCTAGGACCCACTAGCTGGGAGGGGGCCTACTAGCCAGAGGGGCTGCCACAGTATTTGCTTTTTAATTAAAAAAATAAATTACATTTCTTCTTTAAGGGTGTTTGTTCTTCTTAAAGAATGCTTTCTGCGTATTTGCATTCCTACGTGAATTAATGCACATACCTGCTGTTGCTGCTTCTTTTTTGTGTCTGTGCATAGAATTTAAATGCAAAACATAATGAGCATTCCACCCTTAAGGTGTATGCGAAAACGTTCCCACAGCATTGTAATGTATGTTTGCAAATGAACGATGCAAACATCGAAAGTAGGGTGGGCAGGTGTGTGTGTGTAAGAAATGCCCTAGTTAGGGGGAGGCAGGTTAGTTAATTGATTCAGGCTCAAAACCTGTGCCTTAGCTACAGGTGACAAGAACATGATTCCTCTACACCAACTACCTGACTAGACAAAATTAATTTTCAAGGAATTGTGAGCTTCAGGGGAAGAGAAGATTATTGTCACTCATATTAAGTCAGTTTTCAATATACACCTGTTTTGTTTAGCAAATTGTCATCACCGTTTGTGCTATAGAATTTGCAAGCAGTGGTAGTTGCACAACAGGTAGCATATTTGCTTTTGACGCAGAAGGCTGTGGGTTCTACTCCCACACCATGTAGATGGATTGCTGATGTTGTGGTGTACTTTAAGGGAGGGAGGGTGCTGCTGTCTTTGGTGGCTCTTCTTTGGATGAGATGCCTAGTAACTATGAACATGTTTTCAGTTTGGGATCTGTTCTCGTTTGCAATATTACCAGCTTACCATTTTTTTTTAATGTAACCTAGGTAAATTATTCTTCAGGGACAGCAGGCACTGAATTTGTAGATGAAACACTGAAGTATAAAGCTGTTTGCTAGCAGCAACCTCTTCATTACTTACAGATCTCTTTAATGTGGAATTATTCAGATGACTTTTACGTCTGCAGAGACTGTGCATATTGACTGATGTGGAGTGGCTTTCTCTGGTTGAATGTGCTGAAATGGGCAGGTTTATCATTATTGGTTCATACATTTTGCTTTATTGCTTAGTGGAAGAATGTTCCAAACTACAAATTTAAAACACACTCTAACACGTGGTGCTGTAATATACAAGGAATATAATTTAATACAATCAGGAAGGTGTATCAAAGAAAATGAAGTCTGCATGGTCCTAAAAAATGTGTGCAAGGTGTCTATGGTTTGAAAATAGCCCAGAGGTAAACTTTATTTGCCACTGGCCAGATTTTCTTTGAATATGGTTTTCAATGCCATTTCAATTAATGTGAGTTTCAGATGCAGAAAAGTTTACTGCTAATGCCACATCTGTTTTCATTGTGAGACTGTATTGTGTTATCATCTATCAATGTTTGTGCTATAAAATTTGAAATAAAAGTTTTAAACTAAATGCAAATATCTGTAATCATTGTAGAAGTAAAGAAGAAAATAGTGTGTACACTGATAGGTTTGAACAATGTTTATGAACTTGGGAGAATTAGCCAAGTATTGGGACACTGGAATGGCTTTGGGAGGGTGCTGGGGAGATGCTTTGTCTGTAAGGGTGACCCTGATCCATTACCTTGTCTGGGGCCCCATTTGACCATGATCTGGCTCTGGAAGAGGGATCTTTAGAAAATGAAAGTAACTTTTAGTTATGTACTTACCATAACTTTAGATGTATGGGATCCATCTCGCCTACATTCTCTACAGATGGGTTCGGAGCCGATCCTCGGCTCCGACTCGGCCGCTATACAATAGAATGCAGTCTCTTATTGGCTGAGTTACCTCATATCCCAGGATGCACCACTACCACTTCCCCAGATCTTGTTTGTCCGCACTCATGCTGATAGAAACATACTATTATTATAACATTCTCAGGTCTTTCAAGAGAGGAAGAAGTTCAATTTCGGATCGTCCGGTCTCTCCTGGTCTACGAGGCAGGGGGAAGGAGGGTGGGTTATTAGGAATGTAGGCGAGATGGATCCCATACATCTAAAGTTATGGTAAGTACATAACTAAAAGATGTAATGTGATCCTATCTCGCCTACATTCTCTACAGATGGGACAGCGTCCCAAGCACCTAATTCCCGGGTGGCTCACTGGAAAACACTCCTGAGAACTGTGGAACCGAAGGAAGCTCGACCCCTGGATGCCACATCTAATTTGTAGTGAGAAACAAAGGTGTGTGAAGATGTCCACATGGCAGCCGCACAAATGTCACCAATAGAGAGCTTGGAATGAAAAGCTGCCGAAGTGGCCATAGCCCTGGTAGAATGAGCTTTCACTGGAGCTATAAGTTCCTTATTTGAGATGAGATAAACATGATTGATGCAGTCCCTGATCCACTTGGCAGTAGTGACTTTTGTGACGACTTTGCCTAGTCTATTATCCGAAAAGGACACAAACAGTTGATCTGATTTCCGTGCTTTGTGTGTCCTGTCCAAATAGAAACGTAATTGTCTGTGCACATCCAAGCAGTGAAAAGTATATTCAGCTCTATTTGAATACTTGGGGAAGAAGACCGGTAGCTCTAGTGATTGTTGTAGACAAAAGTTAGAACAAACCTTTGGTATAAAAGATGGGTTTGGTCTAAGAGATACTCTATCCTTGTGAAATACCAAGTATGGTGGTTTAACACATAGGGCTTGAAGTTCTGAAACTCGTCTGGCTGAAGTAATAGCAACTAGAAAGGCAGTCTTCCAAGAAAGGAATTTTAGATCACAGGTTGCTGCCGGCTCAAAGGGGGATGAGGTTAATGCACCTAATACCACGTTAAGGTCCCACGGAGGTGCAGGTTGAGATATAGGGGGTCGTAGAAGCCAAGCTCCTTTAATAAAGGCTTTGCACAACTTGTTGCTCATTAAAGGAGGTTGCACACTTTCATGAAAATTGGAAATAGCTGCCAATTGTACTTTGATGGTAGACACTGAGCAACCTTGGTTGAATAGGGAAGCTAAAAACTTCAGTACTTCTGATACCGAGGCTGTCATCGGGTCTAATCCTCGGAGTTGGGCCCAAATAGCAAACCTCTTCCATTTATTGCTATATGTCTTTTTCGTAGAAGTCTTGTGGGCCGAAGACAAGATGTGCATGACTTCAGGGGCAAAAGTATGGCTCCAAACTATGGTTGGAAGAGGAGTAGCCAGGCTGCCAACTTCAATGAATGGAGGGACTGATGGAGCTGTCCTGACTGATGAGTCAAAAGGTCCGGAACTTGCTCCAGGAACCAAGGACCCTCCAATGCATATCTGTGAAGAAAGGGGAACCAGACTTGTCGAGGCCAGTATGGTGCAATTAATATCATTTTGCTTCTCAAGCAAATCGTCTTCCGAATCACCTTGGGGAGAAGGGGAACTGGTGGAAAGGCATATAGCAGACCGGTGGGCCAAACGTGGACTAGAGCATCCTTGGGAATCTCCCCCGGAACTGGGGTCAGAGTGAAGAAGTATTGGCATTTCGCGTTGAGGGGACTTGCGAAGAGATCGCAACAAGGAACTCCCCATCTTGTGAAAATCTGCGTTATCACTCTGTTGTTCAAGGACCACTCGTGAGGGGAGAGAATAGTTCTGCTCAGTCTGTCGGCTATCACGTTGGATTTCCCCGGAATGTGCGTTGCCACTAGGAAACGCTTGGTAGCAATCGCCCAATCCCATACTTTCATGGCTTCTCTGCAAAGGGGGTAGGACCTGGTTCCTCCTTGCTTGTTTAAGTACCAGACTACCGACATGTTGTCGGATTGAATGGCAATCGTACCCTGGGGGAGGTGATCGTGCAGTGCTTGCAACGCTAAAAGCACCGCCCTCATCTCCAGGATATTGATATGGAGAAGACTCTCGGAGTGCCACGTGCCTTGGACCGACCTGTCCAGATAATGTCCCCCCCACCCTGTCTGGGAGGCATCCGTAGTCAACGTGGCAGAGGGGAGTGGGGGAACGAAGGGTCGCCCTAGATTCAGGTTGGAGGATAGAAGCCACCAACGAAGATCCTGTTTGCACGTGTCTGTGATCAGTATGTGGTGACTGAGGGGAAGGTCTTGATAAGACCACTGGACTGATAGGAGCCACTGAAGTATCCTCATGTGCAACCTTGCCAAGTGGACCAGAAGAATGGTGGCTGCCATGGAGCCCAACAGCTGTAGGACCATTCTTGCTGGAGCACGACGTTTGAGGAGCAGAGCCTGAACCTGAAGCTGGAGCGTCGCTATTCTTTCCGTAGGGAGATAAGACTCGCATCTGCCTTGAATCTATTTCTGCACCAATAAACAGAATACGCTGAGATGGTTGCAATACAGATTTTGACCAATTGAAGGCGATTCCTAAGGAGTTGCCTAGTGTGATAGTGGCTGCTAAGTTCTCCAAGAGTAGATGCCTGGAGGTGGCAGTTAGGAGCCAGTCGTCTAGGTATGGAAACACCTGGAATCCTAGACTTCTCAAGTGAGCAGTCACCACCGCCAAACATTTGGTGAACACCCTGGGGGCTGTGGTGAGACCAAAGGGCAGTGCTCGGAACTGAAAATGACTGCCTCCTAGGCTGAAGCGTAAGTGTCTCCTCGACGCCTGATCTATTAGAATGTGATAGTAGGCTTCTTTGAGATCTATGGAGCACATCCAAACACCTTTCTCCAAAAGCGGGAGAATGGATTGCAAAGTGACCATCCAGAATTTGGACTTTTTTACAAATCGGTTTAGCTTGCTGAGATCCAAAATGGGTCTCAAGTTCCCGGTCTTTTTTGGCACCAAAAAGAATCTTGAGTAAGTCCCTAATCCGGCCTGGTCTGCGGGGACATGTTGGATGACCCCTTTTTGAAGCAGCTTTGATACTTCGTTGGCTGCATGATCCCGTTGACTGGGTGGT
This sequence comes from Protopterus annectens, assembly GCF_019279795.1. Taxonomy (NCBI): domain Eukaryota; kingdom Metazoa; phylum Chordata; order Ceratodontiformes; family Protopteridae; genus Protopterus; species Protopterus annectens. The sequence continues at coordinate 847,400,928 of NC_056726.1, read as the reverse complement.
GGGTCCGGGATTCTTTGGACTGGTGGAGGGGGTTGAACAAAGGGGATGGTGTAACCTCCGGCGATGATTCGAAGCACCCATTGGTCCTGAGTAATATTTTCCCAGGCCTTTAGGTGCTTCGAAAAGCGACCCCCGACTGGCTCCGGAGCTGCACAGTCGGGTACTCCTTCAGGGGTGCTGGAAGGAGGAGGAGCCACGAAAGGACTCGCGGTCTCCAGTGTTGCGGGGGCCTCCGCCGCCTCTGGGACGGCGTCTCCCTGAAAAATTTCCCCTTCCTCTGCCTCTAGGAGGGGAATCGCTCTGCTGCGACGAGTAAGGCTTTTGAGATTTGCGGAACCACATTTTCCCTCCTCTTCGAGCCTTGGGATAAGGTCTGAAGGGGATGGAAAACCTAGCTCCTACGGCAGTTAAAGTCTTACCCTCCTGTTCGCAATGAGTCAATGTGTCCTTTACCTTGGGTCCAAACAGTGAGGACCCATCAAAGGGGGCGTCGGCAAAGGAAGACTTAAAGGCCTCCGCAAAGTGACACAGGCGTAGCCAGGCTTGTCTCCATAGAGCAACACCTGTTCCCGCCGCCCTACTCGCTCCTTCGGCCGCATAAGAAATGAGCCTCATGGACGAGTTAGATAATGAAGACAGGGTAGCCAACTGGGAGTTAACAGTCTGGGTCAACTGCTCAGGTAAGTTACCAGAGAGGGTATCCGAAAGCTCCTTGATCAGATCCCTCTGTAGTCTGGTGAAATGTGTCAGGTAATTCAGAGACCTTAACGTAAAGGCCGCTGAAGAAAGGGTACGCTTGCCGTACCGATTCATGGTCCTAGACTCTTTATTAGGAGGATGGATGGACGTCGAAGCCTCTGCCACATCTTGTTGGGTGGCAGATGCCACCACCATAGCATCTACAGCCACGCCTTTAGATAAAAAGTCCTTGTCCAGGGGAGCCGAGAGGAACTTATTGGGGCGAGCTGGCACCGGTTCCACAGAATCCGGGTGTTCCCACGCCCTTCGAGAGATCAAGTCCAGAAGCTCATCGAAGGGCGGAGACACCCAGGAGGCGGAGGTCTGAGCCCCGAAGGCCTTGAGGAAAACCGACTCCTCAGCAGAAGGGGGTTTGGACTGCCAGTCACCTCGTTGCTTGAGGATCTCCAGGATGTCCGCAAAGGAGACATCTTCCGAGGACGACTTTGGGGACCCCTCCGCATCATCGAGGTCGGTATCCGAGGTGAGAGACTCATCAGGGGAGTCGACGTATTTCCTCTTACACTGTTTCTTCTTGGGAGGTTCCTCCGAAAGCGTGTCGGAGGGACCTCCAGGAAGAAGGGAACCCCCAATGGGGGTAACCTCAGGCCCAGGGGCTCCGCTGTCATAAGACAGGGGGATTGCAGAGGCGCCAGTCTCCATGCCCAGGGAAGGTGGTGGTGAAAAGGTCGAAGTGGCCACAGAGGATTTGGCCAAGGCACTTCTCATGGCATTGAAGGCTGGACCCCCAGAATCCTGGGAAGGTCCAGCCCCCAAGACCACAACAGCAGTCGGAGCCCCCGCAGCCAACACACCGAGAGAGAGGCTCGGAACCGAAAGGATCGGGCCCGAAGCGTCCCCCCCGGGGCCGACAGAGGAGGTCCGCGTGCGAACCCGACCCGAGGGATGGGGTTGAAGTTAGAGTCGGAACCGACCCAATAACCTCCACCGGTTCCACCAACACCGACTCCAATGGCGCCGAGGCTGTTGGAGGAGGAATCAATGTAGCAGGATGGGAGATCGGCTCCAGAGCCGACTGGGCTGGAGCCGAGATCAACTTTGCGAAGACTGGAGACTGAAAGAGCCTCTGAAGCACCCTGTCTAAGTCCGAATCGGACATCCTCGATGACCGAGAAGAGACCGACCGGGTCCGAGTCGACTTCTCCGCCGGTTCCGAAAGACTGGGGGACCGGCTCCGTAATGGTTCGAGAAGTATCGGCGCCGAGGGAGACTCCACTACAACTGCAATTTCCCTCGGAGCCGATGTGGACTTCGGCACCGAAGGGGAAGTGTCTGAGCGGGCAACCCCCATCGGCTCCGAAGGCAGTGGAGCCGATGAAGGTGACACGCCTCTCGACGCCCGAGCTCTCGACTCCGAAACCCGAGGAGTCGAGGCTGGAGACATCGAGGCAGACCATTACGCCCTCGGCTCCGAAGTCCATGGAGCCGACGGAGAAGCCTGCCGAGACTTTTTTGCTGCCGGATCCAACGGGCTGGTCGGAGCCGAAGATTTTTTTTTCTTTTCAGAAGGTGAAGAAGAAGAGGAAGATAGGGCTTCCTCAAAGGAAGGGGCAGTAAGCCCTTTCAAGATCAACTTATTTTTCCTCTCTTGGAGGACGCGAGAGGAAAAAGCGTGGCAAACGCTACAGGACTCCTGAAGATGCTTGGAACCTAAACAATAAACACATAAGGAACGGTCATCTGTTATAGACATTTTGTAATTACATTTAATACACTTTTTAAAACCGGATGGTCTATGTTCTTTAGACATGGTTCTAAAAACACTAAACACCGGCTACAAGAAAAAAACAAGTTAGCACAGACAACCTAGACTCTAACTTAAACGCCTAGGGTAGGGCTAGGCCCCTCTAACTTAAACGGGACTGTTAGGGTAGGGCTAGGCCCCTCTAACTTAAACGGGACCGTTAACTAACAAACAAAACACAATTTACCACAAAAAATATACCAAAACCAATCACACAACAACAATAGCTGTTAAAACAGCTTTTGAGTAAGTTTTTACCAAAATTCAGACAGAAAAAATTTTCTGACTAAAGGTACTTAGCTCAGCCAAGTCCGAGACCACGTCTGTGCTGGAAAGCGGCAAACGAGATCTGGGGAAGTGGTAGTGGTGCATCCTGGGATATGAGGTAACTCAGCCAATAAGAGACTGCATTCTATTGTATAGCGGCCGAGTCGGAGCCGAGGATCGGTTCCAAACCCATCTGTAGAGAATGTAGGCGAGATAGGATCACATTACATCAAATTACAAAGAAATAAATGGAAATTGTGGGGACATACATGCAGAATAATGTTCAGGAGGATGAAGAGTGATGTTTCAGAGAAGGCAGGAGTTCAGCAATTTATGCAATGTTGGATTGATGACAGTTCATAGGATCATAGGAGGTTACTAGGCTAATGGCCCTGGGGCCCTTACAAGCCTAGCCAAGAGTTTATCCCCAAAAAAGAACCCTCAGTCAGCACCTGTTGCCCCTGTCAATGAGGAGCAAAGGTGGAACCCCTTGGACAGACTTGTAGTTTCCCATCCACTCATCAAGGCGGTGCTTGAAGAGGGTCAACAAGGTACTCTATTTGACATCTATATGAAGTCTGTTCCAGACACGGGGCAACCTGTGGGAGAGGGACCTTTTTCTCCAGCAGGTTTTGTTGATGTCACATATTAGATTTAAGCCTATCGAGTAATGCACAAGGAGTTAGAGTTACAGATATGGAGAATCTTTAGTAGTGCAGGGTCTGATATTGCCTTGTAGGCGAGACACAGATCACCCCTGAGCAGTCTGCATGATACCAAGTAGAATGATAGTCATTTGAGCCTGTCGGCATATGACATATGTTGGAAGCCATGGATTCTCTTTGTGAGGTATTTCTGTGGCCTTTCCAGTTGGTGCAGGTGTTTGGAGAGGTACATACCAAACAAAGCATTATATTCAATTATTGGCCTAATGAGGGAGGAGTACAGATTGGTAATAACCTCCTTTGTTCTGGATGCAATTCGTTTACTTATGAGATGAACCAAATAAAGGCCTTTCTGACCACTGCCGCCGCATGATGGTTGAATATGAGATTGTTTTCAACCTAAGTACCCAGGTCTGTCACCACAGGTTGCATGCTTAAGGGGTTGCTGTTGATGTGGTAATTAATAGGGGCTGAGTTTTTACCAAATGGTATGATAATACATTGTTTTGCATTTAACTTAAGGCCATGATTTTGACACCAGTTATTTGTAGCTGTAAGACCCCCTTGCAGTATGTTAACATCATTTGGAGAGTCAATGACAGCATCCAACTTACAGTCATCCACAAATTTAGTCAGCCACAAGCCCTTTGTCTTTGCCTGAACCTCTGAGAAGTAGATGCCAAACAGTAGGGGGCCTAGATAGATCCCTGGGGAACACCACAAGTGACAGGTCTGCTGTTGGAGGTGGTGGTGCCTATTTTGACCATGTGGGTCCTATCACTGAGCCAGATGGCCACCCACCTGACAAGATAGGGATTTTCGCCAAGTTCTGTTAGCTTTTCGATGTTGCCCAAGTGGGGGATTGTGTTAAAGGCCTTGGCCAAGTTAAGGTAAGCTGTATGTACTTACTTTCCTTCATCCAGAGCCTTGGTGACAGTCTCAAAGAAGTCAGCCAGGTTCAGTATACAAGATCTGCCCCTGACGAATCCATATTGGGTGGGATCAAGTGCTTGGATATTACCTATGTCCTTGTTTATGAGATCCATAATAATACACTCCATGGCTTTACAGATCAGATTTGTCAAGTCTCCTGGGTCAGTATTGGTACCACCTTTGTGCAAGGGGATGCCAGTGGCAGTTCTCCACTCTGCTGGAATGAAGCCTGTAATTAGGCTGTGGTTGAATAAGGGTGCTCAATGATAAAGCTAGTTCTTGCTAGAGGTGGTAGAGAATACAGCCTGGGATACTGTCAGGTCCCATGGAAGCTGTGTTCTTTGCCTTGGATAGGGCCTTTAACACTTGACCTACAGAGATGTGAGGTGTGGGACAAGTATCAGGGATGTCAAATGGACCTTTGGGGGGGATGGGAGGTGAAGTTTGCTAAGTTAACAGGATCAGTGTAAGTGGTACCGTTAAGTACTAATTTGGAACAAACATGGGCTTTGCCATGGAGTTTCCTGACATAACTGTAGAAGAACTTGTGGTTTCCCTTAGTTCCAGAGGGTAGTTTCAATCGTACTTGGCTTTGGAGATTTTCACTAGTGATCTAATTTGCTTGTTGAGGCTGAGGAGGGAGTTTTTCCAGTTTGGAATTTCTTCCTTTTTACCCTTGGACAACAGTTTCTTCCTTTTGATGTAAAGCCTGTTTTTAGAGGATGTCCACCAGACAGGTTTCTGTTTCCTTCAAGAGCAGGTTTTAGTTCTGTTCAGTATGGCTGAGTCCATGCAATTGTACAGGTGCTTGTATACTGCATTGGCGTACTGCTCAGCATAGTTATCTGCATCCTTTGAGGGGGCCAGTGGTGTGATGCTACTGATACCCTCCCTTAGGAGGTTGTAGTCAGCTTTTGAGAAATTTTTTAGCCTAGTTATGGCTGGGGAGGGGTTAAGTGGGATAGAAACTTTGAATGAGACAGACCGATGATCTGATCTCACCAGGGAAGAACATACTATGGGAATGGTGCAGTGCATTTGTGGAGAAATAGTTCACCCAGTCTATGATGGGGTAGTTGAAATCACCAAGGATCAGGGTGTTGGGGGGTACTGTGATGGAGTCAAGTAGGTCCAGGTTAGAGGAGTGCATGTCCTGAGTCATGGAGGGGGGTCTACAGCTGGCTATAACTTAGATGGGTGTCTTGTCAACTGTCAGTTGCACCTGGAGTAATTCCAGTGCATTATGCTGGCCAACCTGTCTGGAGGTGTGCCTGTCCTTAATGAAGATAGAGACTCCACCACCCTTAGTCTTTCCGACCTTGTTTTGGGGTTGGAAAGTTGGAATGAGGTATAGCCTGGCAAGGCAGGGGTGCTCTCTGCAGCCCTGAATCAAGTTTCCATGATCGCACAGACATCGGGATCTTCAAGTGTGAGGAGAGCCTTTAGTGAGTGCATTTTCAGGTTAAGGGTCCCAGCATTAAGCAGCATGACCTTCAGTTTGCTTTTTGACAGATCTTTTATGTTGGAAGATTTGTCTTTGGGACATAGCCTAAAAAAGGTACAATGGGGGAGGCAAGAGCCTTGGCCAAGATCCGGAACCCCAGGGGTGACAGGTGGAGGCCATCTCTGGCAAAGCATGAAGGCCTGTCAACCATATCATCCCAGGGAGACAGATACTGGATACTCTTGGAAAGAAACCAGAAACTAAGCCAACTTTTGAAGTCAGTTATTTTTGTTGGTATTGTGGTATCATTCTTTGTGAAGGTAGGATACTGCTTAGGGATATAGGATCATACCTGCCTGGGACACATACTCTGGGAGTTCAATCATGTCTCTCTTCATACAGTCCAGGGCAGTATATCTCAAGTCATTCACACCAACATGGACAATGACAGAGTCTTACTTGTACCTGTTGTGGAAAGACTGAAATGCGTGCATGATGTGGCGGATTCTGGCACCTGACAGACAGCTGATTGTGACCTTCTCGTTATTGAATCTGATGAGGGGGACATCAGTGTGTCTTACTACTGAGTCGCCAATGACTAGTATGTTTGGTTTATTATTATGCCTTACAAAGAAAGAAAAGATATGTGATGCATAATGTATGTAAATAGAAAAATGTTAATAGGGTTTATTTTCTTTTCTAATGTATGTTTGCCTATGTCTTACTTGATAATCTAATAAAGGTGTTGAAAAAAAAACTAGAAGGCCTATGTACTTTCTGGGCACCCCAATTAATTTCCTCCAAATTCTCTCTTTCTCTCAAACTCACGTACTTAAAGCTGTAACTGGGTGGAATACCACAGGCAACACTTGCTTGTGATTATCATCACCTTGTGTAACATGTCACATCTAGTTTTAGAAATCGCATACTTCATTGCCATTTGCTCTGTTTCACTTCTTCCGACTTTGAAGCCTCATTATATTGAAATCTGAATTTGATCTCCAGCCTTAGTTGTCTAATAGCATACTTATTCATATGAATGCATTTCGACAATCATAATAAACGGTTTAGAAAAATTAGCAGGTGACACTGTAGTTTTGGATTAATTAAGGGAATAGCCAGTAGATCACACCTTATTCTGCAGTCACTAGCAAAATCAAAGGAAGACAATAGGTATGGTCACAGTTAACAAAGCCTCATCACTGTAAAGCTGAAGTTTATGTTTTTTTATGGCCACACCTGTTGTAAGTCCGTTTTTGTTTCCTTCTAATAAACTCTGTTGCCAGCTCAGTAGCCATGAAATATTAGTATGGATGCATCCCTCAACAAGACAGAAATGTTACTAGTTGGTGTAAGATGCAGATTATCTTCCTCCTTTATGATATATGAAATCTGTATCTCCCCCACTAGACTCCTGTTTTAAAAATAAACAAATAACATGTTATTTGCTTCAAGGGCCAGCTTTTTAAACAAACGCAAGGTGTAGCGATGGGCACCTGTTTTGCCAACATTGTGCTGGAACACTGGGAGGATTTATTTATTTTAAATTCAACTTACAACAACTCTTGGGCCCTGTACGGGCAGTACCTTGATGACCTGGTCATTTTCTGGAAGGGTAGTGAAGAGGAACTAGTTAGGTTCTTCATTTACATTAACCAAACCATCTCCTTCCTTAAATTCACTATGGCCAGAGACGATGACCAACTGAATTTTGTGGATGTAACAGTTAATAAAGACTATGTAAACAAGGCTTTCACTTCTCATTTGTATAGGAAACCAACATACTCAAACTCACTGTTGCATTTTGATAGCTGGCACCCAGTGCACCAAAAAAGAGCCCTAGTTAAGGGCCAGTATGTTAGGTTAGCTAAAATGGTGTCAGGACTGGATGATTTTTTGAGTGAGTGTGCTAAGTTAAAAAACATGCTGACTGGAAGGGATTACCCTGGCAGTTTTGTTCAGGACATTGCCAATGAAGTGATTAGAAAAAAGAGAAATCGGGACTTTTTTTGCTTATTGTCCAATGAGATTGGCCCTACCAGAGCAATCCAGACTGGGAGACAGGATTGTTTCTCAAGAGCTTTTATTCTTCCTTTTAGTGTTGACTTCTATGATATCAGGAACATTGTATGTTCATTATGGAACATGTTCACTATCGACAATGATGTTCACTCAGTAGTGGGAAACAAGCCCACTATAGTTTACAAGAGGAAAGTTAGTTTAAAGGGCCTATTAGAAAGAGACTCTTGTGCACCCACACGGGGTGGTTGCTACAGATGCAGGAGATGTAAACAGTGTCCAGCCATGTTTCAAGGTGATAACATCAAAATCACTGGTTATGATATGGTAAAACCTAGGAAGAGATACTCCTTTTACTCAAAGTAGGTGGTGTATGTTGTAGTTTGTGACCTATGCAACAATTTCTATATTGGTAAGACCAAAAGAGCACTGAGGCAAAGGGTGTACCAACACCTGTATGACATCAGGAATAAAAACATAAACAGTGCTTTGTACAAGCACATCTGTGTGTGCCCCACACATACTTTTAAGTTTGGGGCCATAGACCATATTGATCTTGGACCAAGAGGGGGACCAATGGATGAATGGCTAGAAATTAAGGACTTGACATAGCAGATCAAAACTAATGCCTGCTAAGTACCAGGTTTTAATGACAGAATTTCCTTGAGTTCTGTTTTAAAATTAAAATTGATGTATTTTTATAGGTTTATCAGTTGTATTTGTTGCAAGAATATCAAGTTTTAACAATTTTTATTAACTTTGTATAATGTCTGTTTTAGAGGACATGATCTAATTACATTGACCAATGGCTAGGTGGGGTTGTGTGTATATGTTTGTCATGATCATGTGATTTTATTCTGATGAAGTCTGAAACTTGATGAAAAGCGCTTAAATAAACCTGGATTTTTGCTGGTGGTCTGTTCTGCACTCTTCTTTCATCTAGTTGCTCCTTTTGAGGAGTTTTAGAAATCGCATACTTCATTGCCCTTTGCTCTGTTTCACTTCTTCCCACTTAGAAGCCTCAGTATATTGAAATTTGAATTTGATCTCCAGCCTTAGCTGTCTAATTGCGTACTTATTCATATGAATGCATTTCGACAATCATAATAAATGGTTTAGAAAAATTAGCCGGTGACACTGTAGTTTTGGATTAATTAAGGGAATAGCCATTAGATCACACCTTATTTGCAATCAATAGCAAAATCAAAGGAAGACATAGGTATGGTCACAGTTAACAAAGTCTCATCACTGTAAAGCTGAATTATATGTTCTTTTGTGTCCACACCTGTTGTAAGTCTGTTTTTGTTTCCTTCTAATAAACTCTGTTGCCATCTCAGTAGCCAGTAAATATAAGTATGGATGCATCCCTCAACAAGACAGAAATTTTACTAGTTGGTGTAAGATGCAGATTATCTTCCTCCTTTATGATATATGAAATCTATATCTCCCCCACTAGACGCCTGTCTTAAAAAATAAACATTTACCCTGGTACATTTGATTATCAGATACTAACCCTTTCATTCCGCTCACTACAATATTTTCATTAGCATGCTGATTTTGTTTTTAGCTGCGCTTTTCATGGGAGATCCTTGAATGGTATTCATGCTGACTAGGGGAAATTTGGTCAGGGAACTTCTCCATTTTTCATTAAGGGACGTGGGATTTTTTAAGTCCACCTGAGCTACCACCTACTCAGCCAGATGGGGCCTCAGTTTAAACATCTCATCCTGAAGGACAACAAACTGAGGAGAGGTGCACTGCAGTGTCAGTAAGTGGAAAAATTAATCCAAGCACCTGAAGTGAAACAGACCCCATAGTATTCTGATCTTTCATTACCATGGTGTGTGTGCTGCCTGTTGAACACTGTTACTGACAGCTTTATGGAATGTTTCTTTAACTCATTCTTCTAAAGAGAACCTACATTATGGAACATTTCAGGTCTCCTTAACAGCTGCCTTTATTGAATCATTTATGTGCAGTTTTCATGAGAAATTAATACTTTCTACAGCATAATCCAAGTGAGACCTCCAGTTCTTTTAATGCAAGCATGTACTTTATTCAAAGAAGAAAACGAAACTTAACTCCAAAATCACTACAAACAGTACAGAATAACTGCTACATCCTTTCACCCAATCTTACACAATAATGTCTAAAACTAACATTTTAAATTATCTGTATAACACAAAACAATTCACACATCATTATTCCCTTCAAATATCATCCATGCCTTAAATTCTGTAAACATAAAAGAAGTGACATAAAGCAGACAAAATCCTCCTACTCCCCCATTCATTATTCCCAATTCATTAAACACCAATAACAACTGTGTGCATTTCTCTCTACTCTTCCTTTAACCTCTTCTCAACCCCATCTTTATCCTTTTTTGTCCATGACTGACAGCATTACCTCTACTATCCTTCCCATTAGTCCAGCTCTCCTGTTTCCTTTCTTCTTTACCTTAAACTAATGCCTTTAAATCCTGTTTAGTCCACTTCCTATTAAAGTTTGTCGTACTTGTACCAGATAGTACCATTAATTTCTTTATTGCTTCCATATTCATCAGATCCTGTACTTCCTCCTGCGATGATTGAAATCATCTTTTGTCTCCTTGTAGTACCTTTCTCACCAGTTGTCATTAATAAACACATTAGCTCTCTATCCCCTTCTGGAACTAATTCTTGGTTCCCTAGTAAAAATAACTTTGGCAACAGAATTTGTGTATCTGAAAATGTCTCCCTTACTTCCCTCCTTATCTCTTCTTTTAAAGCCTTCCAAAACCACACATTCCCATAAAAATGTGTTTCCATGCCCCACTTTCTCTCCTACACCTCCAGCAACACTCCTCCACTCCCTATAAACAATAGACACAGCTCTGCATTATATAAAAGTGTTTATATAAACACTTCCAGGTAAATCTTATTTCCCATTGCCTTTTTAACTTCTTCAAATTCTAACCATCCTTATCCCTCAACCACTGTTTCCCCACCTTAATCATCCCTTTCATTTGGCCTCCTTGGTCTCTTCTGCATTCAGTCTGCTTCACAAATTGGAGATCTGCTTTTTTCCTCTTTTAATTTATTTAAATGACTCCTCCATCTTTTCACTACTCCTTGATATTCTCACTCCAAGTTTATGTCAAGATGAAATTCTTCCTCCTCTTATGATCAAAATTTAACATCATCCTGTCTTATCTCCAGCCCCAAATCATATTTCTTGTTTTCATGTCCTCTGCTATTGCACTTATCCTTACAACTCTTTCATGGCAAGCCTTCCATTGAGCACCCTTCCATTTCTCATTAAAAACCTTTTGCAAACTATGTAACATTTCCAATTCTAATCCTTCTGCATGTGTTACCAGAGTTATGTCCTTAGTTCTCCTCCATTTTCCTTCTCTGGTCACAAGCAACTCTTTCCAATCTTCTTTATAATCACTGCCTAACTATTTATTATTAATCTAGTAACATTTGCTGTGATACATTTTTGGAATTTGCACTCAGATTCAGACCCCCTTCTCCCCCTTTCTCCATTGATTCAACCATATATTCCCCATGCCATCCTTGTTTTTCCCCATTCTGGACAAATTCCCTGCAAACTTGCTTGACCTGTTTCAACAGCCTATTTTCAAGCAAATCACAAAAGGCTTGCCTGCATACACAAATACATAACTTGTGGAATTATACATATTTGCAGTCCTTGAACTCTCTAATCTAATTCCAAGTATATTTTCTTCCATTTCGTCAGCTGTCCCTTCACCTTAAAATATATTTCCTGGTGTGTAATTCATGCAGACCTATGTACAGTATCACTCATAGTTTCATAGGTAGGTACTAGGCTATTGGCCCAAGGGCCTACATAAGCCTAGCCAGCAAGGTTCCCTGGCTTATGCCACCCAAGAAAGTTATTTTCCTGTGCCACTGTCGAGCAGAGCCACAGAAGTGATCCCCGGGGTGTATTTCCTATTTCCCATCCACTCATCAAGATTTTTCTTGAAGAGTGCTAAGCTAAGGAGGAACTTTGCTTGACATAGATGGGTAGCTTGATCCAGAGTATGGGAAGTCTCTAGGACAGGAATCTATCCCTCCAGTATGTCCTGTTTATTGTGGTGACAAGGTTTAGGATTGGGATTTCTTTAGGTGTAGCATGTCCAAACGCTCTGGGTTTGACATAGCTTTATATGTTAGGCAGAGATCACCTCAGAGTAGGTGATATGCTACGGAGTAAAGCTGGAGTTTTTTGAAACGGTCAGCGTAGGGCATCTGCTTGAGGCCAGTGATCCTCTTTGTGAGGTACTTCTTTGGCCTTTCCAGCTGCTGCAGATGTCATGTGAGGTACATTCCAAAAGGGGAGTTGTACTCTATAATGGGTCTAATGAGTGTTGAGTAGAGGGGAACAATGGCCTCTTTTTTCCAGGATGAGAACCCTTTTGTGATGAGGTGTGCCATGCCAAGTAGAAGGACTTCCTGACTACTGTGGCGATGTGATTATCAAAGGAGAGACTACCGCCCAGCTGGGTCCCAAGGTCTTTTATCACACATTCAGTGTTAAGTAGACTGCTGCCTATGTGGTAGTTCATGGGTACAGAGTTTTTACCAAAGGGGATGACAATGCATTTTTTGGCATTGAGCTTGAGGCCATGGCTCTGACACCAGGCATCTGTCTCAGTGAGGCCCTCCTATACGATGTCCACATTATTTGGGGACTCTACTATGGCTCCTAGTTTGCAGTCATCTGCGAACTTCAGTAGCCAGAGGCCTTCTGTGTTAGCCTGTACTTCAGAGAAGTAGATGCCAAACAGGAGAGGTCCCAGAACTAAACTCTGATTCCATTTGTCACTGGTTTGAAGTCAGATTTGGAGTCTGCAACTTTTACAGTGTGGGTTCTGTCAGTGAGCCAGTTGGCAACCCATCTTATGATGTAGGGATTTATACTTAGTTTAGTGAGTTTAGCTATAATCCCAGAATGGGGGATGGTGTCGAAAGCCTTGGCAAGGTCAAAATAGGCTGTGTGAACCACCTTACCCTCATCTATGGCTTTGGTGATTGCCTCAAAGAAGTCGATCAGGTTCAGAAGGCCTGATCTGCCTTTCACAAACCCAAACTGGGTGGGGTCTAGAGTTTGGAGGTTACCAATTTCTTTGTTTAGGAGTTCCATAATGATACATTCCATAGCCTTGCAGATCAGGCTAATAGGGCGATAGTTCACTCATTACTCAGCCAAATTCCTGTCTTCCCCCTCTGTCTGCATCCCACTCCCTCTTCTTCCCTGCTACCTTCTGCTGCCCTCAGTATATCTGTTTTATCCACATTCACCTTATGTCCATATACCTTTGCAAACTCTTGTAAGATTTCCCAAAGTCTCTCCTTTTCCTCTTCATATTTGGACATGATAACAAGGATGTTGTCTGCTTACAGAATAATCCTGTTCTTCAGTCCCCCACCCCCATTTATGTCCTGTAATCTGCGAATTCCGAAGCTTCTCCACCAGGCATTCCAAGTACATGGCAAATAGAGGGGGGGGGGACATCCCTGTCTGCTTCCCCTTTCTGTCGTGATCCTTTCTGACATCCTAGCTCTTATCTTTACACTTGCCATGGCACCTTCAGACACTTGCTTAAGCCATCTTATCCAATTCTGTGGATACTTTCACCTTTGTATTGTCTTAAACAGCTAAAACCATCTGACCTGGTCAAATGCCTTCTCTGCATCCAATGAAACATACACCACTTCTCTTCCTTTTTCCACAGCATCCTGTATAACTAGCAAAGCCTTTAGCAAATTATCTATTGTCCTCTTTCCCCCTACAAATCTCATTTGGTCTTAATGTAATGGCCTGAGTTTGTATAAAACATTTATATTCATGGTTCAAAATCAAAACTGGCCTATAGGCAGCCATACTCAAAATATCTTTCCCTTTTTTTATGGATCACTGTTATGACTGCTTCTTTCCAAGATCCAGAAGGGTCTTCTCCATCCATTATTTTATTAAACAAACATCTCCATACCTGTAATACCTCTGTCTTCTTTAACTCTCAGAACTCTGTTGGATGCCCATCACTTCTTGCATTTTAAGCCTTGCCATCCTAGCTCAGGCTTGTTCTGTTTCCTCTGTGTTAATTTTTTTAATCAGAAACTCTTTCTCTACTAAAGTTAAATTCTTTTCCTGTGCTGTGACAAATTGTCCCCATCATCTGATACTTCCACCTCTGTCCCTTCCACCCTTTTTCTTGATTATATTTCTATAATACCTCCAAAATCCCCCTACCACCATACTTCTTGTTCCTTCATTTTTAATCTGACAAATCCCCTTCTCTACCTCTTTTTCCTAAGTCTCATCGCTCTTTACTAGCTTTAGGATTCATGTCAAAAACAGTCTTTCTTCTGCAATTTTCTTTACCCATATTCTGTCATCCTCTTCCTTCTCTTGATCTCCCTGCCCTTCTGAGTCCAACTAGATTTCCAGGTCAGTTTGTCTTTTGAATCTCTAGTAATTCTGCCACCTCCTTCTCCTTTTCACTAAAGAATCCCATACTGTCATACTCATTCCTTTTCTAATTTCCTCCCTGACCTTGTACTTAATTTCATCCCATTATTCTCCATCTAATTCGTCCACTTTAGCCAATTTTGTTTCCAAATTTTCACTACCTTCACATTTTCCACCTTTTTCTCCATTAAGAACTTAGATACCCTCCAATGCTTATCTGTTCCCCCTCCTGTCAATCCATAATGTTAACCTCACTATTGCACGATCTGCTAACGCAAGTGATTCTATTCTCATCTCTTTGATGAAATAAGTATGTTCCTTCATGACGTATGCTATGTTCATCTTCACCCATGTATTATGTCTATGTGAGTAAAGAGTAATTGTGCCCCTGTTCTTCTCTTAATGCCTAATCTCCATGTATCCTTCATCCGTACAGATTCAAGAAATTATCTCAAAAAACACCTTCCTTAGTCACATAGGTCCCCTGTGTGTTTTTATCTTTATTCACTGTCACATTCCTAGCCCACATATAAACTAGTACTACTTCTTGAAATTTAACAGCATTTGCCAATAAACTCTGCATAACTTTCACTGAGGAGGCAGGAGGGATATATAAAGCCATTATTGTTGGCCTCATGCCTTCTTTCACCCCTTTTATTCCAACCATCCTCCCTTTCTTATCTTCTGTTATACCATTAACTCTTAAAGGCCATCCATTTCTCTTCTATATAACTAGCCCACTCCTTTTCTTAGAGAACCATACCGAACTTGCTTCCATAACATACCCAATCCCTTTCAGTGACCTTTGCTCTTGTTCCGTCAAATGAGTTTTTTGTATAGCCAGTATATGTGTTTAAAGTGTTGCATGTGGGCTATTTTCCTGTCTGTGTCTCTCTCTCTCGCTCTTAGATTTCCCTCCTAATCTGTTCACATTCCAAGAACAGAAACTAGCTGTTCCTTCCATCATCATTTATTGCAACTATTAAGCCTACCTCCTCCTCCTTCTTCCCACTTTACTGACCATTTCCACTTAGTCCTAGCACATCTTCTCAACCACTGACTTTTTTGTGCATCCCACACTTCTACCCCCCTTTGCAGTCAGTCTAGCCTTCCTCTTCCTCCTAATTTCTCCCCCCAACTGTTTACAAATATGCACTCTCTGTCTCCTCTATCCACATGACAGCCTGCTTCTACTTCTACTATTGTCGGCTGTCTTCCCCATCTCTGCCCTAACTATGACAGTGAACAGTAATGCCACAGGGGATCAGTGGCTTCCACATCTGTCTTCTTCACATATTAGATCACTCTTTTCAAATTGCTCAAGTCATTACATATACTGTCACTCCCCTCTCAAAAAACATCAGTAATTTTAACAACAGAAACATTACAAATAACAGTAAACAAAATGTGCATGTACCACTCAATATATAGTGCTTGGTTGCTGGCCATTACTCTCTATCCATTACACATCCAATAGATGTGAACCAACTCTGCCTTTCAACACAGACCAAATAAAATATCCAATAAGATAGCAATATGCAGCGATTCTCCCTTACATATACCCCCCACATACAGTAATGACATTTATCACAGCATATAGTTGCATTGAAGTATATACAAACCTTTCCCATTCTCCTTTTCCTCCTCCCCCTGTCTGTCATCCTAGATACTCTGATAAATTACCATTTCATATTCTTACAGTTAACATCAATATAGATGTCATTACATTTCACTGTTGCAGTATTCATTACAATAGGGATCACTTGCCAAGGGCAGCTCAACGTCTGCCCAGTATACCAAAGCCTACAGGTTGCTTTAAGATGCACTGTATGTCACATGTTTACTTCTCATGAAGCATAGGGCATAAAAATGACATCCAGAGTATCATTCTCAAAACTTTTGCCACCAGTCCAGACACCATCCTTTGATTGCCAGTTTGAATGCCCATTCTGTTGCTGGTTCACCAAGCCTTTTCAGATAAGTGCCCCATTTGGGTTTTGGTTGCCTTATCTTTCGTTTGGTATATTGTTGCATGTGGGTTTTTATGTCATCCAAGAAGGGTAAATGCCAGTGTGGGAGACAGATTCCTCATAAAGACTGTCATGAACAGTGTCTGTTTTGCCTTGGCACTTTGCACATCCATACGTCATGTTCTATCTGTCAGGCCTTTGTTCCCAAAACCCTTCATAGTAGGCTTTCTTCTTCAGCGCTGTATCTTGAGACTCATGTCTTAAGCTTCTTGCTAAAGACATGATGGAGGGACGTCCCGCTGCAAAGGACAGCCATCTGGGAAGAAGGCTTCCCAGAAACTTAGGCTAGAATCTTCTGCTGTTCAGCCTCCATCAGATGTTCCTCCTAAGGTGAGTGATAGCTTGGAGGCTCGACCAGCTTCATCACTGGATTCTTCTGCCGCTACTGGGTGGAAGGCCGATGGGAATTCAACCTTAGGCATGTCTGAAGACACATTCCAGACGTCTGCTTCAGAGGAGCTGCAACTGATTATTTCCACGGGGCCTAGAGGTGTTCCCCAAATTTAGTCAGAGGAGAAGAAGTCCCTCCTACCATTATTGAATGCTGTCTGGGTCGGAGCCTTCTAAATGTTTCAAGGTCAGAGTACCCCTTGAAGAAAAAGTAGAAGATTAAACATATTTCCTTAGCTCCTAAGGATTCACAGAGTGAATGGCAATCCTTCACTCAGAGTGGTTTAGTGCTGTGAAGACACTAAAATCTCCTCAGGGAGTTTCTGTCTTGCCCCACACACACCTTGGTCCTGTACCCCTCCTTAAGAGACCCAGATAACAGGATTCACCTGAGGAGGAATATTCAGATGTGGAATCCCTTGCTTACTCCTTCCAGATTCCCATTTCTTTGGACTGTGGATAAGAGGAAGATGAATCTAAGAGTCCTGATGCTCTTTGACACTATCTCTAGGATGATGGGGTTCTTTAAATGGGATTGTGCTCAAGTTTCTGAGATGCAAAAAAGGTATTATGAGCTACTGCAGATGGACTCTCCCAGACCTTCTGCTGTCCCTCGTGTTTTGGCTGCTTTGTTGGATGCTTATCTCCATATCCCTATTCATCCCCATTTCAGGAAGTTATTATGTCTCTCTGTTGCTTACTGGCATTTTCCATTCTCTTGCTTTGCCCTTTGGCCTTTGTACTGCCCCAAGGGTATTCGCCAAATGCCTCGATCCTGTGATTGTGTTTTGCAGGCTTCTGATGATCCAAGTCTTTCCTTACTTGGACAACCTTCTGTTTCAGGCATCCAGTCCAAAGATCTTGTTGGAAAATCTTCATTTTGCCATTTCCCTTCTGCAAAGCCTGGGGTTCACAGTAAACTTCAAAAATTCTTTTTTGAGTCTTTCTCAGGGTTATGTTTTTCTGGGGTGCAGGATCCAGACTGGCCCTATGCTGATATCCCTGCCCTCCTCCCCAAGGCTTTAACACACATTTCCATTTTTCAGACACTTCTTCCTCTGGCCTCTCTAACAGCCAGGGAATTTCTGAAAACTCTGGGGCTCATGGCCTCCACTATTCCTGTGCTCCATCTAGCCAAACTCCACATGAGAAAGTTTCAGTGTTTTCTGAAGTCAGTTTGGCTTCAACATGCACATCCCATTGAATTCGTAGTCCCTCTTTTCCCTTGTCTCAAGAAGGAACCTCAGTAGTGGATTCAGCAGTTGTCTCTAAATCCAGGGCTCCCTTTTCATCTCCATCTTCCCTCTCAGGAGCTGTTCACAGATGCTTCAGATGCGAGATGGGGAGCAGCTTTTGGCTCCATAGAAGTGCAGGGTAGTTTGGTTGCCTCTTCAACAGAAAGCACACAAGTGCCAAACAGATGAGAACTATTCGGCTAGCTCTTCAGGCTTTTCATCCTCTCTTCTCCATGGGACCTGTCAGGGTGTTTACAGGCAATATGATGTGGTATGTGAACAAACGGGAAGGAGCCAATATCTTATTCCCTTTGTAAACTGCCATTCTTGGTGTGGTTATTTGCTATCCAGTATCAAGTGATTTCAAACAGTTTACATTCCCTTAGGTCAAGTATTGTGTCAGACGCTCTTCACAGGTCCTTATCTCAGTCCCATGAATGGATGCTTTACAGGGATGTGTGTCTGGACATTGTCCACTAGTGGGGTACTCCTCAAATAGCTCTTTTTGCCTCCCCTCTTTTTTTGTGCCAGAGTCACATGTCCTCTGGTTTGAAAGTGGACACCATAGCTTTTTTCTTGAAAAAGGATGCTTCTTTACATTTTCCCTCCTTCCAGAAGTCATGTTCAGAATTCAACAGGATCCTCCCAAAAACCTTTTAGTGATTCCCTTTTGGCCAAGACAGCACTGGTTCCCTGCTTTTCTGCATTTAGCCAAGGGAAATCATCACCTCACTGGGTGGACCTACTCATACAAGACAAGGGATCTCTCATCTGTCCCCTCCTGTCTACTCTTCAGCTGACACTGTGGGTAGTAGGATTTTGATTCCCCATAGACAACTTTTTTTTCTGAGGATGTGCTTAGGGTCCTGCAAGAGGCTAGGAAATCCTACTTATCTAAATGGGAGAGGTTTTTCTGTTTGGTGTCTATCTCATAACCTGGATCCACTTTCTGTAGATGTTCCTTTGGTTCTCCCCTATCTGTGTGCATTGCTCAATGCTGGATTGGCTTATTCCTCTGTTAAGACCAACTTATCAGTTATCTCTGCTTGTCTGCCTTTATCTCCTCCTTTAGCTTATAGATTTGAAGATAAACAATTCCTTAAAGTCGTCCTTCATATTATACCTCCCAGGAAGCCTGTTCCTCCTCCCTAGGATCTTAATTTTGTTTTGGAAAAATTGGCTCAGTTTCCTTTTGAGCCTGCAGCTTCAGCTTCCTTGCAACATTGCTCTTGGAAGATTGTACTTTTGGTAGCCTTTACTTCTGTCAGAAGGGTGTCTGAGCTTCAAGCCCTTATGACTTGTCCTCCTTTTTTGGTGTTTCATAAGGACAGGGTATCCTTGTGTACTAATCCTTTTATGCCCAAGGTGGTGAATGAGTTGTCCCTGAATCAATCTTTTCATTTGCCCACTTTTTTCACTTCTCCATGATCTGTCATTGAGAAGGTGCTGCGCACATTGGATGTGTGTAGACAACTCAGATTTTATTTGGATGCGAATAAGCCTTTTCATAAATCTGGTCAGCTCATTGTTTCCTTTCATCCTAGTTCCTTAGGATTGGGAGTGTCCAAACAAGATATTTATTCTTGGACTTCTAAAGCCATCTCTTTGTTGTTATTCATTTCATAGTAAAAGCCATCATCTTCTGTTAAGACACATTCTACTAGAGCATTGGCTTCTTCTGGTGCCTTTTTCAAGGGTTTCGATACTAACTCTATTCTTGAGGCAGCTACCAAGACTTCTGTGCATACATTTACCAAGCACTACAAGTTGGATGGAATTTACAGAGCTAGAGCTGGTTTTTTTAGGGCCAGCGTTTATGGCTTCCTATAGTGCTCTGCTGGCTCTTCCTCCTCCTCCTCCCTCTCATTTTCCTGAGCTTTGGCACTCCCCCTATTGTAATGAGTCCTGCAACAGTGAAATGGAAGGACATAGTACAGTTGTGTAAAATCTTAAAATGGTAGATGTCATTCTCTTCACTGTTGCAATGTTCACTCACTCCATCTGTCCCAATCCATTTATCTTCTGGATGTACCAGTTACCTCTTTTTTCCTTGAACTGGCATTCCTACTGGAGCTCTCCGTTCTGAGGATGGTATCTGCAGACATCACCTTCATGCCCTACATTTCATAAAGAGCATACATGTGATGTATGGTGTACCTTAAAGCAACCTAAAGGCTTTGGTATACTGGCTAGTCGTCGGGCTGCCCTTGGCAGGGGATCCCCTATTGTAATGAATACTGCAAAAGTGAAGAGAAGAACATCTACCATTATCATAAGATTTTGCACAATTGTACTTTCAATCCTCTTTATTCGTGTAAATATTTATACATTGAAGTATTTATCACTACACATAGCTAAAGGAAGTCAGAGGGAGTAAGGTAGCACAAAACAGAAGAAAATGATGCACATTGCAAAAACGTTACTATCAGCAATCTCCCATGTGACACCAATCCAACAATTTCCATGGCTAATGTTTATAACAGATGATGAAAGGCACTTACCATTTATCCCTTTTAAATAGCTGCCAGTTAGCCTCGAGCACAATCCAAGCACAATCCCTTATCTCTTCCACTGTAGTTCTCTGAACGTATATTTCACCAAACCATCTGCATTAAGTCCAGCACAAATGTCCACTTAAGTTGCAGTCATATTTACCCACCCTAGTCCATGTATAATCCTTTATGTCACCTTATTTCTTCATTGATTTATGTGTTCCATAACTCCCTCTGTCCTTTAGGAAATTAACTTTCCCTCTCAATCTCTGCTCTTTTTGAAAAATCAGAAACACATGTTCTGTTGATCCTTCTGCTGCTGTTTGCTCAGCCTCCTCCAACTGCGCACTCACTATCTCCATGGCAGGCAAACCCTTCCTTTGATTTGCTGGCTTTTTAAGGAATTTACCAATGTCTTTTGGGGAACCATACCAGCCCTTGTATAAATACCTTCAGATATAGTAAATACTATCATACATCTCTCTCCTTAAGTAGTCTAATTACCGGTAAAAAAAAACAAAAAACTTTCCTGTTTTGTTTGGTATCATAGGAGTAGTCTCTGTCCAAGAAGATATGGTTATCCCTCATTATTATCTGTTTGATGGGTCGCCACAGCTTTTACAAAATTGTATCTTTCATCTCAAATGTGGCATAATGAATAATTATCCTCCACAACCTTTTAGCCATCTCCATTCCTGGATGCCAGACTGCCATGTGGGCTCTCTCTATCTTTATCTCCATCTCCAGTAGATTAGTCTACTCTCCCAGCAACACAGTACATCCCTTCTGCTTTTTCAGGCATTCTGACAAATTTAATGATTTTTCTTTAGGTTCTGTCTTTCTGAACCACATTTCTCATTTCCAAACAGTAATTGTGCTTCTGCTGCATCAGCATGGATCTGTAAATCTTCATTCTGTGACACTAGATCGTAATAGATTTCCCTCATGTGCAAGGAAATTGTCCATCCATGTTTTCTTCAGATCCTTCAACTTAGACCAAGTAACTTCTAGCATGACTAATTCAGCCATGCTGCTTACTTCTAGATCAGTTGCACACAGCAAACAAATCTTCTTGCTTGGTATTACAATGACTCAGTTTTCTTCCTTTCTTACTAGTCATTTACTTTGACATTTCCAAGAGTATTGCCATTTTTGGCAATGAATTTTACTTTTTAACACCTCACAATAATCAACTAAAAGCAGAATGCTGCAAGTATGACCACATTCACCTCCACACTATACCATAAGTCAAAAACTAGTTCTTTGACCGAAAGAAGTTTGTCCTGTTAACTACAGAACAATGCACCATTTTATTTTGAATTGCGCTTTTATGTTGTAATAGTGTTATGCTGTAAATAGGCACTGGGATCCCATCTTCCTGCCTTAAATAAAAGCCCACCAGGAGTTTTCATGTTGAATCTCCCTGTATGTTTGCTAGCACGTCTATAAAATTAAATTGCTATTGGTTTTTGAATGCATTGGTTGAAACATACTACATTGATCAGATGTTCTTCACAGAGATCATTGCAGAAGGCTAAGCTGTATGGGTTATAGTCTGCTAAGGATATAACAGATGGCCAGCTCCAAAACTTTCAGGGCACCTTCCATGTTTCAGAATTATTAGTCAGCTTGAGCTGAGCTGACTAAATTTTGGACACCAACCCCTTAAGAGTTTTCCTGTCTGTGAAGAGTGTGCTTCTGCAAGTTTTTGAGGATTGCCAGTTGGCTAATGCTGTTAAGTTGCTGACCAGACAAGTTCTCTTCTGGGGAAGAAACTTCCTCTGTACTATATATGACTGAAAACATAGTTTTAATGCAAAATGTATTTCAGCTAGGAGAAACTGTTTTTTGTATACTTTAAAATGGAAGCATTACATTTTTACATTTGTAGTAAAATGTTTTTAAAACTAACTTTAAACTATTTTTCTGTGGTAAAAGTTGTATTATTTTACTTTTGGGGATGGGGTGAATATTTATAAAGTTTTTTATTATGTTCTAATGGGGAAAAGTCCTTTTTACAACTCACCTGTTTTAATCAGGCACCTTTTTCGGCTAAAAATGGATCAGCCTACTAGTTCCAATGTTCTTATTTGTCCATCCACAAAAAAAAAAAGCTGTCGAACAGCCTTTGCCACCACAGCAGCACACTCAAGTTTCAGAACCACAGGGAGGAGACTCTTTTGTGGCCAAAGCTGGTTCCTAGGGCTACTCATCTTAATCCTTGGGTCCCACTGGTATATTTAATGCGACCACCATCCTCTGCAGCTGTTGGAGTCCCCTTGGTAGGCTTGGAAGCGCCACTCTTGTCAGTCTTGAGAGAAGGGGCAGAGAATGCCACCGTGCCTAGTCAGAAAGATGTGCCCATCCCTAGGGAGATTTTTGCTGAGAAAAAGTGAGTCTATTTCTTCTGATATTCCTGTTTAAAAGAAAGAAAAACCTTAAACATATGTTTTATCATCTCTTAGTACCCTGACCAGGAGTAATTTATTGGGCTTAGCTCAGAGTTTAGTACAGGCTGTTGACCCTACCTTTCTGGCTGCTCCTTGTAAAATAAAATGAAATTCTTCATTTTCTAAAGAGATTCAAGAGTATGAACCTCAAAAATTATTCTGAAGACACAGATTGTGTTTTCTCCTCAGAATTTTGATTCAGACTCTTTGGAGACCTTGGTTTTGGCTAGTACCTTTGAAGGATTCTCTTTCTATGAAACTATTTCCAGGATGAATCATTTGCTTCGGTGAGAAATCAGTGATCTTTCTCCGTCCCTCAAGATGTATTATCAGAAGTATGATTTGTTACAACTGGAATTTCCAGAACCCTTTCCTGTTCTGTGTGCTCTGGAGAATGTTTTGTTACAGCCTGCAATTTCCCTGCCAGTCAGCCATTTGCCCCCTGAAAAAGCAGATAGACTATATGATGTACCCAAATCTTTTATTCATCCTAGATCAGACCCACCAGCTATTGCTTTAGTGATTTCAGGTGCTGCTAAACATTTGGTTGATACTAACCTCTCTCCTTCTGACAAGGATGGGAAGGTTTTTGTTAAATTTGGGAAAAGTGTTTTTTCAACTCTTGTTTTGGAATTCTCAGCTCTCAAGCCCATATGTTGAAGTTTATACTTGCATCTTGTGAAATTATAAGGAATGTTCTGTTATCTGTTTCTCTTGTATGGAAAAACCTGCTTTGTGAACTTGGTTTCTTTTTTTAACACTTTTATTATATTACCATATAGACAATCATACATAAACAGAAAAGAAAACCAACAATTTAAAATGTTTTTTCCATTTAAATACAGTATACACAACATACAATTTCTTTGCTGATATCATCAGTCCTAAATTGCAAATAATTGCTGAATTCCTGCTTTCCCTTAAATCTCACTCCTCCCCTTGAACATTATTAGGCATATATTTTTCCCACAATTTCCATTTACTTCTATGTAATTTACTCTTTCCATTTTCTAAAGATCTCTCTTCCAGTTATTTTATCTCTTATAATATTCATTACCTCAGATGCAGTCAGTATAGACTTTGAGTTCCATTTTTCTAGTAATTGGTTTTTGGCAACTGAGAGAATTAAGCTTTATAAGGCCTTACTATGTCTAGGCAATTCAGATCATGTCTCTCAGCTCAAAAGAATTGTTTGCTCACTCAATATTTCTGATAGAGTACTTTGTAGGGAGTATTTAAAAGCTGTCATCTCACACACTCAAAACATACCCAGGACCAAGAAGGAGTAGGTGCCCAGATGGAAACAGTCTCTCCTTAGCCTGAACAAGCAAATAAGAGCACTAATGAAATCTTCTAAAGCCAACTTTGAGTCCAAATTGGCCACATCTACTAGAGACAGTCATAAGGCCTTCTTCACATATGTCCGCAATCTCAAGCAAGCACCCAGATCTGTTCAGAACTGGTGGTCAAGGACACCACATACACAAATGCTGTAGATATAGCCAACTTACTAGCTGACAGATTCAGTGAAAACTTCTCCCCTCTGCCCCCCCATCAGTAAATCAGGGCATCCCCAGTACCTGCCCCCCTTCCCTTATCTCTAGGGAACAGGTCATCACTGCCCTCTCAAAGGCAAAAAAATACAGCCTCCATGGGACCCAATAACATCCCAAGCTGCATCCTCAGGCATGAACTTGCAACAACATTAGGCACCCTATTCAACCAAAGCCTGAGTACTAGCTTTGTCCTAGCCGAGTGGAGGACAGTCACTGTCATCCCTTTACACAGAGGTGGAGCGTCCACCGATCTGAGAAATTATAGACCCATCAGCCTAACTAGCCTGACCTGCAAGGCCATGTAATGGATTATCATGGACCTCATTAACAGGGACACTGGCAACCTCCAAACACTCGACCCCACACAGTTTGGCTTTGTCAAGGGAAGGTCATGTCTGTTAAATCTGGTCGACGACTTTGAGACAGTCACCAAAGCTTCGAAACTATTCCCCACTTGGGCATAGTAGAAAAACTCTCTCATCTAGGTATCAATCCATATGTTATCAGGTGGGTAACAAACTGACTCACTGATAGATCCCACCTAATCAAAATAGGGGAAGCCACCTCAAGCAGTAGACCCATAACGAGCAGCGTACCCCAGGGATCAGTCTTGGGGCTTCTGTTATTCGGGATATACTTCTCTGAGGTGCAGGCTAAACCCTAGTGGGCTATGGCTGACCAAGTTTGCAGATAACTGCAAGCTGGGCACGGTCATGAATTCTCCAAGTGATGTAGACATCCTCCAAGAAGATCTCACCCAAACAATTGACTGGTGCCAGAAACATGGCCTCAAGCTGAATGTCTGAAAATGTATCATCATCCCCTTTGGGGAGAGTGACGTCCTTACATATTATCACATTAATAACAGTGTCCTAAGCACGCAGTCAGTCATGGGGATTTGAGCCCCCTGGTTGATAGCATCCTGACTTTTAACCACCATGTTGCTTCCGTTGTATGGAAAGCTTTCTATATGGCGCACCTCATAAGGCGTAAGGGTATCTCATCCAGGGCCAAGAAGGTCATAACATCCCTGTATTCTTCCCTTATAAGGCAAATTATTGAGTACAATGCCCCTTTGCCATCTACCTCACAAAACGCATGTAGCAGCTGGAGAGACCACAGAGCTTCCTCACTAGAAGAATCCAGGGCCTCAAACATCTACCCTACACAGATAAGCTAAAAGCCCCGTCCCTCTGCTTAGTTTCATACAGACTCCTCAGTGATGACCTCTGTCTGGCATACAAAGCAATCTCAGACCCCACCTTGATGAGGCTGCTGCATATCCACAAGTCAAGCCCCACTCGAGTAACCCATATGTGCGACCTCAACCTGGTCTGTGACATCAGCAGGACTTGTTGGCTGGACAAGTATGTGTCCCAGAGACTCCCCCATCTGTGGAATAAGACTCCCTCTCCACATCAAGCACAGTACCTCATTATCCCCTTTCAAGCACAACCTGGATAACTGGATGGGAAACAGAAAATACACCCTGGGATTCCACCTGTGTCCCTGCTGACAGGGGCATTAGGTGCTGAGTTGTCTAAACATGGGCTGAACTCTTGGCTAGGCTTATAAGGGCCAATAGCCTAATAACTTCCTATGATCCTATGTGTTCCCAGTTATCTGAGAAAAAACATTGAAGCCTGCTTGGGGTATACAAATGCCTATGCAAACACTTCCAAGCAAAGATCCTAAACCTTCTGGACTTGGTTGCATACTTGGCAAGCCATACATATGTCTTCCTTTTCTTTTCTTGCAAATTTCTTTTATAGTCTTTCTTCCCAAACTGCTGTGATTGATTCTTATAGTTATCATGCAATATTTTATATGCCTACTAATTATCCTTTTTTTTAACAACTGCTCCTGTTCGGTTTTCAACTAAAAACTCTACCAGAGCAGATCTTTCACTCAAAATTCCCCTATTCCTCTCTCTTTGCCTGTAATATGAGATCAATCCCTCATAGAGAAGGAAGTCTCTAGCCTCCAATCCAAATGTCTTCTTTGCTGCCAATATCTTGGTTCATTTGCCGTGTTTCGCTAGTCAATTCCAGCCCCCTTCTTGGCTATTTCCTCTACTCCTACTTGCAGTCATCCCTACTGGCAAAATCTCCTTTCTCCATTCTTGTATTGGCTTAGTTCTTAGCATACTTTCTGCTGCTTTATGAATATAATATTATGTGTGGTTGTTATTATTTTCCTTAAGGATTTACATCCAAATCCCCCCCCCCCCCCACATACACTATCACTGGAACTTCCCCTTGCTTCATCAGTATCCCTTTCCACTTTGAATTGTAACCTTCTGCTTGTGTTATGTATGTGAGCCTTAACTATCTAGCTGTAAAATATCCCATCAAATCAGGTAAATGAAAAAAAAAAACATTGTTCTGTTGGATCAACTTATCTCACTTAACTCTTGCCCTCTTCCCCAAGATGAATTCCTTCAATTGTTTATTAATTAGTGCCCACAAATTCTCCTTGTGTTATTAAAAGTATGCCTGACCTGTGTACAAGACGAAAGGGATTAAAAACATGTTCATTGTTTGCAGTAGACTGTTCATATCAATAAACTAGAGTTTCCATTTTCTCAATTTTTGTATTATCTTTTCTTTAGTATCTTCCCACATATCCTATGATGGCATAACAGAAGCCTTTTTTTAATACATTTCCTAAATACCTACTATTATTTACTCATAAATATGGGTATTGCTGAACCAATTTTTGTGTGTGTATGTAATATATGGCTTTGTGGGTACATAATTTATGACTATGGCCTTTGTTTTATTAATATTATATCCTGAAAAACATTGAAAGTGTCTCAAAATGTTCCACAACACTAAGATGTCCTTTTCTGGATTGATAACGTACAAAATAATAATGATGTGCAAATAAAGCAAGCTTTTCTTGATTGCTATGCCAATTATATCCTTGCATTTCTGAGTCCCTTGTTTACTTTGCTATTGGTCTAAATATAAAGCAAATAAATGGGAAAGAAGACATCCCTTCCTGGTTCCTGTGTTCAAATGCAGCTTATCTGAGAGGAACCCACCCACTTTAATTATTGCCTGTGATCCTTCATTTATCATTCTCAGTAACTTTATTATTGTATCTGGGAATGAAAATGCTTCCAGTGCCCTACTCATAAAATCCCAGCTTACTCTGTCAAAAGCTTTCTATACATCAAGACTCACCAAAGACAGAAGTATTTTCTTACATTCTGCTTCCCTCTGGATCATCACTGTTCTTTTAATATTGCCAAATGTATGCCTCCCCTCCACAAAACCACACTAATCCATATCTGTCAGTTTTGGCAACATATTTACCATTATTTTAGCTAGTTATTTTAGCTAGCTACCTTCCAGCAAAAAAAAAACAAAACAAATACAGAACAAACACAATAAGCTATGTAAAAATTCAGAACATGAAATTTTGTCCTCCAGAAGGGAACAATTGCACCAAGTGGATGGCTGCACCTACAGGCATTATCTAACCTAAAACTGAGGTTACCCATATTGAAGTGCAGGCTACAGCCTGTGCTCCCACTTACACTGATTGCTATCTGTTCTTTTCTTACCTCTGTTCCTCTCCCAGATATGAAAAACGTCCTGTATGCTTGC
The DNA here is from genome assembly GCF_019279795.1 of Protopterus annectens. NCBI lineage: Eukaryota > Metazoa > Chordata > Ceratodontiformes > Protopteridae > Protopterus > Protopterus annectens. Next base: position 847,372,850 of record NC_056726.1, on the reverse strand, counting down.
AGAAAACATTAACTTTTAGCCCTACGAAAAAGTGCACTAACTGTCTTTAAATAGAACTAAACGGTGCACTGTTCTAGTAACTGTATTAAAGTATTAAAGCTGCTAGGAAGGTTACCTGTCATTCACTTCAATAATTTCAAACTTATTTTTTTTCACCAAATTGTTTGCTATTGTAGCTTTAAAGTTTGCATTTCCCTCAGCAAAGAATACTCAGAATTCTTGAGATTAACTGCTTGCACCTACAGGCAGCTTGTCTCCATGGAAATGTACTCAGTTATGATTCTTTGTGAATTTCCATAAAAATGCTCAGCTGCCCATGACTGTGGACATCTTCAGTGCACTGAACATTTGCCAGTGGAAAACAAACAAGATAATATCTCTGTGGTTATAAGAAGCTTAGCATGTTCATGGTTTTCATCATTTTGTATTACTTTTAAAGCCTATGTGGTTACATAAATGCTTGTTTACAGCTTAAGCCAAAGGTAGTAACATAGACATTTACAGTTGTAAAATAAAAATAAAAAATATTTTCCCTTTTTATAATGTAAAATATATTTCTTACATCTAAAAAAGTACTTGTTTACTTTAATATCTTTAACACACATGACAGTCACAGATAGACTCCCCAGCATTTAAATTATCCTTGACTGCACACTATGCAAAACTGCTTTACTGAACATATGCAGTTTATATCATGAAATATTTTATACAAATGCTAATAAGAAAAATTATTTTCTTACAGTTAGGTTCCCCCTTTTAGTGTCCTTCTAAACATTAATGATATAAAGTAGAATATATGCTTTACAGTCCACCCACAAGTTTAACAAAGTCAACAAAAGTCCAGGGTTTTTCAGACATTTTTCTTGCAAATCTGTATTTCACAAATGTAATAAGATGCTTTCTAGTCTTCCATTTATTCACTGATTTCAGAGTTACTGGTCTTCTTCCTGTCCATGTACATCTCTATCTCCCAGCAGCAGACTCTGGTTCAATTCCAAGGTATTGCTGAGTCATCTAGCCAACTCCTGTGCTTTTTTCTGTCACTCAAGCATTTTCCTTTGGAACATTGAAAAGGTTTCACTGGCAAAGTCTCCTTATGAACCTTGCCATTAGAAGAATGAGAAGCCAAAATTCATTCTGCTTGCTGCCTAATTTTTTGTTGGATAAACTTTTTTCTTTCCTCCTTAGTCTTGTTTATGTCAAAAAATTACTTTGATCCTCCAGGAAAAAAAATCTTTGAAGACAGCTGGTTACAGCATTTTGAATTTCACACCTACCTTCCAACATTCCCTTAATGGGATTTATTTACAGAATCTTGAATCTAACATCTGCCTCCTGACATTCCCTGATTGATGGGATATATTCACGTCTCTTCTGCCTGGCATACAGTGAATAATCATTTTCTTCATACACTCTGCTGCCTGCTGCTTTTAGTACTTTGTCCTTCTGCCACAGTTTTGTCAGGGTCAATTCTTTCTGCTGGTATTATTGTATTTTGCTGCTTTCTCATGGCCAGGTTTGGAGCATATACTTGATGTGCCCTTTCAGTTAAATTCTGCTTTGGAACACCAGTCCAAGTACTCATTTTTGCTTTCATGTAATTAATACATTCCATTCCTTCCCATTTCTCTGGTACAGCAGAAAATCTCAGTTTTTTTTGTGTACTGTCTTCTAACTCTATTTTGCTTAAACAATTCTTGAGAAACCTCACATTCAGCCAGATTTTTCTTCATGTTAGCTTCTGATTTTTTTCTATCCTTTTGTTGTTTGAATTGGTATATTCCTTTGCTTTTTCATTTTTTGATCACCTATGAGTGCATTTTATTTTTTCCTTTAAATTAGAAGCCATCTCTTGAACCAAAGCTGAAGCATGAACAGCTTTTTTTGAACAGCTGCAGAATCCTTCCCAGACAGTGCTTACTGTTCACCTTTTCTGGTTGACTTTCTTTCAAGTTTTTCAGATTTCTTCTTTGCTGGCATCCAGACAATGTATTTATGAGCCAGTAACTGAATTTTACCAAACACTTCTGTGTCAGTCCTTTTTCTTGGTTTCTGATTTCACACTGGGAGAGCTGAAGTTATACTGTTGGTCAGTGTGCAGCCATCTTGGAAGACAGACTTGGTTTCTTTTGTGTCTGAAGTGACTACCACCTGCTTTAAGTGTGCATATTATTCTGTTGATGCCACTTTGAGATCTGCTACTACTAGAACTGTTATGAGGAGGTTTGCATGGCTGTGTTCTCAAAACATCAACAGGATATCAAAAATGAAATTTTAAATTTTCCCTTGGAAAGAGAACTAATTTTTGGATCTTCAGCTGCAGTGGTCATTAAAAAGTATAATGAGAGAGGAAAGCTGATTCAAGGGATCTCTCAGATTTTTCAGCTCTCCTTCTTTTAGTTTGCCAAGGGACTCAGTGCCCACTTCACAACTTTTTTTAAAAAGCAAAATAATCCCAGCAAGCTGCTGGAAAGCAAATGTTTCAAAAGCATTGGTAGGAGGGTTCCATAAAGAATGCTACAATCTACATCTGAATGACTGATGGATTCCTAAACCCTTCCTACCATGGATGTCCTTTAATCCCTCCAGAATGTCTGAACCTCCACTTCTCTCGTTGGCAGTATATAGTTTGACAGATGGATTCTGACAGAAATCTGTCGAGTTTACAGATGATGGTTAAGAGCCTCTCCCTCCTTTTTGAGAAATTCCTCCTCGTCTGCCAGATCAGACTTTTCCCCCTTCTATCATTCAGCATATTCCTGCCCATGTGGTGATAGTGGCTGCCCCCCCCCCTCAATAAAGAGAAAGATTTTATTCCAGGATGTTTCTGATGGCAAATAAAAAAGATTCTTGGAGGACAATTGTGGATCTTTCCTTTCTGAATCTGTTTGTAATGGTATAAAAGTTCAGGATTCTCACTCTCTTCACAACATGTTGCCCCTTATTTCCTACTTGAGTTTTCTATTGACCTTATATTTATAAAATGCATATCATCACATGCCTATATATCCAGATTGCAGGTTTTTCTTAAGGTTTTTTGTGTGTGGATCACTATCAATTCTCTTCATTACCCTTTGGTATTTCTACTGCTCCAAATGTATTTTCAAAATGTCCAGCTCCTGTGGCAGCCAAATACAGGCTGCAAGGTATTCACATTTTAATGTATTTAGATGACTTGCTTATCCTTACAGAGCCTTTTTCAAAATGCCAGGAATCTCTCAGGTGGGTAAGGGATCTCCTACATTGGCTGAAATTCCAAGAGAGCTTACAGAAGTCTAGTCCAACTCCTCACAGGATTGTGTTCCTGGAATGTCTTCCGGCCACCTCATTTCAGAGAGTTTTTCTTCCACAGGAAAAACAGATATGTATTTAGATCTATTTCTGAGTTTTTTTCTCTAGGACCACTGTCTCTACAAGGGAATTATCAAGATTCTGGTTCTCATAGCATCTGTGATACTCATGATACATCTTGCAAGTTTCCACAGGAGAAAAATCCCCATGATATGCAAGATCTCAATGGTGCCAGCAGCATCATTCCCTGACATTCCAGATTCCAGTTTAGAGATTTGAGAAAAGGGAGATTTGTGTTGAAGATACAAAATTTCTTAGAATCCAGGTCTCCCATTTTTCTTTTCTGCTCTAGCACATTGACTTAGAACAGATGCCTCAGACTTTACTTGAAGAGCAGTGTCACTAGGAATAATAGTGTGGGGTATTTGGAATAAATAAGACATACCAAAACATTAGAAGAGTTGTTAATTCTTATAAATGCCCTCAACTCTGTCAACCATTTGTGATCCCCAGGATCGCTTCAAGGGTTTACAGACAGTGCCTCAGCAATGCAATACATCACCAAGCAAGGGGGGAACCTGATCTTACCATCTATGCAGTCTAGCAGTGGTAGCCTGGGATGTAGCTTTTCAGTACAGTCTCACTCTGCAAGTATCTTATATGCTGTCACAACAAAACTGTGTGGCAAATGAGTTGAGCAGGAGCAGGACAGACCCTCAAGAATGGAAACTGAATTAGTGGGTCTTCCAAGCGTTGATCCAACTATCGGGAAAACCTGAAGTAGATCTCCTTATCTCTGCTCACAACAATCACTTGGAAAATTCTTTTCCAGGACTCCATGCATAACGACATAGAAGACAGATGCATTTTCATTTCTTTGGACAGGAATGTGCCTTTATCCTTTTTCTCCCTTTCCACTAATATTCATAGTCATTTTGAAGATTCAGAAGGGCTCCCCAAAGATCACTGTGGGGAGTTTCTCCTGACCCAGGCAACAGAGGATGTTCACCATGCTGATCACTGCTGCAGTAGACTTAATTATATGGGTTATACCCTGCTCACATCCAAAGCTTCGGTGCATATTTCATGTGCCCAAACCTTCAAGCAGATTGAGCTGAGATGAGTAAAAGACAAATTTGGGGGCAAAGCCTTTAAGAGCTTTACTGCTGCCAAAGAGCATGCTCCTCTGAAGCTTTTGAAAATTGATGATCAGCTTGTGTTTTCCTTTGCTGGGCAGATAATTTTCCATTTGGATAAAAAAATTCCAATTTCTCAGTTTTATTGATGGGTAGGATTTGATTATGAAATGGAGGGTTATATCTCAAGGCAGATTAAGCAAGATGTTCATCATACTAATCACTGCTGCAGTAGACTTAGCTATGTGAGTTATATCCTGCCAATGATTTAACATCCAGCCAGCTTCAAAAGCTTCAGGGCACCTTCCATGTGCTCAAACTTTTAGGCAGCTCAAGCTGAACTCCCTAAAAAGCCCCTGGGATTCAGGTTACTGGCTAAGGCTCTTGCCAACCCTGTAGTGCCTTTTTTAGGTAAAGTTCAAAGGACAAAACCACCACCGTAACAGGTACAAGCATGCAAAATCTGAAGGTAATGCTACTCAATGTTAGAAGTATAAACCTCAAAATGCACTCTCTGGAGGCACTCCTAAAAATGGAGAACATTGATATCTGTGCAGTAACTGAGACATGGTTCAAGGCTCCAGAGAGCACCACTGCAGTACCAGGCTACAACTCTTACCACACTTTTTGTCCACCAAATCAGGACCAAAACACTAAAGGTGGAGGAGTGTCAATATTCACCAAGGATATTCACACCACCAGGCTAGTTGCCCAACACAGTGCGTCTGAAATTCTCTAAGTGCAGCTAACACTTGGTAAGACTGCAATCCAAATTGTAACTTGCTACAGATCCCCCACCATGCCCCAAGATTCTCACTACACCTTTCTAAACATACTGGAAAATATTAAGATAGAACCAAATACCCTAATACTGGGTGATTTTAACTACCCTGCCATTAACTGGGAAAACTACTCGTGTACCAACAGCTTTGCCTAGTGGTTCTTGGAATTCATAAATTCCAACGCCCTGGATCAACTAATCCATAGTCCCACCAGGGGCTCCAATATCCTAGACCTGGTCATTACCAACATGGGAAATTGATGCTCCACACCTATGGTAACCCCCTCGTTAGTCAGGTCTGACCATAAGCTAATCACCCTTAACATCCACATCCCATCCCCACCCCCTAGAAAGGAAACCTCCATAAAAAACTTCTCCAAAGCCAACTTCATGCTACTCAAGTCAGAAGTGACAAACTTCATGACACCCATGCAGACGGGAACTGAAAGTTCAACTGCTGAATCCTACACTAAGGCACTGTATGAGCACATCCACTCATGCATGAATTGTGCCATCCAAAATAGAACCAAGATGCTCTCATCCAAAAAAAGGAAGCCAATCTGGTGGTCCCATGCCATAAACAAACTTTACAACAAAAGGAAGAAACTGTTGCAGAAAAGAGGAAAATCCCAGGATGCAAAAAACTCCCTTACCAGCCTCAGTAAGAAACTGAGATCCCTCATAAAATCCTCCAAAGCTAGTTATGAAAATAAAATTGCCAAAGATTCCAAAGACATCCACAAGGCATTCTATAACTATGTCAAAAATCTAAATGGCAATGCTCAGATCTGCTCTGAGCTAAAACAGAATGGCGTTAAATATACTGATCCCAAGGATATTGCCAATATCCTGGCAGATTGATTCAGTGCCAACTTCACCCCACTCTCACCTGCTAAATGGCCCATCTCAATACCGGAAGTTTGCCAAATTCCAGTAACGGCTGCACAGGTAAAAAACGCACTCTCCAAAGCTAAGAATACAGCATCCATGGGACCAGATGACATCCTGGGCTGTGTACTACATGAACTACAGCATGAACTGGCACCTCACCTAAGTGTCATGTTTAATCATAGCCTAACCTCATTTTCATGCCCACTGAGTGGCGCAGAGCTACAGTTATCCCACTCCACAAGGATAGATCCACCTTGGATCCCGGAAACTACCATCCCATCAGTCTGATGAGCCTTATCTGCAAGGCCATGGAGCGTATTATCATGAAACTTATAAACAAAGACATTTGCAACCTTCTAACACTGGACCCCACCCAGATTGGGTTCGTGAAGGGCCGATCTTGTCTTCTGAACCTGATTGACGTCTTTGAATCAGTCTCCAGAGCCATGGACAAGGGTAAGATGGTCCACACAGCCTATCTAGACCTTGCCAAGGCCTTTGACACCATCCCCCACTCTGGAATCATAGTTAAACTTACTAAGCTGGGCATTAATCCCTACGTCACCCAATGGGTTGCTAACTGGCTTACTGATAGAACCCACACTGTAAAAGTAGCCGACTCCAAGTCCAGGTTCAGACAAGTGACAAGTGGAGTACCTCAGGGTTCAGTCCTGGGACCGCTCTTGTTTGGCATCTACTTCTCTGAAGTACAGACCAACACTAAGGGACTCTGACTAACAAAGTTCGCAGATGACTGCAAACTGGAAGCCATTATTGAATCCCCAAATGATGTGGATACTCTACAAAAGGGCCTTATAGAAACAGATGCTTGGTGCCAGAGCCATGGGCTCAAGCTCAATGCCAAGAAATATATAGTTATCCCCTTTGGGAAAAAACATGTATCCGTGAATTACCATATAGGTGGCAGTACAGTAAACACCGAAAGTGTGATAAGAGACTTAGGGACACAGGTGGACAGTGGTCTCACCTTCGATAATCACATCGCCACAACAGTCAGGAAATTCTTCTATGCGGCACACCTCATCACTAAGGGCTTTTCATCCAGAAAAAGGAGGTCATTGTCCCATTGTACTCATCCCTCATTAGACCCATTATAGAATACAACGCCCCGTTTGGTATGTACCTCTCAAGACATCTGCAACAACTGGAAAGGCCACAGAAATACATCACTAAAAGAATCACAGGCCTAAAGCAGATGCCCTACGCTGACCACCTTAAAAAAACTCCAGCTATACTCTGTCACATATTGTCTACTCAGAGGCGATCTCTGCTTAACATACAAGGCCATGTCAAACCCAGAGCTATTGGACATGCTACACTTAAAGAAATCCCAATCCCTCAGAGCCACACACTCCAGGGATCTAAACCTTGTCATCACAATAAACAAAACATGCTGGAGGGATAGGTTCCTGACCCAGAGACTCCCCAGACTCTAGAATAGATTGCCCATACATGTCCAGCAGAGTGCCTCTTTGGCCCTCTTCAAAAGGAACCTTGACGATTGGATGGGAGAAAGGAAATTCACCCCGGGGATCACGTCAGTCACCCTGCTAGACAGGGGTCCAGGGAAGTAAATAGTGTGGGAAGAAATAGCCAGGGAATTGTTATGGCTAGCCTTGTATAGGCCTTAGGGCTGATAGCCTAGTACCAACCTATGAACTTTTATGCTGCTGAAAGGAGTTCCTCTGTGGGCTTTTAGGGAGTAATGGTCATATTGTGCTGTTCCTTTGCTAGGCAAATATGTTGTCTTTGGAGAAAAACCTTCAACATTTAAAAAATATTGTTTATTTGTACTTACCTGGTTAGGAAAGTTGTTTTTCTTATCAGGAGTTTGTGATTTAATGGACTGTCTTGAGACTTAACTGTTATATTAAACAGGAGCACACTTTTTTCCTGTCAGTTTAGAAGTTGTTAAAACAGTTTTACAGTAATTTTTTCACTAAAAATGTCATTATTTTACTTTTTTGAGCTGACAAAGTGTATTAAAGTGCTTTTTACTGTGTGTTTATTGGGGAAAAAGTGACTTTTTACTGCCTTCATTTGTTACTGGCTTTTGCTGCTTGTTTCACTGGGAAAGAGGCCCCATTTTTGTCTACTGTTGTCAGAGTCAGTCCTCCTTCCAGACATAAAAAGAAAATGTTAAGTAAACAGCCTTTGCAAACGCAGTAGGCTTAGGGTTTGCCTCAATCACAGGTGGGTAACTTTGCTGTAGAAAAAGCTGGTTCCTCAGACCCCTCATCCTTTATCCAGATCCCTCTAGTGTAGCACCTACCAGCCACTATTGACTGGAGATTAGCCATGTGCTCTGTGGCTGTTGAGGTGGTCTCAGTGGGCAAGGAAAAGCCATTCTTGTAGGTCCTGACAGAAGAAGCGGGGAAAGTCTTCCCTGTTTAGTCAGAATGTTATGCCCATCCTTGGGAAGCTGCTATTGGAAGTGACAGCCCTATTGGCCCCAGTTTTACTGTCAAAAAGAAACAGAAAACTAAACACATATCTGCTCTTGTTCAAATTTCCCTTGACAGGACTAGTTCATTAGGTGTGGCTCAGGGTCTAACTCAGGCTACTGATCCCTCTTAAAAGGTGTTTTTTGGCAAAAGAAAAGGGATGACTCTTTTTCTGAAGAGAGTCAAGATTCTCAGTCTATTCAGGAAGATGCAGGGACAGACGCAGGGGTTTCTCCTCTGTTTTCTGAGGAGAGCATGGTATCTGATTCTCCCTGTGAGGGTTTGTCTTTCTCTGAGACTATTTCCAAAATGTGCCACTGTTTTCAGTGGGAGAATACTGAGGGTTCTCAGTCCCTCAAAAATGACTATATGCTGTTACAAATTGAATTTACAGAACCTCCCCCCTTTCCTCTTGTGCAATTACTGAAGGATGTGTGTGTCACTGCCTGCAGTTTTCTTGATAGTCTGCCTGCTGCCACATAGATTATATAAACTTCCTCAGTTTTTATACACTCATTCCAAATCTCACCCAGGAGATATGTCTTTAGTTAACCCTACTTTTCTGCTAAATGCATAATTAATTCAAATCCTACTGTTTCTAATGTAAATGGTAAAGTAGTTGAAAAGTATGGAGAATAGTGTATGCTTCTGCAACTTTGATTTTCAGAATTTTGAATAGTCAGATATATGTTAAAGTTTATTTTGACTAATTCTGAAAGTATGAGGAATTTTTTGTCAGTAGTTTCTTCCTTTGAGTTAAAATCTTGCTTTAAATGACTTTCTTTCATTTAATAGGTCACAACTCATTTTTATTGTGGATGTACGACTCTGTTGATACTTCAAGAGCTATGGTCACTAGTAATCTTTTGAGGAGGTTTACCTGGGTGCATTCTCTGAACCTCCCACATGATATGAAAATGAGATTTTACATTTTTCTTTGGATAGAGATTTAATTTTTGGTCTGCTGCAGAAATGATCAGAAAATGAGATGAGAGATCTGATACAGGGAGTCTTTCAGATTTTTCAGCTGTCCTTTTCCAAGGGATTCACTGCCCCCTTATCCAATTTTGGCAAGAAAAAGTTAAACAGTCTCAGCAAAATGCTGGCAAATGTATTTTTAGAAACAGTGGCAATGGGGCTCAAAAAGAAGGCAGGATGCTTTCCTTCCAAAACAAAGGACAGTCTAGCAAGTCAGAATGACTATTTGAGACAGTGTTCTCCCCCTCCCACCCTTTAGCTTTCCAGAAAGTCTGAATCTCCATTTCTCTCTCTCTTTGGCAGCAGATAGTGTTAGACAAATGAGCTCTGAAGACCATTCATCAAGGTTACAGATGGCAGTGAAAGGGAACTCTTGCTTTTCAGAGAGTCATTCCTCATCCACCAGACAAAACTGATCTATGTCCCCCTATCCTTCTACATATGTTGTCTCATGGAGTGATGCAGGCAGTTCTTCCTTCCCAGTTTGGGAATATTTTTTATTTAAGGATGTTTTTGGTGTCAAAGAAAGAAAATGTAGCAGACCAGTTCTTGAATATTTCTTTTGTTAACCAATTTGTGATAGTGCCGAAGTTCAGCATGCTATCACATCACAACATAGGATCATAGGAGGTTACTAGGTATTGGCCCTGAGGCCCTTATAAGCCTACCGAAGAGTTTAACCCATGTTTAGACAAGTCAGCACCCAGAGCCCCTGTCCAGCAGGGACACAGGTAGAATCCCAGGAGTGTATTTTCCGTTTCCCATTCAGTTATCCAGGTTGTGCTTAAAAAGGGATAGTGAGGTACTCTGCTTGATGTGGAGAGGGAGTATTTTCCACAAATGTGGGAGTCTGTGGGACACACATCTGTCCCACCAACAAGTCCTGTTGATATCACAGACCAGGTTGAGGTCACGCATATGGGTTGCTCCAATGGAGCTTGACTTGCGGATATGCTGCAGTCCCATCAAGGCTGGGTCTGAGATGGCCCTGTATGCCAGACAGAGGTCACCTCTGAGGAGTCTGTATGAAACTGAGTAGAGGGACAGGGCTTTTAGCCTGTCTTTGTAGGGTAGGTGTTTGAGGCCCTGGATTCTCCTGGTGAGGAACCTCTGGTCTCTTCAGCTGCTGCATGTGCTTTGTTAGGTACATGCCAAAGTGGATGTTGTACTCAATAATTAGCCTTATAAGGGAAGAATACAAGGATCTTATGACCTCTTGTCTCTGGAGGAGATACCCTTAATTATGAGGTGGGCCATGGAGAAAGCTTTCCATACAATGGAAGCAACATGGTGGTCAAAAGTCAGGTTATCAACCTGGGTGCCCAAATCCCTCACTACTAAGTGTGTACTTAGGAAGTTATTAATATGATAATATGTGGGGATGTCACTCTTCCCCAGAGGGGATGATGATGCATTTTTTGGCATTCACCTTGAGGCCCACCTCTTGTGGGAGTATCGACTAGCTGTTCTAAGACATTTGCATTAATAAAATCGAGGAATCTCTGGGCATTTGTGTTCAGGCATGAGTAGATTTTCAAATTTATGGTTGAGTAATTAGTCACCCAGGATGAGGGTAAAGGGTTGAATCTTGATAGATTTGGAGTGGGCATCTTGAGTCAGATTTGGGGGCCTGTAGCTAGCTATAATTTGAGTAGGGGTCTTGTCAACAATTAACTGCACCTGGAGTGTCTGCTGTGCGTCATACTTTTTGACCAGCCTAGAGGTGTTTTCTTTAATATATGTTGAAACTCCACCTCCTTTGGCTTTGCTGCCCTCATTTTGCAGTCTGAATGTATGACAGGATGAGTAACCAGGTAAGGCTTGGGTGCTCTCTGCAGCTTTGAACCAGTTTTCTGTGACTGCACAAATGTCAGCATCTTCCAGGTTTAAGAATGCTTGCAGTGAGTGCAGTTTCATGTTTAGACTCCTAGCGTTTAGCAGCATGACCTTTAATTTGCATTTTGTTGAGATTTTTATGTTGGTATTATCAACCTCATGACTTTTCCTAAAAAAAAAAAGCACTATGGGGTAGGCAAGGGCCTTTGCCAGAAGCCTGAAGCCCAAGTGAGACACATGCAGGCCAACCCTAGCAAAGCATCGTGGTCTGTCGATCATATCTTCCCAGGCTGTCAGATACTGGATCCCCCTGGAATGACACCAGAAGCTAAGCTAATTGTCAAAGTCAGTCATTTTCTGTTTGTATTGCTGCATAATTTTGGGTGATGCCGCGGTATAATGCTACCTCTTCTTCCTCGTTTAAGTTTTCTTGTAACACTAGTTTTAAAATATACTTATCACATACCTAGTCACCACAGTTGCGGGCATTTCTTTGGGTTTTGTGTGTCCTGATCACATTGTTAGTTATCACCTGTACCCTCTTGACTATTCACTCCACGAACAGTGTTCACAAAGTGTCTATCTCCAGTTATAGCTGATAGCAGACTACAGGGTGTCCACATTTTCTGTATTTAGATGACCTGCTTAACTTTGCAAACTCAAGAGTCATTTGTCTCTTTCTTGGCTGAGAGATCTCTTACTCAAGCTGGGATTCCAAGAGACCATTCAAAAGTCGTTTTGACTCCATCACACAGGATTGTGTTCCTGGGGTGTCTGCTAGAAACCTCAGTTCAAAGAGCTTTTGTTCTATAAGAAAAACTAGAACTATGTCTAGATCTATTTCTGTAGTTTTTTTACTCAGACATTGGTCTCTGCATAGGAATACCTCAAGGTTTTGGATCTCATGACATCTATGATTCTCATGATTCCCCTGGCAAGTAACATGAGAAAGTTACAATGATATCTGAAGTTTCTTCACATCTCAGCAACAACTAAGAGAAATCACTTGATAGAGACAGCAAATATCGCTAAATCCATGTCTCCCCTTCTTTCCCCCGTGCCAAAATAGTCAGTCACCACAGATGATTCAGACTTTGCTTGTAAAGCAGTTTCAAGAAGGATAAAAGTGCAAGGTGTTTGAGACACCAAGGGAAGACACAAGCACATAAATATCAAAGCAGTGCTTGCTGTAATCAATGCAATCAACTGTCTGAATCATCTTTGGTCCTGTGGACCTCTTCAAGATGTTACAGACAATACCACAGTCATGTTGTACATCATCAGGCTATGAAGAACCAGGATTTTACCCCCTTTGGCATCCTACATTTTGTCAGAGTAAACCTGTGTGGCAGACAAACGGAGCAGAACAAAGGGCAGACCCTCACAAATGGAAACTAGACAAGGTGGTCTTCCAAGATTTGATCTATCTGTGGGTAGCTGAAGTAGACTTCTTTGTCTCCTGTATGAACAACCAGCAGGCAATATTCTGCTTCAGGACTTCAAACAAGAAGGCCTGGAATAAAGGTGCCTGTTACTTTACGTGGACAGGAATATTTCTGTAGGCTGTTCTACCCTTTTCCACTGATATACAGATACATGTCCTTCCATATCACTGTTGCAGTATTCATTACCTCTGGGATCTCCTGCCAAGGATAGCTCAATATCCAGCCAGTATACCAAAGCCTTTATTAACCAGGGAGCATCGTACATCAGATGTATGCTGCCTATCCAAGCATTGGGGTTAAAGGTGATGTATGTATGCTCCCAACTCTGAACTTTGCTCCTGCTAGTCTGAACACCATTGTCTTATGTTGGTCTGAATCCCCTTTACTTTTGCTGGTTATACTGAGTCTACATCTTTCAGATAAGTTCCATGTTGTGGTTTATTTTTATTTATCTTACTGTGTTCAGTGGGTTGCATGTCATCCAAGAAAGGGAAATATCAGTATGGGAGGGAGATTCCCCATAAAGACCTCCGTAATAGGGGTTTGTTTTGCTTAGGTGTGCCTCACGACCATGCTCAGTGTTCCATCTGTCAGGCCTTTGATCCCAAGACCTTGTGTAGATGCCTTTCTTCACTCTCTATTTACCTTGAGAACCAACATCTCAAGCTTTTGGCCCAGGGTACCATGGCAGAATCCACTCGCCCAAGGTACAGCTGTCACTTAAAATGAAGACCAAGAAATCTAGGTGTGAGCTTGTTGTTGTCCAGTCTTTGCCAAATATCTCTCTTGAGGTTAGTGAGAATCCAGAGGATAGCCCAGCATTACCTTCACTTTCTTCTGCTGTGACCTTCTCAGAGGCCAGCAAGGAACTTGCTTCTCACATGTTCTCTGAGGCATTGCTATGCCTGTCAGTGCTCAGTCTCCCTGTCTAAGTTGGCATGAAAGCTCTGAATGGGTTGGCACTCTAACCTGCTTTTTTTAGGAAGCTCAGCTTGAGCTGCCTAACAGTGTGTGTGTGGAAGGTTCCCTGTAGCTATCAAAACTAGCCAGTTGTTATATCCTTTGCAGGATATGATCCATATATCTAAGGCTACTGCAACAGTGAACACTTGAATGTCTACTGTTATGGTAAGTTTGCTTACACAACTGTACTTTATCTCTTCTTTTGTAAATGGCCATGGGTACTTGCTACAAGTTTCCTCCCAGACTGGATTTATTCGAGCATGAGCTTGGGTCCTTAATACATCTTGACCCCAAAATGACTACAGCTGACTGCCTACATGCTGCAATTTTAATACCTTTTAGTGATAATTTTGTGTTATGGCATGCAACTGGTATTAATGAAAGCAAGAAAGCCCAACTGGAAAATCATATGTTCGTAAATGGAAAATATTTTCTAATTGGTGCTAAGAAAAGAATTAGCACCTGTTCCAGAGCAAAGGTTTCTTTGGCTCTACAGTATTTGTGTAAGTTACAATCCTGTTGCCTGTCTTACTCCTCAGTCAAGATTAATTTGTCCGCCATTTCAGCATGTTTGCCCATGGATTTCCTTTTTCAGTGCAACCTCATGTGAAAATGCATTTGAAAAGAGTATTGCTTAAGAAGCCTCCTAGAAAACAAATGGCTCCTCCTTAGGATCTTGTGACTGACTTGAATTTTTTAACATGAAAAATAGGCTTGTTTAGGCAGTGGCTTCCAGGTTTGTTGCACACTGATCGTGATTAGGTCAGAGTGAGACCAGCCAGCAAAAGCCATTGATTTGGGTAAAAATTCAGTTATTGGTAAGTTACTTGACTGCCTAGATGTAAGCAAAGAAGAAATCTTTTGCAAGTAAGAGAACATCTTGTATAAAAGGAAAAAGAAAAACTTTGGTGAGGAACAGTTTCTCAGCTGCTAAGCAGAAAACATTTCTCCTTTTAGCATCAGTACAGGAAATGGCTTCCAGTAATGTATAGGAAAAAATAAACTAAATGCATTCAGAGGTATCCAAATAAGTGAAGCACTGGAGAAATACAGTCAAATGAGAAGAGATTGGAAGGAATGGAATAAGCTTTAAGTAGCTTTTCAAATGAGCTGATAAAAACTACAGAAATCAGAAAATGGAATGTAGAAAACACTGGCTGAATATTCGGTTTCTCAAGAACTGTTTCCAAAGTAAAAAAAAAATAGATAAAAAATAGAAGAGCTAGAAGACAGAGCACACAGAGAAAACCTGAGATTTTCTGTTGTACCAGAGGAACTGGAAGGAAGACATTGCATTAATTTCATGAAAGTACAGATAAGCAACTGAACTGGCATTTCATATTAGGAATTGTAAATTGAAAGGGTATGGCTTGTGTGTACTCCAAATGTGACCATGAGAAAAAAGTCCAAGACCTATAGTAGTATGCCAGTGATGCTGAAGTAGGAAGGTACTGTGTGTATATATATATATATATATATATATATATATACTGTAATGTGTCTGGAAAGTATACTGTAACAAGATAAAGGCTAGCTATACAAAGTTTAGTGTTGTGATCTTGGAATGCAAGAGAGAAAATGTAGAAATGAACTAATCATGTGTATATTAAATGATGGTGTTTTCCTGCTGTTGTGGATACAGACTGAGGTATACACTAAAATCATGTAAAATAATTTTGCAGCATTTGAGATGAGCTATATCATGCAATTGCAAAACCATTAGCTGGTCTTTTTTTCAACCAGACTAGCAGTGCATTTGCAGGCACAGGTAAATAATTAGGAAATGAATGAACCATGAAGTTTGAGGGATCTGGCTGGGAAACATGAAATTAGTACTTAAAGAACTAGTAACAAGCAATTCAGTGAAAATGAAGTCTGATACACTGAATGGAATCTGAGGAGCTGCATTTTTACTAGCATCGATATAATTCACAAAATACAAAGTCTATTTAATGTTAACCAGGGCACTCTTTCTTAAGGCTAAAAAGTCAATTAACTGAGAGTATGCAAGTTGTTTTTAACATCTGGAAGGGAAGTTGAGCTGGGACAAGAATGAGCGGTGTGGGGACAGAAAGCAACACCAGCTCTAACATACATTTCCAGCATGAATAAACCTAAGTTTAGAAAGGCTTAAGCCTGTGAGAATAGTTGTTTGAGGGATCTTCCTGTATGTGGAGGAGGTAACTTCCCGTTTTGGAAAGTATAAATGGTTGTGTGTATTTGCTGTGAGTTAAAAAGGTTTGTTGAAAAAAATGAAAACTTTCATAATTTTTTTTTTGTTTTGTTTCTTGAGTGTGTTATTGAAACCAAAAGTCTGGGAAAAACCAGAGATAAGCTGCAATTACATATGAAATCAACCTGCCAAACATAAATAAGTGGATGTAAGCTGCAAGTTGGAAACACATTTGAAAAAACAGTTATAACATGGAATGTTAAAGGCATTGTAGGTATGGACAAGAAGTAAATGGTTTTGATTTATATTAAGAAGTCTAGGGTGCAAATAGTAGTGGTACAGGAGACACAGATAGGAGTGAGCATGTGAATATGGCAACTAAAGGATTTAAGAACGATTATTCGGCAGCATAGTAGGGACAAAGGAAAAACAGGGTAATACAGATTGCAAGTGGACCTCCATTAATAATAGAGGAGGAGGAGAAGAAAGACAACAATGAAAGAATATGTAGCAAAAAGGGGTTATTGGCAGGGAAGGAATATTGCAGTGGCATGTATTTACATTCCACCTAAAACTGCTGTTGTTGCTTAAGATATTTATGGGAAAGTAATTAGCATTCAGCAGGGAATATTATTCATGGGTGGGTGTGAAGACTGGTAGAGATGGATGAAGGCTGCCAGCCTAGTCAAATAGAATTTGGTACATAATTCTATCATTTGTAAATACTGTGAAATGTTGAACTTAAAACAATGTGGCAACATTGCCCTTTGCTGTAAAGAAAGCTAAGTCAAGCACTTCTTGTTGGTCCTTTGAAATTAAAATAATTTCATGACTGCCTTTGATGTTTTACAAGTCAGCTCCAGTCTGGCTAGATGAAGGCTTCCTACCTATTGTTTTAAGGCTAAAGTTAATGACCATAATTTACATGTGGAATGTCCTTTATTGCTCTAAGTGTAAAATAATGCAAATGCAGTTTCTGTCAGCCTGGGAACACCAGGAAAGTGTGAGATGATGTAATGTTTTAACAGAACTGCAGTTTCAATTTAAACAGTGAGAACCAGAGATTGAGCATTTTTGTCTTGATATCCAACTCAGCACTGCCTTAAGCTCTCTTTATGTAAGTAGTATGTTAGAACTGTGTTTTCTCTTAGAAGTAGCCAGGAATTATAAAGATTAGATTGTGTTTTTCTGTGATGTCAGAACTGTACTACTGATTTATTTTAAGTATTTCTGTGTAATCTCGGAACTATTTTGACTAGAACTATGTAGTAGAAAGTATTGTCTTGTGGTTTTATTTATGATTAAATATTTTAAAACCTTTCAACTGTGGCTAGTTTGTGTAGAGATAATTTAAGCTCTTTAGAGTACTTGCATGCCTTTGGTAAAACTGTACAAAGCCACTCTAATAAGCCTTGACCGATTAGTCACACTTACCAATTGGATAATAATATTGCACAGTAATAATTGGACACCCTTTTAAGGGCCTTTGAGTAGCTGATAATTATCAGTTGGGTGGTGGCAGGGTATTACTGTATAGTCCGGGTAAAAGGGACACAGCTGGAGAACCTGTGCCAGCCTTCCCCAGAAGTGTCTGTGTGGTTGTATAAATTCTTATCTCAAAGTGTGTGTGTGTGTGTGTCAGCTACTTGGGCAGGGACACAAAGCACTGGTTGGACAGAGAGGGTGCTGGAGATTTTAGCTTGCCCAGCTAGGCTGAGATCTGGACCCTATAGCTGTACCAGTGTGGAGTCTTATTGGGGACTTGGGGAGCGACCAGCCCTGGACTGACTGTGATCTCTCTGTGCTCTTAAGGGAAATTGCACTTTACTGTGTGTATTTGTAATCCTTTCCTCATATATGAGATGCCCTCTCTAGTGTTAGTGGTGAGGACTGAGGCTCCTTGACTGCTGAGCCAGGGCATGGGCGTCACAGTGGGAACTTGTACCTGACATGCAATAGTGAATATGTATCCTTGACCTAGAAGAGAAAATATAACAAACGAGATTAGAATTCTTAGAAATAAATGAAGAATATTTGGAATGGGATAGTGTGAACTTAATAGCAGGAATCCAAACAGAATGTACATACAATTCCTCAAGGTACAATAACTTCGTTAGACTGAGCAAAATTTATATTTCAGGAGAAATGGGTATTTAATTGAAAGGTATGAAATGTTTCCACCAAGTATTACTGAACTTACCCAAATAAAGACTAAGATAAAGATGCAGTGTGATCAAGTAAAAATGAGACACAGTCTCTTTCCCGCTTACCTGTTAAAAAGAAATTTAGGGAATGTTTATACAGTTTAGGAGTTTTTAGGGAAAGTATGTTTTTTTTTTTTAATATATAGTTGAGGAATGGGATAAAATGTAAATTGAATTTAAAAATATGGTGGAAGTGAGAGAGAAATAGATATGCAAAGGAAGTAATTATAATCATTTAGAGGGATTATCAAAGGTTAAAGTATTGCAGACAAATTAGTAGGCAACCCAGTACATTCTCTGGCCCCATGGAAGTAGTGTTCTTGGCCTTGGATAGTGCACCGAGGACCTGTTCTTATGAGATTTAAAGTGGGGTGCAAATGCAGGCATGTGATGTAGGAATATAAGAGGGGAGAGGGGATGACAATTGGGCTAAATTTATCCTGTACTAGATTGGTTATGTCCTCTGGATCTGAGTATGGTTTATCATTTACTGTCTAGTCTGCACAGTGTTGGATAATGTAGCAGTTATCTCATATTTATGGACAGCAACGTAATTCGTAAAGAAACTGATATGGTATCAGTGTGTCACTGAAGGTAAGGCTTTAACTTGCATACCAAACAGGTTGTCAGAAGAATACACACTACAACCACCACACATTTTTGTACCAGACACACAAACCCACATATGCTGAGGCTCTTGTATGTAATCTTCCTAAAACCCAAAGGCCTCTCAGATGTTGCACTCACAATAAATATCCTCAGCAGCCTCAGAAGTACTCTGCCAAAACTGCACATGCCATGACATACACAGCCAACACTGTATAGCTCATCAGACGAGGAACTGAAAGCACAGCTGCAGGTTGTCAAAACTTTTTCAGATGACATTGGAATGTCATTCAGTCTTGATAAATGTGCAAACACAACCTTTAAGAAAGGAAAATTGCAGCATCAGGAAAATATCAGTTTGGGACAAGAATGTGATTTAAAAGAGCTTCAGCAAGAGGGAGTGTATAAATACTTGGGAAATGATGAAGGATCAGCAATAAGATATGAACAAATGAGAATAAAGCTTAGTAAGGAATACTTTAGAAGACTTAAATTAATCCTGAAAACAGCACTGACACCTAGGAACAAGATCCAGGCTACAAATCAATTTGCTCTTCCTGTCCTAACTTATAGTTTTGGAGTGATTGACTGGCCCCAAAAAGTGTTGGATAGATTGGATATTAAAACAAGAAGGATGCTTCATGCTCACCAAATGATTTATAAAAATCAGTGTATACCAAGATTATATATTTCCCATTCTGACGGAGGTATGGGCCTCCTTGAAAATGATTACATGTATAGCTCTGCAATCGTGGGACTCCACACATATCTACTGACCTCACAAGATCCAAATTTGGTGAAAGTTTTGAAACATGAGGAGAAGAAATCTAAGATGACATATCTGCTTAATTTAGCAGAAGCATATCAACGTCAAGCAGGAATGGAAATCAAACCAGAAGTGGATAAAAACCAGGCAGCAATTGAATGTGCTAATAAACAAAAGAAGGAATATAAGGTGAAGGACCAGGTGAGAAGGCAAGAAATGTGGAAAAAACATAAATATAGTTGCAAGTATAGAAAACGTCTGGAAGAGCCTCATGTTGATCAAGAACGAATGCAGGTATGGTTAAGGAGAGTTGAATTTACATCAAGAAATGAAAGGTTAATATTGGCAGCCCAAGACAGTGGGCTACGTACATGCTGGCTTAATAAATCCATTGAACATGTGGGAGAAACAGACATATGTAGGTTTTGTGGAACCGAATGAGAAACAGTCAGACACCTTATTGCTGGTTGCGACTCTCTAATGGCAGATAGACTGTATACTGAAAGGCATAATAATGTGGCGAGATTGTTAACACTGGAGATTGTGCAAACATTATGGTATCGAAGTGGCTGAAAAACACTGGAAACATGAACCACAAAGAATCATAGAAAATGATAAGTTTACATCACATGGGATCACCCAATACCAAAAGTCCAAAAGATAGACGCTATAAAACTGGATATAGTGGTCCAAGGAAAGAAGACAAAAGTAGCATTGATCATTGAAATCGCTACACCTAGTGACTACAGTGTCTTGCGTACCGAGAGACACAGAATCATAAAATACCTCGATCTGCAGGCAGAAACAAGAGCCATGTGGAAGAAAGATACCGAGACAGTTCCAATAGTAGTAGTAGGAGCAACTGGTCTTATAAAAAAGAATTTGCAGTTGTATTTAGATATGTTAACAATTCATGTAACACTGTACAAATTGCAGAAGGAGTCATTACTGGGCACATTGCAGGTGCTGCGAAGAACACTTTTGGCTAACATCAAAGAGTGAAACAGTACTAATTTCATGAACTTTAATCGTACTTTGACTTAGGAATGAGGTCCATTCCCGTCATGGTATTAGAAACCCAAAAGACTTGGAGAAATTATAAAAGGCAAAAACCACATCACATGGCATCACAACCTGTAAGCTCATAAAGAAAACAACCACACAACTCAATATTTTGGCCTTAAGGAGTTCCATTGTGAGACACACAGATTTCAAACTCAGCAGGCTGAGTAAGGAGAGAGTCGCAGTCCATTGCCTGTCAGGCACCAGTATACAACAGATCACGCACGCACTTAGGTCGTTGTACTGTAAGTACCAGTATGACTCAGTCATAGTCCTTGTGGGTGTAAATGACCTGAAACAAACCTCCCTGGACTATATGAAGACAGATGTGATGGAGCATTTGGACTGTATGTCCCAGGATTGTATGAGCCTAGTATTGACCAGCATTCTATCTTCTCCAAGGATAATGCCACAGTATAAAGAAAATATAGCTGTCTTTAGCAATTAGCTTAGTTTTTGTTATCATTTGAAAGGGGTACAATATTTGACAGCCTGGGAGGATATGGTAGACAAACAAGTCTGCTTTGTCTGTGATCTGCACTTCTCCCCTTTTGGCTTTCATATATTGGCAAAAACCTTCTCCTCCCCATAGTACCTTTTTTTAGACATAGCTACTCTCTTAAACCTTCTAAAACAGCAAAACCAACACAAACATCTAAAGATATTACTGCTGAATGCCAGGAGTCTAAAAACGAAGTTCCACTACCCACAGTCTCACCTTACCTGGACAATGTAGACTATGATATAGTTACTGAGACTTGTTTTAACGCCATTGGAGAATACTGTGGCAGTCCAGGGCTGCAATACTTTCCACAAATTCAGACCAGCTACTACACAGGAAGGGACAAAAGGTGGAGGTGTCTCAATTTACATCAAAAACATACACACCTAAGGCTTTTCCCTGTCCGACTTACCATAGGCAAAATCTTGCATCATATCCTTGTAAGCTATAGGTCTTCCTCCATAACCCAGGAAACCCATAACACATACTTAAATGTATTGGAGACACTCTCCATTCAACCCAACACCATATTAATAGGTGACTTTAACTACCCCACTAAGTCTGAGAATCATGCACCACCCCTGATATGCATGCCAAGAGTTTCATAGATTTTGTAAACACAAATAACCTTTACCAGCAGGTCCATAGTCCCACTAGAGTTGCCTAGCATCGTTGACCTCTGCTGTTCAGAATGTATTTCTGCACAGTACAAGCAAAAACTAAAGGTCTGTGGCTGACAAACAAGGGAGGATGTTGCACCATCCCTAAGGTATTCTCCATAGTGGTAAGGTCACTGATTCCTTTGAAGTAAAAATAAAACTTGTATCCCAACCAAGGAGATTGTCAAGAGAGGGATGCTGTTAAAGAAGCTAACTTTCCATGATTTTTCTGCATGGTGCATATTGTTCATGAGAACAGCTTATAAAAATATTAAATTTATTTTGTTACGTCTGATAAGATTTTTCATCCTTTTATCTTATAGAGGATCACAAAAGTAGATTAAAGAGTAGAGGGCTGTGGATCAGTTTTGAGAAGTTCTTTATACTTGGAAAAGACAAAATACATTTATATAGTATATTTGCAGTAAAACTACTTGAGCAGTATTTTCAGCGACACTACTGCTCTAAAAGCTTGTCTGAAAAAGTATTTGAAAGTGACATGTAAAAGTTCTGCATAACTTAGTATATCCAGTAAGAGCATTTATAGTTATGGTAAGTATCCTACATATTTGCAGTTTTATTTGTTAACACAATCTGCCAAAATATATCGTCTTATTATACTTAGGAAAGCTTTCTGTTTGTGTACTGCTCAAATGAGAACATTTTATTTTCTAATTAAATCATTTGAATAAACAGGAAGTATTTTTGCTTGGCTTTGTTTTAA
This sequence comes from Protopterus annectens, assembly GCF_019279795.1. Lineage (NCBI taxonomy): Eukaryota > Metazoa > Chordata > Ceratodontiformes > Protopteridae > Protopterus > Protopterus annectens. The sequence goes on along the minus strand of NC_056726.1, from coordinate 847,350,368 downwards.
TACTATTTTTCTCTCTCTCTCTCTTTTCAAATGAAGAAATGCAAGGGTATCATCTTCTTGTTGTGCTTCTGGCATTGAATCTCCATTATAAACCCACAGACTTGACAGTCGTGGTAGAAAATGGTTTAATAGATATCCTCTCCAGTCTCATCAGTCCTACCGTACTTCTGAGTCAGTGCCATCTGTTAGCAACTGTATCAGATCATGCACAGCTGGCCATAGTGTTAAAGCTAGTAAGTGCAAGGTTGCTGCAAATTCTTGCAATTACTGCAAGGTAGGTATATGTGTGAATATGATTGATTTTACAGCTTATCCTTAAGAGTTTACTGTAGGCAGATATAATAATGTTTCTTTTATTTTTTTGATGGTGCAGCAGGCAAGCCATTTTAACACTTAAGAAATGAACGTAGCATTATTTCATCTTATTATTTTCACAAGAATGCTTATCATTCTTTTTCCTGTTTTATTCTGTTAATTTTCAGTACTATGCCATTAAATTTTTTAAACACCTTTGTTAAGTCATCACTTTAAGATATTTCTGATAGAAAATAAAATAAACCATATTAACATGTTTTGTTTACATACATTATACATTAGATATGTTTTCTTTTTTATATGGACTCTCATTTAGGCCAACATTACATAAATTCCTCAGGTCCTGCCTTCCCTTAAACCTCACTCCTCCTGTTAAACATTGTTCTGCATGTATTGTTCCCATAGTTTCCATTTATTTATATGTAATTTGTGCCTCCTTTTCTAAAGATCCCATTTCCAATTCTTTTATCTCTTTTCATTATTCAGTATATCAGATAATTTGGTTTAGATTTTGATTTACATTTTCTGGTAATTGCTTTTTTGATAGCCAGTATAATTAAACTTATTAAGGCCTTGCTATGTCCAGCCAGTTCAGATCCTGTGTCCCAGAACAAAAGGGTAATTTCTTTAGTTAGAGATATTTGGTGCCTCATTATTTCTGACGGAGCATGAAACTGCACTCACTGGAAGCAATCCTCACCTTGGAAGATGCTGACATCTTTGCAGTCACGGAGACCTGGTTCAAGGCAGTGGAGAGCACCCCAGCCATACCGGGTTACACCTCCTACCACACGTTCAGACCACAAATGGAAGGCATGAAAGCTAAAGGAAGTAGTATATCAGTATTCATTAAAGATAAATACACCTCCAGATTGGTTAAACAGTATGATTCCCTGGAGATAGTTCAGGTGTAACTAACTTTTGGTAGGACACTTATTCAAGACATTGCCAGCTGCATTACCCCCTCCATGAATCAAGACACCCACTATGCCTACTTGGATGTACTGGAATCCATCAAGATATCCAAACACTATGGTTCTGGTTGATTTTTATTACCCATCCGTTGATTGGGTAAATTACTCAAGCTCAAACTCACTTGCCAAAAGGTTCCTCGAGTTCATTAACTCAAACGCTCTGGACAAGCTTGTAGACATGCCATCTAGGGGCGCTGACATCTTGGATCTGGTGCTTACCAATATGGGGGACTGCTGTAGCACCCCCACTATACAGTCTTACCTTGTCAGATCTGATCATACATCAGTCTCATTCGAAGTAACTATCACACCGGATCTCTACCCCCCCCTCCCCCAGCAGCAACTAAACTAAAAACTTCTCCAAAGCAGATTATATCCTTCTAAGGATGGTATAAATAGCTTCACTGCATCTCCCCCCTCAGATTTAACTGGCAACTATGCCGAGTCCTACATCAGTGCTTTTTGCAAACACCTGTATAACTGCATGCATGCGGCCATACCCGATAGAACCAAAACAAGCTCTTCAAGGAAGAGCAAACCTGCCTAATGGACAGCTGACATTAACGGGCTTTACAATTAAGAGGAAGAAATTGTTGACCAAATGTAAGAGGGAGAGACCCCTAAACTAGAAACACTCCCTGTTCAGCTTAAACAAGCAAGTAAGACTTCTTGTGAAGTCCTCCAAAGCAAACTATGAATCCGAGTTATTGTCCTTAACTAAGGACAACCATAAGGCTTTCTTTAGTTACATCATAGCCTAAAAGGTAAGACCCAAATTTGTGCCGAACTGGTAGTTGATGATAACACATACACTGAGCCTGTGGATGTAGCAAACCTGTTAGCCAACAGGTTCTGTGAAAACTTCACTGCCCTGTCCCCACCACACATACTCCATGACATTCCTTCCACCTGTCCCCCACCTTGTATCTCTACAGAGCAGGTTGTAAATACCCTCTCTAAGGCCAAAAACACAGCATGTATGGGACCTGATAACATCTCAGGCTGTGTGCTACATGGGCTCCAACAAGAATTAGCAACACCATTGGGTACTCATTTCAGTCATAGTTTGAGCACTGGCTTCATTCCAGCTGAATGGAAAATGCCCACCATTATCCCCTTGCACAAGGATGGTGCTTCCACTGACCCTGGGAACTATAGACCTATTAGATTGACTAGCCTTATCTGCAAGGCCATCGGACAAATCAGCACAGACCTTATCAACAAAGATATAGGTAATCTCCATATCTACTCAGTTTGGATTTATCAAAGGGAGGTCATGCCTGTTAAGCCTGGTGGACTTCTTTGAGACAGTCACCAGAGCCCTGGACAAGGGGAAACTATGCATACAGCCTACCTAGACTTAGCCAAGGCTTTTGACACTATCCCCCACTCAGGCATTATTGACAAACTCACCCAGCTAGGTATCAACCCTTGTATCTTTAAGTGGATCGCTAACTAATAGAACCCATATAGTCAAAATAGGGGAATCTGCCTCTAGCAGCAGACCCGTAACCAGTGGTATTATGAAGGGATCTGTCCTGGGACCTCTGCTGTTCAGAATGTATTTCTGCACAGTACAAGCAAAAACTAAAGGTCTGTGGCTGACATAGTTTGCTGACGACTGCAAAGTAGGAGCTGTCATAGAATCCCCAAATGATGTCAACATCCTACAAGAGGTTCTTATGCAAACAAATGATTGGTGCCAAGGTCATGGTCGTAAACTCAATGCAAAAAAATGTATTATCATCCCTTTCAGTAAGAGTGATGTTCCTGCTAACTACTCCATCAGTAGAAACATCCTAAGTATGCACTCAGTGGTGAGAGAGTTGGGCACACTGGTTGATAGCAACCTTACCTTTGATCACCATGTCTCTACAGTGGTAAGAAGGGCTTTCTGTATTGTTCATCTCATATGTAAGGGGATTGCCTCCAGAAAAAAAGACGTTATCTCCATGTACTCTTCCCTCATCAGGCCAATAATTGAGTACAACACTGCTTTTGGTATGTACCTTTCCAGGCAGTTACAGCAATTGGAGAGAGGACAAAAGTTCCTCACAAGGAGAATTGAAGGTATTCAGCATGTGTCCTATGTGAATCAGCTGAAATCACTGTCACTTTATTCCATTTAATGCAGACTACTCAGAGGCTATCTCTGCCTTGCATATAAGGCAATCTCTCATTCTGCTTTATTGGAAGTGCTGCATATCCAGTGGCTCACAGGTTACCCGCTCTCTAAAGACCTTAAACTGGTATGTGGCATTAATAGAACCTGCTAGAGGAACAGGTTTTGTCTCCCAACGGTTATCGCACTTGTGGAACAGACTCCTAGTTCATGTCAAGCAGAGCACCTCTTTGGCTCTCTTCAAGCACAGTCTGGATAATTGGATGGGTAACCATAAATTCACCCCAGGGGTTCCACCTGTCTCTCTCTTGGACAGGGGCAATAGATGCTTATCATGGAAACAAGGGCAGAACTTGGCTGGGGTTGTAAGGGCCCTATGGCCATTAGCCTAGTAACTTCCTATGATCCTATATGCCTGACCTGCAACTAAAGGGACTAAAATCATTTTCAATGCTTGTATTTTACTATCTGTATCCATAAAAAAGAGCTTCCAGTTTCTCATTTTTTGTAGTATCTTTTGTTTAGTCTATTCACTTGTATCCTTAACTGCCATAACAGAAGCCTTTTTAAATCATAGTCTTAAATACTGGATGTCATTGTATCTTCATAAATATGGATATTGCCGAACCATTTCTTGTGTGGATATATAATTTATAGCTATAGCTTTTCTTTTAGTTTCATTAACTTCATATCCTGAAAAGGCTTCAAGTTATGTCAAAAATGTTCCACAACTTAAAAAATTGTAATTTTCTGGATTTATCAAATACAAAATAATGCCATCTGTGAGTAATGCCAACTTTTCATGATATATGCCTTCTTAACTTTGACCCATGTTTAGTATTGTATCCCTTGATTTAAACCTAATCATCATAAGAGTACCCCCTTCTTTAACTATGCATGATAAAATTTGCAAATCCTGTCCAGTGTAATGTCACACATTGACTGTTAATCACTTTCTCGACAGAACTGCACAGTGTCAGTATCTTAATCTGTAAGGCTGACATTTCCCATATGTGAAGTGTTTAAAATTTTAGGAAAGAATATTGAAAAATAACCAAGCTGTGTGCATTTATACCCATTTGTTTTGTTTGAAACTATCAAGTTCATAGAACTGTATGTAGTATAACGTTATGTTATTGCTCATCTTTAGGCAGTCCAGCTCCATTGGCATAGAAATGCAAAAGCCCTATGACCCAGTCAACCCATGTCACTTAGCTTCTGACACAGTAGACGATCTGTCCCTAGGAGGGAGGCATAATAAGGCTATGATTCTGTTTGGGAAGAGGGATGTGGAGCATAGTTCTGGGCACATGCATCATTGGAATTATGTGTTGAGACTAGAGATCTCTGGAAGGTGCAGTTTTCAGAAAAGGTCTTTTGAATTCATCACGTGGAGGCATGGGTGTCTTTTACAAAGGCTGACTGCTTATTAACATTCATCTGGGTGGACTTTGGACCTAGAAACAAAACTGTGATTCCCCAGTATGGGTAAAAGCACCACACTATTAACTCACTTGACCCTTCTCACAAGGAAGCATACAAGGCCAAAAGACCATCACCCTGGTTTAGTGAATGGTTGATACAGCAACTGGGAGGGGAAGGCTTGATGGCCAGTGTGGGACTTGTGTTAAAAAAAGAAGCAAAATTTTAGAAAGTTATCTTTAAAAAGTGAAGACCTATCTGGAGAAATTAATGATAATTCAGCTTTGGATAGAAAATACTTGAGAAATCAACATTACTCGAGCTGTTTGAAAGGGAAAAAAGTTATTTTTCTTTTTAAGCGATTCAAGAAAATTTTGGGCTATGGGATAGACTTTTTTGTGGGTATTAGCATATTGGGAACTTACTGATATCATGTTTTAAACAGGAAAGTATTGTAGAGCATCACCTAATGTTCATTGTATTGCTTACTGCTGCGTTAGCCATAGCTATATCCTGCCACGGATATAACACTCGGACAGCTTACAACATTTCAGGGTACCATCCATGCACCGACATCATCACTCAGCTCGACCTGAGCTGAGTAAAAAGACAGGTCTGGGTGCCAAGACCTTTATAGAGCTTTCTTGCTATTGAAGAGTGCGCTCCTCTGTGGGCTTTTGAGGATCAACGGTCAGCTTGTGGTGTTGCTTTGATGGGCAGCTAAGTTCTTCTTCAGAGACAAACCTTCTACGTTTAAAAAATTGATTGTTTTAGGGAGCACGCTCTTCCAGTCATTTTACAAGTTTAAAGAAATTGAAAACTATTTTTTTTTCTGTAAAGAAACTGTGTTTTCTTTTACTTTTTGGGGCTGAGAAAGTGTTTTAAAGTGCTTTTATTGTGTTTTTGTGTGAAAAAGGTGACTTTAAAGACTTAAACTTTTACTGGCTCTTCCTGTTTGTTTTCCTCAGGAATGAGGCAACATTTTTGGCTTGATCATGGAACAAACTACCAGTCCCATGGTCAGTCTTTCTTCTAGCCACAAAAAAAAGCTAACCAAACAGCCTTTGCCAGAGCAGCAGGCTGGCAATTTGCCTTAACTGCAGGTGGGTGACTGTTGTGGCCATTGCTCGATCCTCATGCCACTTGTCTTTTACTCTGGATCCGTCTTGTGTAGCAACTATAGCCACTATGGACCAGTGACTATCAGTATCCTCTACTGTTGTTAGGGTCCCCTCAGTGGATCCCTGTTTGGTCACAGTGTTCTGCACATCCCTGGAGAAGTTGCTGCTGCTATTAATTACATTGTTGGTCCCATTTTTCTTATAAAAAGAAACAAAACTAAACGCATCAACTCCTCCTCAAATTTCCTTAGACAGGAGTAGTTTATTGGGTCTAGCTCTGGGTTTAATTGAGGCTATTGATCCTTCTTATAAAGACTATTTCCAGAATATGCCCATGTTTTCAGTTGTTGAACACTGCGATTTCTCAGTCTTTCAGAAAGTACTATGAGCTGTTACAGAAGGAATTTCCAGAATCTGCACCTTTTCTGCCACTTCTGTTGGCTATGAAGGATGGGTATGTCACTGCCTGCAGTTTTCCTGATAGTCAGCCTGCTGCCCCTAAAAAGGCAAATAGAATCTATAAAGTTCCTCAATATTTTATGTTTTTATACACTCATCCCAAGCCTGACCCAACAACTAGAGTTTTAGTTAATCATGCTGCTGCTAAACATGTGGTAAATTCCAATCCTCTTCTTTTCCATACTTATCAATAATATTTCCATTCTTCTCATAAAGAAGTGTATGGTTCTTCAACTTTGATTTTCAGAATTTAGAATTGTCCGGGTCGTATGTTAAAGTGTTTTCTGACTAACTGTGAAAGTATGAAGAATGTTTTGTCTGTACTTTGTTATTATGAGGAATAATCTGCTGTAAATAATTTAGTTTATTCCATTTTACAGGGCAAACATCATTGTTTACAGTTTGTGTATGGCTAAGTTGACACGTTTTCCAGGGCTGTGGCCAGCAGTGTTGTTTTTGAGGAGGTTTGCCTGGCTGTGTTGTCAGAGTCTCCCAGATGATGTAAAAAGCTAAATTTTAAATTCTGTTTTGGATAGATATGTAGTTTTTGATTACCCTGCTGCAGAGGTCATCAAAAATGTGATGAAAGGAGTAAGTTGATACAGGGAACCTCTTAAGATTTTTCCAGGCCTCCTTTTCCAAATTTTCTAAGGGATTCTCTATTTCCTCATCAAATTTTGCCAAAAAGAAGAATAATACAGGTAAACATACATTTAAGAAGAAAATAATTAACGCCCCCAAAAGGACAACTCAAAATTACTGTTTAAGGGAAATTGCCCCCACCCTGTGACAGTTCCTTTTCCTTCCAGAAATAATTTCAACTTTGCCCGTTTGGCAACAGAGTTCCAGACAAATTATTCTTGAAAATCATTTGTGAAGGTTACTGATAGTTGGAAAAATCCCTCCTTATCAGGGAGCATACCGTTCAACTGTACAGATTTTCGCAGAATGTCCAGATGCCTTACATTTTTGGTCCGTTTTTCATAAAATTGTGGCTTTCTGGCAAATTATTGGCAAATCATTAATGACTGAAGTTAGAAAATAATGACAGGCAATTGAGTTTTAGACTTCAAACTCTTCAGAAAATTCATGCTAATGTAAAACCTGTTCTATCAACTTTCTAAGTTGTAAGAGCAATATTTCAAATTTGTCCCTATTTATACCACTTTTTATGGCTTTATCCAGATTTCTTACTCTAAGAGGTATGTCCGGGGGTAATTCCTCAGCCACTAGACCAGACTGTACTATTTCCCCCTGTATTTCAACACATGCTTTCTGAGGGAGTGATGGAACAATTTCCTCCTTCCTAGGTTGGGAAAGGTTTTTATTCAAGAATATTTTAGTGCCAAAGAAAGAAGATGCTTAGAGACCAGTTCTGGATGTTTCTTTCTTATACCTGTTTGTGTAAGTGCCCAAATTCAAAACTGTCACTTTGCAACCTGTTACCTTGTCTTCCTCATTTAAGTTTCTTGGTAAATGCTTATTATCATGTTCCTATTCATCCAGACTTCAGGCACATACCTCTTAAACTCTTTGAGGACAAAATCTGGACAAAACCAAAATTAATGGGGAGACAAAGGCTCCAAAATAGGGACAGATTTTAAATGTTCATATAAATTTAAAATGTCACTAGAATAACAGGTTTTGCATGAGCTTGTCATTTTCTGAAGGAAATGAAGTCTAAAACTCCAATGTCTTTCATTGTTTAGTGACTTTAATCCTCAATGATTTGCCAGAAAACCAGAAATTTTTGAAGAATAGACCAAAATGTATGTCAAAAATCTGGACATTCTGTGAAAATCTGCAGAGTTGAGAGGTATGCTCAGGCATTTCTTAAAGTTTTGTGTGTCTGGGTCAAATTATCAGTTCTCTGCCTTAACCTTTGGACTGTCCAATGCACCTAGAGTGTTCACAAAGTGCCTAGTTTCAGTTATACCTCATAGCAAGCAACAGGATATCCAGATTTTTCCATTTATCGACAACTTGCTTATCTTTGCAGAGTATTTTTCAAAATGTCAGGGATCTCTCTCTCTCTTTCTCTGTCTTGTGTGAGAAATCTGTTACATGAGCTAGGATTTGTAGTGAACATTCAAAAGTCTTTTTTGACTCCACACAAGATTATGTTCATGGGGTGTCAGCTGGACACCTCAGTTCAAAGAGCATTTCTTTAACATTAAAAATATATCTATCTACAGCTATTTCTGTGGTTTTCCACTTAGACTTTGGTCACTGTGAGTGAATACCTAAGGGTTTTGGGTCTCATGGCATCTGTGATTTCCATGTCAGCCCTGTCAGACTCTGCATGACAGAATTTTGGGCCTCATGGCATCAATGATTCCAGTGATACTCCTGGCAAGATCCCCATAAGAAGAATACAGTGGTATCTCACATCTGTTTGGTCCTAGCATCAACATCCTTTGTCTTTTCAAATCCTAGTGCAGATGTTTTTCAGAAGAGAAATCACTTAGTGGAAGCAGCAAATTACCATAAACCCAGGCCTCCCCTTCTCCCTCCTTGCTCCAAAATGGTCAGTCACTGTCTCAGAGCTTGCTTGGGGAGGAATTTCAGGAGGGATAAAAGTGCAAAATGAATGGAATACCAAGGACAGATGGAAGCACATAAAGCTAAAGGAATTGCTTGCACTGTTCCATACACCCAACTGTGTGAATCATCTTTTGTCCCCTGGACCTGTACAAGTTATTAAAGAGAATACCACAGTCATATGGTATGTCAACAAACAAGGGGGAACCAGGTCACCAAACTATCCATGATAGCTTGGGATACAGCTTCACAGCACAGTCTCACTCTACAGGCATCCTGCATTCCATCAGAGCAAAACTGTGTGGCAGACAAAGTGAGCAGGATGGGGGCAGACGCTCATGTATGGAAATTAGATTGGGGGGGGGCTTCCAAGATTTTATCCATCTGTGAGGAGTTCAAGTAGAGCTGTTTGCTTTCTGTCTGAGCAATCACCTGGCAAAATTCTGTTGCAGGACTCCATGCAAGAAGGTCGGGAAGACATTCCTTTTTCCTTTCCCTGGATAGGAGTGTTTTTGTATGCTTTACCACTGTTTCCACTGATATCCGGGGTACATCTAAAGACTCGAAATGAATCCCCCATTGTTATTGTGGTGACTCCTTTTCTGATCCAGGCAATAATGGATGTTGAACAAACACACTGCTTTACTTGGCATATTAACAGTAGTGCCCTTCTGCCCTCCCTCTGGCAGTCAGTCAGAGCTCAGGACTCCGCCCACTGCCTGTCTGTGAGCGTAAAGTATCAATCTCCTGGCAGCACTAGGACAACAGTTCACACTCAGACAAGGCCCTTTTAGTTTTCTTGTGATGCAGTCAGACAAAGATCTCTGTGGATATTGCTGCTGTATCTCTATGGGTGATATCAGCTGCAGAGCTCAGTTAAGAAACTCCCTTTGGGTTTTATTTCTTTCCTCTGGCTATTTGTGTTAGCACTTCTATAAATTATTCTGTTGATTTGCATATATTTTCTTGTGTGATTTATTTTACAGTACAAGTCTTATGCTGTCTTTTTTAAGTTCATTTTGAGTTTCTGTAAGGTTTTTACCCTTTTGAAGTGTTTATGACTATTTCTAAATGTTAATGGGAGTTTCTGCACTAAAGTCATTTCACTGCAGTTCCTTTCATTGCCTTGTGCTGCCAGAACTGCAAGCAATTCACAGCTGTAATTTCCAATGATTAAAATTACAGCTGTGAATTGCTTTCAGTTCTGGCAGCACAAGGCAATGAAAGGAACTGTAGTAATGCCACGGTGGTACGGTGGTAGCATTGTTACCTCACAGCAAGAGGTTCTCCCGTTCGATTCTCGACTTGGCTTAGGAGTGCCTTCTGTGTTGAGTCTGAATGTCCTCCCCGTGGTTGGGTAGCGTTCGAAAGACATGCATGGGTAAATGGGCATGCCTTCATTGAAGGTTGGGCGTTGATCTGGCACCTCGGAGTTTCGTGAAAAAAAAAATCTACTGCCAGTCATTAGCGGACCGGAGTTCCACTGTGGCGACCCCTTACCGAGAAAAAGCCGAAAGACAAACAACAACAACAATTTCCATTGATTAAAAGCATCTCTTGAAAGTTTTAATCGGAAAACTTATTGGTTTCTTTGACGCTATAATTATTTGAGGTTATTGAACACATTTATGTTATTTTAAATATTTTTTTCATTTAAATTGCAATTTGGGAACCATTTCGTTTGTAAAACATTTCTCACAGGGATTTTTCTTATGTTCATTTAATTTTTTTGTGTAAGGTTTGGATTTATTATTATTTGATGTTATTGAGTAGATTTATAACATTTTAAATGAATTTCTCGTTTAAAGCACTATTTCAGCACCATTATGTTTATGTGACACTTCTGACAGGAATTTTATTTTATATTATACTTAATTCCTGCTCTAAGGCTATTTTTCAGCTATTTCTATTAAGTTAAGCTGAAAATAGCCTTTATTTGTATTGGAGGTCTATGTGACATGATTATTGTGTTTTGTGCTGGGTTACTGAAAGTGCTTTTTTTCCCCATAGGACAGTATTCAACATAATTTCTTTACAGAAATAGACTTTAGTTTGCTCTTTACTGGGAACTGTTTTTGAATTTGTCCATTTTGTACTGGACTGACCATGTAACCAGTACTTGGCATTGATCTGGCTAGTTTTTGCCCCCTGTTTTGATGGATTCAGATAGCCCGTCCTTCCTTCTTCCTCATCTGCACCTAAAAAAAGAAAGAATAAATAAAAAAAAATATGCTTCAGCCTATTGCTTGTGACTTTGCAGCAACCATAGCCTCAGGCAGGCCATCAGACCACTCGCCTTCTGTTATCTTATCTGGTATGGCCATAGTACCACAACCGTGAATGACAAGAGGGTCAGACACATCATCCAGGGCTATAACATTGCCTGCTGCAGGTATGGGAGAACCAAGCTATCTTAAGTGCAGGGGTGAAGTAAGGGAGTATAAAATCTGCTGCCAGTATTGATACTTCCCCCCGGGGGATTCTTGTACTAGTGTAATGTATGCCAAAAAGTGACAGAAGACCCACCAGGTGGTGGGACAGCAGTCACTGACTGGTTTCTCACCTGAGATGGTGGCTATAGCTAGATCCAGTGTTTAGGCAATTGTTTATGGGGTGCATGCCTGGGTTTTGAGTAATGCCGGCACTTCTGGCACCTGTCAATCTGCAAAGGATTTCCTTTTTGAAGGGTATCCTGTGTCTGAGGACTCTGACCTGTCTGAGACAGATCATTTGGGTTCCTGTGATGATGAACAGGTGCAGGTACCCATACAGATGTTTTCTTTTTTTCCAAATGTTGACTAGATTTAGAGATGTATTCAGCTGGGAGCCTCCTTTGGCTGCCCCCGAGATTAACAGACTTTTTGATTTTTGTTAGGGTTTATGATCTCTTGGAGATATCTCCTCCATTAATCCCAGCATTAGAGGATGTCTTCAAGAAAGCTTGTAGTTTCCTCTCTTTATTGTGGCCTTGCCTGATAAAGTGTTTAAGAAGTTTAGCATATATAAAAAAGAAGCTTAGGGTATGTGAACACAAAAAAGGAAAAAAACTAAGGGTAATGCTGCTCAATGCCAGAAGTCTAAATCGAGGCCCTTCTCAGTATGGAGAACATCGATGTCTGTGCTGTGACAGAAACCTGGTTCAAGGCTCCTGAGAGCACCCCAGCGCTATCAGGTTTTACCTCATATCATGCGTTCCGGCCCCAAAATCCGGACAATACCAAGAAAGGAGGAGGGGTATCCATATTCATCAAGGACACCCACACCTCAAGACTGGTGGCAACGCATGATGCATCGGAGACCATCCAGGTGCAATTAACCGTAGGCAAGACTGCTCTGCAAATTGTAGCATGTTACAGGCCACCCTCACAAACTCAGGAACCTCACATGGCCTTCCTGAAAACACTAGAGGATAAATGTATCACCAAACACCATCATACTAGGTGACTTCAATTACCCTAATATAGACTGGGAACACTACTCAAGCCCAAACACCCTAGCCCAAAAGTTCCTGGAATTCATAAACTCAAATGCCATGGAACAACTAGTCACCATCCCACAAGAGGAGATAACATACTTGATCTCATCATCACGAACATGGGAGCACAATGTTCAACACCGGAAGTATACCTCACTGGTGAGATCAGATCACAAACTAATCTTGCTGGAGGTCCTCATCCCACCCCACCTGAAATAAAAAGACCACAGTAAAGAACTTCTCAAAAGCCGACTTCACACTTCTAAAGACTAGTGTGGTCTCCTTTAAGGCCCGAAAACAGTACTCAAGCCGCTGAATCACTTACAAATGCCTTCTACCAGCACCTGCAGGACTGCATGGATAAGGCAATCCCAAGCAAAACAAAGACTCTTTGTACCAAAGGCAAGCGTCCAGTCTGGTGGACCCCAGCCATAAACAAACTCTACAACAAAAGGAGGAAGCTACTACAAGATAGAGCAAAATCCTTAAAAGGTAAGACACCCTTGATCACTATAAGTAAAAACTAAGAGCTCTCATAAAATCATCCAAAGCAAATTTTGAGAGAAAAATAGCTAAAGACTCAAAGACAATCATAAGGCCTTCTTTAGCTATGTTAGAAACCTAGGAGGAAACTCCCAGATATGCTCAGAACTAGTTCAAAATGATGTGAAGATTACTGATCCTACAGACATTGCCAACATACTGGCTGACAGGTTCAGTGCAAACTTCTCACAGGAGAGATATCTATACCAAATGATTGCAGCCCCCAAACATCTCCAGCAAGTGAGAACTGCTCTCTCCAAAGCAAAACACAGCATCCATGGGACCTGATGGTGTCCCCGGCTGTGTGCTCCACGAACTCAATGAGGAATTAAACCCACAGCTAGGACAGCTGTTTAATCAAAGTCTTACCTCTGGATACGCACCCAGGAGTGGCGCACTGCAACTGTGGTCCCACTTCACAAAGGCGGTGCCTCCACCGACCCTGGAAATTACCGGCCCATTAGCTTGACAAGCCTTATCTGCAAAGCCATGGAGAGGATCATAATGGACCTCATAAATAAAGACATAGGGAATTTGCAGACTTTGGATCCAACCCAGTTTGGCTTTGTCAAAGGCAGATCATGCCTTTTAAACTTGGTTGACTTTTGAAACAGTCACCAAAGCCATGGATGAGGAAAGGCAGTCCATACAGCCTACCTCGATCTGGCTAAGGCCTTCGATACAATACCCCACTCGGGTATCATTGAAAAACTCATCAGCTTAAATGTTAACCCATACATCACAAGATGGGTTGCAAACTGGCTGAGTGACAGAACCCACAGGGTCAGAGTTGCTGGCGCCATGTCAGACTCAAAGCCTGTCACAAGTGGTGTCCCACAGGGCTCAGTCCTGGGCCCACTCTTGTTTGGCATCTACTTTTCCAGTACAAGCAAACACAGGAGGGTTATGGCTGACAAAGTTTGCAGATGACTGCAAACTGGGCGCCATAGTAGAAAACACATCTGACACAGATATCCTTCAGAAGGGTCTCACAGAAGCGGATAACTGGTGCCAGAGCCACGGCCTAAAGTTAAATGCCAAAAATGCATAGTCATACCCTTGGAAAAACAAGGTTACCCCTAGCTACCAAATAGGTGGCAATCCACTGAGCACAGAAGAAGTTATCAGGGACCTGGGGACCCAGGTTGATAGTAGTCTGTCATTCGACACCCATGTAGCTAAAGTAGTCAGGAAGACCTTCTACATTGCCCACCTTATCATGAAGGGATTCTCATCTAGATCAAGGGAGGTCATAGTCTCCCTTTACTCATCACTCATCAGACCAATGATTGAGTACAATGCCCCATTCGGAATGTATCTGACCCGACACTTGCAGCAGCTGGAGAGGCCACAAAGTTCCTCACCAAAAGGATAAAGGGTCTCAAAATTCTGTCCTATGCTGCCCGACTGAAAGAACTCCAGCTCTATTCACTCAGAGGTGACCTTTGCCTAACATACAAGGCCATGTCAAACCCAGATTTGATGAATATGCTTCACCTCAAAAATCTAGATCCATCAGAGCCACAAGGGGGAGACTTAAACCTCGACACGGCTATTAATAGGGGCGTGCTGGAGGGATAGATTCATCACCCAAAGACTCCCTATGCTGTGGAACAAAATCCCGGTACATGTGAGGCAGAGCACCTCGCTGGCCTTGTTCAAGAGAAATCTTGACCAATGGATGGGAGATCGCAGATATACCCCAGGGATTACCTCAGTGTCACTGCTCGACAGAGGCACAGCAAAATAATGGGTATAGTTCCCCATACTAAAGGGGTGGCGTAAGCCACAAAACGATGGGCTAGGCTTATAAATGCCCTCGGGCAGATAGCCTAGTATGAACCTATGAACCTATGAACCTATAAAATTAAAAAAAAAAAATTTAGGGTGCATTTGGCCTTGCCCTGTTTCCTAGGCCCCTTTGTTTGTGAATCCGGTTTCTGTGTCCTCAGCGACTTTTGCTAATAAGACCATGTCGTCTTCTGTTCCAGCCCCTCCAGATAAACTAGGCAAGAGGCTAGAATCTCAGGAAAAGAAGCTGGTTTTAGTCCAGCCTGGTAGCTTTTAAAGTATTTAACTACCAGTGTTTTATGTGAAAGTTTGTGCTGAGATGCATGTAGAGTTTAGACTAGTTTGCATTGTTGCCTGCAGAGCAAAAGGTACTATAAACCAAATCTGCATAGACGCGGTAGTTCAAAAAAACACACTGCTTTTAATATCGTGCAAAATAGTAAATAAGCACTTTTGTCCTGGATAATACCAAGACTTCTTCAGATAATTAACACAAAAAACGCTCTAGAATTTCAAACAAAGGTAAAAAGTCCCATGATAACTTTGGGCCTTTTCCTTCAAAGAAACAATGTATCAAATGTGTCCACTGTCTACCATGTATTAAACTGCATAAAACAGAAACTATGTTGTCTCCTTGCTTACTCACTAAAATCTTAAATGGTGTAAGCAACCCTACAAACCATGTTCATCTAATAAAATTCCAGCTTATAAAAAACAAAAACAGTTGAAAAAATAAATAATTTAAATTTGGTACATAAGAAAACACATTTTAAACCTTCTCAGTATGCAAGTAATCAATAAATAAATACCTAAATATTTTAACAGTTCAAACTTCAGAAGATATATATTGTGTGTGTCTGTGTATATATAAGGGGCAAAGGGAGAGGGAAAGGACAGCCACCCACCAGGAGAATAACCTGTTGATTGAGGTGGCCCAGCATCCCCCCATCCCCAGCCACCAGATCGGTGTTCAACGTTTCTGACATTGAACTTGACCAGGGCACTATAACACTGGTCAGGAAAGGGCTTAATTTCATACCAGCTCAAAAAGCCAAGCTAGCAGATACACTTATTCACACCAAATTGTATGCAAGGAAACTGAAGCTTAAATTAGTAATGGAGGGGGACACCTCAAGGCCAACTCCACAATCACTGATGGCAACAGTGAGAGGGTGAATTGCAGCATGGAGATGGGAAATGATCTCAGACCCAACACCCTCAGGGACTCGGACACATCACAAGCAGACCAGGAACTTATATGCCTGGTAATTCCACTGCATTAAATTCTACTGCTTTAATTGCTTCAAATGCTGTAAATGTGTCTGATACATCTAGCAAAGGTATGAAAGATTTATTGGTACATAAAAGTGTTTTTAATCCAAAATTAGACATTGCCGTACAAGCTTTTTCCACTGTGGGTGAGTGGGAGATTAGGAACACCCTGAACAAGAAACCTCGACACAAATGGTTCGACCTTTCCCAAGACGAATGAGCTGCCCTCCACATGATCCAAGTCAACCCCCAACTCTGGATCATGAAAGCTGATAAAGTCCCGTACATTGTCATCATGAAATAAGAAGTTTACCTCAACAAGATGAAATCAGGGCTCGAAACTGACCGATGCTGTAGGTTAGTCAACACTGATTAGGTAAGGACAGCCTTACAATAAATTGATCTTACACTCCTTAAACTTTTAGAACAAGGAGCTATTTCCCAGCTGGAATTCCAGTTCATGGAGGTAGACAACCCCCAACTAGGGAGGATGTTCGGGATCCCCAAGATCCATAAGGACACCTCTGACCCACCCCATTCATGCACATAGTGTCTTCCAAACGTATGAAAACAGAGTACATTTCGGAGTTACTGGACTCCATCCTGAACCCAGTAATTCAGGAATCCCAATTCTCCCTCAAGGACATGGCTAATACTCCACCAGACCAAAATTGAGGCCACTGAACACTTACTAGTCACCCTAGATGTAGTAGCCCTATATACCAGTATGCCTTACTAGGAAGGCATTGAACAGGTATGCAGCTACCTGCACAGGGACACCCGGTTCACCGTTTAAGAATCAAAATGTTTAGGGAATTACTGTTAGTAGTGCTCAACAACAATTTCTTTGTATTCGACAAAGAAATTTACCAGCAAAAATAAGGAGTAGCCATGCAGGCCAAAAAGGCCCCTGCATACGCAAACCTCATCCTTAGCGTATGGGAGGATGAGACCCTTACCCAGCTGCAAGGATTCAAGAAAGTTAGCCTGTATAAATGCTTTATTGATGACATCCTATTTTTGTGGAAAGGCACCAGATCAAGTTGAAAGCCTTCCCTCAGGAGATTAAAGCCAGCATCCGGTTCCTATGGTTCACAGTTTCAGGGTCAGGAACCTAAGTCCAGTTTCTAGATCTGGATTTAACCCTGGATCCCCAGTCCAAGACTTTCATATCAACCCACCATAGGAAGAGTGTCTTCTGAAATAACTACCTTGATTTCCACAGACAGCACCCTCCCCTTCATGAAGTAGCACATTATGAAGGGGCAGTACATACGGCTAAGCAGAACTGTTAGTGAGGAAGATTCTGTCCACCTCGAATACTAGCGCCTCAAAGACTTCTACCTGGAAAGACACTACTCAGACGATCTAGTCTCCAGAGTCATGGGACTGGTAATCACAAGGAGAGAAACCCTGTACACACGCATCCTTAAACACCGATTCCCCCTCAGAGCTCAGGCACCAGAGGACACCACCTCAAGGTTTCCCTTGCCCATTTCTCCAGATGCCGGCAGCATCAAAGACATCCTCATTAAAAACTGGGCATTCATAGTGGAGAACCCAGAGAGGCTGCAGGCATATACCTTCGATGCACCCCCAGGCATGCACCAATGCAGGAAATGTCACTGGTGCGATTTTATCATTCAAACCCCCAAAGTACGTCTCACTACACCACATGAAGTTATTCACATAAAAGACCATTTAAACTGCGAGACCCCCAACATGGTTTGCATTGCAGTGTGCTCTCAATGTGAAGCATACTACATTGGAAAAACTGCAAGACTACTTAGGATCCAGATAAAAGAACATGTCAACACCATCAAGAAGCGAGACCCTTACAATGCACTAGCCAGGCATAGTAGGACCTGCTCCCAGTTCTCCAGATTCCAATTTGCAGCAATTGAAAAAGTCACAGATCCCTTATGGATTACTGACCCCCTTTGGAGCACAGACAACTTACTGGTAGTTAAAGAGTTAAAATGGCAGATACAGTTGCGAGCAGACACCCCCCCAGGTCTGAATGAAAACTTAAGCATTTCCAGTATCCTTAAATGGATTAGGTAACTCCTTAACTCATCCCCCGCTCGCCACACAAGTCAGACATTAAGCCTAGGTTCATGGATTAGGGAAGTCCTTAACCCATCCCCTGCTCGCCAGACAAGTTAAATAATAAGCCTAGATTCACTTTAAGTCATTTTCTGATGAAGTTTGACTGAAATCTTTACAACGAACAAAAGCACTCAAAATGTGATTTAAATGAATTCTATATTCCTTCCAAAATAGTAAAAGTTTTTATATAGTTGGTTGTACATTTGTGCTAGTGGTGGTGTGTGTGTGTGTGTGTGTGTGTGTGTGTGTGTGTGTGTATATATATATATATATATATATATATATATATATATGTATATATATACATCCATACACATATATATATGTATGGGTCCTTTTCTTATGATCGAAAGTATGTTTCACCAAAATCTACACGATCAGTCTCACTTTCACGAAAGTGCATTTTGTCGAAAATGCAGTTTCGCTGAAAGGTAAGTAAGCAAACAGTTGTTTGCATGTAGATTTAGTTGCATATCAACTGTACTGTTGGCTGTACAACTAAGCAAACTGTTGTGTAGATCACTGTACAGTGGGGATAAGAGAATATTTCTGGGAATATTTTCTTTTCCCCACTGCAGTGCGATCTCGGAGTGAGAATATTAAAGTAGGGGGGCTTGCCCCCCTGCATAAATGTGAGTACTGTTTTATTTTTTTAGTTTTTTGGCATGTTTTTTTTTTTGCAAAAGTGATTTCGATATACGTTTCGATTAAATGTACTTTCGATGTATAAACATATGTGTTTGTGGATATATATATATATATATATATATATATATATATATATGTAGATATATATATATATATATATATATATATATAGATATATATGGAGCTACTTTGATCCATTAAAAAACCACTTAGTCAAAAGTCACTTACCGTTCCCAGTTCAGTGAAATTTCACTTTAACAAAAGCACAGACTGCCAGCATCCTTGTCCTGAGAAAAGAACCACTTGGCCACCATGAGAAAAACACCCACATGGACCAAAACTAAACCCACCGAAGTGGGGGGCTTCGCCCTTCACACCCCCCTACCTAAATATTCCAACTCTGAGATTGCACTTCATTGTAGAAAGGTCAGAGTGCACTATGGTGGCCAGGTGATTCCTTTCTCAGGGAAAGGATGTCGGCAGTCCTTGCTTTCATCAAAGTGAAGTTTCGCTGAACTCTGAATGGGTAAGTGAGTTTCGACTAAATGTTTTTTCAGCAGATCAAAATATATATGGGTCCCCTACAGATGCTCGAACTTCCGAAAGGCCTACTTTCTTATGGCCGAGACCATATGATCAACTTTTGGAAGTTTAAACGTTCTGAACAGACAACTCCCTATAGTGCGGAATGGGAAAATTTCCATTTTCTGCACTGTAGTGCAATCTCAGAGTTGGTATATTTAAATAGCTATGGATGTTGGGGGCTCAGCCTCCATGGGGGTGCAGGGGGAGCTTGCCCCCCTGCTAGCAATGTGTAGGTAGGTTTTTGGGGGGTTTTTGTATGTATTTGAAATTTCAAAAGTCGAATATGTGGTCTCGGCTATATGGATTTCAGCTTTTTGAAATTTTGATCATGTATCGTAGATCCTACACTAAAAACGTATATAAATCATTTAACCTTGGGGGGGTTGCCAGCATTCACACAGAATTGTCACTTCAGTTCATTCCTTTCTAAAAGCAACCCCCATGGGTCACCCTGAGGGTTAACTTTTTCTGCTACAGTACATTTGAAATGATGAGCTGAATACTCGGTTATGTGTTTAACTAGTGCATTATTTTGGCTTTTATTTTTAATGGCATAGAGGTGTTCATATACTCTTGTTTTTAGCATGTGTTTAGTTTTCACCAAGTAAAATGCTGTGTAACATTGGTATTTTGCACACTAGATCACCCACTTAGATCAACAATCAAAGTGGCTTACAATCTTAAACTGTCTACCCCTAATGTTAAACCGATCCAAATAAAATGCCACGTAACATTACCATTTTGCACAATAGTTCACCCATTTAGATCAACAATCAAATTGGCTTACAATCTTAAACTGTCTACCCCTAATGTTAAACCGATCCGAGTCTAAAATAACATGACAGAAGTGACATCTACCACTTTTAAATGCACCATTCCTTCTCTTTGTGTTGACATCTTTCTGGGTAGTTTCAAACGAGTTTTTAAAACTAATGCCTCTTTTGTACCTATGTGGCTATTTATCACCACCACCATGACCTAAATCAGAACAACCCTGTAAAAGCACCCAGTTTTTATTCAAAACCCACCTAATAATTTCGTAATCCAATGACTATATTGTTGTGAAACTACATTTAAAATTCATTGTACTATTGTGTGAGGAGGGAACCTTAGGGGACTCTCCTATGATTACTGTATTGTTAGCAATTGCTGGATCCCCTCCCTTTGATCGAGGTAAAAAATTGGATCTCTTTTTTGGCAATAACTTCATTTATGGAACTATCAGTGACCTTTCAGGGTACCCTCTTCTCAAAAGCAGAGTTTTTAAGATGTTACATTCATCCAAAAACTTTTCAAAAAGACTCATCGTTCGTGCCACATGGACAAATTTTTCCTTTACCTTGGCCTTTTTTTGACTAATTGTGAACTTGAAAAATGTAAAAAGAAATTTGAATAGGTGGGCTTGTGATAAATTCTAGATGTTATTTTCCAGTTGACACTGTGTTTGGTAATTTAACATTCAAGTCACGAATACTGGACTTCCCAAATTCATAGGTGAAACACAAGAACTCAGTGGTTCTATTAATTCATTCCAGAAATACTGGACTCTTGTCCCTTTCATCCTTCCATACAATAAATATATTGTCTAGGTAGCTCATGTAGAGGTACCATGACTCCTTAAAGGGACTGTTAAACACAAATTGGTTCTGCCATTCCACCATAACTAAGTTGGCATAGAGAGACCCTCAAGCTGATCCCATAGCAACTCCTTTTTGCTGGAGAAAGTATTGGGCTTCAAAAAATATGTAATTCTTATACAAAACCAACTCCAACAACTGGTTGTACAAATTAATCTTACTTTGGGGCATTTTTGTTTTATTGTACAAACACACCATAAATCACTATAGACCTATATTGTCTGGTATCACTCTGTAAAAGTCCTTTACATCAGTGATGAATACCAAGGCTTCACCATACACCAAGCCATTACTCATCCTGAGAAACTCCTAGGAGTCTCTACAAAGGTAATCTGTACCATGAACCACCTGATTCTAACGGGAGTCTAAATATTTAGCTAACAGAGAAGTAGTAGAACATCTGGCATCAACTATTGGGTGTATTGGGTGATGATTAAGATATTTATGAATCTTCATAATTCAAAAGATAGTGGGCATCATTGGGGTTTTCTATATGTAAAAAATTAAATTCATTAATATCAATCTGCTGCTGCATTAGCATGACAAAAAATAATGTATTAATTCGGTGTAAGCCACATTCATTTCATTTCTGGATACTTGGCAATACGTCTCATCAAGCAGAATATTGTACATCTTTTCGGTGTATATTCCAAATTGTCCATTAACATCACTCCACCCCCTTTGTCGGGCTTCATAACCTGAATGCCAGAAGATTTTATGTTCTGTATTAGACTCCACTCTTCTTCATTCAAATTTGTGTGACTAGAATGGGTTTTATTCCCTAAATTAGATCTAAAATCCAGTTCGCACATCTTTGCAAACAAGTTCAGCTGTGGGTGGGGGTGGCTGTGTTAAAGATGCTTGACAATTTCAGCTCAAGTTCAACTGACCTACTGGTGCTGTCCAACAAAAGACCCAAGTTTAAGTTTCTTGTAAATATCTTCATATTCATTAAAAGCCAAAAAAATGTCAGCTTTCTTCTCAGTAACATATGAAAACTCTTTGGAAAAAATGACATGCTTTTGTTGCACAGCTAAAGAAGCATAATTGAATATATTAAAGTCACCTGCTTAATTTGTTATGATGGAAACAGTCGTCACCTCAGAGGTAAAGTTATTATCTAAAGTCAATACTTCCAATTCTTCCTGCATACGGGGCCTTTCCATTGCCCCCTTGAAAGCTGAGGTGAACAAAATGCAGCCCATCCATTGGCCACATTGTGGTTGTTGCTTCCCCCTCAAACATTCCGATCGACGTGGGGGTGGAGTCTCTAAAGGAAGCTTTTGGAAATCCTGCTCATCATGTTGTTGCCCTTCCTCATATCCTCCTTGAATGCACTCCGTTGGTGGATTAATAGCTTGATTTGTTTTAACTCCCCATTCCTTGGACTGCATTGGTAGTGGATAGGCTTTATTGCTCATGTATTCAAGCCTATCCCTTTCTAAGTTCCCATTTTTCCTTTCTCTTATCCTATCCACATGCACATCTACTGTATGGTAGATGCACAAATACTGTAACTTATACCAATCATAATTAATGTCGTTGGTAATATCATTGTCTAATGTGATGATGTTCTTGATCAAATCATAGATCATCGTAATGTTGTGTTGTGTCAGTACCTCCATAAACTCACAGCCATGATTATCAAACAGCTGCAACAACTCCATATGGTGGGGAGAATTCAAAACCAGACCAGCATGGTTTGTAGGGTTCCTTGCACCATTTAGGATTTTAGTGAGCTAGTATGGAGACAATGTATTTTCTGTGTCATGCAGCTAATGTAAGTGGTAGATAGTGGACACAATTTGATACACTGTTTTTTAAAGGAAAAGGCGCAACGTTATCATGTGCCTTTTTACCTTTGTTTTAAATTTTGGAGTGTTTTTGTGTTAGTTATCTCAAGAAGTGTGGTTATTTTCCAGGGCAAAAGTGCTTATAATTTATTATTTTGTACGGTATTAAAGTCAGTGTGTTTTTTGAACTACCGTGTCTATGCCAATTTGGTTTGCAGAGCAAAAGGTGCATGTTAAAGATATATTGTCTCCGGTGTTTCTCAGGTGTCAGAACATGCATTAAAATGTTCCTTGGAGAGGACTGACACTAATTCTAGAAGTGCAGCATTGTCAGTGGTGATTAGGAAGGTATGCTT
Source organism: Protopterus annectens (assembly GCF_019279795.1). Lineage (NCBI taxonomy): Eukaryota > Metazoa > Chordata > Ceratodontiformes > Protopteridae > Protopterus > Protopterus annectens. Next base: position 847,327,205 of record NC_056726.1, on the reverse strand, counting down.
GGTTACATTCCCACAATTTTTATGAGGAATTAATGTGAGATTTTGAATACTCCTCTTGAGTCTGGTTGTCTCTTTAGTACAGCAGGTAATCATATCCTTAAACATTGGGATGACAGAAGTAAATTGATGTAAGGAGTATTGAAAATGTTTCATATTACTAAATTGTCCTCCTTTAAGCAAGATAACTTTCAGGGGCATAACAAACAGAAGTCCCACCAAAGAAAAAACACAGCAATAAAAGGAAATGGCAGGATTGACAACTCCATCAAGCTGAACAAGAAGGGTTTCTTAAAAAGGATCCCTTTTCCTACTTATGACTTTGTTGAGGCACAGCACCCATCTTCATGAAGTCCCTCATCAGGCACTGCACCTCTCAAGTTAGCTCTCAACAAGGCAACATGGTAATCAGTGATGTTCATCGTGTTACCCTGCTGCAGTCATCACAGTTGGGTTATCCTGTCGTCATGCAGTCCCGCAGTCGGCCGGAATTCCAAAGTCTTGGTCTGGCATCGGTTGTTGTCGCTTCTTCCCTAACGTCAGTGCACCAGGGGTATAAATATTGCAACCGACGCCATTTTCTTCAGTCTTTCTTGCCGCGCGGTGCCCAAAGCAGAAGCAGTTCGCAAGTGCCGGTCGGCCGACTCCTGAGATTTTCGAATTTGAATTTCAGACCAAAGTCTTCTATAAAGCTAAGTACCCCGTTTGGGAAACTTTTCTTGCCTCAGATCGATGTCAGAAAAAGTTAACAATTGTATTTCTTGTGGGAAGCAAATACCTCATAAGGATTTTCATTCTTATTGCATACCTTGCCTAGGCCCAGACCACGACGTCACTAGTTGTCGATTTTGTGCTAGGTTTAATAAACGTACTATTAAAAGACGCTTTGATTTCGCACGACACTACTTCGGTAGAAAATTTAATTACAGTATGCCGTCGGAGCAACCGACTACCGGCGTGCACAAAAAAGGATAAGGACAGACGGCCCAGGCCTAAGCCAGATTCCGAGACCTCGGCTGGTCCGGTCTCCGGTTCTCCGTTCCTCAGTGAGGCTCTGACGTAGCTCCTGACTACCGCAGATTTGGAACCCGAGACCGCTTCGGAACTTTTGACAGAATGTGCCAGGCCAACGCAACCATTTTGTTCAGGCCCTACCGACGACATTGCTAATAAAGATTCCGGTGCTGCTGAAACGCCTTCGGTTTCTGAAGGCGTTTTCAGACCGACGACGCTTACCATTAAAACGTATCCTACAACGAAGACTCCTATTAAAGCTAAAAGGACTGCACTTCAGTCCCCTGTTCAAGGCCCCATGCCTAAGAAACAGATGCTCAAAATGGCTGAAGATTTGATCTCTTTAATCAGGGTTCCCAGCCTCCTACTGACAAAAGGCCTAGACAAGGGGAAGATTATGCATCCTCTGAACAAGTGTCCATTTCTTCAGCCTCCTCTGAAGACAAAGATTACTCCTTCTCCCCTTATGAAGATTCTGATGCTGAGGATTCCATTCCCTCAGCTTCTCCTCCTGAAGACTATTCCTTTGGGGAAACTTTACACACTATGAGGGAACATTTCCACTGGGAAGGTCAGGACTACTCTGACTCGAAGAAAAGGCTCAGAGTGTTTCTTTTACTCCCCCAGCACAGACCACTTGCCATCCCACCTGTGTTAGACATTGTGGATGATGTTTACTTAGAATCCAGTTTGAACCCAGACTCTCTACCTCCTGCTCCGGCCAAGCCTGACAGATACTACAGAGTGCCTGATTCCCATAAATTTCTATATAAAAGTCCTGTTGCTGACCCAGAGACAATCTCCCAGTGTCCCAAAGGGGCTAAGGCTTCTATGGCTAAAAATCCTGTACCCTCTGAAAGGGATCCAGAGCACTAGACAGATGGGGGAAAAAGGTTTACACCTCAGCCACTTTAGCGATGAGGGCACTAAATTGCCAATTTCACATGCTTAAGTATCAGCAATTTCTAATCTCTCAGTTAAAGCAAAGAATCACCACTCTCCCTCAACAGTCTGAATTGAAAGAAATGCAGGATCTGTTGCATGCAACTGAACAGGTGGGTAGACGCACCTTACAATGTGGGTTTGATTCTCTGGAGGCTTCCTGCAGGGCAGCTGTCACTGGGTCTGTTATACGTAGGCATGCTTGGTTAAAGGAATAAACTCTGCCTGATCATGTTAAAGCAAAGCTTCTAGATGCCCCCCTACAGCAGGATGTTCTTTTTGGAGTTAAAGCAGAAGAAGTCTTAAAGAAAATGGAGGATAAGGCAAAATCTATGCAGACAGTCAAAGATTTCCTACAGGTACAGCCCCCTCACTTCAGCAGAAATTGGCCAACAAAAAATTGGTCCTTTCCAGCTGCTGACAGATCACAGAGGGGTAAATACAGACGTCCAAGAGGCAGAGGACAACCACAAGCCCAGTACAAACCTCGAAAATGGGGCACTGCAACACAGAAGGGAGGAGAAGACAGGTCCCAACCTACCAGAAGGCAAACTCAATGACTTGCACCTCATCTGGCCAAGCAACACTCTCTTGGCAGCCCCCTTGGGAGGAAAACTCGCACTTTTTTCAGACAACTGGCACATTGTCACAAAGGACAAATGGGTCCTAGACATAATTTCACGAGGATACAGATTCCATTTTCACACCTTGCCAATGAAAAGAGGAATGCCAAACCTGCCACAGAATCAATGGGCAGAGGCACAAAAACAAATTACAGCTCTAAGGTGGTATCCAGAGTGTCTTGAAATCAGGCTATCCACCTACCTACATTCTTCCTCAACCCACAGAACAGGGGAGAAAGACTGTTGCATACCTTGGATGTACATAGGCAATTACGCTACTACCTGGACAGGACCAAGTCCAATAGAAAAACTGACCAGCTTCTGGTAGCATATGCAACAGGAAAGGAAGGAAAATCTATTTCAAAACAGACAATCTCCAAATGGATAGGAAATTGCATTAGATTTTGTTACTCCTACCATGGAAAGAAAACTCCAGAGAACATCAGGCCTCACTCCACAAGGGCTACAGCCACTACCACAGCTTTCTTATGAGGAGTGGCTACCAAGGACATTATAGAGGCTGCTACTTGGACCTCCGTGCATACATTTGCCAAGCATTACAATTTACCTTTATACTCTAGATCCCGAGCAGGTTTTGCCACTGCTGTTTTGCAAGGGATCCTAACTACACCATAATCTTTACTTTTTTCCTCCTCCCCTAGTTTAGCTTTGGTATTCTACCCATTTGTAAGGACTGCAGATGCATCTTTGAAGGACATAGTACAGTTTTGTACCTACCATAAATGTAGATGTCCGATAGGAATGCATCTGCAGTCAGGATTACCCACCCACCTTCCCCTCTGTGGTACTCCTAGGGTATTTGCCATCCTTCAGCTAGCTTGGGGGGGATCTATTATGGTGTATTTTGTTGTATATATGTACATACATGCTTATTTTATGTGTTTGCTCTCTACTATTTGGAAACATTGGCATTTATCCAAATTTAGCCATCAAAGAGGGCACCTGGCATCTGGGGCAAGAAACACTGAGGAAGATGGCGTCGGCTGATGCCTTTATACCCGAAAAACTGCAGCTATGACGTCGGGTGAAGTGCGACACCAGCCGAAGCCAGACCCAGACTTTGGAATCCGGCCGACCGAAGGGCTGCCTGACGACAGGACAACCCATTTGTAAGGACTGCCGATGCATTCCTATCGGACATCTACATTTATGGTAGGTACAAAACTGTACTTTTCCTCATCTCTAGCTTCTTCTCAAGTATCTGTCTCACTGCAAATGTCTGGTCAGTTGTGCTGCATCCTGATCTGATTCCGAATTGCTCATCTCCCATCTTACATTCTGCTAGCTGCATATCCATTTATTAATCACCCTCTCCAGAACTTTCATGCAATGTGATATGAATTCTGTACTGCTCACAGTTGTGGATGTCCCTTTTGTTCTTGCACACTGGCACGAGTATGCTTATTCTCCAGTCATCTGGGATACACATTTCTCTCCACACTGCTATGAGTACCCCAGGAACCATGTCTCCCCTATCTCATCCAGCATCTTTAGCATATCTGCTGTGACCTCATTGAGCCTGCTGCTTTCCCTGACTTCATTTTTTTTAGTGCTATTCTTATTTCTTCTAGCATGGACTCCTTCTCTAATCATAGGCTGTTTCAGAAGCAGTACAGCTTCTGTGGGGCTTTCTTCATTCAGAAGCTGCTGGAAATACTCCTTCCATCTGCCTGTCCTGTAGACTGGTGAGCAGGTTGTTGCGGGCATCGCTTATGAAGGGTGTCTGACTATCTTATTTATCTTTCTGTCTTTGCCTTGCAACCTAATTATAGTTTCTTTGTGCCACCTACTGAGTCAATTTCCAGAAGAGTGTAGACTGCCTGCAATGCCCTATTCTTTGCTATTGCAACTCCTTTCTTAACTTCTTTGTTAGCCAACCAGTATTCCTTCCTAGCCTGGTCGGTCTTTTCTGGCTCCCATTTTTTCCTGCATTCCTCCTTTCTTTCGATGATGTAAATATACATTGATGTAAAACATACATTGCTGTTAAACATTATACATTGGTGTGCTCTGACAATGTATACTTAGTTTTCTGTTACACTGAGGGTGGCTAGGGTTTTGTAATCCAAGTAACCTCTGTAATTCCTTATAAACCTATGCAGCTTGAAGAATCTTGGATGTCTGTTTTGGAATCAGATATAGCATACTTTGGGGTAGTATGCTACACTTAGCATAATTAATTTTGGAACCTGTCTGCTAATATGTAAATCATGTTTATATAACTTTTGCTAAAAATTGCAAAAAGGTAGTTTAGGGAATATTGTTTTCATTCTGACAAACTTGAAACACTTTGGATGTTTTGGATGTAAGAATTCAATTTTTATGCTGTTTTGCATTTAGCTGTTAGAATACTTTTAATGTTTTTTTTTTTCTTTCAGTTATCATGCTGGCATTATTCTCCAGTTTTTATACATGCTGACCATTGTCAGTGAGGGGGAGGAGAAGGTTGAAGTATGTCTAAATACACAAAAGAATCATTTTGTTGTGCTATTTTTTAAGAAATCTTGTTCTTTACTTATTCTGAGTAGTACCTTCATTTAGGTTGAAAGTGAAAAGGAAACCCGCTACTGACATAGTTGTCAAGCTGCTATATAATTTTACAGAAAGTGTCACACCTGCCCTGTTTTACCTTAGAAATTGTTTTGATAATAGGTTTGTGGTCAGAAAGAAGATTATGATTGGGTCCCCACAAATAACCGAAATTTTATATTATTGAGACATGGGGAAAATTCATATGCCTGCATTAACTGTTAAGAAAATCAAAGTGAAGCTGAAGAAGTAAATTTTGATATCTATACCGAGAACATATGGGTTCATAGGTTGGTACTAGGCTATTGGCCCTAGGGCCTATACAAGCCTAGCCATAACAATTCCCTGGATATTTCTTATGACCAGAGAGACCCAATCATAATTGTTTGTAGTATATGAAGTTTTATGCATTCCATATACTACCAGTTACAGTGATAAAGGTGTGCAAAGTGTTTTACAGCTTTGAAAGCCCTAAAACACTTAATGCTGCCAGAGGAGCATTGGGCAGAAGCAAAGTGCCCATCTGAGGAATGACCTATTTGCTAATCAAGTCCATCAACAGCATGAACAGCAGTGGGCTCAGAGCTGAACACCAGTGCACACCCACTCCCACTGGGAACACCTCTGTGAGACCGAACACTGTTTGTGCTTGAGTCACTGGGTGCTTGTACATAGCCTACACTAATTCTACCAATGTTTCTAGGGCTTAAAACCACCACAGTACTGCCAAATTCAGTTGTCTTGTTACCTTGTCATACACTTTCTCCAAGTCTAAGAATAGCAGTTGTACGCTTTCCTCATCTCTAGCTTCTTCTCAACTATCTGTCTCACTGCAAATATCGAGTCAGTTGTGCTGCATCCTGATCTGAATCCAAACTGCTCATCTCACATCTTACTTTATACTACTCTGCATATTTATTTATCAGTCATCCTGTCTGCAAAACTTTCTTGCAATGTGACAGGAGTTTGATACCTCTGTACTGCCCACAGTTGTGAATATGTCCCTTGTTCTTGAACACTGGCACTAATATGCTTATTTTCCAGTCATTTGGGATATGCCGTTCTCTCCACATTGCTACGAGTAACCTCAGGAGCCATTTCTTCCCTATCTCACTCAGCATCTTTATCATATCTATTGTGACATCATCTGAGTCTGCTACTTTCTCTGACTTCAATTTCTTTAGTGCTGTTCTTACTTCTTCTATGGTGGGCTCTTCCTCTTCTCTCATCATAGGCTTTGTCTGGGGCAGCACAGCTTCTGTGGGGTTTTCTTCATTCAGAAGGTGATGAAAGTACTCCTTCCATCTGTCTTTGATGTCCTGTGGACTGGTGAGTAGGTTGTTCCTGGCATCGCTTATGAAAGGAGTCTGACTACCTTCTTTATGTTTCTGTCTTTGCTTTGCAACCAGATATAGCTTCTTTGTGTCATTGACTGACTTACTTTTTAGGAGTTGATAGAGTGCCTCTGACGCCTTGTTCTTTGCTATTGCATCTCCTTTCTTAGGTTCTTTGTTAGCCAGCCAGTATTCCTTCCTAGCCTTGTCGTCTTTTCTATCTTCCATTTTTTCCTGCACTCCTTTCTTTTGACGACTTCCTGGACTTATACATTCCACCACCAACTTTCCTTATGTACCTTATTTCCATACATGACTCAGCTGCATATCTGTTCTATAGTCCTCACACATGCAGTTTTCAGGTGCTGCTGTTATTCTTCAGCTCTATTTCCTCTTCTTCCTGAGGTGTTAGTGCCCCAAATAATTCTTTGAACTGTTGTGCTTTCTCTCCAGTCAACTTGCAGAACTTCAGCCTGGTCTCTGTTGACCTTAAAGCCTTCTCTCATCTGTGCTTGTAACTGATTTTGGCAACCAGTGGTTTATGCTATGGGCCAACTGTTTTACTGGGGATGGCTTTGCAGTTGCTCATTCTACCCCAATGCCCTTTCCTTAGTAGAAAGAAGTCTACCAGAGTTACATGTTGGCCACTATTTTGTGTGATCTTGTGACTGCTTCTCTCTCTGAACCATGTGTTGGCTAGTGTCTAACCATTTGCCAGACCGAAGTCTAGAATGGCCTCCTCTTTATTCCTGTTGTCTCAACCATGTGGACCAAGGCAGTCCTTATATTCTGTTCATCTGTCCCAATATCTGCATTCAAGTCACTCATTATTAACACCAATTCATGTTGTCCTGCTTTATCTAGTAGGTCCTGCTACTGCTCTCTGCACTCTTTTCCTCAATATTACAACCCTGTTGTGGTGCATAGACTGAGATTATGAATACGGCCGTATTATTAAGCTGGAATATGATTATGCAGAATCAGTTCTCCCTGGTTTTTAGGTTCTGGGTAGAAAACTGAGAGACTGATGGCTTGATTCAAATTAAACTCTGAAACCACTCTTGGCATGAATGAGGGTTTTTTTTCTTAAAGATAACTCTATCCTTGTGGAAAATTAGATAGGGTTCACCTATCATAAGAGCTTGCAACTTAGATACACTTCTTGCAGATGGCAGAGCAATGATGAGTGCAGTTTTCCAATTCAAAAACGTTAAATCAGATTGATGGACTGGTTCAAAAGGGCACATTCAGTATCTCCAGCACATAGTTGATATCCCAGTGTAGAGCAACCTGATTATGAGAAGGTTTAAGATGTAAACCTCTTATCCAAAACTGCTTCTCAACAAACTGAAGAAAGAAGAGGATCCGTGGGCAGGCATGCTGAAATGGCTGCAAGATGAATAAATGAGGCCAGAAGCAAGTAAGACATACAAATATATGAGTACTACTGGTACATATTCCCTGATGGGCTTCTGCTTATTGGTTAGGCAGTAACTAGAAAATCAATTCCAATAGTATTTTCTAGTAGCAGGCTTTATTGCTTCCTTTAGTACCTGTTGCATATTTTTGTGAAACAAGTGTTTAATAGGTATTAAAATGTAGCCATCCAGGCAGTCCCTTGAAGTTTATTGATATTGAAGTGTATCAAATTCTGCCTGTATTGTGTGAATAGATCCAATTTGCGAGGAAGCTTGTGGTAATTGCCCTTGTCCAGTTCTATAAGAATGGAGAACCAATGTTGCCTGGGCTAAAAGGGGTCACAGCACTTATTTTTGGGGAATCCTTTTGATTCTTCAGAATTACCCTGGATATCAGTGGAAAGTGTGGAAATGCATTGAGGGGTATTTCCTTCTAAGGGAATGAAAATGTATCTATCTTCCGGGCTTGTTTGCCTTAGAACAAAACTTATTTATTTTTCTGTTTTGAAAGGAGGTGAACAGATCTATCTGATGTGTTTCTCACAACTAGATGATTTCCTGGAAGATCTCATTGTTCAATTTCTCATCACAAGGATCTGTACTGGTTTTGCTCACCTTGTCTGACACTATGTTTTGGACTGAAGGAATGTAAATGTCTTGGAGGTTTAAGAAATACTGAGCAGCTAACTCTCAACCCACCACTGCCAGACAGCATAGGACGTATAACCTTGTCTCTGTGGTTGTTGATGTACCATATCACTGTGGTATTGTTGCATTAACCTGAAAAGGTCCTGGGGACCAAAGGTGATGGAGAGACTCAAAGGCATGAATCACAGCCAACATCTCTCTTCAGTTGAAATATTTTGGTCTGATTGAAAGATTCCACAGAACACGCACCTGCTCCCCAAGCTAAATTTGATGGATCTGTGGTGATGAAAGAGCAATGATGGCAATTGGGGTCTGAGCAGAGAATGGGAGTCCTGGGTTTAGTTAAATATGTTGTCTCCACCAATACAGTTTCCTTTCTATAAAGCCCCAAACTGGGAATTTGATACTCCAGAGTATGCAAATGCTAGGTCCATGTGTTTAAGAAATCATTGTATCTTTCTCGTGTATATTCTGGCAAGAGATATAATGACAGTCATAGAAGCCACGAACTGCAGGACCCTATGAATTCTGTTGCAGAAGTCTAAGATTGACTGGAGAAGTTCAGGAAAAATTCCAGATAAAGAACCACCTTGTTTTGTGTTAAAAAAAGCCTTTTCAAGAGAAGAATCTGTACAGCATCCCAGAAGTACAATCCTGTGAGACTGAGTCAAGATCGGTTTTACATTATTTATCTAGAAGCTACTATAGGTTAAAAGCATAGCCTGTGTTAATGACTGTTGACATCTGGGCAAGAACTCTGCAAAGATAAGCAAGTTAAAGAAAAATGTGAATGCCATTTATTCTGCAGTAAACTGTGACTGGGGCTAGGTGTTTTATGAATTGCCTTAGAACTGCATATAAACCAAAGGGCAATTCAGAGAACTGATAATGTGATCTGTAAATGGAGAACCTTAGAAATTTCATGAAGACTAGAAAGTCATAGGTGTGTACTAGACTAAAGACCACAAGGGCCTTTTTAAATTTAGCCATGCATCCCAAATCACTGGCAAGTTCTGGTACCCTTGATAAATACAAGCAGCGGCTTGGGAGATGAAACATTTACAAGCAGGGGTCTGGGGAATGAACTATTTACAGGCTGCCTGTTTTCATTAGAAACATAGGTGTCAAACCAGGGATGAATTTGCTGTTCCACATCCATTGTCCAAGTTACACTTGAATTGGATTATGGAGGAACTCTGCTTTACGTGGATGGGGAGCCTGTTCCAGAGAAGGGGTAGTCTCTGTGATACATACCTGTCTCTCCAGCAGGTCCTATTTATATCACAGGCAAGGTCTAAGTCTTTAAACCTTGGGTAATTCTTGTGCCATTTGTTTTGCTGATATTATGTATGTATGTATGTATTTATTTATTTGACATTTGTATACTGGGAAAGTCTGACTGGGCCAAAAAGTATGCATTTTCAGTAGAGGCCTGGGGAGAAAAACTCCACAATCACAAACTATCAAAAACCAGTTACAGATATTTTACATCACAGAGTATCATGAAACACTACAAAATACAGACATGAAAAAATGTTGTATGTTAAATATATTATATGCAGGAGGTCCATCAGGGTGGGTTCTGACAATGCCTTGAATGCCAAGCATAGATCTGCCCTCAACAGCCTGTAGGAGACAGAATAGAAGGATAGGGTCTTGAGGCAGTCTGCACAGGACATGTTACGTGCTCCCTGTATTCTTTGGTGAAGAACCACTGTGGACGTCCCAGTTGTTGGATGCATCTGGTTATAGGTCTGATGAATGTTGAATACAGTGGAGCAATGTCATCCTTTGATCTAGATTCAATACCTTAGTTAATAAGTTGCACAATATAGAATGATTTTCTCACTACTGTAGACACATGCTGAGCAAAGGCTAGATTTCTGCCTATGTGTTTTCCAAGTCTCTGACTACTGTGTCAGCTCTTAGGGGTTTGCTTTCATTATGATAGTTACCAGGGGGTGGATGACTTCCCAAAGGATACTATTATGAATTTCTTGGCATTAAGTTTTAGTCCATGGCTCTGATACAAATTATTTGTCAGTGTCAGCCCTTACTGGAAAACATTTGTGTTGATGGGGATTTTTTGATTGTTTCTGATTTGCAAACATCTGCATATTTAGTTAGCCAGAGGCCTTTGACATTGGCATTGACTTCAGAGAAGTAAATGCCAAAAAGAAGTCATCCCAGGATTGATACGAGGGAATCTGTTTGTGGCTGGCCTCTTTGCAGAGGTGGATTCCTCCAATCTAACTTCCTGGGTCCTGTCTATGAGCCAGTTGGCTATCCACACAGTGGCATAAGGTTTTATACCTATCCTGTTGAGTTTTTCAACAATGCTCAAGTGGGGTATTGTGCCATATGCCATGGCCAGGTCAAGGTAGACAATGTGAACCATTTGCTGTCATCCATTGTTTTGGTGACCTTCTCAAAGAAGTCCACCAGGTTAAGTAGGCATGACCTACCCTTGATTCATCCGAACTGGGTTGAGTCCAGTGTCTGATGTTTTCCTGTGTTATTATTGATCATTTCCATGATACTTCTTTCCATGGCTTTGCATAAGAGACTAGTAAGACTTGTGGGTCTGTAGTTTCCAGATTGCCTACCTTTTTGCAGAGGGATGACTGTTGCTGTTCTCTATTTGTGAGGCACAAAGCCTGCTTGGAGACTGCAAGTTAAATAGCAAATCCAGATGGCTTGATAGGTTACATTTCATGCTATTTAGAAGGCTGTATGGGAAGAGACTAAAAAGAGAGTACAAAAATTGAGAAACTGGATGCTCTTCTAGTTTATGGATATGGATAGTAAAAGTCCCTTTAGTTTTATGTGCGAGTCATTAATATTTTTATGAACTAGAGGAGAAGTTGAGGATAATAGCTAATAGAGTTGAAGGAATTTATCTGGGAGGGGAATAGGACAAGAGTTAAGTGGGATAAGTTGATCCTTCCATTAGCACAAGGTGGTTTAGGATTACCTCATGGGATATTTTAGAACAGCACAGTCAATGTTCAGATACATAACCCAAGCAGAAAGTTATAATTCAAAATTGAAAGGGATGATGAAGTTGGGGGTAGTTCTAGCAATAAAAAGAGTGGAATTTTGGATGCAGATCCTTAAAGAGAATAATACCAATAAGAGAGAATAGTATATTCATAAAGTAGCAGAAAGTATTTTAAGAACTAAGCCAACTCGAAAATAGAGAAAGAAGATTTTGCTGATAGGGATGACTGTAAGCAAGTATAAAGAAAATAGGCAAGTGGAGGCAGGAATTTACTGGAGAAAACTGGCAAAGAAACCAAGGTACTGGGAGCAAATAGAGAAGAAAATGTAAGAGTGGAATGTGGCCAAGTAGATGTTTGGGTTCAAACTAGAGACTTCCTTCATTACCAGGGATTGGTATCAGAGTATAGGCAAAGAGAAAGGGATTGGAGAATATTAAAGAGCTGCTCTGGTGGAGTTTTTCATTTAATCTAGAACATAAGCTGCTTTTAAAATGGGGTAGTAGGTCATGTCAAATATTGCATGATAACTATATGAATCAGTTAGAGCATGTAAGAAAAGATTGAGAAGCGAGACTGTAAAAGCAATTGTAAGAAAACTCTGGGAGGACATATGAAAGGCTCCCAAATATGCAACAAAGTCTAGAAGGTTTAGGATCTTTGCTTGAGAGTGTTTGTTTGCATATGCATTTTTATTCCCCAAGCAGGCTTCAGATAATAAGTGTTGGAGGTGTGATGGAGAAGAAAGAGGTAACTGGAAACGTTTTTGGAGTGTAATGAGTTAGCAGATTTTATAAATTCCTACAGAGTATTCTGTCAGAAATATTTGGTGAAAAAGTGGCTGTAACTAAGGAAATTATTATTTTCAGCTGGGCCACAAGACCTGAATTGCCTAGACAGAGTAAGGCTTTATTAAGTGTAATTCTGTTGGCTGCCAAAAAAAAATCAGTTTACTAGATAATGGAAATCAGAGTCTAAACCTACTGTAGTTGAAGTATTAAATGCTGTAAAAGAGATAAAAGAACTGAAAGAGGGATGGTTAGAAAAGTGAAAGTGCAAATTATATAGAAACAAATGTTAATTGCAGGAAGAATACATACAGAATAGTGTTTCAGAGGAGGAGTGAGGTTTAAGATAAGGGAGAAAGTCAGCAATTTACATAATATGTAATAAGTTACAAAGAATGAAAGAAAGAAAAGATATATGATACATAATGTATTTAATGGCTTCAAGTTACTTCAGGAACATCCATGGCAAAGTCCAAGTTTGTTCCAAATTAGTACTTAATGGTACCACTTACACATCGACATCCCTGATAATTGTCCCTCACCTCACATTTCTGTAGATCCAGTGTTAAAGGCCCTATCCGAGGCAAAGAACACAGCTTCCGTGGGACCTGATAGTATCCCAAGCTGTACTCTGCACCATCTCCAGCAATAACTAGCTTTGTCATTGAGCACCGTATTCAACCACAGCCTGTTGAACCTGGTTGATTTCTTTGAGACTGTCACCAAGACCCTGGATGAGAGAAAGTCAGTACATGCAGCTTACCTTGACTTGGCCAACCCCTTTGACATAATCCCCAACTTGGGCATCATTGAAAAGCTAAGACAACTTGGCATAAATCCCTGTCTCATCAGGTGGGTGGCCAAATGGGTCACCAATAAGGACCCACAAGGTCAAAGTAGGCACCTCCACTTCCGACAGCAGAGCTGTCATCAGTGGTGTTCCCCAGAGATCTGTCCTGGGTCCCCTACTGTTTGGCATCTACTTCTGAGAGGTCCAGGCAAAGATAAAAGGCCTGTGGCTGACCAAGACTGCAAATTGAGTGCTGTCATTGACTCCCCAAATGATGTTAACATACTGCAACAAATGACTTGTGCCAAAGTCATTGCCTTTTGTTAAATGCAAAAAAAAAAATGTATTATCATATCATTTGGCAGAAACACTTCAACAGCAACCCCCTAAGCGCACAATCTCTGGTGAGAGACCTGAGTACTCAGGTTGACAACAATCTCACATTCGACCATCATGTAGGGGCAATGGTCAAAAAATCCTTTTACTTGGTTCATCTCATAGAGATAGCATCTAGAAAAAAGTAGGATCTGCAAATATACAGAGCTGAGTATATGTTTTTAGTTTTAGTGTTTGTACTGTTAGTTGTTGCTTAGGTCTCTGTTGAAACTGTCCCCCCCTCATTTTCTGCTGTGTCTTCAGTTGGTATAACTGGTTTTTACAGCTTGTGTGTTATCTAACTCAAGGATCACTTAATTTGACCTGTTAGTAACAGCCTGCATTTAATTGCTGGAACCTGTGTTCTGAGAGACTGCCTTCCATACTATCTGCAAGTATACAGAGCTGAGTATATTTCTTTTGGTTATAGAGTTCGTTAATTGTTGCTTAGATCTCTGTTGAAACTGTTGTCTCCCTGTTCTGAGAGACTGATCTGAAAATATACAGAGCTGAGTATATTTTTTTGGTTTTAGAGTTTGTATTGTTAGTTGTTGCTTAGCTGTCCGGTTCGATTCTCAGCTAGAGCATCTTCTGCATGGAGACATGCGTGAATGGGCTTACCTTTGTTGAAGGTTGTGTGTCAGGGCTGGTAACTCGGCACGTAAAAATCAACTACCAATCATTAGCGGACTGGAGTTCCGCTGTGTCGACCCCTAACTGGGAAAAGCTGAAAGACACAACAACAACTGTTAGTTGTTGCTTAGATCTCTGTTGAAAGTTTAAATTTGGTGGCTTTTGCAGTTGCCCGCCCCACTGTAGATGTGATCTGGGACACTCCTCCAGTCCCATCTCTTTACCACATTCTACCTAATAAACTCTTTCTGCACTTGCTTTTAGTCCTTTTTAATTTAATTGCATTTTTTGAACTGTGTTTGGTCTAATATTGCTACATACTCAAGTGTGCTAGCTTGCACTGCATGTGACTTATTTTTACTACTGTTTTTGCTACTTTTCTGTAAAAAAAAAAAAAAAAAAAAATGTAAGCCTGTTTCCTACCTTTCCTGTAACTAGTGTTCCAGATACAGATTGGCTGTATCCAGGACTGTATGTAAGCTTCTGAGCACCCCAAGTCTTTCTGTGTTGGAGGGAAGCCTTCTAGCTTAGTGGGGAGTGGTAAGCACTAGGTAACGTGTCTACCACATAAGGAGTGGTTCTGGCCCAGAAATTGTAGTTACTGGCCATTTAGGCAATCTCTTCAGTCTCTCTCAACTTTCTGATTTGAAAGCCTGCATTTGCACTTGTTTCTGTCCTGTAACTCGTCTAGTGCAGATACAGATTCTTAGTTTTAGCACTTAAATTTGCTTATTCATGCTCAGAACTTGTTCAGAACTTGTAAGCACTAAATAAGCTACTAATTACTATAGCACTCGATATTCCTCATTACCTAGAGGAAAACAGTTTTTGTACTTACTTTACTCACTTGCTTAGAGAAAAACAGCTGTTGTACTCACTTTCCTCACTTATCTAGAGGAAAATAGTTTTTTATTCAGGCATGTCCAAGGGTCAGCTCCCACTGTTCTCTCCTATCTATCTGATGAATCTGGGCATCTTGAGGCAATGTAGAAATTGCCTCATGTACACAGACAACCCTCTCCTCCTACCACCCAACACTACAACCTGTGAGAGATGCACTTATCTAGCCAAACTGGAGGTAAAGTTCTCTCTAACCAAGACTGAACTTGACAGTCATGAGGAGAAGGTAAACATTTGCACCACACCACACTCATCACATAGTCTCACTAAATCTACACCACCAAAATCCACACATAGTAACACAAAAACATTTGCAGAGGCTCTCAATAATAATCTGTCTAAGCAACAGAGACCTCCAAAGCAGAAACGCAAGCAACCTCCATCCCCCAACACAACCCAAATGACAGATAGCCCACAGACTCAGTCTGCCACTCAACCACAGCCAATAAGGCAAAACAATGTACCCAACACACTAGTCATATGTGACTCTATAGTCAGGCACACTGATGGTCCCACTCACCAGGCTAAACAAGGAGAAGGTTACTGTCAGCTGCCTGTCAGGTGCCAGGATCTGCCACATAACCCACACACTCAGGTCACTCCACAACAAGTACAAAAATGACTCTGTCATTGTCCATGTTGGTGTGAATGACCTGAGACGTACCTCCCTGGACTACATGAAAAGAGATATGGAAGAGCTCTCGATCTTGTAGCCCAGGCAGATATGACCCTAGCCCTGTGTAGCGTTCTGCCAGTGCCCAGAATGATACTGCAGTACAAGGACAAAATGATTGACTTCAACAATTGGCTAAGCTTCTGGTGTCATTCTAAGGGGATCCAGTATCTGTCTGCTTGGGATGACATGGTCGACAGACCACGATGCTTTGCCACAGATGGCCTGCACCTGTCGCCCCTGGTATTCCGGATACTGGCTAAGGCTTTTGCTGCCCCTATAGTGCCTTTTTTAGGCAAGGTTCAAATAACAAATTCACCACCATAACAGGAACAGGCAAGCAAAAACTGAGGGTAATGCTACTCAATCCTAGAAATCTAAATCTCAAAATGCACTCACTCAAGGCACTTCTTAAAATGGAGAACATTGATATCTGTGCAGTGACTGAGACCTGGTTCAAGGCTCCAGAGAGCACCCCGGCACTACCAGACTAAAACTCATACCACACTTTTCGGCCATGTAACCTGGACCGAAACACCAAAGGCGGAGGTGTGTCCATATTCATTAAGGATATCCACATCTCCAGGCTAGTTGCTCAGCACAATGCATCCAAGATTATCCAAGTACAACCAACTCTGGGCAAAACTGCAATCCAAATTGTAGCTTGCTACAGATCCCCCACCATGCCCCAGGATTCCAACTCTTCTTTTTTGTTGATGTACTGGAAAGTATTAGGGTTCAACCAAACACCTAATAATGGGCAACTTCAACTACCCCACCATTAACTGGGAAAACTACTCGTGTACCAACTCCTTAGCTCAACACTTTCTGGAATTCATAAACTGCAATGCCCTGGATCAACTTATCCACACCCCCACCAGGGGCAACAACATCCTAGACCTAGTCATTACCAACATGAGTGACCGGTGTTCCACACCTGAAGTCAACTCCTCGTTGGTCCGATCCAGCCATAAGCTAATCACCCTTGATATCCACATCCTGCCCCCGCCCCCACCCCCATTAAGGAAACCACAGTAAAATATTTCTTCAAAAACAACTTCATGCTTCTTAAGACAGAAGTGATGAACTTCATGACACCCATGCAGATGGACAATACAGTTACAACTGCTGAATCCTACACAAATGCACTCTATAAGCACTTACACAAGTGCATGGATTGTACTATCCCAAACAGAACCAAGACGCTATCCTCCAAAAAAAGGAAGCCAATTTGATGGTCCCTTGCCATAAACAAACTGTACAACAGAAGGAAGAAACTGTTGCAAAAGAGAGTAAAATCCCATGAGTGGAGGAGTTCCCTGGTCAGCCTCAGTAAGAAGCTGAGATCCCGTATAAGATCCTCAAAAGCTAGCTATAAAAACAAAATTGCCACTAATTCCAAGGGCAACCACAAAGCATTTTATAGCTATGTCAAGAATCTCGATGGCAACACCCAGATCTGCTCTGAGTTACAGCACAAAGGCATGAAAATTACAGAACCAACTGATATTGCCAACATCCTGGCAGATGGGTTCAGTGCTAACTTTGCCCCCCTCTCACCCCCTAAAGGGCCCATATGTATACAGGAAGAACGCTGAGTCCCTGTAATCACAACTATGCAGGTAAAAGCTGCACTCTCTAAAGCCAAAAACACAGCATCCATGGAACCGAACAACATCCCAGGCTGCGTTTTACACGAACTTCAGAACAAACTGGCTCCCCACTTAAGCACCATGTTCAGTAATAGCCTTGCATTAGGCTTTGTGCCCACTGAATGGCGCACAGCAACAGTTATCCCACTCCACAAAGGGGGAGCCACCACTGATCCCACGAACTATCGACCTATTAGCCTGAAGAGCCTGGTCTACAAGGCCATGGAACGTATCATCATGGAACTCATAAACAAAGACATTGGTAACCTCCAAACTCTGGATCCCAACCATTTCGGGTTTTTGAAAGGCAGATCATGCCTTCTGAACCAGATCAACTTCTTTGAGGCAGTCACCAAGGCCGTAGATGAGGGTAAGGTGGTTCACACAGCCTATCTTGACCTTGCCAAGTCTTTCGACACCATCCCCCATTCTGGAATTATAGCTAAACTCATTAAACTAGGTATAAATCCCTATGACACAAGATGGGTTGCCAACTGGCTCACTGACAGAACTCACACTGTAAAAGTTGCAGACTCCAAATCTGACCTCAAAGCAGTGACAAGTGGAGTACCACAGGGCTCCGTCCTGGGACCTCCCCTGTTTGGTATCTACTTCTCTGAAGTACAGGCTAACACAGAAAGCCTCTGACTAATGAAGTTTGCAGATGACTGCAAACTAGGAGCCATAGTCAAGTCCCCAAATGATGTGGACATCCTACAGAAGGGCCTCGCTGAGACAGATGCCTGGTGTCAGAGTCATGGCCTCAAGCTCAATGCCAAAATGTGCAGTGTCATCCCCTTTGAAAAAAACTCTGTACCTATGAACTACCACATAGGCAGCAGTCTACTTAACACCGAATGTGTGATAAGAGACCTTGGGACCCAGGTGGACAGTAGTTTCTCCTTTGATAGTCACATTGCCACAGTAGTCAGGAAGTCCTTCTATGTGGCACACCTCATCATAAAAGGGTTCTCATCCAGGAAAAAAGAGGTAATTGTTCCCCACACTCATTAGACCCATTATAGAGCACAATGCCCCTTTTGGAATGTACCTCACAAGACATCTGCAGCAGCTGGAAAGGTCACAGAAGTACCTCACAAAAAGGATTACTGGCCTTAAACAAATGCCCTACACTGACCGCTCTCAAAAAAATCCAGCTTTACTCCGTAGCATATCGACTACTCTGAGGTGATCTCTACCTAACATATAAAGGTATGTCAAAACACAGAGCTGTTGGACATGCTACACCTAACGAAATCCCAATCCCTCTGAGCTACACGCTGTAGGGACCTAAACCTTGTCACCACAATAAACAGGACATGCTGGAGGGATAGATTCCTGTCCCAGAGACTTCCCATACTGTAGAACAGGCTACCCATCTATGTCAAGCAAAGTTCTTCATTAGCGCTCTTCAAGAAAAATCTTGATGAGTGGATGGGAAATAGGAAATACACCCTGGGGATCACTTCTGTGTGTCTGCTCGACAGTGGCACAGGAAAATAACTGTCTTGGGTGGCGTAAGCCAGGGAACCTTGTTGGCTAGGCTTATGTAGGCCCTTGGGCTGATAGCCTAGTACCTACCTGTGAACCTGTACACCTCTGTCATTAGGCCAATAACGGAGTATAATGCCATATTTGGTATGTACCTCTCGAAATACCTGCACCAACTAGAAAGGCCACAGAAATACCTTACAAAGAGAATCCATGGCCTCCAACACCTGTCCTATGTGGACAGGCTCAAATCACTATCACTGTACTCAGTATCATACAGATTGCTCAGAGGTGATCTGTCTCACACCTACAAGCAATAATGGACCCAGCCCTACTAGAGATACTCCGTATCCATAAGTCTAACTCCTTGTGCATTACCTGCTCACAAGGCCTAAATCTAATATGCAACATCAACAAAACCTGCTGGTGGGACAGGTTTGTCTCCCAAAGGCTGCCCCATCTCTGCAATAGATTCTCATACGTCAGAGTACCTCTCTGACCCTCTTCAAGCGCAACCTTGATGAGTGGATAGGAAACCACAGATTTGCCCTATGGGTTCCACCTGTGTCCCTCATTGACAGGGGTGACAGGTGCTGACAGAGGTTTCTTTTTTGGGGATATACTCTTAGCTAGGCTTGTAAGGGCCCCAGGACTATTAGCCTAATAACCTCCTATGATCCTACAGAAAACGTATGAAAAAAATTAAATGGTGTCTGAAGTCAATGTGGTCCCAATGTCAGCATCCTCTGACTTTCTGGATTCCTGTTTTGGGTTATGAAAAAAAGAACCTCCTTTAGTGGAAAGACCTTTTTTTCTGATCCAGGTCCCCTATTTCCTTTCCAGTGGCAGAATAAACCTTTAACTACAGATGCCTTAGATTTTTGCTTGGGGAGCAGTGTCTGTAGGAGTAAAGGTACAGGGTCTTTAGGGCAAAGAGTCAGACCAAAACACATTGGTGTGAAAAAGATGTTGGCAGTACTAAATGATTTTAACTCATTTGTGATTCTCAGGACCATTACCAGTGGTTACAGGTAACACCACAGTAGTATACATAAACAGAGAGGGTGAACCATGTCTTACCTCTGTGCAGACTAGGCATGGTAGCCTCAGATGTAACTTTTAAGCACACCCTCCATCTGCAGGCAACGGAAATCCCATCAGAGCAAAATTTTGTGGTCGACAAGCTGAGCATACGAGGACAGATCCTCATGAATGGAAACTGAATCAGGGGATATTCCTGGAATTGGTCCCTCTGTGGAGAACACCTGAGAGATCGATTTGCCACCATTCACAACAATCAGGTAGGAAAGTTCTGCGCCTGGACTGCATGAAAGGAGGCATGGAAAACACATGCAACTTCTTTTCCTTAGACAGGAATGTTCCTATATGTTTTTCCACTGGTATCCAGGGCCATTTTGAAGATTCAGAAGGACTTCCGAAAGATCATTGTGGTGACTCCTTTCTGGCCCAGGCAACAGTGGTTCTACCTTCGTTTGGAAATGGCCAAGGAAAAATACAACATGCTTCCTCATAAACTGAATCTACTTACTCAAGACAGGGTTGTTTGATGCAGCCAACTTGAAACAGTTCAACTAACGGCCTCTTAGGCACCTGTTTTCTGAGGACATGTAGCAGGTATTAAAGTAGTCAAGAAAACCTGCTACTAGGAAAGCCTATATTAGCAAATGGAAATATTTTTTTTTAGATAGTGCAAAGACAAGAAGCAGGGCCTTTTTAAGACTTAATATTTCTCTGGTTTTACAATATTTGTGAGACGTATTATCCTCTAGCTTTGCTACTTCTCTGTCAAGGTTAATTTGTTGGTCATTTCAACATATCTGCCATTAGACGTAGTGTGAGTTTCCTCCAGGTGCTCCGGTTTCCTTACACGTTACAAAGACATGCATCTAGAGCAATTCTCCCCAGGAATACTCTGAAAATTGGCTTCGTTCCAAGTAGTAGTAGTATACTTTCCCTCCTCCGTGCATTCCAACATTAAACTGTTACTGAGAAGGGCGTTGCATACCAGGCCTCCTAGAAAAAAGGTGGCTCCTTCTTCAGATCTTAACTCTGTTACAGAAATGTTAAATCTTGCTTCATTTGTAGCAACTCATCAGGCTGATTTGAGGTTCTTAACATGGAAGACAGTAACAGCTTAACTGATTGCTCTGACTTCTACAAGAAGAGTATTTGCATTGCAAGCTCTTATGTTGCATTAGTCTTATCTAATTTTCCACAAAGATATTGTTTCTTTATAATTTATGCCTAACGTTTACTTTGAGCCAGGTTATCCATCTCTCTGTCTACTTTTCAGAACCTACAAAAGAGGAAGAAAGGATTCTCCATACTCCGGATGTCTAGAGACAACTTGGATATCATCTTGGCAGAAGTAAGGCTTTTAAAAACGCTGATCAGATGATATTCAGTTCTTATGAAGGTAAGAATAAAGAACAATCTATCTCAAAGCAGACTATCTCCAAGCAGTTGTGTCATGGCTGTTACATTTTGTTATACCCACCACAATAAGTCAAATCTAGGTAAGGTCAAGACCCCTGTTCCCAGAACCTTGGCTTCATCTGTGTTTTTTTGGAAATATTTGGATTCCAGAAGTATTGTATAAGCAGCAGCTTGGTTCGCTGTACATACCTTTACAAAGCACTACAGGCCAGATTCCTTTTCCATGTCCAGTGCAAGCTTTGGTAGAACCATGCAACAGTGCTGCTGGGCATTCTTCCTTCCTCCTCCCAGTCAGCATAAGTTATAGTAGTCTCAACATTTAGCTAAGGCTACTACAGCAGTGATTAAATGATGAACATATCGCAACTGTTTAAATAAACTTACTGTAAAAACAGATGTTTGAATGATCACTGCTGCAGTAGTAGTAGCTTCCTCCATCCATCATCCTTATTTTTTGTGTGTTTTGTTGCCAGGGTGAGGATTTCTAGCAGTGACCTTTCAGGGCTCTAGCCTCCCTTTCTCAGCACGAAAACTCTGAAGGGCTTGGTGTCTAAAAGGCTTTTTTAATTCAACTCTGCTTAATGGTTTGGGTGCATGAAAAGTGTCCTTAAGTTTTGTAAGATGAAGGCTGTTTTATCTTTAGCTGGATATAACCCATATAGCTAAGGCTATTGCAGCAGGGATCATTCAAACAGCTACTGTTATGGCAAATTTACTTACACAACTTCTTTGTCCCCTTTTAGACCTGCATCCAAAATCCTACTCTTTCCTTATTTTTCATCCCCCCCCTCACTGTTTCACTGTCACCCCTTTCTACTTAGACTTAATAACCTTTTGCTTGTGTTATACACACACACACACATATATATATATATATATATATATATATATATATATATATATATATATATATATATATATATATATATATTAGTACTGCGGTGGTGGTGCTGCGGTAGCGCTGTCGCCTCATAGTAAGACGTTGTCCAGTTCGATTCTCAGCTAGAGCGTCTTCTGTTTGGAGACATGCGTGAATGGGCGTAACTTTGTTGAAGGTTGTGCGTCAGGGTGGGAAACTCGGCATGTAAAAATCTACTGCCAATCATTAGCGGACCAGAGTTCCGCTGTGGCGACCCCTAACCGGGAAAAGCCGAAAGATGCAACAACAGCAAGATATATATATATATATATATATATATATATATATAATATGAGCCTTAATTGCATAGCACTAAAATAACCCTTGAAATCAGATAGTTGTAAACCATACTGTTATAAGGGAAGAAGCAACTTATCCCACTTTGCCCTTTTGCCATCCTTAATAAATTCCATCAACTCTTAATTGTGGTCCACACTTTCTCCTCTGGTTGATAAAAATATGCCTCACCTCTGTATGAAATTAAAGTCACCAGAAACTTTTTCACTGCTTGTATCTTACTGTTGATGTCTGTAATCAAGAGCTTTCAACGTCTCCAGTCTTGTATTATATTTTGTTTAGTCTCTTCCCACATATCTTTAGCTATCATAATAAAATTGTTACTAATCCATATACCCAAGTACATCATCTTACAATGTCCTCATAAATGTGTGTTTTCCTGAACCAGTTCATTTGATTGCATGTAATTTACGGCTTTAGCCTTTGTTTTATCTTCATTTATTTTATATACTGAAAAGAACTGAAAATTTTCAAAATATTCCACAGTACTGAAATATCCTTTTCTGGACTTTTTAAGTACAAAATAGAGGCCAATAGTGGCACAGTGGTGTAGTGGTTAGCATTGTTGCCTTACAGCAAGAGGTTCTCCAGTTCAATTTTTGGCTGGGGGTGCCTTCTGTGCTGAGTCTGCATGTCCTCCCTGCATTTGCGTGGATTTCCTCCAGGTGCTGCAATTTCCTCCCACATTCCAAAGACATGCATCTGGAGCATTTCTCCCTGGACCTACTCTGAAAATAGGCTGTGTTCCAGTTGAACTTTCCCAGTAAACAAATAATAAGTAAATGAAGATAATCAGTGAATGAAGCTAACTTTTCTTGATAATCATACCATTTATATGTGTATATGAATTTGCATGTCCCTTATTTTATTTGCTAATGTCTATAAATATAAAATATAAGAAAGGGGGAGAAGACACCCTTGCCTTGTTTCCTCTGTTCAAACACAGCTTATTAGACAAGAACACGTCCACCTTAATTCTTGACTCTGAACCTTCATATATCCTCCTAATTTAACCCCTTTTGCTCTATCAGGGAACACAAAAGCTGCCATTGCCTTACTTATAAAATCACAGCAAACTGTATCAAATGCTTTCTCTGATTCAAGGCCCGCCAGCAGTAGTGATGGATCTGAAGTAGTTTACTTCATTTGGTCTTCAACCTGTGGGTACTGGATCCGTATCGGATCCGAGCCGGCAATTTCATTAGCATCTGCTCTGACCTCCAAGCTCCTCCCCTTACCCATAATACACCACCACTACCTTCCAACCCCCAGATCTCATTTGCCGTGGCTAGCCATAAGCATTGTGATTCTGAGCTCTGAGTTGTGAGTTGGGTTTTTTTCTGGTATTGTTAGTGTTTTTTGAGTGTAGTCTTGTCAGTGTAGGTTCCATCTCTTCCTCCCCTCGCTGGTGCATTGAGTTTTAGACTTTTTGTTTAGTTTTTAGTTGGATAGTTTAGTGTATAGCTGTCTTCCCCTCCCCCCTTCAGCATTCTGTGTGCTTTCTGAGTGTGTGGTGAGTGGGTGTGTTGTAGAGAAATAGTTTTTTTCTATAACTTGTTTTAAATTTCTCTAAAAATCTTTGTGTTGGGACATGGCTTATCCTAAGCCAGTCTTTAAGAGGTGCACTGAGTATGGCCACAAATTGTCACCTGCTGATGGCCCCACACTTTGCGTGATGTGTTTGGGTGCAGCCCATTTGACCACTGATTGTGCTATTTTAACCTGCGTGTCATCAAGGATAGACGGGCCAAGTTAACCTTGAAAGGCCTTCTACGGAGGTGACTGCCTCCTCTTCTGCTTCGGTCACAGCGGTTGGTGTGGCTGCCTCTCCTTTTTCTCTTGTCCTTCCTTCTCCTCCCTCCCAGGCTGGGACTCACCCTCCCACTTCTAAGCCTGCAGAAGCTGAGCGCAGAAAAGGCAGAGAGAAGGAGAGAGAACTCCTGTCAGAGAAGAGAAAGAGGTCTCCGGACCATTCATGTCTCCCCTTGGCTCCGATCTCCCAGATTTACCCTGGAGCAGGAGGAGCTGCGACCACCATCTAGAGCCTCAGTTCCTTGACCTGGCTCTGTGGCTTCGTCTTGGTCCACCTGCAGTCTTTCTGAAGTCGACATGGATAAAATTATGCGGAGATTCATTTGCACAAATTCAGATGGGAGTCTTGCCAGCCCCCCGCAGCCTTTCTAAAGTCGACATGGATAAAATGACGTGAAGGTTCATTCGCAAACAAATTCAGATGGGAGTCTTGCCAGCCCCCTCTCCCTCTGGGGGGGGGCTAGTTTCCCTTCACACCAATATCTCCTTCTCGGATCAGACCCCCAGTTTCGGAGTACATGGATCCGAGGATGGCCTTAGAGGGTCGGCGCAGATGGTACCTGTCTCCTCGGTGCTAGCAGCTGCCTGGAGCGTGTCAGATCTGACCAGTTCGGATCAGAGTGTCTCTTTCAGCTGGAGTCTGGGTGTCGGATCCGAGGGTGTGGAACTTCTTCCATTGGCTCTGATGTTGTCGGGCCAAGTCCGCCCCTGGAGCTCCGTCCACTTTGGTCCTGACACTGATTCTCGCATTGGATCTGGGGAGAGCGGTTCACTTAGTGGTGGCCCAGGAAGCTTATTCTCCCACGGCATTTGACGGGGTAGAAAGAGTTCTTTCCACTGGATCGAGGCCCTTGACTATTTCTTCGGACTTTACCTCGACTCCCTCTACTTTGCGAATCCCATCATTTTACCTGAGGGACAGCCCGTGCTCAAGGAGCCCCAGGAAGTTCCCCCTGAGGACAAGTGGCTTGCGAGTCCCCCCCCCCCAGAGAGTTCCACTGGAGACGTACCTTGGAAGCATACATGCAAGAGGAGGCACTTGGACCCCCCCCCCCCCGAGTCCCTCACTGAGGACATGGATTTGGATGATGGGGAAGGCCTCCCTACACCAGCGGGGAGGTTGGTCTGCCCCAAAACCTTCCTCCCACGATTCCATGTTCCTGGAGACTTTCAGCACAGGCCCGTCTACTTCCTAAGTGGCCCTCCTGCAGATCCCTTGGTGGACTTGGTCACCTCATGGGCTTGGAAGGTGCCGGACACCGTGGAACCAATCCCCAAATGCCCAGACAAAATTTTGAGCCCCTTCACAGCATGGAATAAGGCATCCCCAGTAGACGCTATGGTGGTAGCAGCAGCCACCAAAAAGGAACTAGCCCAGGAGAGTTCCTCATTTTTTCCCCTGACTTGTGAGTCTAGGATGATGGACCTCCTAGGGAAGTGGGTTTATGCATCAGTGACCTTTTCCATCAGGGCACTGAACTATCTGGCCCACGTTACTAGACTACAGCACGACTGGTTAAGTAACTGGCTGAGTCTCCCCCAAAGTCCATGTCGCAGGAGGACAGAGACACATTCTCCACGAAGGTGGCTACTTTAACAGCAGTTTCCAACACGTCCATGCGACTCCTATCACATGCTACTGAAGGAGCGGTTAGGGCAGCTGGGTCCGGCATGTCCATGAGGTGTAACGCCTGGCTCATATTTTGTCAGTTCACGGAACCCTTCAAGGCATCTTTTGCGAATGCCCTTATTATGGTTCTACCCTCTTTGGTAAGACCATCCGAGACACCTTGGTCCAGAGTGAGAAAGACAGGAAGACACTGTCTGCCATCAGAATCCACTTCTTGAACCCTCAAAGATCCTTTTCCTGGAATCAACGAGGGTAAAAGAAGATGTGGTTCAGGAAGTCTCAGTATTCTTGGGACACTCAGGGCTCTTCTTCCCCTAGAAACAGATGGGGACAGGATAGAAACTGGCCCAGAGGCAGAGGGGGTCCGAGGAATTTTGGGTCTCGAGAACCTTTCTCGGACAGGCCCGTGCAACAATCCTGAGGGGTTGCCCTGCCCGACTGCTGTGCTCTGGAGGCAGTTAGAGGTTGCCTGTCATTGCACCTGATGGCATGGGAGTCCATATCATCAGACCGTTGGGTGCTTCATTTTATTTCTAAAGGATACTCAGTCCCGTTTATGGTTCCTCCCAAACCTCTCAAACACCTCCCAGATGTACCACCCATGCAAAGGGAGGCAGCAGCACTAGAAATCTCCAAGCTGCTAGAGAAACAAGTCATCGAACCCACCTCCCCCAGATCAGTCCAGATCGGGCAGCTACTCCAGATTCTTTTTGGTGCCAAAGAAAACAGAGGACTTAAGGACCATTCTGGACCTATCTGCACTGAACCTGTCAGTTGTCAAAGAAAAGTTCTGGATGTTCACCTTACAGTCCATCATGCCATACCTACAAGAGAGCGACTGGATGTGCTCGTTCGACCTCCAGGATGCTTACTGTGACATAAAGATGCACAGAATCTCCAGGAGATTCCTCCATTTCCGGGTAGGAGCCGATCATTACCAATTTTGAACCCTACCTTTTGGTCTGACCACAGCCCCCAGGGTGTTCACTAAAGTGATGGCAGTAGTAGCAGCTCACCTGAGGCTTCAGGGGATTCGGGTCTACCCTTACCTGGACGATTGGCTCCTTCCTGCTCCCACCAAGCCTCTACTTTGTCGGACAAGAGATTATTTCCTAAAGCTTGCACTCCATGTAGGGATTACAACCAGTGTAACCAAATCTCTTTTGAATCCCGTCCAGATGATACAATACATAGGGCCATGGATAGACACACTACAGACAAAAATCTTCCTGACCATGGAGAGAGTTCAAAACCTAAGGATGCACGTTGCCTTCATCTACTGTTCTCACCATCCCTCAGCAGAATTGGTTTTGAGGGCCCTAGGTTCTATGGCGGTGACTATAACGCTTCTTCTGTGTGCTCAATTACATATGCGAGTACTTCACTGGACTCTAGCGGTGCAATGGTCCCTGTTGGATCTTCCGTTGTTGCATCCAGTACACCTCAGCCAAGTGTGCAGGTCATCCCTTCTTTGGTGGATGCATTCTCCGGAAATTATGGAGGAATGACCTTATGTTCCAGCACCTGTCCAAGCCACAGTGACCACGGGTGTGGGGGGGCATTGTTCGTGCAGGACAGTCCAAGTGGTCCCCTATCAAGACCAGTTTGCGTATAAACGTTCTGGAGATGAGGGCGGTCTTTTTGGGGTTGCAGGCCCTTTATGCCTTTCTACCTATGGGAACCATTGCAACTCAGTCAGATGACATGTCAGTGGTCTGGTATATCTACAAACAGGGAGGGACCAGATCTTACCCCCTTTGTCACAAGGCTATGAGAGTTTGGGAATGAGCGATCTCCACCAGTCGTTTTCTGACAGCAACGCACATTCTGGGATGGTCCAACATTCTAGCAGACAGACTAAGTCAACTATTCTGATGCCTTACTAGTGGTCTCTGAATCCTTCAGTAGCGGAACAGATCTTTCTAGATTGGGGTTGGCCTTGCTGCGATCTCTTCGCATCTCCTTCCAATGCAAAGTGCAGCGAGTTCTTCACTCTGAACCCCCAGCCGGGAGAGTCCCCCAGAGATGCTCTAGTCCATGCTTGGCTTCCCGGTCTTCTGTATGCTTATCCTCCTGTACTCTTTATCCCGAGGTTTCTACAGAAAGCTTGCTGACTGGGGAGCAAAGTGATCCTCATTGCTCCTTTGGTCTCATCTTCTGGCTCCACCTTGGATCCTGGATCCCATTCAGGATCTCATTTCACACCCCTCAAGTGTCCCTCATCCAAGTCTGGACAATTAGAAGCTCACGGCTTGGCTGCTCCAGTTCCCTTAATTGCTAGGACTCCCGGATTGTCTTCTTCAGTCAGGTCTATTCTGGTGGCAGCTCATAAGTCGTCCACCAGGAAGGTTTATCTTAGCAAATGGAAACGTTTTTCCTTTTGGGCTTCTCAAAGGAGTTTAGACCCCTTCACAGCTCCTGTTTCAGCTATTCTGGATTTTCTGACAGATATTTTTCAGCAAGGAGTTAGTTCTTCTACAAGCAAGGTTCAACTAGCTGCCATCTCTCATTTTCATGTGGGCGAGAATTTTGCTTCTTTAGCCTCTTCCAGATTGTATAAAGCTTTTATTAAAGGTACCTTCCTCTTACGTCCTCCGGTCAAAGATCCCATTCCTCCATGGGACCTTACTATGGTTCTTCAAGTGATGGTTGCTCTGCCATTTGAATCTGCAGCAACCATAGATCTTAAGTTTTTGCCTTGGAAAACAGTGTTTCTAGTGGCTATCATCTCTGCTAAGAGGGTTTCAGAACTGCAAGCATTGTCTGTTAAAGTTCCATACTTGATTTTCCATAAGGACAGGGTTTCCTTTCGCACCAATCCTTCCTTTCTCCAAAAAGTTGCATCACAGGTTAACATTAATCAAAACATCAATTTACCTGTTTTCTTCCCAAATTTTGCTAATAAAATGGAATACAGACTTCACATGTTAGATGTTCATAGACAGTTACAATTCTATTTACGCAGGACAAAAATCTTTCACAAATCTGATCATTTGTGTCCTTTTCTAAACCCTTTTTGGGTAAGCCTATCTCCAAGGTCTCCATCGCTAGGTGAATCTCCTTGTGTATCCTTCAGATCTGCAAGGATAAAGGTTTGTCTCCTCCGGGTCAGGTGAAAGCTCACTCGACTAGGTCCATGGCTACTTCTGCGGCCTTTTGGTCGAGAGTCTCACCTGATGATATTTGTTCTGCAGCTACTTGGTCCTCATCTCATACTTTTATTTCTCACTATAAATTGGATTTGATTTCTCGTAGGAGAGCATCCTTTGGTTCCGCGGTGCTCTGGAATATCCTTCCATGAGGGCCACCCAGGTATTTAGTAGCTGGTGACTCTGTCCCACAGGTTGAAGACCAAATGAAGTAAACTACTTCAGATAAAGACGTTATGTACTCACCATAACATTCCTTCTGAGTAGTTCTACTTCATTTGTCTTCAACCACCCCCCACCTCCTTCCCCCGGCCTTACCATATGAACAGCCTTTTTGACTGATTTTAGGTGTGTAAGGTGTTTTTTGAGGTCGGGTTTTCAGTGCAAGTTACAGCAAACTTGATCTGGGGGTTGGAAGATAGTGATGGTGTATTATGGGTAAGGGGGGGAGTTGGAGCTCGGAGCAGATGCTAGTGAAATTGCTGGCTCAAATCCGATACCCACAGGTTAAAGACAAATGAAGTAGAACTGCTCAGATGGAACGTTATGGTGAGTACATAACTTCTTTTTTTTTTTACACTATGCTTCCCCCTTGGGATATCATTGTTTTATTAATATCAAATGCCTGTCTTCCCTCCATAAAACTACATTCATTCATTCATATCTATCAGCTTTAGTAACTCTTTTGCCATTGTTTTAGCTAGTATGGACATAAACACATTATAGTAACAGTTTAAAGTTGAAATGGGTTTATATGAAACTGAGTTTGGAGGGTATTTTACCCTCTTTGGTTAATACAGCCACCACAGTACCAAGTTGCTGGTACACCCCCCCTCCAATAGTGTTAAATAAAACCTTCCTAACCTTATCATTTTATTCTCTTCCAGCCTTCAAACTTCTGTAATTATGCAATCTGTTCATGGAGACTTCCCTATTGATTGATTATACATTACCATTTTATCTCATGTCTTCTTAAATTAGCTATTAATTGTTGTGCCTTGTTTGGTCTTCAATAAACATTTCCATTTGTACCTTTTCTTGGTTTCCACATTCCTCTGCTTTATATAAATTTTCATAAAAATGTTGATGCATCTCTAATACCTTTATAGGATCTCAGGTTAATTTTCTTGTAGTCTCCCCAAGTTTGGCAATAATATTTTCTATTTTCTCTTGCCTAAGTCATTGTGATAAAGTTTATGTTTTCTGGTAGTGTTATCCAAAAACAGGTGCTTAACAGCAGTCATTCTAAAGTTGTGCATATTATCCAAGTACGTATACTTTACAGTTTCTCCTCTGTTTGTTTTGTGAGATTCCCATTATTTTGCAATACTGTGACCTTTATCAACCCCTCTTAATTACTGTTACTTAGAAAAAAATAATTCCTATTACTTTTCTGCAGATCTCTTTCTCACTTATTCCTACCATGTTTTAAACCCAATTTTCATTTTATCCCACTCACTAGGTATCTCTTCTGGAGAAATTTATATTTTCCCTAATAACTTTAAAATCGTTTCCTTTACCCATTCCTTAAATTCCTCTTTAACAAATTAGTGTGAAAGCAACAGTCTCTCCTTTTTACTTCATTATCCTGCATTCTTATCTTAGTTTTTATTGCTGCAAGATCTTAAATAGTTATCAGACATGGATATGTGTTGTAGATTTTAATTAAATACACATAATAATGTGAGATATAATTTTTATCTGATCTAGACCATTTCTTGTACAGTGGGGAATAATAAGTAAATTCTGTTTGAGTTCTTACTACTAAATATACATATTTCATAACAAATATTCGTCTATATTTCTTCAGAAATCTATCCTCTTTTGTTATATATCCCTTCTAATTCCCCAAATACATTCTTACTATTGCATATTGGGTTGCATTCCCACCCATAATTAATAATCTCTGCTGAAAGCTGATTATTTCTCCCAGAATTCTCATATTAACAGTTTTAAGCAAATCTACCAATATTATTTTTTCCTCTTCTGTCACTACCAGAGCCAGTATTGTTACTCACCTTTTTCTTTGTCTCTGATATTCTGTTGAATGTCTGCCCTGTATTCATTTCTTTGTCAAATTCATTTGCTCATTCCTATCCACATGTCTCTTGTTCTGCAACAGTGCTTTTTGTACCTTATAGTTTTTAATATACTTCACGTCTCTATGTGTTGTATGTATACATGTAAGGCAATTTACATTCATGATAATACAGACATAGTAGTCATTGTGATACAAAGTTGTTGCTCTCACCTATAATACACAACAGTCTTTTCAGTGCATATTTCAAGTTTTTCACTGACATGCGCACATTGTTTGGAAGGCTGATCTCTTATCTAGTTGCTTTGTCTCATCTCCATTTTAACCTACGTCACATTTTTAAAGACACTTGAATTCAATGAAAACATTCACATAAAAAAACTAATTAGGTTTTCAGAACCCCCAGTTATCTCTTAGCTGAGAACAAGCAGAGAAAACTATGTACTGTTTCAAAAAATGTTTAACCCTTCAGATAGGAGAAGTTGGCCAGAATCAATGTCTGCTCCCACATTCATTACCTGATCTAAAATTAAGATTACCCATGTTACAGCACGTTACAGCCTGTGTTCCCACTTCTAGTAATTGCTATCTGTTCTTTTTATGTCTCTGTTTCCTCTCATATGTAAAAAATGTCTTGCATGCTTTCAGTAAGTATAAACCTTTAGTCCTAAAAAAGTACAATGGCTGCCTTTAAATAAATACAGTAATATGTGTATTGTGCTAAATGCATTAAAGTACTAAAAATGCTGAGGATGAATTTTCTTGTATAACTTGTTCACTTCCCACAGTTGCAAACCTCACTTATTTTTTCACCAAACTGCTTCATCAGTGAACATTTACTTCACTATATTTCCTGTGCTTGTGAACTGCAGTATTTTAGCAGGTAGTCTCAGATTCAAGATCACTTTGGCTCTTGAGTGGAAGTTGAATAGTGACGTGTTCCAGCAATTGTCATGCATTTGGAGGATTTTTCCCTGAAGTTCTTTCACTCTCCTCAAAATACTCTTTCCTTAGTTTCTGACAGTAGCATGGGATGCTTCTGTGCTCGAATGAGTTGAGGTTTTGTGTGCATCTTTCATCATGTTCCTCTATTTGACTGGATCCTTTAGAACTCTATGTGCGACATAAGTTAAATACATTTGACAGTTCTTTTCTGACTGAGACAACAGTGACCTTCCCTTCTTTTCTAAGTCTGTATTCAGAACTGTAAGATGTTCATTACATTGATCACTGCTGCAATAGCCTTAACTGTAAGGGTTATATTCTGCAAGGATACAACAGCCGGCCAGCTCCTAAAGCTGCAGTGCACCTTCCACACACCCAAACTGTCAGGCATCTCTAGCTAAGCTGACTAAAAGACACATTTGAATGCCAAGCCGGTAAGAGCTGTACTGCTGCTGAAGAGTGCACTCCTGTAAGGCTTTTGAGGATTGAGCACTTGGTACTGTTCCTTTGTTGGGAAAAGAAAACTTCCATTTTGCAAATATTGTCTATGTTTTATCACTTTCCTCTTCAGGAAAGTTATTTTAAAGCTAGGGGTTTTCTATTTTAATGGACTATTGTAAGACTGTCTTGCATTTTTAAACAGAAGTGCTCTTTATTCCTGTTATTTCAAAAGTCCTTTAACTGAAAACCATTTTTTCTGTGGAGAAAAATATTTATTTAGTTTACTTTTGGGGGAGGGCTAGAAAATTGATTTTAAAGTGCTTTTTGCTGTGGTTTTAAAAAAGTGACTTTTAAGGACTTGTAGTTTTTACTGGTATTTGCTGCTTGTCTTCCCTGGGAAACGGGCACCATTTTCAGCTTGACCATGGAGCATACTATATTGTTGGCCCTACAGTTAGTCTTTCTTCTGGCCAGAGAAAGAAAAAGTTAAGCAAACTGCATTTGCCACTACAGCATGCTAGCAATTTACCTCCGTCACAGGTGTGTGACTCTGCAATGGCTATTTGTTGTACCTCAGACCACTAATCTATCCCTGTTCCCTCTTGTGTAACACCTGTGGCCTCTGTGGATGGAGGTTAGCCATATTCTCTTTGTTTGTTAGGGTATCAGTGGGCAAGGGAGAGCCACTCATGTTGGTCCGGGAGAAGAAACAGGGAAGGCTTTCTTGTTGTGTCAGAATCCTATACCCATCCCTGGGAAAGCTGCTGCTGACATTCGTAACACGTTTGACCCCAGTTTTGCTGTCAAAAAGAAAAAAACTAAGCATGTGCCTACTCCTCCTCAAATTTACTTGCACAGGAGTAGGATACTGAGCCTGGATCCGAGTTTAATTCATGCTGTTCAGCCTTCTTGTAAAATAGTTTCTTGTAAAAGAAAGAGGGATACTTTTTTCTTGAAGAGATTTATGATTCTGAATCCGAATGGGAAGATGAAGGGACAGATTCATGGTTTTCTCCTTGGATTTCTGATTAAGAATCAGAGGGCAACTCAGTTTCTGATTCTTCGGAGAGGGGGTGCTTTCTCTGAGACTAGAATGTCCCAGTGTTTTCAGTGGGAGAATACTGAGGTTTCTCATTCCCCAGAAAATACTATGAATTGTTCCAGAAGGAATTTCCAGAACCTGCATCCATTTTTCCTGTTCTGTCTACTTTTGAGGACGTGTGTTACAACCTCATAGTCGGCCAGCTGCCCCGAAAAAGCAGATAGGATATAAAAATTCCTTAGTCTTTTATGTTTTTATATATTATTCCCAAACCTGACCCAGCAGCTATGGCTTTAGCTGATCCCACTGCTACTAAACATTTAGATCTGATGTCCTTTTCATTCTTCCTCGACATATGGGTTTAGATCCGATCCTTGGTTCCAACTCTGCTGCTTATTTGAAACTTACGATCCAGCTCTCATGCCCCTCTCTGTAACCATACTGCTGTGTTGCATCTCCAAAGCCTCAGGTCTTGTTTGCCGCCTTCATGAACAAACACAGGTTTCCATAACTCTCAAGCAATTTTTGGGTTCTTGTGAATAGTAGCAAAACTTTTTTAACCTTTTTCTCTCAACCTTAATTTTCCTAGTTTCTCACTGGCTTTAGGTTTTTGCCTGTCCTTCTATTTTTAATGGTACTCTTTAATACCATTGTTGGTATCCCCTTTTTACCCTTTTTACCCTTCTTACCCTTCTTATAAGGGTGTTTTCTGTTTACCATTGTTGGTAGCTTGCACTTTTCTACTGTTAAAAAAAAAAAAGTCTTACTGGTTCTCCTTGCTGTCACTGTATTCTTTTTGTTTTATTGCTGTGGGTATTTTTTTTCTGCCGCCATGTCAGAGAAGCCCACAGTGTTTAAAAAGTGCACTTTTTGTGGAATAAAATTCCAAATTCTGGTGCCCACATGCAGTGCATGCATTGTTTAGTGGCTGAACATCTTGACACTATCTGTAAAATTTGATCTACCTTTAATCTGTGGGCCTTAGCGGATCGGCACAATAAGCTCATTTTGAGAGGATTTCTGTCATCTACATCTACGTCAGGGGCTCAAACCCCCCTCTAAACATAGTAAACCAGCTCCACTTTGAAATCCCCCCAGGTCTTCTTCAGAGCTTACTACAAAATCTAGAAAAACATATGCTTTCAGATCCTAAGTCTCTACCATTGGATCCAAAGCTTTCAGATACTAAACCATCTAGTTTTATCATCAAAGTAAGTCCAACTACTAGAGCCTTGGATCCTAAACAGCGTTCTGGGTACAGGAGTACTATTCCTGATTATTCAATAAAACCTGTTTCTCCTACCCTACCTTTGAGGTTGCTTCAGACACCCAAGAAGCACTCTATGCCTCCTTCCACTTCCTCCTCTAGTAATGTAGGAGCTTGTCTGAAGCAGACATGAATAGGGTGATGAGAAAGATTTCTCAGTGCGCAGATCCAGATTGGGGTCTTATCAGCTCCATCCCCTACTGAATCCACGAGTATGCCTACAACTTCTGCAGTCATATTTTCTCTTTCTCCAATCCATCCTGTAATTTTGGAGAGTCTATATCACGTTGTCGAACTTTTGAAAGTTCAAACATTATATGGTCGACACCATATAATCTTTTAAAAGTTCGAACATTTTAACAGAGATCTCTGTACAGTGCAGAATAGGAAGATTTCCCTTTCTGCCCTGTAGTGCGATCTCAGAGTTGGTGTATGCCCCCTGCTTAAACTGTTCAGGTAGGTTTTTTCTTTGGTTTATTTTTTTTAATTACATTTTTGAACTTTTAAAAGTTCGAACATATGGTGTCGACCATATGATTTTCAAACTTTTAAAAGTTCAGTTGTGCAATATAGACACGTTTTGGAGACCTAGGATCCAAAATCCCTGAGGGGTCCAGTGTCATATCCAAGGAAAGCTTCTTCTTCCACTCTTATGGTTTCCTTGACCAGTTCTGCTCTGATGCCATCAGATCAGAATGTTCTATGTGCTGAAGTGTCAGCGTCAGGTCTGAGGGGATGGGTTCTGCTCCAATTTTGTTGGATCCTTCCCTTCCTCTTGTAGCCTTGGACATCAAGAGTTTGTATCCAGTTCTGCCTCTGAGGTGCAGATCCAGGGAGGTTCCAGATCTGCCTTTCTCCAGAGTTTTGGCTCCGAGGAGCGGGTTGGAAATTCTCTGGTTCTGTCTGCCTTCGAAATGGTGGAAAGGGCCTTTTCCCTCCACAGAGGACTGCCCTCTCACGTTTCAGGTTTTACTTTCTTCCCTCCATTTGTTCTTAGCTTTGAGTCGTACAGACCTATTCCACAGGGACAGACAGAATCAGTAAGTGTCCAGCCAGTTCCTGTGGAGGTTCACCAGAAAAGAACATGTAAAAAGAGACGCGTTAACTCTCCTTTGGAATGTCTCATAAAGGATACTTAATTTGATGAAGGAGAGGTAGTCCCCCAGGTCACCACCTGATGACATCTCCTTTGGAGATATTCTAAAGATCCTGAAACAAAAAGGTGGTTGTCTTCCCAAAACACCTCACCAGAAGAATCGGTATTTTTGGAGGCTTTTGGTTCTGGCCTATGTCTTGGGGTTAACCCCCAGTGGATGAACTTATTAATTTAGCTGCCTATCAGGCTCGGAAGGAGCTGGACACCATTGAAGCCATTCTAGAGAGACCTGCCAAGTTTTTGGCACCACCCTCCAACATACCACACCACAGCAAAGGGGTCCCAGTAGATGCTATGGTGTGGTAGTAGCCACCAAAAAGAAGCTAGCAGAACAGAGCTGTACTGTCCATCCACCTAACAGGGAGTCCTAGAGCATTGGACAAGTTTGGAAAGTGAGTTTTCACCTTGGCAACCTTTTCCCTGCATTCACTTAATTATCTGGCATATTTCACTTGACTTCAGAGAGATTTGACAAAGGAACTTATAAATACTGTCCGAGTCCATGTCTTCTGAGGACTTCAAAAGAACATCCTCTGAACTGGCCACTCTTTTGCCTATATCCAATACTTTGAAGACTTGGATCTCTCACATAGCTGAAGGCATGTCACGAGCTGCTGGTTCTGAGATTGCTATAAGGAGACATGCCTGGATGCAGCTTTGTGACTTCACGCAACCTTTTAAAATGTTTTTTGTTAATGGCCCCTTTGATGGAACGTCTCTGTTTGGGCAATCAGTTAAAGAGATACTGACCTGCAGTGAGCTAGAAGGAAAAACTCCGTCTGCCATAGGAATCACATTTTCTATGCCTCAATGAACCTTTTCTAGGAATCAGAGAGGTGGCAAGAAGATGTAGTTCTGTAAATCTCAGGTTCTTTCCAAGATCCACCCGTGGCATTTCCTCCAGAGGCAGAGGAGGAAATTTCAATGGCAGACGTTGCCCTAGAGGCAGAGGAGGTCCACAAAGTCAGGGCTTTTGAGATTCTTTCTTGGACAGGCCTTTTCAGCACTCCTGAAGCACAGGCCTGACTTTCCAACTCTGGAGGCAGTCAGAAGTTGATTGTTTTTGCACCCAGATGCCTGGGCAAATATAACACAAGATACTGGGTGTGAAACTTAATATCCAGAGGTTATTACATTCCATTTTCCCTTCTTCCTCCTCCTCTCAAAAGGAAGAAACTTCCCAGTGTTCCACCCAGTAAGAGGAAGGCAGCAGCAGCACAAGAGATCCTAAAGCTGCTAGACAAGAGAGTCGTACAAAACGTCCCTCCAGACCAGAAAGGATTCGGAACATATACACACTTCTTTTTAGTGCCAAAGAAAATGGGAACTGAAACCTGTTTTAGATCTAAGCAATTTAAATCATTTTGTAAAGAAAACAAAGTTCTGAAAGGTCATGATCCAGTCTATTCTGCCATTTCTTCACAAGGGCAATTGGATGTGCTCTGTTGATCTTCAGGATGTGTACTATCGTATCAAAATAGACAGGTGATCCAGAAGACATCTTCGCTTTTGTCTTGGAGCCAAACATTTCAGAGCCCTGCCCTTTGGACTCATCACAACCCCAAGAGTGTTTATGAAGTGCATGGCAGTGGTGGCAGCTCACTTGAGACTCAAAGATTCCAGGTGTTTCCATATCTAGATGATTGGCTCCTTACCGCACCCTGCAAGCTTCTACTTCTACATGCCAGGGACTATTTGCTCCAGATTTGCAATTCTTGGGAATAACTATAAATCATGCCAAATCGAATGTAAACCCAGTACAGAGCCTGGAGTTCACTGGCACTCTTCTAGGGACTACAAATCAAATAGTATCCTTACCTCAGCATTGTATCTCTACGATAAGGACCCAAGTTCACTTTCTCCTTACTCACTCACCTCCTTTAGCATGGTCAGTACTGCAAGCATTAGGTTCCATGGTAGTGACTACTGTGTTAACTTCCTTTGGCATGCTTTTTATGTGGGTTCTACAATGGTTGCTAGCTGTGCAATGGTCTAGTCTATACCAAGTCCTATTTTATCAAATCCTGCTCACCACAATTTGCAGAAGACATATCAGTTGGTGGGTGCAGTCCAAAGATCTACATCTAGGCAGGCACTTTGTTCTTCTAGCCCCTGCATCTGCAGTGACCTTGGACACTTCTCAATTGAGGTGTGGAGCATTTCTTTGGAAGAACAGTCCAAGGCACGTGGTTCCCCCAAGAGACCAAGTTGCATCAACATCCTAGAGACGAGAGCAGTCCAATTAGTGTTGCAGAACTTTCAAGATGCTGTTCCTTTCAGGAGTATTGCAGCTCAGACCTACAACTTTCTGGTACATCATCAAACAAGGAAGAACTCTATCTTATGCCCTTTGCAGAGAGACTATGAGAGT
Source organism: Protopterus annectens (assembly GCF_019279795.1). Taxonomy (NCBI): domain Eukaryota; kingdom Metazoa; phylum Chordata; order Ceratodontiformes; family Protopteridae; genus Protopterus; species Protopterus annectens. The sequence goes on along the minus strand of NC_056726.1, from coordinate 847,288,854 downwards.
ATAGGAATGGGTGATCTCTTCAGACCATTTTCTAGTTGTGACACAGATTCCAGGGGAAAAAAACATGTTAGTGGACAAGCTAAGCAGATCCATTCTGATGCCCCATGAGTGGTGTCTCAATCAGTCTGTGGTGAAGATGATCTTCCGGCATTGGGTCTGACTTTGCTGTGATCCATTTGCCCATCCCCTCAACAACAAGTGCAGCAGGTACTTCACTCTGATCCCCCCTCATGGAGAGTCACCAAGAGATGCTGTGAGGTACACATGGCTCCATGGTCTCCTTTATGCTTAGCCCCTGTTTCCCTAATTCCCAAATTCTTACAGAAAGCAAGCATATTGAAGAGCTCGGTGATCCTCATTGCCCTTTTCTGGCCTCGGCAAGTATGGTCCCCCTTCTTACGTTCTCATCTTCATTATCCGCCACGGATACTGGAGCCAACTTTGGATCTCCTGTCACACCCATAAGGGATCTAACATCCCAACATTTGAGCCCTAAGACTAACCACGTGGCTTCTCCACTTCCAGTAATCAACAGCCCAGGCTTTCTTCCCCTGTATGCAGTATTATTTTGGCTTCTCAAAAAGATATAAAAAAAGCAAATGGAAAAGATTCTGTCGTTGGACTTCCTATAAAGGCATTAATCACTTTTCTGCCCCAGTTTCTAAGATTCTACAGTTCTTGACAGTGCTGTTTGAGGAAGGAGAGAGTTTTTCCTACAGTTAAATTCAAACTAGTAGCTATTTCCAATTTTCATATGGGCAACAGACATATTTCACTGGCTTCTTCTATACTATAGAAAGCTTTCATGAAAGGAATTTTTCTTTTAAGGCCTCCAATTAAAGATCCTTGTCCACCTTGGGACCTGACAGTTGTGCTACAAAGCCTAACACAGAAACCCTTTGAGCCTTCAGCTAAATCTGATCTGAAGTTTCTATCATGGAAGACAGTTTTTTGGTAGCCATCAATTCTGCAAAGATATCTGAACTCCAGACCCTGTCTTCCAAGTCTCCATACATTATTTTTCATAAGGTCACGGTCTCCTTATGGACTTAACCCTTTCTTTTTATTTAAGTGGCTTCTGTGAATAACATTAACTATTCCATTCATTTACCAGTCTTTTTTCCAAATTTTACCAACAAATGAGAATACATGCTATATCTCCTGGATGTGCAGAGACAGTTAACATTTTTATCTTCATAGGACAAAACAGTACCGAAAATCAGACCAACTTTTGTTTCCTTTTTCTCAAAAAGAGTAGGTTATCCAATATCCAAAGTCACTTTATCTAAATGGATAACAGATTGTGTTTCCTAGATTTACTCCCAAAAAAGCATGGCATTACCCAAGACTTCCAAGGCTCACTCAATCAGATCCATTGCCACATCATCTGCTTTTTGGTCCAGAACATCTGTTGTTGACATTTGTGCTGCAGCTACATGGTCCATTTGTCATACTTTTGTTTCTCATTACAAACTGGAAATTATTTCTTGAAATGGAGCCTCCTTTGGTTCAGCATGGCTCCAGAATATCATTTCATGAAGGCCACCCAAGAGCAACGTAGCTGGGGACACTGTCCCATATGTTAAGGAAGAATGAAGAGGACATCAGATGTAAAAGTTATGTTTTTATCATAACTAGGCATCTGCATTGTCTATTTTCATTCTTCCTCAACTTTCCTCCCATCCATCCCCCATACAAAGCTCCTTGAGAGATCTGGTAGACTGTATTGGAACCTACAGTTCCAGGTTTGAGCCCTGTCTTTCTTTCTTCATCTCCTGCCTCTGTACTGTGGGGATTGGGCTGCAAACTTGATCAGAGGCTTTGGGGATACAGCAGAGCATTATGGGAACAGGGAGGAGCTCAAGAGCTGGATCCTAAGTCTGAAATAAGTGGCTGAGTCTGATCCAAACCCATACATTAAGGAAGAATGAAAATGGACAGCACTGATACCTAATTTATTTATTTATTTGCAATTTGATTACCGGGGAAGTCCACTGGGCCGAATTGACCCATTTTCAGTGGAGGTCCGGGGAGAAAAGCTCCAAGATGCATTGTACAATTTAGATACAAATGATAGTTAATATTAAAGATCTTATGTAGAATAGTTACTCATAAATGCATAATAAGAACATAATTTTTAATTAATTCCAGTCCCACTCTTTCTGATCAAGATAATACCTTTATTGAATTATCTTGTAGCATAGGCAAGCTTACACTTATATAAAAGAAAACAAACCATATTAACTTTTTCAGAGTTACTAACATTATTTATCACATGCATTTTTATGTATAATGTAATCAATCCAACATTACATAAATTGGTCAGTTCCTGCCTTCCCTTAAACCTCATTCCTCCTCCAAAACATTTTTCTTGTATTGTTTCCACAATTTCCTTTTTTTTCTGGTAGAAAAAAGGGGCCAACATAAATCAACTTCAGCTGACTCTCTGGATGATAGGATCTTAATTCCATTTAGGCACCTGTTTACTGATGCTGTGCAGTAGGCACTTATGGAGGCAAGAAAGATTGCTACTAGAACATCATATATTAACAAATGGAAAAGGTTTTAGAGTTGCTGCCGGCAACATAACCAGCACCCATTCAGTGCTAGTTGTTCACTGTCTTTACAATATTTGTGCAAGCTACTATCCTATGGCCTTTCTTATTCCTCTATCAAGGTTTATTTATTGGCCATTTCAGTATGTCTTTCCTTGGATCCTCCTATTTCAATGCAGTCTTATGTCAAAATGTTTTTGAAAGGGGGGTTTGCACAAGAGGCCTCCAAGAAAGCCAGCGGGCCCTCCTTGGGATCTTAATTTTGTGTTGGAGAAGCTAACACTTGCTCAATTTGAACCAGCTAACCTGGCTGACTTGAGGTTCATAACGTGGAAAAGAGTTGCACTGATTGCACTGACCGTTGCTAAAAGAGTTGCAAGCTCAGTCCTATCTTTTTTCCCACAGGGATAGGGTTTATTTGAGAACTAGTAGTTCCTTTGTGTCCAAAGTGGTATCTGAGTTTACTTTAAACTAAACTATCTAGCTAAACCTTTTCTTTCCTGAACCTAAAATGAAGGAGCAAGCCTACTCCATACCTTGGATGTCCAGAGACAGCTCAGGTACTGTCTTGACAGAACTAAATTTTTCAGATATTTGGCTCAGTTGTTCATTCCTTGTGAAGGGACAGCCTGAGTTAAAACAGGCCGTTTCCAAATAGTTTTCTAAGGCTATTATATTTTGTTATATTCATTATAACAAAACTATTCCAGGCAGGGTCAAGCCCCACTCCATCAGGATCTTGTTTTCATCTATAGATTTTTGAAAAGGGTTGGATTCAAGAAGTATTCTAGAAGCTGCTACTTGGTCTTCTGTACATACTTTTGCAAAGCACTATATGCTTGATTCCTACTCTAGGTCCATTTCAGGCTTTGCTAGGACCATTTTTCAGGGTCTCTTGACTCTTTTACTTCCACCTCCCAAATATACTAAGCTAGGGTAATCTACCCATATAGCTAAGGCTACTGCAGCAGTGATCAGTATGATGATGATAGTACAGTTGTGTAAGTAAACTTACGATAACAGTAGATGGTTGAATGATCACTGCTGCAGTAACCGCTTCCTCCCTGCATCCCTCTTGTTTTTTGGTGTTTTATGTCAGGGTGTGGACATTTATGTATTTATTTATTTTTTATTCCTAGCATTGCACTTTTCAGAGCTAAGCCTCTTTCTCTAAAGGGTTGGCACCCAAACTTATCTTTTAGTCAGCTTATCTTGACCTGCCTGACAGTTTTGGTGCATGGAAGGTGCCTTGAAGCGTTGGAAGCTGGCTAGCTGTTATATCCTTGGCAGCATATAACCTTTATAGCTAAGGCTACTGCAGCAGTGTTGAACATCTACTGTTAAGTTTACTTACACAACTGTAGTTTGTCTTTCAGGGAAGATCTTACGTTTTGCTTAAGGGAAATGTGCTCCATACATCCCTGCACAGGCTTTATATGATGTCATGGACGTCAGGAATTTCATTCCTAATATGCCAATCTTTTCCAGAAGACTTATTTTTAGGAAGTTGTAGTTATTCATATGAAAATGAGTCTCATAAAGTTTTATTAGGGTCAATATTATTAGCTCGAAAGCTAATTCAATCGAATGCAAGTCTATCGACACATAAATGTTGAACAACAGAAATGTCAAGTATGACTTCCATCAAAATGCAGTGCATTGAAAAGTTTTGGTTGGCCCGAGCTATTGCCGAAAGCGCACAACATTGAACGTTTAAACGGAAATCTCCGTAAGGGGAGATTTCCATTTACTTCGATGTTGTGAGATCTTGGAGTTGGTATGTTTAAGTAGCTGGGGTGTGGGGAGCACAGGGGGGCTTGCCCCCTGCATAAAAGTTTTAGTGCTTTTTTTGTTTAATAATTTTTTTATTAGGGTTGTATGTTTTGTGCAATAATTGTGGAACAGCAGGTGAGGACGTTTTTATAAGTTTAGCAATGAGCTGCTGTTAGTATTGTTACTTCACAGCAGGGACGCGATGTTGGCCAACAATAACTGTTCGATGATTTCACTTTCGATGAAGACGTGTTTTGCTAAATATGCCGTTCGCTATATACATGTCGACAGACTTGCATTCGATAGTATTAGCTTTTGAGCTAATAATATAGACCCGTTTTATTAGTGTAGTTTTTTCTCCATTGTAAATTAAATTGCATCTGATTCTACTTTATTTATCTCATCTTTTAACTTAAAGTTCATTGTTGTACTTTGTCTGCTTCTCCACTATGTGATCTTCCTGATTTTTTTCTTTTCCTATGCAGAAGATATTGAAGGGAATTTTATTTTAAATCTGAAACTCAAAAAGGAAAATTTGTTTCTTTTTTCTTTGAATTTTATCTGTGTTCTGAAGATACTTAGTAAACTTACCTTCATAGCAGTTGTTCTTTACCTAAAAAGTTTTTGCTATAGAAATTTTTTTCTACTGATTTTTGCATCATGTAGCAGTGCCTCCATCCTTCACACTTTTATTGCTTTTAATCTCAATACTATATTTTAATTTACTTTCAGTCTCCTGCTTAAGGTGATGTCAGATTGTTTAGTTTGCCTTTCTTCTCTGCTTATCCTCAAAATTCAGATTTTCCATACTCTGGATCTTAATAAGTAGTTATGCCCCTCTATGCTTGTAGTACCACACCATTTAAATATCTGATAACTTCTTTACTTCTTTGTCTCTTTTGCTCAGAATAAAAAGAATATAGCTTGAATTCACCTGGAAGTAAAAAAAAAAAAATGGCTGACTGGCTTTGCTTATACAGTATGCAGTGATGAGTCTCCAAAAAATGTATAACGAAGGAAAATTTGGTAAAGTCATAGCTCATTGTTCTAGGCCTTCTGTTGCTTCAGCAGTAATTGTCAGATGTTTTTGTGTTGGTTATTTGCAAGGCCCCATGCTGGTCTTCTCTTTACACTTCAACTAAGCATTGTAAGTTGGATACTTTGCCAGAATCTCGAATGGAGGATACTAGTGTATTGATTCAGAATATGTTATCAAGAACTTCTTCTTTCTTTTTAAATACATAGACTGGGATTTTGCTTGCTTATAATGAATGCTGAAAAGGCAAATAGGAATGGAAAGTGTAGGGCATTTGTATGATGCAGTGTTAACAATATGTGGTTGAATTCCTCTCTTTATTTGATGTTAGCTTCCTCCATCCTGTGGTCTTCCCTTTGTTTGTTCATGCAGTGTTGTTGCATGCTTCTGAGATTGTTTGCTGCATGAGTGGTGAGGAGTTAGAAAAGTTTCTGATCTCATGGATAGGAGGGGGCAAGGAGTGGAAGCTGATGTTAATTTAATGGTATATTAGCTGTTGTGTCTTCATATCATGGTTCTGCTCATTTGGTTGCTAATTATAAACTCGCTCTACTTTGCAAACTCTAAAAAGAGGTAATAAACTCACTCTACTTCGCAAACTCTAAAAGGAAGTAGCCGTTATTAAATGATCCCTCAAGACATAGACAAACCTACAGTAATATAAAAAAAAAATGTTTACAGTTACATACATTATACATAACATATGTTCTTTTTTATAACTATCATCAGTCCAGCATTACATAAATTTCTGAATTCTTGCCTTTGCTTGCCTCTTTCTTCGCCTGAACATTATTATCCATATATTGTTCCCACAATTTCCATTTATTTCTATGTAATTTGTGCCTTCCTTTTGTAAAAATTTCACTTCCAGTTCTTTTATCTCCATCACAATATTCAGTACTTCAAATACAGTTGGTTTACACTTAGAGTTCCATTTTCTAGTAATTGCTTTTTTTGGCAGACACCAGAATTAAACTTAACAAAGTCTTACTATGTTTAGGCAATTCAGCTCCTGTGCTCCAGTTCAAAAAAATAATTTCCTTATTTACACCTAGTTGCTCATCCAGTATTTTGTGCAGAGTACTCTGTAGGGAATTTTTAAAAGTCTGCCATGTTATTAAACTCCCAGAACATATGTTTTCAGTTACCCCTTTCTTCCCCATCACACCTCCAACATTTGCCATCTTCCTGAGGAAAAATTCTTTGGAACTTGCTTGGGGAATAAAATACCTATGTTATCACTTTCAAGCAAAAATTGTAAATTGTTTGGACTTTGCTGCATACTTGGGAGCCATACATATGTCCTCCTGTTGTTCCATTGTAAATTGCTTATCCAGACTATTCTCCCAATCTTTTGTAACCTCCTGTGATTGATTCTTGTAGTTACTTTGCAGTATTTTATATACAGCACTAATTATCCCAATTTTAACAGCAGCTTCTGTTCAAGATTCAACTAAAAACTCTTCCAGAGCAGGTCGTTTACTTAGGACTCCCTTATTCTTTTCTCTTTGCCTATACTCTTGATATCATTCCCCGATAGGGATAGCAATCTCTAGTCTGCAGTCCAGATGTCTTCTTGGCCTCTTCCCATCCTGTTACCTTCGCCTCTCTAGTTATTTGCCTCAATACCTTGGTTCCTTTGCCAGTTTTCTCTATTAAATTCCACCCCCCTCTTGCCTATTCTCTGGACCCCTAATTGCAATCATCACTACTGGCAAAATCTCCTGTCTCCATTTTCATGCTGGCTTACTTCTTAGAGTACTTTCTGCTACTTTATATCTGTGTGGCAGTTGTTATCTTTAAGGATCTTCATCCAAAATCCCACTCTGTCCTTATTTTTTGAATTTCCCCCTCCATCATCATCCCTTTCCACTTTGAATTATGCCTTTCTGCTTATTATGTATATGAGCCTGTGTAACTGTTAAAATGTCCCTTCAAATTAGGTAATCCTAAATTACCTTGTTCAGTTGGAAGGTTCATCTTTATCCCACTTACCACTTGCCCTTTTCCCCTCCAAGATAATTTCCTTCAACTCTTTATTAATTGCTGTCTACAACTTCTCTGTTTGCTGAAAGTATGCATGAACTTATATAAAACTAAATGGACTATAATAACATTTACACTGCTTGTATCTTGCTATCCATATCCATAAACAAGAACTTCCAGTTTCTCATTTTTTTCTGATCTTTGGTTTAGTCTCTTCCCAATTATCTTTAGCTTCTATAACAGCATCCTTTTTAATCCATATTCCTAAATACTTCATTTTGTTGTATTCCCATAAATAAGGGCATTGCTAACCCAATTTGTGTGTGGGTATATAGTTTATGGTTATAGTCTTTGTTTTATCTTCATTAGTTTTATATCTTAGAAAAACTGTTAGCTGTTTCAAAATGTTCCACAGCACTGAAATGACCATTTTCTGGTTTTATCAGGTACAAAATAATATCATCTGTAAATAAAGTCAACCTTTATTGATTACCATACCAGTTATATCATTGAATTTCTGAGTCCTTTATTTTCGTTGCTATTGACTTTAAATATAGCACAAATAACAAAGGGGAAAGAGGACACCTCTCTTCAGACACCACATATCAGAGAGGAACATTCCCACTTAATTTTTTCCCTCCTGTCCTTCATACGTCCTCCTAATTAACTTTATTATTGTATCTGCAAATGCAAATGGTTCCATTGCCTTACTCATAAAATCCCATCTTACTCTGTCAAATACTTTCTGTACATCAAGACCCAGCAACAACAGTGGTATTTTCTGATATTCTGCTTCCCTCTGGATCATCGTTGTTCTATTACTGATGTCAGATGTTTGTCTCCACTCCACAAAATGACACAAATCCATATCTGTCAATTTTTGCAGCCCTTTGTCACTCTTAACTAGTATAGCTGTAAACACTTTATAATCATGATTTAAAATTGAAATGGGATTATATGAAGCTGAGTCTGATGGGTCTTTGCTGCCTTTAGGTATTACAGCTACCACATATTTCTTCCGAATTGTTGGTGCTTCCTGTCCTTTCAAAATACTGTTAAATAAAACCTTCCAGTTCTTTATCACTTTCTTCCCTCCTAGCATCCAAACTTCTGCAGGAATACCATCTGTTCCTCGAGACCTTCCTGAGATTAATTACACATTGTCATTTTTATCTAATTTCTCCTTTCTTAACTGTTAATTGCTGAGACTCATCTAACTCTAAACTTGACATACTTAAGTCTTCCACAGATATTTCTATTTGTGCTCTTCCTTGAGTTCCACATTTTTCTGGCTTTATAGACATTTTCTTAAAATTTCTTAAATTTCTAATACGTCTACAAGATCTGTGATTACTTTCTTGTTATAGGCTTCCTAAGTTTGTCAATAATCCATCCTGCTTTCTGTCTAAACTCATCCAGATTATCCACAGACTCCCCTATTTTCTCTCCAGCACAGTTGTTTCTCTTCTTGTTTTGGCAAATTCCCCTTATTCTGCAGTACATCAACCTTTGTTAGCCCCTCTAAATAATTCTTATTTCTTAACTGTATTTCTTTTTTTTCTGCCATATTTTTAAACTCTTCCTTTAGTTTACTCCACTCACTAGCTATAACGTATGAAGAAATTTCTATCTTCCCTAATAACTCACAGATAATTTCTAGTTCCCATTCCTTAAATTCTCTTCATTTTTAACAAGTAGGTCTTTAATCCTCCAGGCAAAAAATATTCTAAAGACATCTGGATACATCAGCTTGAATTTTACATGTGCCTCTTGACATTCACTGATCACTGGGATAAATTTGCTTCTTTTTTTGCTTGGTGTAGAGTGACTAATCATTTTCAGCAAGCACTCTACTGTCTCCAGTTTTTAATACTTTGCCCTACTGTCTCCATTTTGTTAGGATAATCTCTTTCTGCAGGTATGATTGCATCTTCACTGATACAGGTCTTGCCTGCCTTCTTCATTGCCAGGTTTGGAGCATACACTCAATATGCCCTTTGAATTAACAAATCCTGCTGTGGAATACCAGTCTAGTTGCTTATTTATGTTTTCATAAAATTCATACAGTCTGTTTCTTCCACTTTCTGTGGTACAGAAGAAAATCTCAGGTTTTCTCTGCATACTCTGTCTTCTACCTCTACCATTTGTTTGAAACCACTCTTCTTGAGAAGTCTTATACTCGTCCAGTTTTTTGCTTCAGCTGATTCTCTGATTTTTGTAGTTTTATCAGTTCATCTAAATAACTAGTTAAAGCTTGTATTTTTCCAGCTGTTTGGTGTTTGAGTTGATACACACCTTCAATGTTTCATTTATTTTAATCATCTCTGAGTTTATTTGATTTAAATTTTCTTCTAAATTGCTGGAAGCAGTTTGTACCATAGTGGGAGCTTGAACCGTTTTTGATGAACAGCTACAGGATTCTTCACAGTCAGTGTTTTCTGTTCACCTTTTCTAGTTGATTTCCTTTCAGGTTCTGTAGATTTCATCTTTGCTGGCATCTAGGCAGCGTAGTTATTTGCCATTAACTAAATTTTACTCAAAGCTGGAAGAACTACTAGCTCTTATTTTTCAGTTTCTTTTTGACACTGGGAGAGCTGAAATTAAACTGTTGGTCAGTGTGCAGCCGTCTTGCATTCTCTAAAAAAAAAAAAAAATCGCCTTTTGGTGTCTGGCCATAAGCCTATTATTACTGCCCTACTGTGCAGCAAGGGACTTCTGTTCTAGTAACAAATTCTTACTACTGACAGATAAATCAAATGTTATTGCAGGAGACTCAGTCTACTCCCAATATGTTGTTAAAGTCTGGGGTAGTATCCCCACACAAATAAAACTCTCCGACAAACTCAGTAGTTTTAAACCATTGCTTTAACAACATCTTGACCAGTCCTGGTCCTGCACATGCTCATAACCAGATTAAGACTTTGTGCTCACTGTACAATATTCCCCAAATACTCTCCTGAAACAGAATACTTTCAACCTCCCACTGAAATTACAAAACAACTTTTTATACATAACTGTGGCATGTACAACCATTAAGTTGCACATGGACCTTCTCTTTAGTAACTTCTGACTCTGTAAAATCTTAGAATGTATAAATGTAGCTACTTTATGTGTATAAATGTAAATAAAATGTAACTACTCTGTGTTTAATTAGAACTAAGTATAATACAGTGTAAACAAATAGAGCTTTTCTCCCCGTGGCTCTGCTGAAAATGGGTATTACCCAGTCAGACTTTCCCGGTAAACAAAGACAGATGAAATAAATAAATAAATTGTTAGAGGAAAATGAGAAGTTTTTAGAATCATACTACTGAATGACTGGAAATAGTTGACAGAAGAATACCATTAAATTTCAGTTACTACATAATTCAGTGGGTAAAGCAGAACTTTACAGGACACGTCTTGCACTGTTCTGAAATACAAAAGTAGGAAATTAGGCAGTGGATACCCAAATATGCTGATGACTGCAAACCAAGTAATGTAATTACTTCAGGAAATTATTCTGAAATTGTTTAAAATTGTCTACAAAAAATGCACGTCTGATACAGTAGCAACGACACTAAATGTATCTTCATAAGACTGTGCAGAGGCCATAAACAGATTACAAAATAATTGGTAATGTCATAGCAAAAAGCACCAAGATTAAAGACCTAATGTCAAGTTGTGACAGGAAAGCTTGTCCTGTAATCTGTCTAATACTAAGGGACATGTATAGTCATCTTTGTATCTGACTGATCTGACCCATTATTAAATACCATACTATATTTTGTAGTCTTCAAACACATCATCTGAAAGAACATGAAAAGTTGCAGACCCTTATTATAAAAATTATAGGGTTGGAAAATTTGAAATATTGAGACAGATTTCTGGAATTGTCATTATGTTCTGTTTCTTGAAGGTTATTTAGAAATGACCTGTGGTTGACATATAAGGTAATGTCTTATTCAGTTTGGTGTGAAAGTCTGTGTCTGGAATGCACTGCTGGGGGAACTAACACTGGGTGTGGAAACCTAAGACTAAAAATAAATAGTAATACCAAAAGAGTGACAGATGTGTTTAACTCTACTGTCCAATATTATGGAATAAGCTTTCTTCTAATACCAGGCTAAGCCATTCTTTAACTTCCTTCAGAACCTGGGTCTATATTATATCCTTGAAGAGGCGTTCCATCGAACGCCTCTTCATCGACCCTTAAACCGGGAAATCACAAAACAGTGAACATTCACATCAGCGATTTCCTTCCCTGGTGAAGAAATCGCTTGGCCATCCCTGTTAGTTTGCCGTTTTCCCCACTGTATTGCGATCTTGGAGTTGGTATATTTAGTTAGGGTGTGTGGAGGGTGCAGCCCCCCACTTTGTAATGTTTGTAGTGATGTGTTTTTCTTTTTAGGGCAAGTGATTTTTTTCCCAGTGAAAGAAATTGCTGATGTGAAAGTTCACTGTTTTGTGATTTCGCAGTTTAAGGGTTGATGAAGAGGCATTCGATGGCATGCCTCTTCAAGGATATAATATAGACTCCAGAAACCATTTTTATGGATATATGTGAGGCGGAAAATATCAACATGAGGCTATGGCATCCAAACTTCTTGAAGCCCAGTAGATTGCTAGTTTTCTATTCAAACCTGTAAATTTACTCAAGCAGTATCTTCCCAAGGCTTCTTTGTAAGTGTATTCATCTGCATGTCATTGTACCAGAGATGAGTTACCTGGGCTGTTTGCATTTGTAATATTTTGTCTGTTGCCAACCTGTGATTATACAGTATAAATGCAAGTACATCATTATTCACTGCCTTGGAAGTATTAAATCACTGGAGAAAATCAGTACAGCTGGTGCTGCATATATGTAATTAATACTGAAAACAAAAAATAAATATGTTGATATGGTAAGTACCTCATGCAGCTGCACTTTCTTGCAGTATCCTTTAATGAAACCTGTTGAGTGCCTTTGTCTACTTTCAGATAGTGCACTGAAAGAATAGTCATGCAACTGCTTGGAAGATTTGCTTCTAAAATAATAAAAACCCGATAGTCACCCAGAGTTCCAAAGGGGTGAATTAATTTACAAGGAGTGCCCACTGCAAAAAAGAGAGTACCTGCTCATGGCATGTAACTGGCATGCCAACAATAACAAAAAAAAATCCATTCTGGCACTGTTTCTTTCACTTGTTAACTCAGCATCAAGACCAACTGTTTTCATTATGATGAAGGAGAATTTGAATGCAGTTCATGGAGTAGTTGGGGGTTCTTTGTCTTTTTACTATTTCTTCCTTATTGAGCAATACAAAAGTCTACATAGCTTTTTATGTACATGTGTTTTACATTTTATCTACTCTGATACTTAAGTATTTAAATACCTTGTTTATTCAGTGCTTCAGTGAAAAGCATTGCCCATTTTAGACAACTTAAAAGTAATCACACTTTAAAGCATAAATTCTGTCTGTGTGTGGTTGTGGTTGTATGTGCATGTCACTTTGTGAATATTTGTGTATACACGTATTGTCACTTTGTGAATATTTATGTGCACGACTGTGTGTGTGTTAGCCTAAATGAAGTGGGCAGTAGGGGAGGTGGCACTACATTTCCAACTAAAATTTCATAATTCTACATCTGTTGCGGTACAACCTGTATTAAAAAATGTGGAGGATAAGCTGTTTTGCATCATAATCCATTGCATAATAATTATTTATTTTAATAATAGTGAATATGAAAACCTCTATTGATCGTTTGTTTCTAATGCTGTCTGGGGTAGGTGCTACTCTGAAATAATGGACCTTACAGGGATGGTGAGGCCTGTGGTCAGACTATTATTTTCCTATATCACATAGCCTTGTGGGGGATAATTGTTGCTTACAGCATTTTTTCTGTGTAAGTCTTTATTTTTTTCTGTGATCTGTTTTGTTGGGTTAGCAATTAGTGATTCTGGCATGAATTAGCAGAATAAGTATAGTGAGAGAGGAAAGTCTTAAAGCATTGCTTGTCGTATTTGCACTTTGACTAAACAAATCGAGTATTGCTGTTATTTCTTTCTTTTCATATTTAATATTATTGATCTTCCTTCCTTGCAGCTCTGATGCTGACATCCTGCCTTCACATATTGTCCAGGCATTGCTGGATGTACTTTGCCTGCAGTTTCAGTGCCTTCTACAAGCAGTATATGCAGAGGAGATGTCAAGTCTTAGCAAAAAAGAACTGAACATTTTATTATCTGGGGCACCAGGTGCTCCTCTACCAAGTAAGGAAATTATAAAGCACGTATTCAGATAATAGTGCACTTATCTGTTTCATAGAGTTCTTTCTCTACATTCTTATAGCATGACTGATATATTTAATGCAATAAAATATTTAGAGTTATCCTTTACAGAAGTTTCTCAAGATATTACATATTTAATTTGATACTTTTTCCATTACATTTTATGATCATCTGAAGGGTTAAATTCTGTTTAATTATTTGTTATTAGGGCAGTTGTAAAGATGTTTGTCTTGCCCACAATAGTATAGTTCATTGTGTCACAGTAGCATGATAAGGGCACTGTTTTATTGTGTGTTGCATGGTTTGATAAAAACATTGTGGAAAGCATGCAAAAGCATGAATGTTAAAACAAATATTCATTCCATATGTCGAGTGGAATTCTATCATGTTAAGACTTCACAGAGGTGCTAGCAACACCGTCTGTTAAGTCCATTGATGCAGTTTTTTTGTCTTCAGAATTGTTTTTACTCTTGTTACTTGAAAACTGTGCCAGAATTTCCATACAAGCTTACTAAGCCTTTGGTAAATAGTGCAGGCATATTAGTTTTTATTTAATATTTCACAGACACTTCTTAATTATTGTGATATCTGCTGTTGAATTTAGTATGAGCATTAGATAGCACCACATGTACTTGAAAATGTGTAGAATTATTTAACTGATTATGTAGCCAGTAAGGTGATAGTTTTTGGTATTTGCACATTTCTGAACCCACTGTCTATGTATTATAGCATGGTATAACTATACAGTGTTTTCAGTCGAGTCTTTGCATATTCAATTCTTTCATAACTAGCAAAACTTTATGCCTTATGTGACTGTAATAAGTTCTGGCATGAGACAGTACAGTTGGAGGTTGCAGGTTGTTAACACGGAGCATGAAATGCACACAAATCAGAGGATTTTTTGGCTGCGTTCGGTTTCCTTGCATATTTATTAAATACCAGAAATGAACGTTAAAGAAATACAAAGTAAGTAATCTTGAACATGCAATATAGTCATACTACACAAAGTTTTCTACTATGGATCATTCATTTATAGTGCAGCAAAAACACAACTCACTGAGCATACCTGGGCATGAATTCAGTCTGATGGAAAAAATGTGTCTTTTGCGTGGTACTGGTTTCCAGAATCCCCATATGGGTGAGCAGGCCCCTATCCTTGAACTTGCACATACCAACTCCATGGTCACACCAGTAGAAAGAAAAAGGAGATCTTTGAAAACAAAAGAATCATTAACACTGAGCACAATGAAACCATGCCTTTAGTGATCTCCTATGGAAAACAATGATTTGGGACTTCAGCACTGGCAAGTTGTACATAACCAGAAGGTCTCTTAACAAGTTTGCCCTCAGCAAGGTGTAGGGAATCCTATAGTACATTATAATTAGATTGTCAGTTATAATATGAGTTTAGTACATGGAGGAATGGCTAGACAGAGGGACCGAGCTAGTAAAAGATGTGCAGCAGGTAAAGGTGATAAAGAATAATGAGGAAAACGTACTCACAAGCGAGGAGAGTGTGTTGAGCAGATGGAAAGAGCACTTTGAGGGGCTGATGAATGAAGAGAATGACAGGGAGAGAAGGTTGGATGATGTGCAGATAGTGAATCATGACGTGCAGTGGATTAGCAAGGAGGAACTAAGGACAGCTATGAAGAGGATGAAGAAAGGAAAGGCTGTTGGTCCAGATGACATACCTGTGGAAGCATGGAGGTGTTTAGGTAAAATGGCAGTGGAGTTTCTAACCAGATTGTTTAATTAAATCTTGGAAAGTGAGAAGATGCCTGAAGAATGAAGAAAAAGTGTTTTGGTACCGATTTTTAAGAATAAGGGTGATGTGCAGAGCTGTAGTAATTACAGAGGGATTAAATTGATCCATCACAGCATGAAGTTATGGGAAAGAGTAGTGGAAGCTAGGTTAAGAAGGGACATGATGATTAGTGATCAACAGTATGGTTTCATGCCGGGAAAGAGCAGTACAGATGCGATGTTTGCTCTGAGAGTGTTGTTGGAGAACTACAGAGAAGGTCAGAAGGAGTTGCATTGTGTTTTTGTAGACTTAGAGAAAGCATACGACAGGGTGCCTAGAGAGGAGTTGTGCTATTGTATGAGGAAGTCGGGAGTGTCAGAGAAGTATGTAAGAGTGATACAGGATATGTACGAGGGTAGTGCGACAGCGGTGAGGTCTGCGGTGGAAGTGACGGATGCATTTAAGATGGAGGTGGGATTACATCAAGGATCAGCTCTGAGCCCTTTCTTATTTGCAGTGGTGATGGACAGGTTGACAGATGAAATCAGACAGGAGTCCCCGTGGACTATGATGTTTGCAGATGCCATTGTGATCTGTAGTGAGAGTAGGGAACAAGTGGAGGAGACGCTGGAGAGATGGAGATATGCTCCAGAGAGAAGAGAAATGAAGATCACCAGGACTAAGACAGACTATATGTGTGTGAATGAGAGGGAGGATAGAGGAATGGTGAGGATGCAAGGAGCAGAGGTGGTGAAGGTGGATGAGTTTAAATACTTGGGATCAGTAGTTCAGAGTAATGGTGAGTGTGGAAGAGAGGTGAAGAAGAGAGTACAGGCATAATGGAGTGGGTGGAGAAGAGTGTCAGGAGTGATTTGTGACAGACGAGTACCAGTAAGAGTGAAAGGGAAGGTCTACTAGAGGGTAGTGAGACCCGCTGTTATATGGGTTGGAGACAGTGGCATTGACAAAAAGGCAAGAGTTAGAGCTGGATGTGGCAGAGTTAAAGATGTTAAGATTTGCACTGGCTGTGACAAGGGTGGATAGGATTAGGAATAATTATATTAGAGTGTCAGCCCGGTTGGAAGTTTTGGAGAGAAAGCCAGAGAGGCAAGATTACGTTGGTTTGGACATGTGCTGAGGAGGGATGCTGAGTATATTGGGAAAAAGATGCTAAGGATGAAGCTACCAGGTAACAGGAAAAGAGGAAGGCCTAAGATAAGGTTTATGGATCTGATGAGAGTGGACATGCAGGTGGTTGGTGTGACAGAGAAAGATGCAGAGGCAGGAAGAAATGGAAACAGATAATCCGCTGTGGTGACCCGTAGCGGGAACAGCCGAAAGAAGATGATGACTACATGGAGGACTGTGGTTACGCTCTGATACTTTGAAAAAGAGAAATCAGTCAAGTGCTCCTGTAGAGTGAGATCCAATCTTAACAATTGTTAAGAGTAAGTTGTAAAGTTGTTAAGATTGGGTAAAGCTCTAGGCAGTGAAACATTACAGTAGTGATCAGCAAACAACAGTGGCAGAATTAAAAACAGGTTTCTTTCTGCTTGCTGTATGTGCCAGTAATCTCCCTAACTTTTTGACAGCTCTTGTTAAGTGATTTACTGCTTAGAAAACCAGCAAAACTCTGTGCATTTTTTTTCTGTAATCGTTGTACATAGAGCAGATGAAGTTCCACGGACTGCAGAAAGTATGATTGGATCACCGATAGTAACACTATATTATGTCTTTTTGACATAGATGCCAAGATTCACCTTTCATGGTGAATTTCTTGGCATCCATGTCTCAAACACATTATACTGTGGTTATGATTAGAGTCCCACTTATAATCCATTTCTTTTGAGGAGCTGTATTAAGTACGTTCAGCATGAGAGCAAGATTAAAAGTTTAACCCCAATTAATACAACTGGTGAACAAAAATGCATCATGTTTCAGTTGCCAGGCTGATCATATTAATAATTTTTGCTTGCAGTATGGATGCATGGGGAATTGATTCGGGGGGTGGGGGGAATTCATAAAGGTTATTTTGTTAAAGTTGCAGCAAGCAGTTTGCCACAATGTATAAGAATTGTTTTTTTAACAAAAATGTGAGCACAGTAGCGCTTCGTGCAGGCAGGGTATCAACTATAACAACTGTTTGCTAAAGTTTAAAAGAAGTTATTTATATATATATATATATATATATATATATATATATATATATATGTATATAATTTTTTTTTTGTTTTTTGTAATTAAATGTGAAACATAACCTGAATGGCTAAGCAGGAGGGAAGGGGGCGTGTTGTGTATCTGGCTACAGGGTTGGTGTGCCAGTATAAGGAAGGGCTTCATAGGTTCATAGGTTGGTACTAGGCTATCAGCCCTAGGGCCTATACAAGCCTAGCCATAACAATTCCCTGGCTATTTCTTCCCACATTATTTACTTTCCTGGACCCCTGTCTAGCAGGGCGACTGACGTGATCCCTGGGGTGAATTTCCTTTCTCCCATCCAATCGTCAAGGTTCCTCTTGAAGAGGTCCAAAGAGGCACTCTGCTTGACATGTATGGGCAATCTATTCCAGAGTCTGGGGAGTCTCTGGGTCAGGAACCTATCCCTCCAACATGTTTTGTTTATTGTGATGACAAGGTTTAGATCCCTGGAGCGTGTAACTTTGAGGGATTGGGATTTCTTTAAGTGTAGCATGTCCAACAGCTCTGGGTTTGACATGGCCTTGTATGTTAAGCAGAGATCGCCTCTGAGTAGACGATATGCGACAGAGTATAGCTGGAGTTTTTTAAGGCGGTCAGCGTAGGGCATCTGCTTTAGGCCTGTGATTCTTTTAGTGAGGTATTTCTGAGGCCTTTCCAGTTGTTGCAGATGTCTTGAGAGGTACATACCAAATGGGGCGTTGTATTCTATAATGGCTCTAATGAGGGATGAGTACAGTGGGACAATGACCTCCTTTTTTCTGGATGAAAAGCCCTTTGTGATGAGGTGTGCCACATAGAAGGATTTCCTGACTGTTGTGGCGATGTGGTTATCGAAGGTGAGACCACTGTCCACCTGTGTCCCTAAGTCTCTTATCACACTTTCTGTGTTTACTGTACTGGCACCTATATGGTAATTCATGGATACATGTTTTTTCCCAAAGGGGATAACAATACATTTCTTGGCATTGAGCTTGAGCCCATGGCTCTGGCACCAAGCACCTGTTTCTGTAAGGCCCTTTGTAGAGTATCCACATCATTTGGGGATTCAATAATGGCTCCCAGTTTGCAGTCATCTGCAAACTTTGTTAGCCAGAGTCCCTTAGTGTTGACCTGTACTTCAGAGAAGTAGATGCCAAACAAGAGCGCCCCAGGACTGAACCCTGAGGTACTCCACTTGTCACTTGTCTGGAGCTGGATTTGGAGTCGGCTACTTTTACAGTGTGGGTTCTATCAGTAAGCCATTTAGCAAACCATTGGGTGACATAGGGATTAATGCCCAACTTAGTAAGTTTATCTATGATTCCATAGTGGGGGATGGTGTCAAAGGCCTTGGCAAGGTCTAGATAGGCTGTGTGGACCACCTTACCCTTGTCCATGGCTCTGGAGACTGATTCAAAGAAGTCAATCAGGTTCAGGAGACAAGATCGGCCCTTCACAAACCCAAACTGGGTGGGGTCCAGTGTTTGAAGGTTGCCAATGTCTTTGTTTATAAGTTCCATGATAATACGCTCCATGGCCTTGCAGATAAGGCTTGTCAGACTGATGGGACGGTAGTTTCCGGGATCCAAGGTGGATCCCCTCTTGTGGATTGGGATAACTGTAGCTCTGTGCCACTCAGTGGGCACGAAACCTGAGGTGAGGCTATGATTAAACATGACACTTAGGTGAGGTGCCAGTTCATATTGTAGTTCATGTAGTACACAGCCCGGGATGTCATCTGGTCCCATGGATGCTGTATTCTTGGCTTTAGAGAGTGCATTTTGTACCTGTGTGGCCGTTATTACTGGAATTTGGCAATCTTCCGGTATTGAGATGGGCCATTTAGGGGTGAGAGTGGGGTGAAGTTGGCACTGAATCGATCTGCCAGGATATTGGCAATATCCTTCAGATCAGTATATTTAATGCCATTCTGTTTTAGCTCAGAGCAGATCTGAGCATTGCCATTTAGATTCTTGACATAATTATAGAATGCTTTGTGGTTGTCTTTGGAATCTTTGGCAATTTTATTTTCGTAACTAGCTTTGGAGGATTTTATGAGGCATCTCAGTTTCTTACTGAGGCTAGTAAGGAAGTTTTTTGCATCCTGGGATTTTCCTCTTTTCTGCAAAAGTTTCTTCCTTTTGTTGTAAAGTTTGTTTATGGCAGGGGACCACCAGATTGGCTTCCTTCCAGAAGAAGAAGTAAATGGAAAAGGGTTTCTAGTTGGCACCAAGAGAACCAGCACCCATTCAGGGCTAGTGTTTCTCTGGTTCTACAGTATTTGTGTAAGTTACTATGCTGTGGCCTGTCATACTCCTCACTCAAGGTTCATTTGTTTTCTGTGCCAACATGCTTGCCCGTAGATCCTCCTCTTTCAATGTAAGCTCATGTGAAAATGATTTTGGAAGTGATGTTGCATAAGAAGGCTGCCAGGAAATGGGTGGCTCCTCCTTGGGATCTTAAGTTAATTTAGACAGCTGTACTTTCCTCTGTTTGGAAGAACCTCTGATGTTATATTTTGAGCCTTGGAGGTTTACAGTTTGCAATAGGGTTCTTGTTGAATCCCACCCTGTTTTTTTTAATACTGTTTCTGTATTAATTATTTAATTTCCTCTTCTCCAACAGTAGACCAGTTTCTTACTTTACTCATTCACATTCTTATTTGCTAGCATTTCTTCTCCATCCCCTTCTGTATGTCCTCTGTTACTCTTCATGCACTGCCATAAAGTTATCAGCTAGTTGTTAGCAATCATTTTCAGCTAGTCATCAGGTAACTCATAGTCTTCATGTGCTGTTTCAATATAACAGCAAATCTTAATATTTGGGTTGAAGCTTGCTTATGCCATCTTCATCAGCTTTTCAGATAGCAGCATGTTCCCTATGAATTCTTAAGCAAACTCTGTGGCCGTATTCCATTGCTTCTTGGAAGGTGTGTAAAGCAGATCCCTTACAGTGGTATTATTAGACAAGCCACAAGATTAAGAGTGTTTTCATCTGTATAGTGGTCATGCATATTCACTGTTTTTTTTTTTTTTGGTTAAATAAATAATACTTTGCCCCCCACCCTAACAACCCCTTCTGATCATCTGGCTAATCACCATGATTCTGTCTGTTCATTTCAACTAGGCAAAAATAAGTAGTGAGGCAGTTGTCATTCAGGTTGCTATCAAATTATTTTTTTTGTAATCCACTTGACATTCCCACTGCTGATGTCTTTACATGCTTAAATGCTCTGTGTACAGTGAGCCTTTTTATATGTCACCCACTTCCATCAGGGACGTAACCCCTCAAATGGTCGTACCCTCTTTATAGGCAGGTACAGTCATGTGATCTGTATTCCCACATGCTATTTTAACACTAGTATACACCCAAGGCATGTACACCTCATACTCCTTCCCTGAGACAGGTGAGCACATATCACCCCTCTTCACTCCTCTCCTGTCCTTTGCCAGATCTTCCAGTACCAAGCATTCTAATCAAACCATGACTTTTTTCTTATGTTCAGGACTTTATCCTTCTGTGCTACATCACCGACTGATTCAGTCTTGTTAGCAACTCTTCAGTCAAGTCTTTAAATGTTTTGAAAACTGTCATTGTGGCAGGCCATAACTAATGTTTTAGCCATAGTTTTTTTTTGGTAAACTGTTATCTTTATTGCACCCATGTAACATTTATAACATAATTTGTTATAAATCCTATTAATAATATCCATTTTGTATATACTTTTGTGTAAATTAGACATTTTAGTGTATATGTTGTCATTTAGATGCTTAATCTGTCAGATGGAATCATTTAAGGCACCTGTATTAACTTTTACATTAACAGGTAGTTAGCTATTATTCAGTCTAAAACATACTAAAAAAACTTACTTAAAGAGACCCACTAGTGTTCTGTTAACTTTTAGAGAAGATAAACTTAAATTATACCTACTTTCACTTTCCTTAAAGTATCTTGTTAACCCAAGCTGTTGTAAGTTACTAATTATAATTGTTTCATATCTGTTATTGTTGTGTGCATTTATCTTACTAACTTATCATTGTAACTAAAAGTACTACCCTTATAGATTTTTCCATGTCAGCCACCTTGTACATACTTGTCCCACAATATTTTCTTAGTAAAGTGAGTCCCTTTCCATTGTAGCTCATCCATGATTTGTATAACCTTAACCACTGTCACAGACTTTTGTCTTGTTCTGTAGGTTCATAGGTATCTACTAAACTAACAACAGCTAGGACAATTTTAACACTAGCCATACATGACAAATTTCTGGCAGGTTCTGGTACCCTTTATATGTGTAAGCAGGGTCTTGGGAAATGAAACATTTGCAAGCAGAGGCCTGGAAGATGAACCTTTTACAGGCTGTCTTTGTCCATTAGAGATATAGATGCCAAACCAGGCATGAATTCCCTATTCCCCATCCAGTTGCCAAAGTTGTAGTTAAATTGAGTTAGGGAGGAACTCTGCTTCACATGAATGAAAGGACCAGTTCCAGAGGAGGGCTAATCTCTGGGATACATACATGTCTCTCCATCAGGTCCTATTTATATCACAGGTAAGGTTTAAGACTTTAGACTGGGTAATTCAGGTGTTGTTTGTTTTGCAGATATGCTAAAGGTCCATCAGAGTTGGAGTCTGATGATATCTTATATGCTAGTCTTAGATCTCCCTTGTAGGAAGCAGAATACAAGGATATGGGTTTGAGGCAGTCTACATAGTAAATGTTGTTTACGCCCTGTGGTCTTTTAGTGCAGAACCTCTGTGGACATTCCAGTCACTGGATGTGCTTGGTTAGGTACATACCAAAGGAGGTGGTGTACTTAGTGATGTATATGATTAATGCTGACTATAGTGGAACAGTGACCTCCTTGGAACTAGATGCCATATCTTTGTTTATAAGTTGCACAACAAATAATGATGTGCTGACTACCATAGATACATAATGGTCAAAGGTTAGATAACTGTCTATGTGTATCCCCAAATCCCTGACTACTGGGTTGACTGTTAGGGGTTTGTAGTTAATATGATGGCTACTAGGGGAAGAAGTCTTCTGCCAAAATACTATTATGTATTTCTTGGGAGTACGTTTTAGCCCATGACTCTGACACTAGTTATTTGTTTGTGTCAGCCCTTCTTGGTGATCATTAATACCAGTGATGGATTATATGACTGCTCTTCTGCAAATTTGGTCAGTCAGAGGACTGTGACATTAGCCTTGACTTCAGAGAAGTAGATGCAATAAAGGAGTGGTCCTAGGACTGATCCCTGAAGGACTCCCCTGGTTACTGGCCACTTTGTGCAGGTGGATTTCCCAATTCTAACTTGCTGGGTCATGTCTGTGAGCCCTCTGAAAATATCTAATTTGCTGAGATATTAGAAATCCTTAGGCAGATGGGTGGCTGGCAGCCCACCAACCCTACTGAAGATTAATTGGTTCTCCTTTAGGGTCCACCTCTTGGGTGTCTCCGCCCTTCGATGAGCTCATGAAGTTGGTCTCACGAATGGCGTGGGAGTCTCCAGACACCATAGGGCCTGTCCCTAGGAGGCCTAATAAATTTATTTCTGCCTCTCAAGGATAAGTTTTTCCTCACCAAGGGAGTGCCAATTGATGCCATGGTGGTGGTGGCGGCAGCCACAGAAAAGGAGATGTCAGAAACGTCTTCCTCTATCCATCCTCCTGACAGCGACTCTACGATCATGGATAGGTACGGGAAGTGCACATACAGTTCAGCGAATTTTGCCATGCATTCACTGAACTATCTCACACATTTTACGAGACAACAGAGACCCCCTTAAAGAGCTTGGAGATGCTCCTCAGGGTACACTTGCTGCAGGAGGTAGCTTGCTACCCTCAATTCCATAGTGAACTCGTCCATGCTCCTCATTTCATATGCAACTGATGGAATGAGTAGGGCAGTGAGTACAGGAATTGCTGTCAGAAGACATTCCTGGATGCACTTGTGTTCCTTCATGGAGCCCTTTAAGTCGTCCTTTGTCAACACCCCTTTTGATGACTTGTCCCTGTTCGGGCCCAAAGTTAAGGAACCTGACCAGGTGTGAGCAGGAAGGAAATACTCTGTCTGCCATCGGAGTCCATTTTCCCCCCGTACCAGACCCTAACCCAAGGGTCAAAAGGGAGGAAAGATGTAGTTCCGAAAAGCCCAAGGAGCCTTTCTGGATACACGTGGTGAACCCCCCACCAGGGACAGAGGAGGGACAATAATGAAAGACTCCGCCCTCACTGCAGAGGGGGTCCGCAAAACCAGGGCAACAGAGACCAGTTCTTTGGGAAGCCCTACTAGCGCTCCTAAAAGGAGGCCCGACTGTCCTACTCTGGAGGCAGTCGGGGGGTCGCTTATCTTTGTATCCAGACACCTGGCTCAAAATAACAAACGACAACTGAGTACAAAGTATAGTTTCCAGAGGATATTTCATTCCTTTCACCACTCCCCCACCATTGGCAACCAAAATCCCAGACGTTCCACCCAGTTACAGGGAACAAGCAACAGTAGAGGTCCAAACGTTGCTAAGAAAAAGAGTCGTCCAACCAGTCCCAGCAGACCAGACAGGGTCTGGAGCTTACTCAAGATTCTTTTTAGTTCCAAAAAAAACAGGGGACTGGACCTATTTTGGACCTCAGCAGACTAAACAGATCTGTCAAGAAAGAGAAGTTCCGGATGGTCACGCTTCAGCTGATACTTCCCTTTTTAGGGAAAGACAATTGGATGTGCTTGATAGATCTACCGGATGCGTACTACCATATAAAAATGGCCAGACCATCCAGGGATCATCTGCACTTCCAGCTTTCAGCCAATCATTACCAGTTCTGAGCCCTGTCCTTTGGTCTCACTAAAGCCTCCAGAGTGTTCACCAAATGTATGGCAGTGGTCACGGCTCACCTGAGGCGTTTAGGATTCCAGGTGTTTCCATACTTAGACAATTGGCTCCTCACCACCACCACCAGGCATCAGCTAATACAAGCCAGGGACACCACTCTTACTCTCTGCAATCATCTGGGCATTACCATAAATTCAGAAAAATCTTCCTTGTCGCCATCGCAAAATATTGTTTTTATCGGAGCAGAATTGAGCACCACCACCACCACTTTAAAACTTCCAGCAGAAAGAGTATTACTACTTCGTCAGCAGGTCCACAACATCATATCCAGAGACAAGGCTCCAGCATCAGAAGTGCTAAAGTTGTTAGGCATGATAGCAGCTGCAATATTAGTGATACTGTTGGGTCGCATGCACATGCGGATTCTACAATAGCTGCTATTCACTCAGAGGTCTTACCAAGAGCTCCCAATGTCTCATCACATAATTATCAGAAACACTTGCAAAAAAGATCTTCGGTGGTGGTTGACCTCTCTTCATGTAACAATAGGTCATCTTTTTATACTACCCTCACCAGTGGCCACAGTGACCATGGACACTTCCCTGATAGGGTGTGGGTGTATTTTCAGGAAGAACAGCCCAAGGCACATTGACCAAACATGAGACACATCTGCATATCAATGTCCTAGAGATGTGAGCGGTACATTTGGCGTTGCAGTACTTTCAGGACTCTCACCTTCTGGGGACAATTGCATTTCAGATGGACAGCATATCAGTGGTCTGGTACTTGAACAAGCAAGGAGGAACCAGGTCTTACCCCTTTGTCACGAGGCTCTAAGAGTATGGCAGTGCTTTCTGATAGCAATGCACATCCTGGGGAAATCCAACGTGATTGCAGACAAACTGAGCAGGGCAGTGTTGTTGCCTCACAAGTAGTCCCTCAAAAAAGAGATAGCGGAGAGAATATTCCACAGGTGGGGCCAGCCTTGATGCACTCATATATGATTGGCCTCTGGGTCTCCTCTATTGATTCCCACCAATTCCCTTGATACCCAAAGTACTACAGAAAGCACAAGCCCTGGGAAGGACCATCATTCTAATATCCCCTCATTAGTCTCATCAGATTTGGTTCCCCTTCCTTCGACTGTTGGAAGAGTCTTGGATTCTGGACCTAGTTCCAGACGTCCTGACACGTTCGTCAGGGTCTCTTCATCCCTCTCTTTAGTCCCTGAAATTGACAGCTTGGCTGCTCCAGTTCCCAACATAGCCAGGTTCCATAACCTCTCAAACGAAACCTACCATATTTTGATATCTTCTCATAAGTCCTCCACTAGAAAATTGTACCTTAGCAAATGGAGAAGATTTTTTATATGGGTTTCTCAAAATAACATTGATCCCTATCAAGCCCCCATTTCCTCAGTCTTAGAATTTTTGACAATGCTTTTCAGTAAAGGAGCTGTGGCCACTACAGTTTGGGAACAGCTGGCAGCCATCTCTAATTTTCACCTTGGCTTTGAAGGATTGAACATAATGTCACACAAGCTATCTAAAGCATTTCTCAAAGGGACTTTCCATCTCAGACCACCTGTGAAGTCCCCTTATACTCCATGGAACCTAAATTTTATGCTTTCTCGCATTATCCTCCCACCTTTCGAGCCTGCTTCCACATGCGATTTGAAATATGTGCCTTGGAAAACTATCTTTTTAGTAGCCATTACATCTGCCCGTAGAGTATCAGAGCTACAAGCCTTGTCCAGAGTGTCCCTGCGAACAAATCCTTCATTTTTACCTAAAGTTTGTACTGAAGCTAACCTGAACCAGATCATAGAGTTACTAGTGTTCTTCTCCAAACATACCAACAACTTTGAGTATATGCTGCACAAACTAGATGTTCATAGACAACTCAGATTTTACCTAGATAGAAGAAAAGAGTTCAGAAAATCAGAACAAATTTTCATTTTCTTTTCAGATTCTAGGAAAGGTATGCCAGTGGCAAAAACAACACTATCTGGATGGCTATCTGATTGTATCACCTGCACTTATTCAGCTGCCAACTTACCCTAACAGCATAAAATTAAGGCTCATTCTACCAGAGCAGTGTCCACATCTTCTGCCTTTTCTTCTAGGCTTCCTATAGACAACATTTGTGCAGCAGCCACTTGGTCAAGGCCTCATACCTTTATCACTCAGTACAAAGTTGACAGGGCCTCCTTTGGTTCTACTGTCCTGGAAAACATACTCCCGTGAGCCACCCAAGAAAGTTGGTGCTTGGGATGCTACCCATCTGTAAGAATGAATGGCGAGATAAAACAACTTCACATAAAGAAGTTACGTACTCACCATAACATTCCACGTGAGTTGTTCATCTTGCCTTCCTTCTTACTTCCTACCCTCTCCAGGGTTTTTCGAGGACCGAGATACTAGTTTTATCCTTGTTGCTCAGTCTTTCTATGGGTTTTCTTCTAAAGAGTGATAGAACGGCACATGGTATTATTAGACGCAGCAAACAAGATCTGAGGTAATTTAAGGTGCATCATGGGATAGGGACTTGGCCTCGAGCTGTCTGAAGACCTTAAGCTTTGTAGTAGGTCGAATCAGAGCCAAGGAGCGAGATGAACAACTCACATGGAACGTTATGGTGAGTACATAACTTCTTTTTTATATAAATGAAAACAAACCATATTGACATAATTTTAGTTGCAAACATTATACATGACAAACCAGACTGTCATAATTTTAGTGCAAACATTTTCTAGTCATTGTCAATCAAATATTACATAGCTCATTCAGAGCATGTCTTCTTTTGAACGTCTTTCCTCCTCTACATGTATTGTTCCCACAGTTCCCATTTTATTTCTATGTAATTTGCTCTTACCCTTTTGTAAAGATTCCATTTCCAGTCATCTCATCTTTGTTACTATATTCACTACTTGGATTTCCTTTTCCTAGTAATTACTTTGGCAGACACCATAATTAGACTTAGCAAGGCCTTACTTTGTCTAGGCAGTTCCAATTTTGTATCATAGCTCAAAAAATCATTTCCTTAGTTACACCAAGTTGTTCAACCAGTATATCTGACAGAGTAGTATGCAGGGAATTTTTAAATATTGCCACTTATTACCACTCCTAGAAAATATGTTCCCATTTACCCCTTTCTTCCCCATCACACCTCCAACATTTGCTGTCTACCTGAGGAAACTTTCTTTGGAGTCTACTTTGGGTATAAAAATACTTATGTAAACACTTCCAAGTAAGATCCTAAATCTTCTAGACTTTGTTGCATATTTGGGAAACATACATATATCCCCTGCTGTCTCTTTGTGAATTGCTTATCCAGTCTCTCTTCCCAATCATTTCAAAACTCCTCTGATTGATTATTATAGTTATCATGCAATATTTTGTTACTGTACTAATTATTCCTTTTTTAACAGCAGCTTCTGTTCTAGATTCTACTGAACACTCTACCAGTGCTGGCCTTTCACGTAGGTCCCCCCTATTTCTTTCTCTTTGCTTATACTCTATCAATCCTTGATAGGGATAGCAGTCTCAAGTCTGCAGTCCAAATACATTCTTGTCCTCTTCTCATTCAACAATTTCTATTTTTTCATTACCCTGCATTTTTATTTTAGTTATTACTGGTGTATGATCTGAAATAGTTATTGGATGCATATCAGAACTTTCAATTAAATGCCCATGTTCCTGTGAATTTTAAGTCCAGTCTAACCTAGCCCAGGTTTTGTATCTTGGGGAATTATATGAACCTTCACTCTGAACCCCTACTACTGAATTCACATCTTCCATGCCAAATATTTTTATAAATTTCTTAAAAAATCTACCATCCTTTGTTATGTTTTCCCTTCTGGGACCTCAGACACATCTTCACTGCTGTAAATCAAATGTCAGTCCCCATCTGTAAGTACTATTCCCTGCTGAAACCTGATTATTTCTCCCAGAATTTTCTTAAGCTCCATTATAGCATTTTTAGATGGAAAGTAAAAATATGCTAGTGTAATATTCCTCCCTTGCCAGTAGCCCCTTAGCACTACAAACCTGCCATTATTATCTTTTTTATCCTGTTCTGTCACTATTGGAGCTCCTCTTGCAGTTAATACAAGTAGTCCCTTTTTTGATTTGTCTTGGGTATTCCTCTGAATAACCGTCCTGAAACCTTTCTTTATCAAATTCACATGTTCAGTTCTTTCCAAATGTATCTCCTGTAACATAGCTATTTGCACACTACATTTTTAATATAACTCATTATTCTTTCTTTTTTGTATATATCCGTGAGACAGTTAACATTTAAAGATAATGTAGAAATTATTATTATATTAAAAAGTTATTGTTCCTACCTTTTATGTAGTTACAGCTTTTGTGTTACATGCATACACCAATGTTTGGCAGATTGATCTTTTATACAGTTGTTTTTTTGTCATATCCATTTGAGCCTATGTCACATCTTACAAAACTGTTTGTTTTACTGAAAGCCCTCAAAAAATACATCCCCAATACATCCCTAAAATGTATTAACTTAACACTAACACACAAAACTTTATGTATCTTCAGATATTGACGTTTTACTCTCCTAATAGGAATAATTGTTCCAAACTGACATTCACGGTCCTAGACCTGGGTTAACTTAAAAGGAAAGTTATCAGTGCTAAAACCCATGGCACAGCCTGTGCTTTCTACTAAGTGCGGTCTGATTTTGTCATATGTTTATTTCTCTCCCAGATTAGGAAAATGATTGAATGTGTTCAGAAAACATCACCTGTTAGTTTGTTTGCTCCTTACATTTTCTAAATATCCCAATTCCAGTTGTTTTATGTCTGTTACTGTATTCACTACTTTTAGTAAGGTTAGTACAGTTGGTCTAGACTTTGATTTCCATTTTCTAGTAATTGCTTTTTTGGCAGCCATCATAATTAGACTCAGCAGTGCTTCACTATGTCTAGGTAATTTTGATTCTGTATCATAGCTCGAAATAATCATCTCCCCAGTCAATCCAATCCAGTCACTAGCATCTGTGACAGAGGGGTCCGCAGGGAATCCCTAAAGTCCGCCAGCTCATTACACTCCCAAAACAAATGTTCCCAGCCCCCTCTTTCTTGCCCATCACACCTCCGACATAATTACCATAAGCTTCTTATCAGATTGGATCTACTTCTACAAGACAGGGAGAGTCTGATACACCCTACTCCCATAAGACAGGGGTAGTTTGATACACCCTAATCTCAAATAACGTCAACTGACTGCCTGGATGATTCAGTTCTATTAGCTTTTAGGCACCCTTTTCATAAGGACACACAGCAGTTACTAAAGGAGGCAAGAAATCATGCTACTAGGAAATCTTAATTTCAACCAGCAGAGAAGATTTTTAAGTTGATGCCTCACCTATAACCAGGATGCTATTCATATTACTTATTCTCAAACATTTGAGTGGATTTGGTGTAATGGTCAATGCCGTCATCTCATAAACACAAGGTACAGGGTTTGATTCTGACCTTGGGATACTGGTTATACTTAAAATGGCCCTTTAGGGCAGTTGGCTTGGTATTCACCTAAAAACCTATCCTGTGACATGTTTACTCCTTTGGCAAGGGATATTTATCAGCCATTTCAACTTATGTACATGTGAATCCTCCTCTTCATTTCAGATGTAGCTCAAGAAGCTTTATAAAGGGGTTTTTCCATTGTTACATAAGCTCACCTGCTATTCCAGTGACACTTAATTGGGATTTTTACTTTTTGCTGTAAACGTTATTTCAGTCTACATTTGAACCAACTATTATTTATTTATTGGTTGATTTATTGGCGTCTGATTACTGGGGAACCCCAACTGAGTAGGTGCCGATTTTCAGCCGAGGTCTGGGGAGAAAAGCCACAAAGTATTACAAAAATATTTTAAGAACAATAATTTTGCAAACTTAAAAAATAATACAGTAAAAATCAGTAAAAAAATCTACAATTACCAGTTATACTAAATTAGATACAATGTGAAAACATTGGTTAAGAATAGATATGACTTGTATGTATGTGCTTCAATATTTTTTAGAAATTTTATCCAGAGAAATTAAAGGTAGGTTACTATAATACAGAGAGGAATTGCAATATGAAGTGTGAGAAATGAACAGAGTGTCGGGGGGAGAGAATTTGATTGAAGTAAGAAAGCGAGTGAAGAAGGAGGAGTAAGGTATGAATAGGTACTTGTTCATATTTAGGGATTTAGTTTATCCTGGGGTTGTGCAGGAGGTGAGCCAGATTTTTGCGAAGACTTTCAGACTAGTTTTAAAAGAGTGGATGGAGAGTATTGACCTAATGGATACAAGTAAGAAGTTTCAGGCCTAAGCAACATGGTAAGGGTATAGACTAAGGCCAGCAGATTTGATAGGTTTGTGAACAGAGAGGAGTTTTTGGTCACTGAATCCAGGGGTGCTGGAAGCTGCTGAAGGCTGGTGGGATGGAAAGCAAAAGGGGTACTTTATAATCTAAAAAGGCATTTTTTGGTTGTCTGCTGCCATAACAAAGTCATATCTGTGGCACAAGATGTATAGTGTTTAAATATGCTATACTTTTGGAATTATTCACAAAAAGGTCATTGAAATGTACAAATGAAGTTAATGTTGCACCTGTATGGTATGGGATCCATATATTCAAAAGTTAGAGAAAAGCGCCGTAGCTCTGTAACACACTTACCCCTGCCACACAATGAGAAACTACTGCAGAAGAGTGGTGGGAAACCGTTGAACATTTCACACATACTGTTAAACACTTCGGCTGGTCTTTAGAAAAAAGCCCAAATGAAGTGTTTAACAACTTCCCACAGCTCTTTTGTGGTGACCGCTGATTGCTATTAGTGCTCTAATGTGTGACTAGAACTTAAGAGTAGTAACAGGTACTTCATAAAAGCTTAAGAACATTTCCAATGTCAAAAAAGTGTTTAATAAGCATGCCTTTTCCCATAATTCAGAGCATAATTATAGTGATTCATACACTACAAGTCATTATCTTTTAAAAATAAGAGAACATGCATTACATAACATTTAGATCCTGTCAGCTTCCACAACTCAGATTGTAGAAGTGGAGTTTTACCCAAGCTCACTTAAAGTTTCTGCCTTGGACCCACCTTTTCTACAATTGATCCTGCTCAGAATTGTACACAGAAGGTTGCTATATTTCATTGTGTGTGATTGGTGGGGACTGAGAACAGTGAAATTATTAGTCAAACCAAAGAGGTATACGTGCAAGTCACTGTAACTTATTTGGGACTGAGGAAAGTGTGGTCATTATTTCTCTAATTTTCCTCACTTTTAACCCTCAGAGGTATTATGCACAGACGGTTACTGTGTGGGGCTGACAGTGTAACTATTATTTCTTTTAACTTTTCGCATACTCATTCCTGACACGTATGCACACAACACATTATAGCTTGTGGTGGCACAGTGCACTGTCTAGGAGCAACTGTCTGGAATACATAACTGATAAGTTTCCTTCTCTTTTCTCACAATCACATATCAAAAGTATGTAAAGGTAGCTAACTTTGGAAAGCAGGGTTAAGAATGCATATTGTGAATATACATCTGTGTTTAACAAGTTAAAGTATGTTACTATATTTTGGTTGCCTGGTTGTCTTCTGTTGGCTGAAGGAGAAGAAGAGGGGGAACGCATGCCCAGAGGCAGGAGTAGAGGAGGAAAGTTAGGAGTGTGGAAGTGAGGGTAGGAACTTTGAATGTTGGCAGTATGACTGGTAAAGGGAGAGCGCTACCTGATATGATGGAGAAGGAAGGTTGACGTATTGTGGAGAGCGCTACCTGATATGATGGAGAAGGAAGGTTGACGTATTGTGCATGCAAGAGACCAGATGGAAGTGGAGCAATGACATTGGAGGTGAGTTCAGTTTGTTCTACCATGATGTGGCTGGGAGGAGAAATGGGGTAGGGGTTATCCTGAAGAATAGTATGTCAAGAGTGTTTTGGAGGTGAAGAGTGTCAGAGTGATGTTTATGAAGCTGGAAATTGATGATGTGATGATAAATATTGTTAGTGCATCTGGTCTGTAAGTTGGGTGTGTGATGGATGAGAAAGAAACATTTTGGAGCAAGTTGGATGAAGTGGTGGAGAGTGTACCCAAGGATGAAAGAGTGGGGATTGGAGCGGATTTCAATGGGCATGTTAGTGAAGGGAACAGAGGGATGAGGAGGTGATGGGTAGGTATGGTGTTAAGGAGAGGAATGCAGAAGGTCAGATGGTAGTGAATTTTTGTGAAAAGGATGGACATGGCTGTGGTGAATACTTATTTTAAGAAGAGGGAGAAGCATAGGGTGACATACAAGAGTGGAGGAAGATGCACACAGGTAGATTATATCTTATGTAGGAGGGCCAGTTTGAAGGAGATTGGAGACTGTAAAGTGGTGACTGGGGAAAGTGTAGTTAGGCAGTATAAGATGGTGGTCTGTAGGATGACATTGGTGATCAAGAAGAAGAGGAGGAGAGTGATGGCAGTGCCAAGGATCAAATGGTGGAAGCTGAAAAAGGATGTCTGTAAGGTTAAGTTCAAGGAACAGTTAATCAGGCACTGGGTGGCAGTGAGGAATTACCAGATAGCTGGGCAGCCACATAAGAGGAGGTAAGGGAGACAACTAGAATGATGCTTGGTGTGCCATCTGGACAGAGGAAAGAGGATAAGGAGATCTGGTGGTGGAATGAGGAAGTATAGGAGGGTATACAGAGGAAGAGGCTGGTGAAGAAGAAGTGGGATTGTTAGAGAGATGAAGAAAGTAGACAGGAGTATAAGGAGATGAGGTGCATGGCAAAGAAAGAGGTGGCAAAGGCTAAGGATAAGGTGTGTGGCGAGTTGTATGAAAGGGTGGACACTAAGGAGGGAGAAAAGAACCTGTACCAACTGGCTAGACAGAGGGACCAAGCTGGGAAAGATGTGCAGCAGATAAGGGTGATAAAGGATAGTGAGGGAAACGTACTCACAACTAAGGCGTGTGTGTTGAGAAGATGGAAAGAGTACTTTGAGGGGCTGATGAATGACAAGAATGACAGAGAGAGAACGTTGGATGATGTAAGGATAGTGAATCAGAAAGAACAATGGATTAGCAAGGAGGAAGTAAGGACAGCTATGAAGAGGATGAAGAATGGAGAGGCTGTTGGTCCAGATGACATACCTGTGGAAGCATGGAGGTGACTAGGAGAGATGGCAGTGGGGTTTTTAACCAGATTGTTTAATGGAATCCTTGGAAAATGAGAGGATGCCTGAGGAGTGGAGAAAAAGTGTATTGGTACTGATTTTTGAGAATAAGGGTGATGTGCAGAGCTGTAGTAACTACAGAGGTATAAATTTGATCAGCCACACATGAAGTTATGGAAAAATGTAGTAGAAGTTAGGTTAAGAAGGGAGGTGATGATTAGTGAACAGCAGTACTATTTCATGCCAGGAAAGAGCACTACAGATGTGATTGTGATATTTGCTCTGAGGGTGTTGATCAAGAAGTACAGACTAGGTCAGGAGGAGTTGTATTGTGTCTTTGTGGACTTAGAGAAAGCATATGGCAGGGTGCCTAGAGAGGAGTGGTGGTATTGTATGAAGAAGTCGGGAGTGACAGAGAAGTATGTAAGAGTGGTACAGGATATGTATGAGGGCAGTGTAACAGTGGTGTGTTCTGTGGTAGGAGTGACAGATGCATTCAAGGTGGAGGTGGGATTACATCAGTGATCAGCTCTGAGCCCTTTCTGATTTGCAGTGATGATGGACATAACAGATGAAATCAGACAGGAGTCCCTGTGGACTGTGATGTTTGTGGATGCCATTGTGATTTGTAGTGAGACTAGAGATCAGGTAGAGGAGATCCTGGAGAGATGGAGATATTCTCTAGAGAGGAGAGGAATGAAGGTCAGCAGGACTAAGACAGAATATATGTGTGTGAATGAGAGGGAGGACAAAGGAATGGTGAGTAGAGTTGGTGAAGGTGAATGAGTTTTAAATACTTGGGATCAACATTTCAGAGTAATGGTCAGTGTGGAAGAAAGGTGAAGAAGAGAATGCAGGCAGGATGGAGTTAGTGGAGAAGAGTGTCAGAAATGATATGTGATAGATGGGTACCAGTAAGAGTGAAAGGGAATATCTACAAGATGGTAGTGAGACCAGCTATGTTATATGGGTTGGAGATGGTGGCACTGATGAAAAGACAGGAGTCAGAGCTGGAGATAACAGAGATAACAATGTTAAGATTAGCAGTCGGTGTGACGAGTATGGACAGGAATAAAAATAAGTATGTTAGAGGGTCAGCACTGGTTGAATGGTTTGGCGGCAAAGCCAGAGAGGTGACATTGCGTTGGGTTTGACATGTGCTGAGGAGGGATGCTGGGTATATTTGGAGAAGGATGCTAAGGATGGACCTACCAGATAAGAGGAAAAGAGGAAGGCCTAAGGTAAGGTTTATAGATGTGGAGAGAGAGGACATGCAGGTTGTTGGTTTGGCAGAGGAAGATACAAAGGACAGGAAGAAATGGAAACAGATGATCCCCTGTGACAACCCCTAATGGGAGCAGCCGAAAGAAAAAAAAAAGATTCTGCTTGTCAGATGAATGCACAGATGGTGGTAGCTGTTTTCTAGGAGTGGGAGGAAGAGGCAAGGTATGATGTTTCACACCAGTAAGTTGAAATATATGACTAAGGTCATTCATTCATTCCAGTCTAACAACAGAGGGATGCAAAAAAGGTGACTATATTTTGTCCTTTTAACAGTAACACAGACACTGTTTTAAGATATGATTCTTATACTTTGCAAGCATTTATCTTCTTAGTTTATTGGGAACTACTTTGGTCACAACTTATTTCTTCCTTTACAGGAAAAAAAAACTGAATTTCTTAGTTAGTAATGACTTTGTCCAGGCCATAACTGTAACAAAAGAATGGGGAAGAAGCTCTAAAATGTACCTCACATAATCTAGAATCCCATGACTTCTGAGGACCAAGAAGCATCTAGACTATTGCCTTAATTCTGTTATTTCCTCCTCAGTTATTACACTGCAGTCTTGGCCATTTGGGTACTGGTGAAAGGATGCAGAAAAAATGAACAGCAAGAAATGTCTTTATCAACAATTTTTGCTCATGCCATCTTTGTCTGAAAAGGTTGGGACAAAAGCTCTGAAATGCAGCTCAGAGCATCTAGAACCTAATGACTTTTTTTTGGGACAGCTGGCTTCATTTAATTATTTCCTCTGGTGTAATCTTGGCCCTTGATGACATATTGAAGCAATGCAGGAAAAATCTGAAGAGTACAACAAAGAATGGGAAGCCAACAAAAAGTAATCTGAATGGTGTCACAAGACCAAGATGGGGGACAGTGGTGGACACAATGCCAATGTGCAGGAGGGGCACTAGACGGGAGGGGGCTAATGGAGTCCTTTTCCCAGGGTTTCATTTTACAAAACGCCAGAGTCAAAATATTCAGTACTGCCAGGGACTACCACATTCAAGTATATCACACAGGCATATCACCAAAGTTTTTTACTCTGCATAAAACATTTTATAACACTGTAACAGTGGATAAGAAAAAAAAACACATGCAAGATGCTTGGTTTTGCTGGATTTCTGGAATATAACAGTCCTTCTGACTGTATATCATACCAGGTTCATAATATTGTTAAACATGCCCTTGCAGAGACATTCCTCAAGCCATTTAAGTTAAGTTTAGTTATTTTCTTTGACCCTGAAGAATGGTGCTCTAACAGTGGTGATGCCTCTCAATGAGTGTGACCTTACAACTGACCTGGGTAGTTAAAGTCTTATCAGTCTTACAAGCCTCATCTGCAAAACCGTGGGGGTGTATTATAACTAACCTCAATAAACTCGGATATCAAGACTCTTGTTTGAATTGACTCCCAAAGGCTTGGCTTTGTGAAGAGTAGATCCTGTTTATTTAAACTAGTAAACGTCTTCAAAAGGGTTACAGAGGTCATAGATGGTAACCATGCAGTGCATGTGATGTGGTTTATCTTGACCTGGTGAAGGAATTCAATACCATTTCTCATGCTGGCATCATACAAAAGCTTATTGCTTAAAAAAAATAACCCATATGTAATAAGATGGACAGCAAACTGGCTGAAAGACAGAACCTACATAGTGTGACTAAAGTGACCAGTGATGTCCCTCAGGGCTCAGTGCTAGAACATCTACTTGTTGTATTAAATTCCCTGATCTCCAGGTGGAGCGCCAAAATCTCTGGCTAACAAAGTTTGCAGATGACTGCAGACTGGAGGTTAAGTCACAGTATGACACCCAAACTCTTCTGAGAGAACCCTCTCTAATAAACAATTGGTGTAATAAAAATGAGCTCAAGCAGAATGCTAAAAAGTGTTGTATTACTTTTGGTAGACAACCCCTCTCCAGCTCTCTATTGAAATGTCAGCACCAACAAGGTGGGGGTTGGGGGGGGGGACTGAAAACCCAGAGAAAAGCTAAAGTCGAAAATTGCTATTCTCTTTATAACTTCTTTTTGTGGGGGAGGGGGGCACAAGCCTCCCTGCACCCCCCCCACACCCTGATAAACATATATACCAACTCAGGGATTGCCCTATGTCAGAGGAAATGGAATATTGGACTTAGTATATATGTTAAGTTCTTTTTTCGACCATTCAGTCTCCGTATTTCGGGACTCGCTGTCACGGTCCTGATATTTCTCTGCATACTGTATAGCTAACACACAACTAAAAAAATTTGTATTTTGTCAGGGACATAGATATATGAGGTGATAGTGCCATCTCTTTTGACCATCATATGACAGCAGTTGTCTTAAAATCCTTTTATTTAGTCCACCTAATTGCCAAAGACATATCGTCATGGTCTAAAGAAGTAATCACTCCCTTATTAAACAATTAACAAGACCCTAAAGTTTCCTAACCAAAAAGATCACAGGCCTAAAGTTCCTGAGCTATAAAGATATGCTGAAAGCAATATCCATTTTTTCTGTGTGTTAAAGACTTCTGAGGGGAGATCTGGCTTTATTGCTGCACCATTAGAGATCCAGTTGAAGTCCCATATTTCCACCAATACAAGAACCAAGGACCTAAACCTTTACCAACAGATAAATACTGCACAGCAGAAAGGCATGCTTATAAACAAGATCTTCCCAAACCTTTGCAATAAACTTCCCTTACAAGTTAAGCAGTGCCGTTCACTATATTACTTTAAACTATGACATGATGGGCATCCATGGATTGACTCTGGGATTTATTGATATATCCCTCCTGGAGAGAGGAGGTGCTATCTAAGGGATGGTACTGGCAAAGTGTTAATGGCCATAAAATTTGTTGACCACGGAATATCAATGAATCTAAATTGTTTGTATGAAACACCATACACAACACGCTGATTTCTAATGGCCACAGTTCCAATATAGATCCACAGAAGCAAGTAAAAACGTTATAGACGTCCAAGTAATCCAAGTAAAATTAATTCTGGTAAAACAAGCTTTATTCAGTCGACACCAGTAAGCGCTTTCACCCTAAGGCTTCATCAGACTTTTACAAATTACAATCAATTCATTAAACTTTAAATAGCCCTCCAACCCACCTCATTGGTTGGAGGGTTGACAGTCTGAACATGTATTTAAAGCACTACAAGACATTACATTACTGTATAAAAATGCATAGGAACATCAACATAAATGCATATATTCAAATAAATAGATAAATAAAACATATCTAGAAAAAGGCATGTGTATATATAAAAAACTTCACTATAGACAGGGTTCTATGTTTAATGCATTGCTTTGACATATGACCAAATACCAGATGTCAGTGAAAAACATAACAAATAGACATATAACATGCACACTGTATATTCAGAGATATATTCAAAAAACATTCAAAAAACATTTAAAAAAAAAAAAAAAAAAAAACATTCAGATAAAACTATTTCGGTCTGAGTAGTCTCCTACTCTTTAGGAAAGGTTTAATATGAACCTTATCATTAAGCCCAGGGGGTACGTCGGCCCTCCATCTAATAATCCATCGCGTTTCACATTCCAGGGTCTGATTAACTAAGTCCCCACCCCTAAGGTTACTCTCCAATTTCTGCACAACACTAAACTTAAAATTGTGATTCATGCCAAATTCTTTATGGTGTTTAGCCAGAGCATTAAAGTCAGAGCCTATCCTAATATGATAGGCATGCTCCCTTATACGTTCTTTAAGGGTCCGATTAGTCTTTCCTACATAAAATGCAGTACATGCTGTGCACCTGGCTAAATAAACAACATTGTCACTATTACAGTTGGTGGATGTGTTAAAATAAAAAACACGCTTTGTATTTGGATGCTCAAAAGTTGTGTCCTTACTAATAAAGGTACACTGGTTACATTTACTACATGGTAGGGTGTTGCTGTTGGTCAGATTAACCCTTCTCTTATGATAGTTGCACTTAGGTTTACATAATAATCTCTTCAAGTTAGGCTTATTCTTAAACACCATATTAGGTTTAGGTCCCACAACCCTACCAATCTCGTTGTCTGACAGCAGAATGTCCCAGTGTTTCGCTATTATATTTTTAATCTTTGTTGCTTCTTGAGTAAAGAACATGGGAACCCTCACGTTCACCATATTGGGAGCGTTACCATCTACAGTAGAATTGACAGTTTCAGAAAAATATGGTCTAGCCCTAGTCGCTCTCAGGCCATCAACTGTAGTGCATGCCTCATCTATCCTTTTTATTATAGCCCCTCTCCATAAACTTAACCTTTAGGGCTTCTCTTTCACTTATATAACCTTGTTCCAATGGATTAAGCCTTGAGGCCCTGATAAACTGACCCTTCAGTACATTATTAAACACGAACCGGGGATGCATACTATTCCAGTGGAGTAGCGTATTCCTATAACAGGGTTTCCTGTGGACAGAAGTATTAAGTAGTCCATTACTAAGCTTAAAAACATTTACATCTAAATATGTAATCTCATATTCTGAATAATTCAAAGTGAATTTCAGAAAATGGGTGGATGTATTTAAACATTCAACAAATTCAAGAAGTGTTTCTTCATCCCCTAGCCAAACAAAAAAGAGGTTGTCCACAAACCTGCGGTAGACACCCACAAATTGTTTGAATAGCACATGCTGAAGTAAAAATCTATCCTCCCAGGATGCCATAACAAGGTTGGCGTAGCTATTGGCACAGGACGTGCCCATAGCCACGCCATCCTTTTGTATAAAGATCTCATCTCCAAACACAAAAATGTTGGTAACCAAAATGGTTTCCAGAAACAGCATAAGTAAATCCACTTTCTCAGTGGAGAAATCAGAATGCTCTCTAAGGTAGATGTTGTGGACGACCTCTTTTTTGTTTGGCTAGGGGATGAAGAAACACTTCTTGAATTTGTTGAATGTTTAAATACATCCACCCATTTTCTGAAATTCACTTTGAATTATTCAGAATATGAGATTACATATTTAGATGTAAATGTTTTTAAGCTTAGTAATGGACTACTTAATACTTCTGTCCACAGGAAACCCTGTTATAGGAATACGCTACTCCACTGGAATAGTATGCATCCCCGGTTCGTGTTTAATAATGTACTGAAGGGTCAGTTTATCAGGGCCTCAAGGCTTAATCCATTGGAACAAGGTTATATAAGTGAAAGAGAAGCCCTAAAGGTTAAGTTTATGGAGAGGGGCTATAATGTAAAAAGGATAGATGAGGCATGCACTACAGTTGATGGCCTGAGAGCGACTAGGGCTAGACCATATTTTTCTGAAACTGTCAATTCTACTGTAGATGGTAACGCTCCCAATATGGTGAACGTGAGGGTTCCCATGTTCTTTACTCAAGAAGCAACAAAGATTAAAAATATAATAGCGAAACACTGGGACATTCTGCTGTCAGACAACGAGATTGGTAGGGTTGTGGGACCTAAACCTAATATGGTGTTTAAGAATAAGCCTAACTTGAAGAGATTATTATGTAAACCTAAGTACAACTATCATAAGAGAAGGGTTAATCTGACCAACAGCAACACCCTACCATGTAGTAAATGTAACCAGTGTACCTTTATTAGCAAGGACACAACTTTTGAGCATCCAAATACAAAGCGTGTTTTTTATTTTAACACATCCACCAACTGTAATAGTGACAATGTTGTTTATTTAGCCAGGTGCACAGCATGTACTGCATTTTATGTAGGAAAGACTAATCGGACCCTTAAAGAACGTATAAGGGAGCATGCCTATCATATTAGGATAGGCTCTGACTTTAATGCTCTGGCTAAACACCATAAAGAATTTGGCATGAAACACAATTTTAAGTTTAGTGTTGTGCAGAAATTGGAGAGTAACCTTAGGGGTGGGGACTTAGTTAATCAGACCCTGGAATGTGAAACGCGATGGATTATTAGATGGAGGGCCGACGTACCCCCTGGGCTTAATGATAAGGTTCATATTAAACCTTTCCTAAAGAGTAGGAGACTACTCAGACCGAAATAGTTTTATCTGAATGTTTTTTTTTTTTTTTAAATGTTTTTTGAATGTTTTTTGAATATATCTCTGAATATACAGTGTGCATGTTATATGTCTATTTGTTATGTTTTTCACTGACATCTGGTATTTGGTCATATGTCAAAGCAATGCATTAAACATAGAACCCTGTCTATAGTGAAATTTTTTATATATACACATGCCTTTTTCTATATATATGTTTTATTTATCTATTTATTTGAATATATGCATTTATGGTGATGTTCCTATGCATTTTTATACAGTAATGTAATGTCTTGTAGTGCTTTAAATACATGTTCAGACTGTTAACCCTCCAACCAATGAGGTGGGTTGGAGGGCTATTTAAAGTTTAATGAATTGATTGTAATTTGTAAAAGTCTGATGAAGCCTTAGGGTGAAAGCGCTTACTGGTGTCGACTGAATAAAGCTTGTTTTACCAGAATTAATTTTACTTGGATTACTTGGACGTCTATAACGTTTTTACTTGCTTCTGTGGATCTATATTGGAACTGTGGCCATTAGAAATCAGCGTGTTGTGTATGGTGTTTCATTTTATTATTTCTGCTTACACGCTGGTTTTGAGCTCTGTCGGCTCGCTGTACTTCGCTGTACTTAAATTGTTTGTATGGTTTACTGCCATAACTTGCCAGGAAATCTCTGCCTACCCCCATAATGATCTTGAATAGCATAAAGTGGGTGTGAGTAAGTGAATGAATCGATAATTAAATACAGCAAAATGATTACTACACTGGAAGTCAGTCTAGCTCCATGAAATGTACCTGTGTGGCAAATTCTGCCTAAAACAGGCTATTAGGGTAAACAAAGGCTTTCTTGATACTAAGCAGGTGAAAGACAATAAGCATGCAAGTCTGCACCAAATTATGGAGATTAAACATACTTTTTAACTGCATAAAGTATGTATGTGAATGTAATGTCATATTGTACTTGTACAAATTGTTTTCTTTGCTGTTGCTGATCTCGGGTTGTGGCTGAAAAGGAAAAAAAATGACTAGCCCACTTACCTGAAAAACAAACAGCAACCAATAAACTGTACAGAATTTTGCAGAACATTACTGATTTAACGCCCCCCCCCCCCACCCCTTGTAAAATATTTGATTTTCTGGTAAATCACTCAGGATCATACCACTTAAGTCTACAGAATTTCACAAAATGTCCAGATTATTGTCTTATTTTTGTTCTGTTCTTCATAATCTTTGTGGTTTTCTGGCAAACCATTAAGGACTTCACTCAAATAATGAGACATCTGAGTCTGAAATGTTGTATCCTTCAGAAAATGCAGTCTAAAGCAAAACTTGTTCTAGCAGCTTTCTAAGTTTAGAACAGCAATATTTAAAATCTGTCCCCGATTCTGGCCCTTTATCCCCCCATTATTTTAGTTTTGTCCAGAATTGTTAAGCAACAGTTAAGAGGTATGCAGAGGATTACAGTCAGTCACTAATACCAGAATTTAAAGTTTCATACTTCTGTTGTTGAGACGATGCATGTTAATGCAAAACACAAAACCGGTTTTATTAACATTTTAATTGATGTAAGTAATGTTGAACGATTGCCCCGTTTTTGAACCTTCATTCCCCTGTTATTTTTGACTTTGTCCAAAATTGTTGATGAAAGAAGTTGATCAGTATGCTTCTGAAACCCTCATATAGGCTTTTCAATGGTAACTGTGATCTTGGGCAGCCAGAAAAAGACAATTTATCATTCACATCATCTTTTTCTGGCTGTTACCGCAGAAACGCCATTGCAGATGTTTCCATGTAATAGGTTTATAGGTGTTTACTAGGCTAATGACCACAAGGGCCTTTTTAAGCCTAGCCATGCATCCCAAATCTCTGACAAGTTCTTGTATCCTTGATAAGTGTAAGCAAGGGCTTGGAAGATTAAACATTTACAAGCAGAGGCCTGAGAAATGAACCATTTACAGGCTGCCTGTGTCCATCAGAGACATAGTTGCCAAACCAAGGATGAATTTCCTGTTCCCCATTCAGTTGTCAAAGTTATGCTTGAATTGGGCTAAGGAGGAGCCTGTTCCAGAGGAGGAGGAATTGCTGGGATACACACCTATTTCTCCAGCAGGTCCTGTTTATATCACAGTTAAGTTTTAAGTTTTTAGAATGGGTAATTCTAGTGCTGTTTGTTTTGCAGATATGCAGGAGGTCCATCAGAGTGGGTTCTGACCATGCCTTGTATGCCAGGTATAGATCTCCCCTCAACAGCATGTAGGAGACAGAATACAGGGATAGGGCCTTGAGGTGGTCTACATAGAACATGTTACTTATGCCCTGTATTCTTTTAGTAAGGAATGTCTGTGGACATTCCAGTTGTTGGATATGTCTGGTTAGGTACATACTAAAGGGGGCATTGTACTCAAAGGTAGGTCTGATGAATGCCGAATACAGTTGAGTAATGAATTCCTTGGACCTGGATGCCATAGCTATGTTTATACGTTGCACAATATAGAATGATTTCCTCACAACTGTAGGCATGTGGTGGTCAAAGGTTAGATTACTGTCTATGCATGTCCCCAAGTCCCTGACTACTGGGTCAACACTTAGGGGTGTGTTGTCAATATGGTAGTTACCTTGCGAGGATGACTTTCGAAAGGGTACTGTTAAGCATTTCTTGGCATTTAGATTTAGTCCATGGCTCTGACACCAGTTATTTGTCTGTGTCAGCCTTTCCTAGAGAACATTTGTTTGGGTGGGGGATACAGTGACCACTCATAATTTGCAATCATTTGCACATTTTTTTAACCAGAGGCCATTGACATTGGCCTTGGCTTCAGAGAAGTAAATGCCAAAAAGGAGTGGTCTAGAGTCCAATCCCTGAGTGACTCAACTTGTGAGTGGCCTCTCTGCAGAAGTGGACTCCCTAATTCTGATTTCCTGGGTCCTGTCTGCGAGCCAGCAAGCTATCCACTGTGTGACATAAAGGTTTGTACCTACTAACTTCTTGAGTTTTTCAACATTGCCCAAGTAGCGTAGTGTGTCAAATACCTTGGCCAAGTCAAGATAAGCAGTGTGAAGAATTTTGCCCTCATCTATTGCTTTGATAACTTTCTCAAAGAATTCTACCAGGTTTAGTAGTCATGACCTGCCTTTGACGAAACCAAATTGGGTGGTGTCCAGTGTGGGGAGGTTTCATATGTTATTATTGCTCATTTCCATGGTAATTCCTTCCATGGCTTTGCATACGAAACTAGTCAGACTTATGGGTCTATAGTTTCCAGGGTCTGTAGATGCCCCAACTTTATACAGAGATGACTGTTGCTGTTCTGCATTCATGTGGCAAAAAAGCCTGTTTGGAGGCTACAGTTAAATAGCAATTCCAGAGGACCTGGTAGGTCATGTTCCATACTGTTTAGAAGGCATCCTGGAATCTTTTCTCGGCCCATTGATGCAGTGGTCTTAGAGAGAGCATTAAGGATCTGTCCCCTAGTGATAGCTGGGGAATTATATTTTATGGTATTTCCTGAGGCAAGGTTGAGGGGGAGAAGGGGTAAAGTTGGAACTGACTTTGTCAGCCAGTAGGTTTGATATATCTTCTAGCTCAGTATAGGTGCTCCATTACCAATAAGCTCTGCACACAGTTGTGTATTGCCTTTGAAACTGGGGACATGACCAAAGAATGCCTTGTGGTTGTCCTTGGCCTG
Organism: Protopterus annectens; assembly: GCF_019279795.1. Lineage (NCBI taxonomy): Eukaryota > Metazoa > Chordata > Ceratodontiformes > Protopteridae > Protopterus > Protopterus annectens. The sequence continues at coordinate 847,244,338 of NC_056726.1, read as the reverse complement.
GGAGGATAAATTTACCTCAAATTTATCCTGGTAGGTACAGATGCCTCTATGCAGCTATTAATTTCAGAGCAAATTGCGCAGTCTGTTGAAACTGGGGAGGAGTCTGACCCCTACCCTACCCAACCCTATGGTTCTGGCAGCCATGACTAGATCATAATGACTGAGTAGAAACATAATTGTGTAGAATAATATTTAGTGCTTGGCAAGCAGATGGGTGCTGGATAATTTTATAGGTGGTGAAAAGCTGTCTATATGTTAGTTGATGGGGCAGTTTTAACCAGTTTAGACTTTTTAGTGCTGCACAATGGTAGATTCTGAAAGGGATATTTGCCACAAATTTAATCTTATTACAGTATTGTTCAAATTTTACTTTTTTGTGATGCCTGAAGGTTAGTAAACATGGGAACACCATCATGTAGTGAGGGGAGGAGGTAAGTAGTGGCAAGTGTAGTTTTAGTTGTATTGGTGAGAACTTTTTTGACACTATAAAACGTCATTTGTTTTTGGTGATTTTTTTTTTTTAAATGCAGATTGAATTTAAGATTAACATCCTCTCTTCTGGCTCCTTTGGGTTTTTCTTTTTGGTAGGTTAACTGTTTTATTGCATTGACATCTGCAAAATAGTATCTGAGTTGCAACTATTCATGTTGGTTAACCCTTTTGCTTTTCCGTGATTATAGTGTTATCTGAAAAAAAAAAAAAACATATGTGCCCTTACCACTTTCAAAGTGTACCTTGAATTTAGCCATCTATCTCCCTCATTTTTTCAGAATTTGCATGATGAGGAGAACATATTCTTTATACTCTGGATATGCTTTTACAACCTGGGTATTATCTTTTCAGTACTAAGTCCTTTGGGAAAGCTGTACATATGTGGGACTGGAGAAAGTGAACTTGTGTCAATTCAGACAGTTCAAGGTGACTGTTGTTTTTTACTATATTTTTTCTTATTCCCACTATGATAAAGAATTGCCAGGCAGAATTAATGCACGTTCTAATATACCCTTGTTTTCATTGACGGTGTGTTGGAAAGGGGTGGACTGTAGAAGCACTGTAGAGTCAAACGACATGGTCCTCTGTACATGCTTTTACAAAGCATTTCAAACTGGATTCCTTTTCCAGGTCCAGGACTGTTGTTGATAGGACCATTCTGCAAGGGTTTCTGGATCCACATCCTTCCTCCTGCTGGGTTGGATAAGCTTTGGTAATCAACTTAATTAGCCAAAGGTTACTGCAGCAGTGAGGATGATGAACATAGTTCAATTGCATAAGTTGCCCTAATATAACGATATATGCTTGAATTCCTCATTGTTGCAGTAGCCACACCCACCCTCCATCCTCCTTGTGTACATGTTGTTTGTTTGGGATGCAGACTTTTTGTTTGTATTATGTATATATTGTTTTTTTCAGGGTATGGCCCAGTAGCCAAAGGTTACTGCAGCAGTGAGAAATTTAAACATAGTCTGTTATGGTTAGTGCAACTTACACAAATAAATCTCCTCTGAGAGACCTCTCAGTATATCTGCTTGCTTAATTAATAGTGTTAAACGTGCCTTTGCAGACACAAACACCTAGAATTGTTTAACATAAGTTTAGCTACTGTTTTTATCCATCATGAGTGCTGTACTGTAGTGTTAATGCTGTATCCATAAGTGTGGCCTTACAGACAACCCAAGTACTTAGAAACGGGTCTACTTTAGAATATAAAAAGGCAACATTGTCGAAGACATGTTCATCGAGACGACATCCACGAAAACCCACTTCATTGACAGACTGGATGAATGAAATCCTTCCCAGGGTAAATACTAAGTCACTCAAATACACACAAAACCAACACCAGAACACTCAAAACCCACCCAGGTGGAAGGGGCTGCCCCCCCCCCCAATTAAATATACCAACTTGAAGATCGTACAATTTGAAAAAAGGCAAAGTTCACCTTCACGGCCAACAGATTACTTACCCTGGGAAGAATTTAGTTCATCCGGTCTGGGTTTTCGTGGATGTTGTCTTGATGAAACCGTCTTCAGTTATGTCAGCTTTCGATATTCTAAGGTAGACCTATACAAACATATTAGTCTTATAAGCCTTATCCACAAAGCCATGAAATACATTATAACTGACCTCATAAAATACAGTATCTAGAATAGTTAGATTTGACCCCCAACATTCTGGTTTTGTGAAGGGTAGATCCTCTCTATTAAATCTGGTAAACCTCTTTTAAAGGATTATGGAGGCAGTAGACAATGGATATGCTGTACACATGGCATCATGCAGGCATCATACAGAAGTTAAATCCTTTAAAAATCAACCCATATGTGGTAAGATGGATAGAAAACTGGCTTAAAGAGAGAACCCATACAGTGCCAGTTACAGACAGTTCATCAGAAAGCAGGAAAGTGACCAGCCATGTCCTTCAGGGTTTGGTGCTTAGAACCTCTCCTTTTGGGCTCTGCTTTTAGATCTCCAAGCAGAGCGAGAGAGAATAACTTTGGCTAACAAAAGCTTGCAGGTGACTATAAATTGTGAGTTATTGCTAAGTTGCCCTGTGGCACCCAAACTCCCCAGAATGAACTCTCCCTAGTAATCTGTTGGGGTAGTAAAAATGTAATCAAAGTAAATGATAAAAAGTGTAATATCCTCACTTTTGACAGATGACTCCTCCCCTCATCATACTATATAGCCAACAGACCATTGCAAAATGAAAATGTAGTCAGGGACCTAGAAACCTAGGTTGATAATTCCCTCTTTTTTGACTATCATCTGACAGTGTTTGTCTGGAAATACTTTTGTTTAGCACAGATAATTGTTAAAAGAATATCTTCAAGGTCTGAAGAGGTTCTCTCTCTCCCAAATGCACAGCATTTATTAGACCAGTCCTCCTTCAAGATGTATGTCACTAAACATATCAAACAATTAGAAAGACTCCAGAAGTTCTTAAAGATAGTTCAAAATCCCTAATTGAGAGTCTTGAGACTCCATCCTATAATTGTGTCTTATAGACTTTTGAAGGGAGATCTGTATCTCATTTACTGTGCCTTTGAGACCCAGTTGTCCTGGACGTCCATGAGTGCAATAGCTCCTCTAATACTAGAGTCAGAGACCTAAATATTCACCAACAGATAGATGAAACACAAAGGGAAGGCAGGTTTGTAGACCGGCATCTCCCTAACCTATATAATGAATTTCCCATGCATAATAAGCAGTGTGATTCACCATTTTCCTTTAACTATAGCCTAGACGATTAGATTGGTATCTGCAAATTTGTTCCAGGATTGGCTGGTATGGTCTTTCTGCACAAAAGAGGTGTGGTCCAAGGGAGAGCACTGGCAAGCCATAAATGGTCATATGATTCAACAGTGTTGGAATATCTGTGAATCTATAAATCAAACTGGTGCTGGTAGGCTTGCCACCCCTCCGTTTTTTTTCCGGACTATCAGGAAATCAAACTGATTCTCCGGTAGTCCGGAAAACACTGTACAAACTCCGGTATTCTGTTTCAAAAAGGAAACAGACTATCGGAGTTTGTAAATCGGCTGATTTACTATGCTTTTTTACAGAAAAGCATAGTAAATCAGCCAAAAGCAGGCGGCGGGAACGAAAAAAGAGGGCGTTCCCATTGAGTGATGCTGTCGTGACATCACAAAATAGGAGGTATGTTGGCGGGAGAGGGGGTTGGGGTGGGCGGGGTTACTGGTGACACGAGGGGCGCGGCTTTGCTCCGGTTTTAGCCGTGAAGGAAGGTGGCAACCCTAGGTGCTGGGAAAGGCTTAGTGGAAGGTTTGAATTCTTGGGTAGTATAAATTGCTAAGTTCCATTTAGGACCACAAGACGTGAACACTGCGCTAATATGACTGAACTGGAATAACCTGAAGGGTAAAAAAAATATAGCTGGGAGCAATTTTTTATATAAGTTATATTTCTTATAATGTCATATGTCCCTAATTTGGTCATATTTACTTTGGACTACTTATATTTTTTTCAAGGTACCCTTTTAGAAACCTTTTTTGCTTCACATGGCAGTAGGTTTGCCAGCTTTGTTTGTGGCTAAAACCAGACTAAGGTCATGCCCCTTGCATCACCCATAACCCCACCCATTCCCACCCCCTCTCCCATCCATGCCACACTCATTTTATGACATCACCGTGGCATCAGCTGATGGGAACACCCTCTTTTTCTGTTCTGGATGCCTGTTTTCAGCCAATTTATCCCCAGTTACCATAAACACTGTTCATAACTCTGAGTGTGCATACTGTCCTCTGCTTTACTTCTACAGTGATTACATATATTTGGATTTAATTTAAAACATTTATTTCAAATTTTATAGCACAAACCACTGATACACATTTGCTAAACAAAGCAGTACACTGTCACAATGAAAACAGACTTAGCATTAGAACTACTCTGCCTTTAAATCTCACATACCCCAAAACAGCATTGCACATTGTTTTCCCAAGTTTAGGATGATAACATTTTAAAATGTTCTAAGAAATGACACAGTATTAACAACAATCATATCTTACATCAATAACACAGACCTGAAAATGTGTAGCATGGTCTGAAAATGCATGTCTAGTATAAAACAAATAATAACACAATTGGACTTGCAGCTTTTGAAAAATGAACCTATGCCTTTTATAGAAAGCTACAGAGCACATGCTTAATGTGGACAACTAGTGGATGGTTAGAAAACTAGCAGGGTCATCAATTTACACACCTTTGCTATACAAATCTCAGCTCAGTATGTCACAAATAACAATTAACCACAGCTGACCCTCGATTATAGAGCATTATATCAAAAGGCACATTATTAATATTAACAAGTGAGATACTATGGCAACAGATGTTTTCCCTATTTTATCATTCTAAAATATTTTAACCACATTCAACAGCTTTAAGCAACAATTTTATAAAGGAATTGCAATAATCGCATAAAAAGACTTCAAAAATAGGTATGTTTTATTTTACTAGTACTTAGTTGCACAAAATTAAACAATTTCTTGGGATTTGTAGTATCATTAATAAAAGTCCATTGGAAGAACCGTCTGTCCTTTTGTTATCTGATATAGGCAGATAGACTGCAGCTCTGTCTTTTAGAATGTTATTATTTTCTTTTGGAAATGTAAGCTTAGGACAGCAACATACTCTCAGTATCGTCTAGAGAAGGCCGCCTCACTAAAGCTCATATGAAAGAAGCATCTTGTGACTTACTTGTTACGGAAGAATTTAGCCCTGAAGCTTTGTGTAAACCAGAAATGCAATGCAATACAATGAGACTGTACAAGATACCATACAATAATTCCTGGCCTCTGCTCTGCATGATCAAATTATAAAAAAAAAAACTTCCTCTTAAGTTAATTACATTTCAGTTGCTCTCCTTTTCATAGCAGCGGCAGCTTCACACGCACACCTACCTCTCTGATTTTGTCCAACCATTCATTGTTGTGGTCTGCTGAGAAGTCCAAATGTTTTCTGGAGATTCAAATTTAAATTCCACTGCGCGGAAGATGAAGATGTTATGTAAACAATTTCTGCTGCTTCTGCGTCTGTGCGTGCGACCAGATTCAAAGGGCATTCTTAAAGTAGAACACCTTTAAAAATATATATTTTTTAATTAAATAAAAAGATTTTATTTTTTCCGGAAAAGAAAAGGCAGTTTCTGTTTTCCGGACAGTGTCCCTTATTTCCGGACAGTCCGGAGTCAAGTAATGGCTCTAATTATAGCCAAAAAGCACACCGGGACTGCAGGCAATAAGGAGGGGGGAGAGAGAGAGTAAAGATGGCGTGGGAGAAACGCTTGAGACCGTGGCAGTGGCATAAAACTCGGACTTCATGTGTCCGGTTTTGAATGAAATTTGTAACCAGACAGTTTGTCAGAAAACCAGACAGCTGGCAACCCTACATGGCAGTGGTTTACAGTATACCTGGATTGTTACTCCTTTCACTAATTTATATTCAGTTTATACATACTAAATAAAACTGACTAATTAGGGCATCACATACCCTGTTATTTTGTGTTAAAATACAACTGTGAGTTTTAGAACTGTATGCAGTTCTGTAATTGTGCCTTTGATAATACAGTCTGTGTACATTTATGACCATCCTTGTACAGATATAATAGGATCTCCTTTGTTATTTAGATTCTTCTGGCTTTGGATAACATGAGTGTCTGTCTTGCCTTCTTGACGCCACTTTCCTTCTTACTTTTGCCATTGCCCTGCACTCCCCAAAGTCACATTCATGTGGTAAGTGCTCCTAACAGAATAATGAGGGCACTGAGATATCAGAGTCCATTATTGTTAATAGTGGTATGATTGAGAGTCAATTTTAATAACAACCTACTTAAGCAATTTCTCTAGACCCACAGTAGAAGCACATTTTGTCCAGTCACAGGCCAGACATTTACATTTTTGCACACATTGAAGTATGATGATCATAAATGTGTACATTGCACTATCAAAGACAAATGTACAATTACATGCAGTTCCAAAACTCACAGGCCTCCATGCTTTACTGTAGTGAATTATCCTTGGCCATCCCTTGAGAATTGTCTTAGGATATTAGCATTCCACAGTCTTCTTTCAGAATGTGTTTGTGCCTGGCTTTGGTCCTTCAGTCTAATCTTTTTTGGTTGGCACTGTAACTGAATGCATGCTTGCTGAATTTGGATCACCAGCAGTGTACTTAATGTCCTGCCGCTGCAATTTGTCTGTAGCCTGTTTTGAAAATAATTTTTAACTCAGTGGAGCTGTTCTTTTCATGAATTGCAAAGTTTCCACATAAAACCGGTTATTAATAATAATAAAATGGAATTATTTTAGGAATTTGAGATGTTAACACTGATCATAATGAATCTTGCTGTATACTGATCTTTTAACCCATAATAATAATAATAATAATAATAATAAATAATAATGCAATTTCTTCTTGCAGGTCATAGCAGGTGCTGTACTGCTGAAGCACAGCTTGGGGACTACTTAGCATTTCTGAGGCGTGTGATTTCAACTAGGAACATACAATGGACTAGTGTTACAAAGTGGGTAGAAACTCTTATTCTGATGGCAACCCAAAGACAATCATCTGGTAAGAAAAAGTTGATGAGAAAAGAAGATATCTTACTACACAACTTTAGTTATCTTTTCAGATTTTTTTTTTAATTACTTGAAAGTAGATGCGCAATAGATATTAATTTGTGGAATGCTGCAGTACGAGACACTAAGAGGTAATCTAGGTATGTCACATAAAATACGTGGATTGTACTGGTAAGTTCCCACAAGCACTGCATTATTATTATTACTACAGGGGTAAAGAGTGGATTCTTGTTCCATGTCCAGAATGGAATCTACATTGCTGTTCTTCTGTCAGACGCTTGGTTTCAAAGTAAGTGTCTCCCCTTACCAGCTTCCTTCCCCTTTTTTGAAACTTTCCCAAGGTTAAGCCCAGATGATATTACGTAAGCTTTTAGATGTAGAAGATTCCACCTGCTGGGAGAGGGGTTTAGAAGCATTGTCTTAAATCAAATAGCTAAGGTGATATCTTGTGGTTTAACCTTGGTAATCTCTTACATTTGCCCTGTTACCACTCTAGTTCACAGGTTGGATACCAGACCCAGCATGCGCACTATGAATTGCTTGTATTTTGCTTTTTTAAAATGGGGACCAGTACCACACTTTATAAATGCAGAGTTATTTCATCTGTTACACAACTAGTGAAATGGCAGATTAACCATGACAACCTAACAGCTTTGTCATCAGAATTAATTGCTACAGTGACATCGTCTACACAAACTGATCCAGTCCCACCAGTTGTTTCTGATACTACCTCCTTTTACAAGACTGCGCTCACGAAATGTATAGTTCTTTTAAGCATTCCTTCTACCACCTAACTTTGTTCCCATTCATGGTCAGAATTTCTCCAGTGTTGCTGGCGACTGTCCAGGCAGTGGTCCTTAATCCTAAATTAGTTGCTAGATAGTTTGCTAGTACTCCTCCCAAGTCATCAAAAGTCATTATTCATGGCTCTGATAAACTCCCAGTGTTGGCAATTCACTTTGGTAGCTGCTGCCTTACCAGCCTGTTACCTGTCAGTCAAATCTGGAAACCTCTGCTAGCATTACTTTGAAGGTCACTTAACTTGAGTGCCTTCCTCATTGCTGGTGTCTGACATATTTGAGTTGCAGATTTCTTAAACAGGATCCCTTTAGACTTTGCACTACTGACCTCCCCAGTGTATAGGAGAGCTACCTCTTTAAGTTGGAGTTGAACTTATCATGCACAAAGTGTCTGTAGGACATCTGCATTGCATAATTGGATTTCCTGCATTTGCCCAACTGCCATATCAGCCATCTGACCCATGTTACTACCAGCTGGCTATCTATTGATAGCTGAACACCTCCCTTGACTGGGAAATCAACAACAAATGACCTTGGATCTGATGACAGGAATAGTCTGTCTTTGACCTTTGGCTCAAGTAGTTAAGGTGCCATGAACATTTATGACCAGTCTTACATTGGAGTGTGTTGTTCATTATGGGCACTTCATAACCTGCACTGAAATCTAATAGGAGTTTACCATTTGTATTCAAGTCCCTTAAAACCATTACTCCCAGACCTGCCCCACCAGGTATCTCCATTATTCTCCATGAGGATGTTAGTCTCCCAACAGAACTAGAGAGTCAGTAGGAGATAATGTATCAAGTGCTACTCTCTCTGTCTTCTACAGAGTTGAATATTTTGAGTAGTTAAGTGTTTACTCACTAGTGACAGTTTTCCTTCTGCAACTTCCAATTTCATCGAGACAGCTTTCCTTACTTGACACAAATTCCAACTACATTTCTCTAGTCTGAGGACTTGTGAGTTGCCTCACATCCACCCAAGGTACTTTAACAGGGGCATCTCCAGAGCCATTTCAGAAGTCTGGTTCTAGAACCATTGTTGTGTGTACAGTTAAAACCATCTGATTCTATCTGGTACCTTCCCCAGCACTGCAGTGACATTCCATATCCTAAGAATTAATTTCCATTGCTGGAGACAAATCCATTTTCCTCTACCACCTGCCAGTTGACTGGCATTGTACCTGGCATTGATCCTTCACATTGTGAGTGTTGAGACCTCATGACAGCTTTATTCGACTTCTGACTGAGCTTTACTAGACTGAGTGGGTCACACTGCACACAGGTGCTTTTCTGGTGAATAGGTGGATTGGAGGTTTGGCTCTTGGTATCCATGTTTTAGGCACATTTTTCATTTTTCTTTTTTCTTTAAAAGAGCCATCATCACTGCATTGAGCTTTGGTACTGAAGCAGTAGCACAACTGTAGTCTGAAGCATTCAGTCTAATGTTAGTTTGTATTTACAGTGTCACAGATACAAAAATTAGCCTCCTTTGCAGGTTTTACTCTGCAAGACAGAGCAAGCAGCTTGGCAGTCTGAGATGATCTCAGACTACAGGCAGTGCTCCTCCGGGTTGAAAGGAGTCAGTTAAGTGGTCTGCCACCTACTGTGGATGTCTCCAGGGTCCTTTTAGGTATACCATGTGTTTCCATTTGGAGGAAGCCCCAGGTCAGAGACAGGCCACTCTTCTCACTCAGTTATCAACAATAAAGTAATTAAATAAGAACTGGTGCTGAGATCCCACACTGAAACATTTTTAGGCATCTGTGTCATTAGACATCATCACCTGAGGTTTCCACATTTGAAATCAAACAACCACCAGACTTCAAAAATGCTACAACATATTTTTTAATAATACAACATACAACAAAGCTTTTGGGATAAAACTCCCTTCATCAGTGTTTCCACATTTGACACTGGCTAACACCAAACAGATGGGAAGACTCTTACACCTGCAGTAGATTTTTTTCATGCTTTTAATTTGTTCATTGTATCTTTCTGAATGTCTTTGCTACACTGAGTTGTCTTTACTGCTATACATTTTCAGTTTATGCTTTCTTTTTGGGTTGACTGAAGGATAAATTTGAAGATTTAATCAGCTATTTTTATTGTCTTTTCCTCCAAATTTTCTTCTCTCTCTGGAAAATTTATATTTTATATTTTGGAGAAGATTACACCTGATGAACAAGGTGGAAACTGGTCCTCATACCTGGAGTACAGGGAATTATGTTGGCAACTTTTATTAAACGCCACTCAAAAGCCATGTATTAATGATAGTATCTGTGGATAGAAAACTAGGATTAAGGGCTGACAAATTGTGACTTTTATGAAAAGGTGTTTTAAATATGTGAAGCTAACCGTTAAGAAACTTCACTAAAGTGTTTTATTATTACTTATATTTTTGATTTACGTAGGTTAAGGGTTTACATTTTATATTTTTTTTAAATGCATTCCCTTTGAAGTAATAGGTTTTAAATGGTCTCATACCATCGAATGGCTGTTGTATGAATATTCAGTCAACATTGTTTTTAAGCAATTTGATTGGATAACGATTTATATTTAATTCATGTACTTGTATTGTTTAAGTTATCTGATGAAGTTCTGTATCATTTTTGAATGAAAGAACTTATCTGTTAAAACATGTTCTTATTGGCAATTTGTTTGGGTTCACTACTTTTGTACTTCAGTTACTTCATTGTTGTGGAGAAGAGTTTTACAGTTTTAATCTCAGTTTTGTGCTAGAAACTGTAATTAATACTCTTTTTAAGTTAACTTCTGCAGCTTTAAGCTTTCTTTCATGGAAGACCATGTTTGTGGTAGCCATCACCTTAGTGAAACGGATCTCAGAATCGCAGATCTTCCCCATATCTGGTTTAACACAAATATATAAACTCACTAAGACCCAGTCATTCCTTCATCCCTAAAATAACATCAGAGAACAATGTAAATAAACCTATTCATTTACCAGAATTCTTTCCTAATCATACTAAGAAGGAAGAGTACCATTAATGTGCACAGACAAGTCCAAGGTACTACTGATTCTTCTAGTTCAACCACTGTGCTTATTTCTGTCCCTCAAGCATTTTCCTTTGGGACAGTAGAAAAGGTTTCACTGGCAAAGTCTGGCTATGACTTTTATTGTCAGAAGAATGCAAAACTTCTTTTGTTTGATGATTCCCTTTTTGTTGGATAAACTTTAGTAATTCCACTTTAGCCTGTTCTGCATCAAAAAATGTCTTTGATCCCCCAAGAAAAAAACTATTCTGAAGACAGCTGGACATAGCAGCTTGAATCTTTTGTCTGACTCTTGTCATGCCCCTGATTGCTGTGATAAATTTGCGTCTCTTCTGTCTGGTGTAGAGTGAATAATCATTTTTCAATAACATTCTGCTGTCTCCAGTTTTTAATATTTTCCCTTCTGCCACAGTTTTGTCAGGATCAACTCTTTCTGCTGGTATGATTGCATCTTTACTAATGCAAGTCTTGACTGCTTTCTCATGGCCAAGTTTGGAGGGTACCTGAGGGGGTAACTCAAGAAATAAGGAAATAGTGGAATTTTGGATGCGGATCCTTAGAGAATAACAATGGTCATACAGGATATTATATTACTGAAGTATAAGAAAGCATACTAAGAACTAAGCCACCATGGGCATGGAAAAAGGAGATTTTGCTGATGCGAATGACTGCAATTAGGGAGTACAGATAATAGCAACAAGGCACTGGAATTTACTGGAGGAAGCTGGCAAATGAACCAATGTATTGGGAACAAATAATTAGAGAGGGAAAGGTAAGAGAATGGGATGAGGCCAACACGACATTAGGACTGAAAGCATGAGATTGCCTTCCCAATCAGAGATTGATATCAGAGTGTAGACACAGAGAAAGAGGTAGAGGAACCCTGAATGAAAGACCTGCACTGGTTGAGTTTTTATGTGAATCTAGAAGAGAAGCTACTGTTACAAAAGGGATAATTAGTAGGGCATATAAAATATTGCATGATAACTATATGAATCAATCAGAGGAGTTCAGAAAAGATTGGGAAGATAGATTAGATAAACAATTCAAAAAGAAGTAATGAGAGGATATATGTATGGTTCCCACATATGCAACAAAGGCGAGAAGATTTTGGATTTTTGCCTGGAAGTGTTTGCCTGGGTACTTTTATACCCCAGACAGACTCCAAAGAATTATTCCTCAGGCAGCTGGTAGATGTTGGAGGTGTAATGGGGAAGAAAGAGGTTCCTGGGAGCATATGTTCTTGTAGTGTGATGAGTCAGCAGACTTTAACAGAGTATTCTGTCAAGAATACTGGGCGAGCAAATCACTGTAACTAAGGAAATTATTATTATTTTTTTTTTAGGTGGGATAGAGGATCTGAATTGCTTAGACAGTTAGACCTTGCTAAGTTTAATTCTGGTGGCTGCTGAAAAAGCAATTACTATAAAATGGAAATCAGTGTGTGAAACAACCGTACCTGAAGTAGTGAATATTGTAACAGAGGTAAAAGGACAGGAAATGGGAACTTTAGAAAAGGGCAGGAGTAAATTAAATTGGAAAAAATGGAAATCACGAGAACAATACATGCAGAAAATGTTTTGGAGAAGTAATGAGGTTTAAGAGAAGGCAGGAATTGAAAAAATGTATGTAATTTTGGTTGATTTGTTTATATTGCATAGAACAATATATGTGATGTATAATGTATGTAAATGTGAAATGGTTACTGTTGTTTGATTACTTTTATATAAACGTAAGTTTGTCTATGTCACAAGTGATAATTCAATAATAATTCAGCTTTTTTTAAGTTAATGAATTGTCCCTTAATTTGTCCGTTTATCTTTCCTTTTTATTCAAGATGGAAGAAAACAGGCCATAAAGAGCCCTTCACACTCTAGATGCTCACCTGAATTAGGCTCATAAGTTTTGGAAGATTGAATAAATGGTAATCTTATTTGCTGTGATGAGGAGGGGTCACCAAGTGAGCCCTTTCTGAGTGGTCCACAGTATTATCTTTTGCCTTTATATTGATTGACAGTTTTCATAAAATGTTGCATTCAGCAACTACTCTGCTGCTGAGTTACTTCTGGTGCATGAAGAATGTCCCTGTTGCAGATGTTGGTGTCATGGCTTTGTAATCTTTGTCACAGCCTTTAATCAAGCATTATTATCTTGATCACGTCTTTATGAGATGGACCTTTCTTTGATATTGTTATACTTCAGGACTTCTAATTGTTTGGCTTTTTGGTTGCCCTTGGACTGCTCTTACACTGGTAGATTTATTGCCTGGGATTCAGCTAAATCATATCCCAACAAGAAGGGTTCTTTATTTGATGTATAACAGGTGCTTTCTTACCATATTGATTTTTGTGTGATGGGGCCTTACCTCTTAGGTCCCTTACACTCTCCAGCTGTCTTCCTGTGTTTGGATGGCCTCCTCTACACTTAGTTGCTGAATTTACTGTACGTCGAGCAAGTGTATTTTTTATATTATTTATACATGCTTCTCATCATTTTTTGTTTGTCATTTATAGGATTTTGCTTGTTTTTAGGGGATGAGCAGTGAGTTCAAGGTCTAGGCGAGATCTCCTTATTTGGCGCGAAATATCATGACGTACCATTACAGAATATACGCACCTTTGAGTACATGAGCACTGGAGAAACAGAATGCCAGTGGGACTGAAGTACAAGATTAACTAATTTGTAGACCCATCAGGGATAGGGGACTGCTGATGCACTAACTAATGAAAGTGGGTATTGATTACCTTCTGCCTGTTGAAGCTTATTCATCTTCATGAGTTTATATGTTGATACATTTATCTCACAAACTACTTCTAGGAGAAAAAAGGGCTTCTGTTGTCTTACCTTCTTTTTCTGACAAAGGTGAAGATGATCAAGTACTTGCCTGTTTAATACAACTCATTTAATTTCTTCTTTGAGGTTCAATTCTTACTTAGTAGTCGAGTCCTTTTCTACAGTTTGTAATAGAGCTGTGCAGGTGTGGAGGCAAGGCATTGTTTTTTCCTAAAACATGTATGCTCAGCTTCTGAAACTTTAGGATAGTCTATCTTCTAGCAGTGCCTCCCTTTATTCTTGCCTAGGTTCATATAGGATTAATAGGCATGCTGTTCTGTTGATCAATGAGGAGCCTAGACCAATTGCCCTAGAGTACTATCTGCTTATGTGGCTTGCCAAGAGTCACACAGCTGGCAAGTGGAGACTGAGGAAATCATTCCTGGACTTCAGGATGCAGTTTATTAACAGCTCATAGCCTTAAGCCTCCAGACAGGGAGGACCCATGCATTTGTTGATGTACAAAACATGACTATAGAATCTGCACTTAATTCATGGAAACTGATGGTTTTATACAATCCCGGAGTAGAAAAAAAGTATTTTTAAAAACCCAGAGGTTGATCATGCTGCCATAAACTTCTCTTTCAAAATGATTGCAGACAGCAGCTTGAAACATTTAATTATAGTAGGCATGTTGCTAGATAACTGGAAAAAAGGTAGACACCTTTACTGCTGATTATCTGACTTGAAAGATGCAATACTGGGGGCAGTCTTAAACAGTATGATTTCTTGTTCATTGAGTAACGTAAATTTGAAAGGCATTATTATTTGGACTGTTGATATGATTAAGTATTGAGTAATGCTTTAGGTGCCTCATTTAGGATTGTTGCTTTTGGTGCCACGATACAAAGATTTGCTTGTTTGTGTACACACCGGACCATATTGAGCCTCCTTTGCTGTTTTTGCCCCTCATGTGAACCAACGTTCTGCATACGTTACATGAAATAGGGGAAATAATGGCCAGTGTAAACCAAAATAAATAATGGGTATGTGGCTGAGTTTATTTTCTCCATCAGTCATAAGATAGCAATTTTACTTGGATAATCCCATGCCTGAGTAACAAGAGTAAGAATCTAACCTCAAAGAAGACGTGGCATGGTCTAAACAAGCAAGGACTTGGGTACACACCATGATATCTCTTATTAATAAAATATGCCTGTAAAGCCCAACATCTGGGCCAGTAATCAAGTAGCCTGAATCATCACCACTGAAACTACAGAGGGACATTAACTTACAACAGAAATATATATACACAGTGTTTCCAGGTGCAGCTCTGTGCACCAAGTGCAATTTCCCTTAAGAGCACATAGGGAACACAATTAGTCTGGGGTCTGGGTTTCACCCTCTCTCTCTGCAGGCCCCCAGTAAGACTCCCCAGTAACATAGCTATAGAGTTCAGTCCTCAGCTGAGTGTCCCAGGCCAAGTGTTCCACCATCCTTTCTGTGAATCCAGTGCTGTGTGCCCCTGCTCCAAGTAGCTGACACACACACTCTTTTGAGATTTGATTTTCACACACACACACACACACACACACACACACACACACACACACACACACACACACACACACAGACCTGGGAAAGCCTGGCACAAATTTACCAGCTATGCCCCTCTGCCCAGAGTATGAGGTAGATACTGCCACCAGGACACTCCAAAGTCAGCTACTCTAAGGATCTTACAAGGGTACCCAATTATACCGAGTGAAATTAATACTAATACCAGTGGTAATGACCAAACAGCAGGGCTTTCAGAAGCGGCAACAGTGTCACCAAATAAATATCAGTACTCTTAAAGGTTAAAATATTCTCTAAAAGACCAGCCACAATGAAAAGTTTAAATATATTTAATAATAAATAATAAAAACACATGAAAATACTAAATATGTAATGTGTTGTCCTATCTCGCCTTCATTCTTACCAAGATGAGTTCGGATCCGATCCTTTGATCCGACTCGGCCTTTATACTCAGGCCTTCCACTAGCTCGTGGCTAAACCCTATCCCAGCATTCAGTAGAAAAGCTTCCCAGATCTCGTTTGTCGCTAAACAAGCTCGGGTGCTCATTCTACTAGCTCTGGTTAAGTATAACCTTTCTATTATTCTCTATTGCAAAAAGTGCGTATTTTCATTGTTAAAAATTTGTAGTTTTGTCATACTGCATAGTATACTTCTGTTTTTTTTTGGTGGCTTTTTCTGCTGTTGGCCATCGTCTTCCATTTAGGCCTTGTTCTCCCTCTCCTGGCTTTTACCTTAAAACTGAATTAGCCCATTTAAGTTAGAAGACTCTTTCTCTGGTTGTTGTTCCCTTTCTACCTGTTTTTCTATTCAAAACCTTCTTTTTCTTATAGACAGTTCATTTGAGTTAGAGAACTGCTAATCCCTTAGCCCATTTAAGTTAGAGGGCTTTCTCCTTTCCCTGTCCCTTTACATCTCCTGGGCATAGCCCATTTAAGTTAGAGGGCTTTGCCCTCCTTTATCCTTAGTTCCTTAAAAAAATAATAAATAAATAAATAGTAAATTATAAAATTTCTCTAGCTAGTTCTGTTCTCTGTTACAATGTCTTCTAAGGAGTCGAAACCGTCAGGCTTCAAAAAATGTGAAAAATGTGGACAAAAAATTTCGTTGACTGATGGGCAAAATTTGGGTCTATTGTGTAGTTGCTATCTGTCTTTGAGGAGTCTTGCTCTGTTTGTCAATCTTTTAGCCATAGAGCACTCCTGGAGAGGAAAAAGAAATTAAATATTGAGAGCACTGTTAAAAACACCCTTCTCTGAGACAGTCCAAGAAGGTCCGGGTTTACAAAAATCTGACAAACCTCCTGCTGCAAAGTCTAAGAAGAGATCTTCCTCTTCTAGTGCTTCATTGGAGCCATCAAAAAAAGTTGCAAAAATTTCGACTCCGGATCTGAAGTCTATCAGATCCAAAAAATCTGCAGTTGCGGCGCCATCTATCTCGGTGCTGATGGAATTTGAGATTCGGAGCCGGTTCCCAGTCTTGGAGCAATTCTGTCCGTCCCTAAGGTCATCCATTTTACAGCGTACCAAGTCTCCAACCCCTTCAACTTGGTCTTCCAGGAGCTTATAGAATGACATGGATCGAGTGGTACAGAGGCTAAGGACACCAGCGTTGGTCAGGTTATTATCGGATCTGACCACATCCTCCCCTTCTATGCCGATTCCTCCTCCAGTCTGACCTAGGAGCATGAGACTGATTTTATATGCAATGGATGGAGCGAGTAGAACAGCGGGTTCCGGAATTTCCCTAAGGAGACATTCTTGGATGTGCTTGTGTGATTACGTGGAGCCCTTTAAATGTTTCTTTGTGAATGCCCCATTTGATGGCTCATCTCTGTTTGGGCCCAAAGTCAAAGACACACTAACCAGGTGTGAGCAAGAAGGAAAGACTCTGCCTGGCAAAGGAGTCCATTTTCCCTACCTACCTACCAGACCATATCCAAAGATCAGAAGGGAAGTGGAAAAATGTGGTTTCGAAAATCTGAGAGAGCTTTCCAGGATACTCATGGTGAAACTTCCCCTAGCAGCAGATGGGGAAGTAGTAATGGAAGACGCTGTCCACGTGGCAGAGGAAATCCACAGAATCAGGGTGGCAGAGGATCTTTCTTTGGTAAACCTTTACAGCACTCCTAAAAGGAGGCCCACCTGTCCATCTCTGCAGGCAGTCAGGGGCCGCTTATCTTTTTACCCAGAGGCCTGGTAAAAAATAAAAGACAAATTGGTACAAAGTATCATATCCAGAGGTTACTCCATCCATTTTTCCTTCCCCATCCGAAACATGAAAAAGATTCCAGATGTTCCACCCAGTCAAAGGGAACAGGCAACGTTAGAAATTCAAAAATTGTTAGACAAAAGAGTCATCCAAACAGTCCCCACAGACCAATTAGGATCCAGAACTTAGTCAAGATTCTTTTTAGTTCCAAAGAAAACAGGGGACTGGAGACCAATTCTGGATTTCAGCAATCTAAACAAATCAGTAAAAAAATCCAAGTTCTGGATGGTAACACTGCAGTCAATACTCCCTTTTCTGGGACAAAACAATTGGATGTGCTCAATAGACCTCCAGGATGCGTACTACCACATAAAAATTGACAGGTGATTCAGGAGACACCTGCGCTTTTTGCTGGGAGCCAGTCACTGCCAGTTTGAGCTCTGCCCTTTGCTGGCTCCTAACCGCCACCACAGAGAATCTACTAATAAAAGCAAGAGACACCACCTTGCAGCTCTGCTGTCACCTAGGTATTGCAATAAACTATGATAAATCTGCCTTGCTGCATCTCAGCATGTCATATTTATAGGAGCAGAATTAGACTCAAACATGATGGCCAGACTTCGTCCAGAAAGAGTTCAAGTCCTACGATGTCAGGTGTTACATCTTCTCTCAAAGAAAAAAGTGCAAGCAAGAATAGTCCTAAAAGTCTTGGGGACTATGGCAGCAGCAATAACTCTGATCCCCTTAGCACGTCTACACATGAGAATTAACCAGTGGCTACTGTCCACTCAGTGGTCAATGCAGGAATTGGCGATGTCCCAGAAAATAATGATAACAGAAACTTGCCAAAAAAGACCTTCGTTGGTGGCTTTACTCCACCTTCGTGATGCTAGGCCGACCATTTGTACTTCCCCAACCATTGGCCACAGTGACCATGGATGCCTCTCAGATTGGATTGGGGGGGGGGCATTATCTGGGAAAGATCGTCCAAGGCACCTGGCAGAATCACTAGGCCCACTTGCACATCAGTGCTGTAGAGATGAGAGTTGTGCTTCTAGCATTGCGGGCATTCCAGGACTCTCTTCCGCTGGGACCTTTTGCAGTAAAGACAGACAACATGTCAGTTGTATGGTACTTAAACAAATGAGGAACCAGATCTTACCCCCTTTGTTGAGAGGCCTTGAGAGTATGGCAGTGGGCAACCTCTTCCCAACATTTTCTGATAGCAATGCACATCCCGGAGAAATCCAACATGATGGCAGACTGACTCAGCAGAGCAATGCTGTTGCCTCACGAGTGGTCCCTAAAACAGTAGGTAGTGAAAAAGATTTTCCACAAATGGGGCCAGCCTTGCTGCAACCTTTTTTTGACATCCATGAATGCCAAATACAGCAGCTACTTTGCCCTTATGCCCCCTCCGGGTGAGTCACCTTGGGATGCACTTGTTCACGATTGGCCCTTGAGTCTCCTCTATGCCTTTTCCATTAATACCCGAGGGTCTTCAGAAAGCTAATTGCTTGGGAAGGGACTTGCTACTCATTGCCCCATACTGGCCTTGTCAAATCTGGTTCTTCTTCCTATGGCCTCATCTTTGGGAGAAGCCTTGGATTCTGGATCCAGTTCCAGACCTTTTGACTCATGTGTCAGGAACGGCTCCATCTTCCCTTCAGACCTTCAAATTGACAGCTTGGCTGCTCCAATTCCAACCATAGCCAAGTTTCCTAAACTTTCTTCATCAGTGAAAGACAGTCTAATTTCTTCTCATAAGGCTTCAACAAGAAAGATATATAGAAGCAAATGGAAAATATTCTCATTATGGGCTTCTCGTAGCTACATTGAGCCCTTTACTGCCCCAGTTAATTACATTCTAGAGTTCCTAGCAAAATTATTCAATGAGGGTGCAGCTGCTGCTACCATTGGAATTCAACTAGCAGTGATATCTAGTTTTCATATAGGTGAATCTGGCCTCAGTGTCTTGTCTCTTACACCCTGTAAAAGTGTTCCTTAAAGGTATTCTCTTACTTCAACCACCTATCAGAGACCCCCCCCCCAGCACCATGGGACTTGAATTTTGGGTACTTTTCCGTTATCGGGGCAACACTTCTAACGCGCTAGCACACACACACAATGATCGCACATGTGTTAGCCCTGGAGCGTTGTTAAAGACAGCTAGAGGAAGCCTTGTTTTCAGCCATTTTAATCAAGCTGAGTTCAGACGACTTACATATGGAAGATTAATAACATTGGCTAAGAAGATTTTTAAATCTTATTACAATCTGTTTTACCAGGGTGCCTTACAAGCTGATTGACTCTTCTTCTTTCTGTTGGATGTAGTGTAATAATTTTTGAAATGCTTGAATTTTTTTTTTTATTTACTTAAGTTTGTGTGTTCAGGAACGTGGAAAGCAGTAGTACCACACAGCTGGCTGATACTCTCCTGACATGAGCAGGTTTATTTGGGGTTGCACGGGACATCATTCCAACCCGATCTCATAACTGTGTAATTTACTGCTTGTCATGTTTGTAGAACTGGACACGAATTTTCAAATGGCCTTATAAGGTTTATAAAATTACAGCAAATGACTTGAAGTCATGACTCAATGTGAAATACATTTTCCAGACTTGTAAAGTAATGTAAATAGAAAGGGAACAGTGCATTATGTTTTGCGCTTCTGTGCAATGACAAGCGGGTACCTATCCACACATTCAGAAATCGGAATATTTAGTCATTTGTATGGCTAGTTCACTAGAACTGTTTAGTAAGATGATCACAGTCTGTTATTCGTCAAAGTGGGTTGTTGTTGTAATTTCAGGTAAAAACGTAAACAAACTTTACTTATGTTATTAAACTGCGGAAAGGACCCCTGAGCATCTTTGAATTGGCAGAACACATAGTAGCAACACACTATAAAGTGCAAATAAAGAAAAACCTTTCAGCATAATATCAAGTAGTTCACAACAGCAACTGCAAGCATGTGGTAAGATTCCAAGCGCTCATTAGACGTGTTGCCCCGATAACGGAAAAGTACCGAATTTCGTCCCATCTCGTTTAATCTTTCCTCTTTTTGAGACAGCATCATTTTCGAGCTCAAGTTTTTAACATGGAAAACTATTCTTTTGATAGCGATTACCTCTGCTAGAAGAGTATCAGAACTGCAAGACTTGTCTATAAAGCCCACCTACTTGCTTTTCCATAGAGACAGGGTCTCCTTATGAACAAACTCTTCTTTTCACCAAAGTATGTTCAGAGTCAAATTTGAACCAATCTATAGAGCTACCAATCTTTTACCCAAATTACGGGAATAAGGCAGAATACATGTTACATCAGCTGGATGTGCATAGACATTTATGTTTCTACTTACACAGGACTAAGAACTTCAGAAAATCTGACCAGCTATTTATATCTTTTTCAGATTCAAAGTAAGGTACTTCAGTCTCTAAAGTGCCTCTTTCAAAATGCCTTTCAGATTGCATAACCTTCATCTATAAATCTCATAACAGAGATCTTCCCCATAGAATTAAAGCCCACTCTACAAGAGCCATTGCAACCACTTCCGCCTTTCTGGCTAGACTACCAATAGATATCATTTGTGCTACAGGAACATGGGCAAGACCTCATATCTTTATCACTCATTACAAAGTTGATTTGGCCTCCAGGAACAGGGCCTCTTTTGGTTCCACGATTCTGAAGAATATTCTCCCTTGAGCCACCCAAGCAAGATGGGGCTAGGGACACTGTCCCATCCTGGTAAGAATGAAAGCGAGCTAGGACAGCAACACATAAAGAAGTTATGTACTCAACATAACATTCCATGTGTGTTGTCCATCTTCGCCTTCATTCTTACATCCCACCCTCCTTCCCCTGGCCATTTTTACTCCTGGAAGACCGAGTTGGTATAATTGGATATCGTTATTCTCTGGCCTTCTTTCCTGAACTCTGAATTATTAAGCTGCCTTTATTTTTATTACTCTTATTATAACTGCAAACAAGATCTGGGGCGCTTTCCTACTACATGCTGGGATAGGGTTTAGCCACAAGCTAGTGGAAGACCTCAAGCTTGAGTATAAAGGCTGAGTCAGATCCGAGGATCGGATCCCATTCCATCCTGGTAAGAATGAAGGCGAAGATGGACAACACACATGGAACGTTATGGTGAGTGCATAACTTCTTTTTTATAATAAACACCAGCGTTTCAGTCACAGGAAATATTAAAATAACACAGATTCATTGATTGACATAGATACAGAAAACAGTAGTTAACTAATCTCTATATTTTCCTGACTGATCTAAAGAATTACTGTTCCCTGGTTACTTACTAACGCATGGCAAGATGAAGTGGATGAGATGTCCTTCTTGGTCAGTTTCCAAAAAAGATAGACTGTTCTGAGATTTCTGTCTCATCTGGTATTAAAACATCATTTTAGTCCTGGATTATAGAGTGACATCACATATATCTTATCATCTGACTCTGGTTCCCATACTACCCCCTTTCCTAGTAATTGAACCAGAATCTCTCACATATGTGTTATCATACTCACAGATAGAGCATTGCTAAGATGCTTTATTGCATCTCGAAGCAATAAAACCATTTCAACATTTCCACCCTTCTAGGGTAGCAATTAGTTCACTGCTAAGGACAATAGAGAAGGATTTCTAGTCCATGTTTTCCCAGACATTTTTTTCTCTGGCTGCAATCAGAACAGTAAGATGCAATCTTTGTGGCCTACCATGTAATTTAATTTCAGCTTATTTTTTAAATTTAGCTGGACTGAGATTAACTTCTCTTCCAATATCCTCTGTTACAATGCATTCATTTCAATAGTTACCATGGGGTTCCTATTACTTTATCGAATTGCTGAAACTTCAAAACTGTAAACATCGAACACAGTTAATCGAAGTTTCAGGAATACGAACTAAAAAAAAGGTCAACAGTTAAATAACTGTTGTAAGCAGGGGGGCAAGCCCCCCTGCACCTCCCCACTTCAGCTCTTTAAATATACCAACTCCAAGATCACACTACAGTGCACTAAAGGGAAACATTACCTTTCCGCACTATAGTGCTTTCTCGGAGTTAGTATATTTAAAGAGCGGGCGTGTGGGCGGTGCAGGGGGGCTTGCCCCCCTGCTTACAACAGTTGATTTGTGTTCTTTGTTTTTAGTTTTTTTTACGTATTCGAAATTATGAAACATTGAGCATACAAGTTCCATCTTGTGTTTGATGTTTCATAATTTCAATAATGTAATAGGAACCCGTTACCATGTAGTCTGACATAACGGTACATTTTTTTCTGTCCAGCAGGACCCACTGTTGGTACATTTTCAACACAAATAGCTTTACAAATACATTTTCAACACAAGCACCTGCACAAGTCAGTTTGATATACAGATGACATGTAATTCTTTACAGTCCAGTTCCCCAATTTGCCAATGCCGTACTACTTCTAGCCCTACTCCATCTGAACAAGCATAAAACAATATGCTTAGCCTCCCTTTATATCCCTCCTGGTGATAACATACCAGTTCTTGAGGATATTCTCTCTTGGCTCTCCACCAACATCACTAATGAAACTGTCATCCTAGGTGACATTAACATTAACTGGTCCTCAGTCCAATGCCCAACAAATCCCCAAAATATAAACCTTTACAACTTTCACCAATGAATTCAGTCCATAACCAGACCATCTAAGGACCATTCCTGTGGTAGCACCCTAGACTGGATTCTAGTATCACACCCACACCTTATCTCAAGTAGTGGTACACTCCCTGACCCTCTCAGTGACCAATTTCCTACCTTTGCTCTACGTCACTCTCCCTCTCTACAGCTATCACACACCACCATCTCTGTGCACTCTAAGAACTTCAACCAAGGCACCTTCTCTGACTTACTTAAACAATTCAACTGGAGTCCCCTATATACATTAACCATAGATGAAGCTGTCACCTATTTTAATACATCATTTCTAAACCTTCTCGACACCTTAGCCCCCCTTAGAACAAAAAGAATCAAGAGCAAAACTATCCCATGGTTAACAAAAGACACCTTAGCTGTCATGCGCCTTCGTAATAAAGCCTTGAAAAACTACTACAAATACAAAACCCTAGCCTCCCTAAACGAATACAAAATACTCCGCAACAGAGTTAGAAAACTCATCAATTCTGACCACAAATCCTACTATATCACCCTCCAAAATCATAAGTCTAACCCAAAAAAGTTCTGGAATAGTATCTCCTCCCTCTTCAACCCTGGCAAAAAGGAAAATTCACAACCCGATCAAAATATTTCTGATACCGACCTCGCCTTCCAATTTAATAGCTTCTTTATTGATTCCATAACTAAATTAACATCATCAGTTACTGATAACTCTACTCCCCCAGCTACAACTCCAACTTCCCCTTCCTATCTAGGCTCCTCGACTTCCAACTTCCCTCTCTTCTCCCCCAAAACCCATACCCATATGTACTATAAAAAAAACTGCTTCTTAAGTTAAAACCTTGCTCTAACGCTCCCGATAACATCTCTTCCTTCTTCCTAAAGATAGCTACTGAAGCCATTGCCTTCCCCATTTGTATACTTATAAATCGGTCAGTCCAAGAAAGTTATGTACCCCAAATTTGGAAAAAAGCTTACATTATTCCCCTCCATAAGGGAGGTAACAACAACACCATCTCCAATTTTAGACCTATTGCCATCTTATCCCCCATCTCTAAACTACTAGAAAAATGTATCCACATACAACTACTACCTTACCTCACCAACAATCACCTATTAACCCCAACACAACATGGATTTAGACCTGGTCACAGCACTACTACTGCTCTTCTCTCTTTCCTCGAAACTGTAAATAAAGCTAGAGACTCTAACTATATTGTCTCCACTATCCTCCTAGACCTTTCTAAGGCCTTCGACACCATCTCCCATTCCCTGCTACTCAACAAACTCTCTAACCTACATCTTTCCCCCTCTTGCATCAACTGGTTTTCTAGTTACCTTTCCAATAGGCAGCACTCTGTCAAATGGAAGAAATCTGCCTCCTCTTACCTCAACACTGTCACTGGTGTACCCCAAGGCTCCATATTAGGTCCATTATTGTTCAACATCTTCATTAATGACTTCCACCACAATATCCCAAATGCTACAATAGTCCAGTATGCAGACGATTCAACTATTATCTGCGCTGCAAACTCCATTCCCTTCCTTAAAAAACTAACTCAAGATGCCATCTCAACCACTGAAAAATGGATGCGTGACAATCATCTCGCTCTCAATCCATCAAAAACCAAACTCATGTTATTCACCCCATCAAAAAGAATAACTATCGACATAAACTCTTTCCTCATAACCAGTCAAAATAACACAACCCTAGAAATTGTTTCCAGTGCTAAACTGTTAGGAGCTCTCATTGATAATCAGCTTACATTTGATTCCCACATACAAACAAACATTAAAAAAACACATCAGAAACTAGGCATGTTCTACCGGCATATCCACTTCCTCTCCCCATCTATTAGATTCCTCCTATCTACCACATACCTCATCCCCTCTCTCCTTTATGGTGCCCCACTCCTAACCAACCTTAAATCCTCTATTAAAAGAAAACTCTCTTCCTGCTACAACAAAGTCGCCAAATTCGCCTCTGGCCACAGATCCTCCTCCCATCACTGTACTGCTCTCCACAAACTAAATTGGCTAGAACTCCCTAACTTCCTTACCTACACTCAACTAACTCATGCTCATAAGCTCATTTTCAAGCCCTCACTCTGCCCCTCACTCTCCTCAGCCTTCACCATGCACCATCCTAACAGACGCCTTAGAACCAGCACTCAGAACCTAGTTGAACTCCACAAACCTGCCCATCCAGCAGGGAAACTCCTACTTTCCTTTTCCCTGGCCTGCCTCTGGAACTCCCTCCCATCACATATCTGTAATACCAGCAGCCTTCCAGTCTTTAAATCTCTCCTCCATTCACATCTATCTTCTCTCTGGGAATGCTCCTGCACCCATCCTGCATAATCCCTCCAGCTACTACTCACCCCTAAATCCACAACTCTTCCCTTCCTAGGGAACATTCATACTGTAGTTAACCACTTATGTAAATATTCTCTGTGCACACCTACTAACCAAAATCTTACCTATACTTTCTCTTTCCATTTGCTAGTGAATATAGAAACTAAAAATCGTAAACTTATGCTTATTGTTGCATATGCTCTTTGGTTGTTTTTTCCTGTTGCATTAACATTATCTTGTGGTTATATGTACTACTCTAATACTTTAACAAACTGTTTATGTTATGTTTATCCTACTATATTTTACTTTATTCTTAGTTGTATATGTTGACATTGTATCTATGGAGCTTTTCTCCCCAGGACTCCATTGAAAATGGGCTCGCTCGGCCCAGTGGATTATCCTGGCAAACAAACTTCAAATAAATAAATAATAATAGATAAAATAAATAAAACTCCAGCTAGCTATGCTGGCATATGTTGCATATGCACTGTCCTACTTCTCCTTGCATAGCTGGCGATACCTCATATTGTCACATCTCTCCCCCCTTTGAAGACTGAAGCAAGTTTGTCCAGTAACCCTGGAGAAACATTGCTTGAGAGGAATAGGCTTGTCTGGGAGTACATTAACCCATACCCTGTCCTAAGAACCCATCTGCATTGGCATTAATGACCCCACTGCAGTGCTGCAGTGTCATGTCATACGCCAGCAAACCTAGGCTATACCTTAATAACTTGGCATTTTGCTGGATGACTCAATGTAGCCATAGATCCCCCTCAGACTCTTCCATCCACTGCAAATACTCAGCACCAGGGCCCCCATCATGGTAAGACTTCATCATGTTAACATGGTACATTTTGTTCCCCTGCCTCCTGCCTAGCAGGGTTATAGCATAGTTAACGTCACTGACCTTCCTTACAACTTTAAAGGGTCCCTCCTAAGCTGCCTGCAGTTTGTGTCCGACAGGAAGGATCACCATAACCTGGTGTCTCACAGCATACTCTTGGGCTACAGCATTCCTATCATACCAGACCTTTTTTCTGCTGTTGCGCTCCTGCCAGCTTCTCCTGGGTTAAGCCCATGAGCTCCCTAAACCTTGTCCTGAGATTTAGGACATATGCCACAACAGACTCCTTGTGGGATTTGTACTCAGCCTCCCATTCATCATGATTCAGATCTAAAGGCCCCTTCACCCTATGCCTATACAGCAACTCAAAGGGTGAAAAACTTGGAGATTCATGGGGTACCTCTTTGTATGCAAACAGAAGATGGGGCAAATATTTGTCCGACTCTCTCTTAAACTGTTCAGCAAAGGCCCATAGCATGGTCTTTAGTGCAGAGTTTAAACTCTCCACAAGACCATTAGTCTGGGGGTGATAAGGGGGGGTGGCCTTTAGGTGCTTCAGTACACAGATCTCCCCCAGACAAGCCAGCATTTGCGACATGAAATTGGCACCT
This sequence comes from Protopterus annectens, assembly GCF_019279795.1. Lineage (NCBI taxonomy): Eukaryota > Metazoa > Chordata > Ceratodontiformes > Protopteridae > Protopterus > Protopterus annectens. Next base: position 847,217,418 of record NC_056726.1, on the reverse strand, counting down.
CTCTCAATCAGGATTTCTCTTGGGAAACCTGCTCTGCTGAAAATCCCTAACAAAATATTTGTCACCTTCTCTGCCTCGATGGAGAACAGAGCCACTGCCTCAGGGCATCTAGTAGCATAACCTTCTACCAGCAGGATATACTTCTTCCCTGCGAAACTTGGGGTATTCAGAGGCCCCACAATATCCATAGCTACCCTCTGAAATGGCTCTTCAATAACAGGCAAAGTCATCAAAGGAGCGTTGACTTTGTCTTCTGCCTTGCATACTTTTATGGCACTGCTCACAGGTCCTGCAGTACCCTGTTACATCCCTTGCATTCTCAGTCCAATAGAATTTCTGCATAATACATCTCTTGCTACGCTTTATGCCCATATAATCTGCAAAAGGAATGTCATGGGCTATGGCTAGAAATGCCAGATGGTAGGCTGTAGGTACTGCATACTGCTGTATTACCTCACCCTCTAGCCCTCCCTCATGGGTCCACTCTCTATACAAATAACCCTTTGTTCCAGTATACAGACTCTCCTTTTCCTTGAGAATCAGGTGCCTCCCTAGCTACCTTCCTCAGGTCTCTTATTGTAGAGTCCAAGAGCCGAGCCTGCTCAACTCTGTCTTTGTGACCCTTCCCAGCTGCCTTTCCACAGGAAGCCTTGTATTTTCTGACAGTGGTGTCTCACTGTCAGCTTGGGTATTACCCCTCACCTCTGCCCTTGCACTCACTCTGTCCAAGGAATTGTCAGTACCTACCAGCAGCTGTGGCTCACCTTCAGGCTCGCTGCTACAGGGTAGTTCCCACCCTGAAATAACCATCTCACCAGCCCTGGCTTCAGATGTGGGGTCTGTCTGGGTCTCCCACAGGCTACCAGACCCACATGCTGTCTCCAAACCTGATTGCATGTAACTGCATGCACACAAGGTACTGCACTGTCAAACTCATTCTCTATCAAGACATCTGCAGGGATATACACACCTACTTGCTTGCTTCCTTTTTCATCCTGCCAGTCAAGGTGAACCCTGGCCAAAGGCATTTGGAATGGGGTCCCTCCTAAAGCGCTGACTGGAGTGGACTGCCCAGGCAAGTACTGCTCCTCTTTGACCACTGCAGGCTTCACAATGGTTATGTCAGAGGGTGTCTCTATCTTAGCAGTGGGTTGTTTTCCATCCACAAAGATAGGATATAAACTCTGGTGATAGTGTGGTACCCCGTTTGTCTGCAAACAACTTACCACTGGCATACTGTTTTTCCCATTTGCTGGCTCCCCTACATTTTGTTCCCCAATTTACTTCTGTGGACATCTATGTGATACATGGCCACATTGGTACATTTAACACATCTAACCCTTGGTCCCAGCCATGTACCCGGCTTCCACTGTTACTGGTGGACTCTATTGGAGTGATTTAGGCTGCCCACCATGGGTTCTCTTGTATCCATGTGCAGCATTGGGTAGCTCCTTCTTGTGCAATGATGCCCTGCTTGCTATGTAAAGATCCCCTTTTCTCCCTAGCTCTTCTGCAGAGTTACAGTCCCGGTCTGCCAAACAAGATTTCCATGTCCTCAGGCAAAGTGTTAAGGGCTTTTCCCTCATCAAAAGGTCTGTCAGCCCTTCAAAAGTGGTGACCTGGCACCCACTCACTTACCTATGAAAATATTCAGGAATATAATCACATATACTTTTATCTGCCTTGTGTCTGTGCTCACAATTTTTTTTCCTGTAAGCTACAGATGATAACTTAAAGCATTCTAATAAGCATTGTTTGACTTTATCATAATTTAGACAATCAGTATCAAACAGTTTAGAAACAGCAGTTACAGCTTTACCATGGAGTAAGGGGGTCAGGAACTGTACCCAGAGACCTTGGTCAGCATTATACTGTTTACATACTCTTTCAAATATATGAATAAAACTCAAAATTATCACCCTCTGTAAACTGTGGAAGAAATTTACTGACCTTCATTGCTTTTGGGGTTCAGTTATTCCCTTCCCCATTACCTCCATTGTCCTGACAAACAGTCAAAATCTCTCTCTCCTGTTGATGCTGCTTCTCATTTTCTTTGGCCTCCAAATGCTGCAATCTCTCTGCTGATTCTAATTCCAAAGGTTTGGCCTCTAGTTCAAGTCTCTAACTCTAGATGGATTTTTAATTCCTCTGAAGAAAATGTGAACTGTCCTGTTTCTGAGGGCTGCAAATTTCCATCACCAGACTGGTTATCTTCCTGGTTACTGGTCTGAGTTGCAACTAAGGCTGAAATCATTTCTTCTTTAGTCAGGTTGGCATGCATTAGTCCTTTTGTTTCACTCACCTTGGCCAAATGGTTCTTTGTCAGCTTGCTATAATCCTCTGCTGACATATTTGCCTGCTTCCCTGATTATAAAGTAAATAAAACTGTTGTGAAAATGAAACTCAATGTTTACCTTGTGTGGCTGCTGAGTACACATACCTGTAGTGAAAACTGTTTACAGGCTACAGAAGTTCAGTTAATATCCACACCACTGCTCACCAATATGTGACATCCTCTCCTCTTGCCCAGTAATCAAGGAGTATGAATCCTCACCACTGACACTGAAAGGGGCATTCACTTGGAAAAGAAATAGATACACACAGTGTTTCCAGGTGTAGTCCTTTGCACTAAGCACAATTTCCCTTAAGGGCACACTCAGTCTGGGGTCTGGATTTCCCCCCTCTCTCTCTCTCTCTCTCCAGGCCCCCAGTAAGACTCCCCACTGGCACAGTTATAGAGTTGCGTCCTAGGCCAAGTTCTCCACCACTGTCTCTGTGAAACCAGTGCTCTCTGTCCCTGCTCCAAGTAGCTGTTGCACACACTCATTGAGATTTGATTTTCACACACACACACACACACACACACACACACACACTTGGGAAAGGCTGGCACAGATTTACCAGCTGTGCCCCTCTGCCCAGACTACAAGGTAGATAGTGAAATTAATACTAATACCAGTGGTAATGTTGCCCAAATACAAGGCTTTCAGAAGTGGCCACAGTGTCACCAAATACATATAAGTAATCTCAAAGGTTAAAAATATTCTCTAAAAGACAAGCCACAATGAAAGGTTTAGATATATTTAATAATAAATAATAAAAGAACATGAAAATACTAAATATCTATGTACAATAAATACTAGAGTTTCAATCCCAGGAAATATTAAAATAATACAGATGAATAGATTCACACAGATACAGAAAAATAGTACTTAACTAATCTCACTGTATTTTCCTGGCTGATCTAAAGAATTACTTTTCCCTGGTTACTTAATAAAGCAGGACAAGATGAAGTGGGTGAGAGACTCGTCTATGTCAGGTTCCAAAAAACAGACTGCTGTGAGACTTCTGTCTCATCTAGTGTTAAAACATCATTTTAGTCCTGGATTACAGAATGACATCACATACATCTGGTCATCTGACTCTGGTTCCCACACTACCCCCTTACCTAGCAACTGAAGTAGAATCTTGCACATATGTGATATCATACTCACAGAGAGAGCTTTGCTAAATGTGTTATAGCATCTGAATGCCATAAAACCATTTCAGCACTTCCACCCTTTCAGGGTAGCAATTAATTCTTCCTGTTTTGTAATTAGCAGTGATTCCTAGAAGTCCTTGAAGGCTGGTGTGCCGAGGCGCTAGAGCGAATTGCAATAAAAGTTTTTTTTCGATCACTAGGTGTGTGTCAAGATATTATACTTGATTTGGTGGTTTCTCGGACTCCTACTCCTTGTTTATATAGACATTGTGACTCTGGCTGCAATCAGAACTGTAAGATAATATCTTTATGGCCTACCAGGTAGTTTAATTTCAGCCTATTTTTCAAATTTAGCTGGACTGAGATTAACCTCTTCTCTTGCAGTATCCTCTGTTACAATGTATTCATTTCATTAGTTGCCATACAGTGTGACATACAGGTACATTTCTTTTTCTGTCCAGCAGGACCCACTGTTGGTACATTTTTTTTTTAACACAAACAGTTTTACAAATACATTTTCAACCCAAGCACATGTACAAATCAGTTTGATACACAAATGATCTACAATTCTTTACAAAACTCCAGCTAGCTATGCTGGCATGTGTTACACATCCACTGCCCTACTTCTGCTGGCATAGCTGGGAATACCTCACATCATGTCGATGCCCATCAGTTCTTCTCTGCTTCTTTGTCAGTTTAGATCTTACCTCTAATACATGTTGATGATAAGTTTCTGTATCAGCATGTATTATGGCTAAGACATGTTGATGATAAGTTCATGCATTAACTCTGCATTAAACGCTTAGAGTTAAATTCACTAAGCTAAGCCTTTCTGTAGTTGCCAAATTGCTTGTCTGGACTGAAACCTACACCAGAAGTACCTGCAGTGCCTTGGGAAGAGACCTAACAGCAATAACCATCTAAAGTTCTGGAATCTCAACCCTTCCAGCTGGAAATATCAACGGTAGAAACTCCAGACGTACTTTGCCTCCAACAGAATAGCTACACTTGAATTTTCTTTACATGTAGATTTCTGCCTTTAATTTCTCCACATCTTTTGGGTTTCTAATACCATGAAGGGAGTGGACTCCATTCCTAAGTCAAAGTATGATTAAAGTTCATGAAATTAGTATTGTTTTAATTGTTGATGTCACTAAAAGTGCTCTTCACAGCACCCGTGCATGTTCCCAGTAATGACGACTTCTGCAATTCATACGAAGTTACATGGATTGGTAACATATCTAAATACAACTGTAGATTCTTTTTTATAAGACCCGTTGCTCATACTACTATTGGAACTGTCTGAGTATCTTTCTTCCGTATTGCTCTCATATCTGCCTGCAGATCCTGATATTTTATGACTTTATGTCTCTGTATGCAAGACACTGTAATCACTGGGTGTGGTGATTTCAATTATCAGTGCTACTCTTGTCTTCTTTTCTTGAGCCATTATATCCAGTTTTCTAGCATCTATCTTTTGAACTGTTGGCAGTGGATGATCCCATGTGATGTAGACTTCATCATTTTCTATGATGTTTTGTGGCTTATGTTTCCAGTGTTTTTCAGACACTTCAGTACTATAATGTTTGCACAATCCCCAGTGCAACAATCTTGCCACATTATTATGCTTTTCAGTAAACAGTTTTTCTGCCATTAGTATGTTGCAACCAGCAACGAGTTGTGTTACTGTTTCCAGTTTGGATTTACAAAACTTGCATTTGTCTGTTTTTCCCACATGTTCATTGGACTTTGTAAACCAACGAGTACATAGCCCAGTATCCTGGGCTGCCAGTATTAACCTTTCATCTCTTGGTTTGAATTCACCTCTCCTTAACCATTCATGCTTTCATTCCTGATCAACATGAGGTTCTCCCCGAAGTTTTCTATACTTGCAACTATATTTATGCTTTTTCCACATTTCTTGCCTTCTCATCTGGTCCTTCACCTTATATTCTTTCTTTTGTTTTTTGGCACATTCAGTTTCTGCCTAATTTTTATCTACTTCTGGTTTGATGTCCATTCCTGACCAATGCTGATATGCGTCTGCTAAATTAAGCAGAGAAGTAATCTTAGATTTATTCTCCAAATATTTCAAACATTTCACTACATTTGGGTCTTGGGAGGTCAGCAGATATGTGTGGAGTCCCACAATTGCAGATCTATACATGTAATCAATTTCAAGGAGGTCCACCCTCCTTCAGAACGGGGAATATATAATCTTGGTATACACTGATTTTTATAAATCATTTGGTGAGCATGAAGCATCTTTCTTGTTTTCTTATCCAATCTATCCAATATGTTTTGGGGCCAGTCAGTCACTCCAAAACTTAAGTTACGACATGAAGACCAAATTCTTTTATAGCTTGGATTTTGTTCCTAAATGTTGGATTTTGTTCCTAGATGTCAATGCTGTTTTCAGGATTATTTTAAGTCTTCTAAAATATTCCTTACTAAGTTTTATTCGCATTTGTTCATGTTTTATTATTGATCCTTTATCAATTCCCTCTTGCTCAAGTTCTTTTATATCACATTCTTGTCCCAAACTGATGATCTGATGTTGTTAATCTCCTTCCCATTAATCACTGATGGGTCCGGTTCTGAGCCCTCTGAACCGAGTCGGCCTAATAACAAGCTTGCGTACCCAAAAACTCTACCAAGCTGCTACCCACAATGTCCTTCTCCTGGTTAACCTCAGATCTCGTTTGCCACCCAGCCATATAGCAGCGTTTCACTGAGCTTTCCAGCTAAGTGTCATATTTTTACAAATTTTGCTGTATTTTGAAACTTCTTTCTATTCTAACTAATTTTTTCTACCCTATTTCTCTATCTAGCTCTAGCCATCGAGTATTCCTTATACCATCATTGGTAACGCCCTCTCCTACCCTTGTGGTATCGTTTGATACCATTGTTGGTATCTTCCTTTTCTGCTTCTATTTCTATACTTTCTAGCAGTAATTTGTTTTCTTTTTGTGTGTTGGATATGTCTGAGAAAAAAGGGACTTTGGGGTTCAAACATTGCACTTCCTGCAATGGCAAACTCCCCAACAGCGACTTACAGGATGATTGTGTCTATTGTCTGGGGGTTTCTCACCTCTCTGTGAAACCTCCTTGCCAGATTTGCTTGAGTTTTAGTCAGCGGATGCTGAATGAGCGAAAAAACAAATTTATCTTGAAAGGCCTGTTAACCTCACCTTTCTCAGAGGCCCTTTCTGTGTCGGTGGTCTCAACCCCTCCAGTGAAGGACAAAAAATGTCCACATTCCAATCCCTCTTCACCGGCTGGTGATAAGGGCAAGTCCCACAAATCTTCTACTAAACACAAGATTGCTTCCTTGGCTCCGAATATTCCTGTTGCTTCTGTTCCAAGCTCAGCTCGAGTTGATTCTTTGGACATTACGATAACTTTGACGACGCCACCTGTGGCACCAACATCTACGGCACCAGTCATAACTAGAGTAACGACTACGGCTTTGACCTTAGTGTCTTCTATAGTCTCGGCACGGACATCACCTTTCACCGCACCGAAGACAGTTCCAACAATCCCCTTGGAGCCAATAATAACCTCAACTCTGAGTGCCTCCTTGGCACCGAATCCTTTCTCGACACCGTTAGTTCCTCTGTTGCCTGTTTCCAAGTTAGAGTCTTCAGTGCTGACAATTCAAACACCACTGACCCAGTACTCCCCCTCACTGGGCCCATTCCTAGGCCAGGCTTATAGCCCTTTCCTGGATTGGCCTGGCTTTGCTTTGGGAGTGTCTGTAAGGTCCACCAGGAGTCTGTCTGAATTCGATGTGGTGCGCCTGCTAGACCTGCTGTTGACAGCCAGAGGGATAACAAACATTCCTAAGACTCATCCCACTTCGGGTTTGGGTCTACTGCTCCCAGGACTCCTACTTATACTCCTCCCTCAGATCCATCGGTCCCAAGGCCCATAGCTCCGACATCTTTGGTGAGAACCCTTTCCTTGGCACCAACAGTGACCTTCACTGGGTTTTGGTTCCATCTGAACCGTCCCTTCCTCAGTCTCATGGTTGGGGGATGGAACTCTCAGTTCTGAGCACGGTTCCTTCTGAGCATGGTTCCAAGTTTTTAATCAGTTCCGTCCTCGGATCCGGGCGCAACACCTGCCCTGATCTTGCTTGAGGCTCCACACCCGAGAATGGGTCTGACGGAGCGAGGTGTGACCCCGGTTCCGAGATTGTCTTGCTCAGTCCCGGGCTCCCATTCATCTTTGGGCGGGCCTACTTTCTGGGTGATGGAGAGGGTGCTTGCTTCTGGAAGTGCTCCTCCTACGTTGGATCTTCCCCTTGCTCCTTCTCCCCAGGTCCACCTCCCCAAGATTCCGAGAGCACAAGCCTCAGGAAACCCCAGTTCAGGTTAATTTTCCTTCCAAGTCTTCTTCAGACATTCCCACTAAAGAACCCCCTTGGAAGAAGACGTGTAAGAGGAAACACCTTGACTCTCCGGAGGAGTCTCTCATAGAGGATACGGACTACGATGATGGGGAAGGGTCCCCATGTTCACCCCCTGACTATGTCTCCGTCAGAGACATCCTGGAAATATTGAAATAGAGGGGTGGCTGGAAGCCCTCCAACCCTATCTCGGAGGAGTCTGTCTACCTGCATGGAAGAACCCTGATTCTATTGAGGCCATTCCCCGGAGACCAGACAAGATTTTTTCCCCACCAGAGAAGCATCCCACTGGTCTAGAGGCTTGCCAGTAGATGCTATGGTGGTGGCAGCGGCCACTAAAAAGGACCTTGCGGAGGAAAGTCCTACTGTCCACCTGCCCAACAGAGAGTCCCGGGCTGTGGACAGACTAGGGAAGTGAGTTTTTGCTGAAGTGACCTTTGCAGTCAGGTCTCTGAATTACTTAGCACATTTCAAGAGGCTCCAAAGAGATCTGATCTCCGAACTTTCTGGAGCCCTCGCGGGTCAAGTTTCTGATGGGGCACGAGACATGGTTGGCTCTAAACTTGCCACCCTTGAGTCTATATCCAACTTGTCCATGAGGTTGCTCTCCTATGCAACCGAAGGGGCGGCTAAAGCTGTGGGTGCAGGCGTAGTTATGAGACGTCATGCCTGGATGCGTATTTGTGACCCCACGCACTCCTTCAAGTCCTCCTTTTTGAACGCCCCTATTGAACCATCATCCTTGTTTGGTTCTAAAGTAAAGGGCACACTGGCCAGATGCGAGCAGGATGGAAAGACCTTGTCTGTCATTGGCCTACGTTTTTCCAAGTCTCAACGTTCTTTTTCCAGAAACTAGAGGAGTGGGAAAATATGGCACAAAAAATCTCAAGGTCCTTTCTGCAACGCACATGGTGAGGATTCCCTAGAGGCAGAGAGGGTTCCAATGGCAGAAGATGCCCTTTTAGGGGTCAATCAAGACTCTAGGGATTCTGTCACCGGGCGGTCTTATCAACACTCCTGAAGCATTGCCCGATTGTTTTTCTCTGGAAGCAGTCGGGGCTCATTTTTTTCTGCACCAAACTGTCTGGCACTCTATTACACATGATCAGTGGGTGCGGATAGTAATTTCCAGAGGCTATTACATCCCTTTAATATCACACCCAAAACTTACAAAGAACCTTCCTGATGTTCCACCCAGTCAAAGGGAAGAAGCTGCTTCAGAGATAAGAAAGCTGTGTCAAAAAAGAGTCATCCAACCAGTCCCCCAAGACCATCCGGATCCGGTTTTTACTCAAGATTTTTTTTTGGTGCCAAAAAAGACTCTGGACTGGAGACCCATTTTGGATCTCAGCCATCTGAACAAGTCAGTAGTTCAAACCAAATTCCACATGGTCACTATACAATCCATTCTCCCTTTTTTATGGGAGGATGTTTGGATGTGCTCGATAGACCTCCGGGATGCATATTACCACATCAAAATGGACAAATGCTCCAGGAGTCTCCTTTGTTTCCGGCTAGGAGCCAATCATTACCAGTTCAGAAGTCTGTATTCGGTCTCTCTTCGGCCTCCAGAGTATGTGATTGGCTCCTCTTCTCCCCCACCAAGCATCTCCTGACCATAGTCCTCCACCACACTCTCTCACTGATGGAGTCTCTAGGCATCACAGTCCATTGAGAAAAATCCAATCTTCAACCTACCCAACAACTGGAATTTATAGGGGCAGTTTTCAATACTCGAACAAGCCTGTTTCCAGCTTACAGGCTTCAGAGATTAAGATTACAAGTACAAGTGATACTCTGTCAAAGAAAGGTGTCAGCAAGAGAAGTTCTCCAGGCTCTGGGGTCTATGGCTGCGGCCATTCCATTTGTTTCTCTGGCAAGATTACATATGAGACTGTTACAATGGCTCCTTTTATCCCAATATTTGGCAAATCTTCACCCCCTAAACTCGCAGATCCTCATCACCAATTCCTGCAAGCAAGATCTTCTTGGTGGATGAGGCCAGACAAAAATCTTTGGTGTCCAGATTCCTCAACCCAATGCCACAGTGACCACGGACGCTTCCCTGATAGGGTGGGGGGCCATTTTCAGGGAAAGACAGTCCAAGGTACGTGGTCCAGGTTACAGACCAACTTGCATATCAATGTTCTGGAGTTGAGAGCAATGCTGTTGGCGTTGCAGGCACTACATCCGCTCTTTCCATCGGGAATGATTGTGATTCAGTCAGACAATATGTCAGTAGTCTGGTACATAAACAAGGAGGGACCAAATCCTACCCCCTGTGTCGAGATGCCATGAGAATTTGGCACTGGGCGATAGCTTCAAACCGCTTTCTTATAGCAACACATATCCCGGGGAGCTCCAGCGTGATTGTGGACAGGCTAAGCAGATGCATCCTCCTTCCACATGAGTGGTCTCTCAGTCTGATCATGACAGCAGAAAGTTTCAGCCATTGGGGCCAGCCATGCGTCCCCTTCAAACAACAAATGCAGCAGCTTCTTTGCCCTTTTTCCCCCAGAAGGGGAGTCACTGAGAGATGCTTTGACAAACGATTGGCCCACGGGTCGCCTCTATGCTTATCCTTCAGTTCCCTTGATACCCCTATTTCTGAAGAAAGCAGTTCAGTTGAGATGCAAGGTGATCCTCATTCTGGCGTTGACAAGTGTGGTTCCCCTTCATTCTGTCTCACCTATTACAACCTCCATGGATCCTGGATACTCGTCAGGACCTAATCTCTCACCCCCAAGGGTTGACTCCCCCAAATCTGTCCACTCTCAAGTGGACAGCTTGGTTTCTCCACTTCCATTAGTTGCCAGGCAGGAAATCCTCTCCTCACCTGTTTGCAATATTATTCTGGCCTCCCATAAGCCATCCACCAGAAAACTCTACAGAGATAAGTGGAAAAGGTTCACTCTCTGGTCTAAAGAACAGATGTTAGACCCCTTCTCAGCTCCTGTAACTGTTATACTTCAATACCTTTCTGAGTTTTTTGAGAATGGAGCATGAGCTTCTACTATTCGAGTCCACTTGGCAGCTGTGCTGAAATTTTTAATTTGCTATTTGCGATAGTGCATGATAGATCCTTGTCTGTTCTAATACAGTGCATTGCTTTTATCACATTTATCTTTCTTAATATTTTTGTTGATCTGTTCCCTCTTCTGTAGTCTTCTAAGATTGATACTTATTGTCCTAATTGCTTTATAGATTTCTCTGTTCAGTGCTTCCATGATGGTATTCGATTTCTCTCCTTCCTTTCCTTCACTGCCCTATCTTCTTGTTGTAGAACTTTATCAGTTATTAATTTAGCAGCACATTGATATATCCTGTTTACTTCTGTTATATCATATGGGACTCTATGGACAGTCCTAATTACTGCAGTCATTTGTTTTATCAGACTTCTGACTTTTTGGATTTTATTGACTTTCTGCAGTCTATTTCTCTCATTGATCTTAACATATCTCATCCATGTCTGTTAAATCAAGTAACTCTTCTCTTAGCTTATTTTCTTCCAAACTGAGGACACATCCCTTGTTTTCTATTTCCTGTGGGAATTGTATATTTTATAGCATCTTCCTGTGGCACCTTCTCTTCAGTTTCCTCCTGTGCCATCTGTTGCTCTGTCATATGGGAACTTACTGGCCTATCACTCCTCAACATTGACTGCATCAGAGTTTCCTGTTCCTTTCCTTGCTGTCTAGCTTCAAGTGAACATTTATACTGGTTTTCTGTGGAAGGCTCCAAAGTATCTTGATGTGGTACCTGACCAGTTGCTTCCCATTCTACTTTTTTCTCCCTTAATTTCGATATCCATTGCTCTATCCTGTTGTGCTTTCTGCATTCGATTTTCTACACTGAATCCTTCACTTTGCAGGTACTCCATAACCTCAGTTTCTATTTCTTTAACTTCTCCATTACTAATCCCATTTTCTGCTTTTCTTCTTTGTCTTTTTATTTTTTGTATTGTAAAGTTTTCCATGTCCGGATTCCTTTGCCTGTATTTCTCCTCAAATGTCTTTGGTGTTGCTCTTTTTGTATTGGTTAGTTTTGCTTTCTCCTTAGCATAAACATCACACCATATTAAATCTCTTTTTCTTTCCCATGTCCATATTTCTTCTTCACATGTCTCCTGATCTTTCTGTTTCTCCTTACTTTGGGGACTCACTCCATCATGCTGTGATGTAACATGTTTTAGACCTTCTACACCAAATCCTTTACTTTGCAGGCACTCCATAACTTCAACTTTATTTTTTTAACTTCTACTTTACTAATCATTTTTTCTACATTCCATCTTTGTGATATTATTTTTTTATTGTGAAAACTTCCATATCTGGATGCCTTTGCCTGTATTTTTCTTCAAATATCTTTGGGGCTGCCTTCTTTATATTTATTAATTTGGCTTTCTCCTTTGCATAAATATTGCATCATATCAAATTTCTTTTTCTTTCCTATGTCCATATTTCATTTTTATACTTTTCGAATATCTCTACATTTTCTTATTTATATTTTTGCACTTCCTCAGTTGCTTCTTTTTCCAAACAGATCAAAGTTTCTTGATCTGTATACTGTTTTTCACAAATCTGTTGTATTAATGAATGCAAATTTTCATTTCAGTTTTTATTGCAGAAGTGTTTTTCTTTCCTCTAATTTCTTTCTTAATCATTTTGTATATCTTGTGTCTGGAAATTCTGAGCTTTTTGCGTAATAGTAACAATACATAATTTCTTTCTTATCCTCAATAGTCCACTCAGATCCCATTTGCTGCAAGTGCAGATTGCAATCCAGTGGTGCTGTAGATCCTAGTCATCTCATCTGTTCAGTCTGACTGATGGATCTTTGAGTTGCTTGTTGCATCCAGACTGGCAAAACTAGTGCTCCTCTCTCAAGCTCCTTTAGTTTTTCCCTACCCATATTGTACCTGTAGGTGAAGCTGTCACATAACTTATTTGCTGCCTTAGCACTTGGACATGATCTTGCCAGTAGCTAAGTGCTCCACCTTATATTTTCCTTCTAACAGTATTTTGATCTGTATTTAACTCTGTGCTCTGTAAAATAGTCTTGTAGCTGTTTCTTCTTTTGCAGTATAGCGAGCTGGCCTGCAGACATATTACATTTGCTGCTGCTTTAAAAAAAAAAAAATATATATATATATATATATATATATATATATATATATATATATATATATATATATATATATATATATATATATATATATGTGTATATATATATATATATATATATATATATATATATATATAGTTTCTTGCTCTGTAATTTAGAGGTTTATTGTTAGAATTTCACTATTTGAAATATACTGTGTTTCCCTGGTGTGTGTGTGTGTGTGTAGATTGGCCTATGGAGGAAGGCAATCAGAAAAGTTTCAAAAAGTATTCTCTGTGCAGCCATAAGATTCCCCCCCTCAAGATGCAAACAAAGTGTATTGTGTGCTTTGGGAGTGGAGTACTGGCTGATTGTTCTGTGTATAAGGCCTTTGGTCAAGTAGCCTTAGCAGACAGACAAAACAAACATGTTATCTAAGGCTTGCTACCCCAGATCCAGATCCAGAGGCAGTGAAGTCCTGAAAAGAGAGAAGGAGCAGGAAAAAGAAAAGAAAAAAAAAAGACTAGTGACAATGGTAGGCATTCTGACTCAAAAAATGTTAAAGTCCAACTTAATCTCCCATGTCGGCTGCAATGGCTTTGAAGCTGGTCTTCATTTCAGACAGATGTCTTAAACATTTTGCCAGAGGCACTTCCTCCAACAGGGAACATTCTCAATTCCCTTCCTGGCCTTCTTCACAATCTTCCAGTCATTCAGATCCTTCATTAGTGCTTTAGAAATAGATTGGGATTGCATAATGAAGGCTCTTCTCAAGGCCAAGATTCTAATGGGGGTTGTTCCGTCCCACTCTGTCTCAAGGGCAGAATGGGCTGGTTTTTCATCTCCCATTTTTACTCCTCCTCCAATCCAGATTTCATCTCATTCAGTTTTTGAAGTAACAACTCACACAGAAGTTGCAACCATGGCACTGCTTCTTCTTCAGTCTCGACTCCAAGGACTCTGCATATGATGTGCTTGACTCTGAGACCCTAGGAGTCAAGTGGATCTCTGGGCTGACATCCCGACATCAGTGCATCAGCACCAGCACGGTCTTCAGATCCATCCTGTATAGCTTTATAATTGGTATCAGATTTGTCAACCTTCAAGACTGGGCCACTGATCTCCCTCCACAAGGTTCTTTGTCAGCTTTGGAGATTCCCTCATCAGGGTTGCCTACTTTTTTCCCTCCAGGAATGTCTGTTGTACTTAGTGGAGGTTCCTCACGTCTGGCAGATGTAGGGTCAGCCTTTGGGGTTATCTGATGAATTATAGATTATTCAGTGAGAGATTGTCTTTGGGTTTCTTTGGTGTTGGCTCCATCACAGGACAGTCCCTCATTTCTAAATCAGCTCTGTCATGCTTTTCTGTATTATTACTTTACACTCAGAGTTACAGTTATAGAAGTGAAATCCAGCTATAAATGGGGGTTCCTGACATTACTGCCCTTATGAACTTGTGTAACAACTATATGGTAAAGATTCCAGAGGAGCTGGATGTAGCCTTGCAGAATCACACTAAGTTTAAAGTGCGTAATGTAATTTGTAATGGTTAACCATTGTTGATACCATTTATGTTATGATGTTGTTTCCTTACTAATTTTAACACCAGCTACCTTATGGAGTTTTCCTTTTTTTTTTTTAATTTCTCCATATCTTTTGGTTTCTAATACAATGAGGGGAATGGACCCCATTCCTAAGTCAAAGTATGATTAAAGTTCATGAAATTAGTATTGTTTCACTCTTTGATGTTAGCCAAAAGTGCTCTTTGCAGCACCCGCAATGTGCCCAGTAATGACTCCTGCAATTTGTACGGAGTTACATGTATTGGTAGCACATCTAAATATGATTGTAGACCTTTTTTTTTTTTTTTATATATAAGACCCCTTGCTCCTACTACTGTTGGAAGTATCTGGGTATCTTTCTTCCACATTGCTCTCGTTTCTGCATGCAAATCCTGATGTTTTATGACTTTGTCTCTCTCTCTGTATGCAGGACACTGTAGTCACTGGGTGTGACGATTTCAATGACCAATGCTACTTTTGCCTTCTTTTCTTGGACCACTATATCAGGTTTTCTAGCATTTGTCTTTTGAACTGTTGGCATTGGATGATCCCATGTGATGTAGACTTCTTCATTTTCTATGATGCTTTTTGGCTCATGTTTCCAGTGTTTTTCAGCCACTTCAGTACCATAATGTTTGCATAATCCCCAGTGCAACAGTCTCGTCGCATTATTATGCCCTTCAGTTTCCTTATTTTTTTAATTTCTCCAAATCTTTTAGATTTCTAATACTGCAACAGAAATGGACCCCATTCCTAAGTCAAAGTACGATTAAAGTTCATGAAATTAGTATTGTTTCACTCTTTCATGTCAGCCAGTAGTGCTCTTTGCAGCACTCGCAATGTGCCCAGTAATGACTCCTCCTGAAATTTGTATTGAGTTACATGTATTGGTAATATATCCAAATACGATTGTAAACTCTTTTATATAAGACCCATTGCTCCTACTACTTTTGGAACTATCTGGGTATCTTTCTTCCACATTGCTCTCGTTACTGCTTGCAAATCCTGATATTTTATGACGTGTCTCTACACAAGACACTGTAGTCACAGGGTGTGGCGATTTCAGTGATCAATGCTACTTTTGTCTTCTTTTCCTGGACAGCAATATCTGGTTTTCTAGTATCTGTCTTTTGAACTGTTGGTAATGGATGATCCCAAGTGATGCAGACTTCGTCATTTTCTGTGATGCTTTATGGCTCATATTTCCAGTGTTTTTCAGCCACTTCAGTGACATAATGTTTGCACAATCCCCAGTGCAACAGTTTCGCCACTTTATTATGCCTTTCAGTATACAGTCCTTCTGCCATTAGTGTGTCGCAACCAGCAACAAGGTGTGCGACTGTTTTCAATTTTGTTTTACAAAACCTACATTTGTCTGTTTCTCCCATATGTTCAATGGACTTTGTAAACCAACGTGTACGTAACCCACTATCTTGTCTGCCAAAATTAACCTTTCATCTCTTGGTTTAAATTCGCCTCTCCTTAACCATTCCTGCATTTGTTCCTGATCAGCATGAGGTTCTTTCAGAAGTTTTCTTTACTTGTAACCATATTTTTACTTTTTCCATATTTCTTGCCTTCTAATCTGGTCCTTCACCTTATATTCTTTTTTTTTTGTTTTCTGCCACATTCAGTTGCTGCCTGGTTTATATCTACTTGTGGTATGATTTCTGTTCCTGCTTGACGCCGATATGCTTCTACTAGCCTAAGCAGGGAAGTTAGCTTAGATTTATTCTCCTCATGTTTCAAAACTTACACTACATTTGGGTCTTGTGAGGTCAGCAGATATGTGTGGAGTTACACAGTTGCAGATCTATACATGTAATCATTTTCAAGGAGGCCCATCCCTTCTTCGGAATGCAGAATATATAATCTTGGTATGCACTGTTTTTTATAAATGATTTGTTGAGCATGAAGCAGCCTTGTTTTCCTATCTAATCTGCCCAGTGCATTTTAGGGCCAGTTAATCATTCCAAAAGTGTAAGTAAGGACAGGAAGAGCAAATTGGTTTATAGCTTAGATTTTGTTCCTAGATGGCAACACTGTTTTCAGGATTAATTTAAGTATTCTAAAGTACTCCTTACTAAGTGTTATTTGCATTTGTTCATGTTTCATTGTTGATGCTTCATCAGTTCCCAAATATTTATACAATCCCTCTTGCTCAAGTTCTTTTATATCACATTCTTGTCCCAAACCATTGTTTTCTTGGTGCTGCAGTGTTCCTGCTTTAAAGGTTGCTTTTGCACATTTATCAAGACCAAATGACATTCTTATATCATATGAAAAAGTTTTAACAAGTTGCAGTTGTGCTTTCAGTTCCTCATCTGATGAGCTATACTGTTTCAAATCATTGACAAAGAGAAGATGAGAAGTCTTTGGACTTTGTTGTTTTCTAGGAGGCAAGTTATAGCCATGACCTAAGCTGTTAGGTAGACATCTTAGTGGATTAAAGGCAAGGTAGAATAGCAGCGATGACAGAGAGTTACCGTGGAATATCCTCCTCTGGATTTTTATCCCTGGAATAATAAGTTGTCCTTTATCATGACTTAATTGGAAAGTGATCTGCAACTGTTTCATGGTCACTGGAATGTAGATGATCGGTGTAAGGTATATGTTGTATATTTTTAAGCACTCTTTTTTTTCCATGAATGTGGGATACTGTGAAATGCTTTTTGTAGTCAATCCATGCCATACTTAAATTCTTCCCCTTTTTACAGTTCTCCTTTATGACTTTATTTAACAACAAATGATCCTTTGTTCCATATGACTTTCTTTTATTGCCCTTTTGTTCCGTTGCCATAATTGAGTTTTCTTCTAAATGACTATAAACTCTGATGGCATCAGTTCCAGTGTATAGTTTATACATCGGCAAGTTATTGGTCTGTAATGTTTAGGGTAGCTTTCAGGTTCACTCTTAAGTAGGAGCATTGTTTTTCCTGTTGTTAGTCAGGTTGGTGTCTGTTCAGGTTGTGCAAGTAAATAATTCTTACTCATGGCTAAATCTTCATGCAAAGATGTTAATACTTTTAACCAGAAGTTAGGTACTGCATTTGGGACCGGTGTTTTCCAGTTAGAGGCTTTTCTTAACTTTGTTTCAATCTCTCTGGTTATTACTTCATCCCATGTCATATCCTGTACCTTTGAACTTCTTACTCTTTCTTTTACTTCTTCTGTCCATTTAGCATTTTTATGTTCCACAGGATCTTCATAGATACTTCTCCAAAATGTATCTAGCTCTTCTTTTTTGGTGGTCTTTTAATTCCTGTTACCTTATTTCCCAAGTCTCTATAAAATGTTTTTGGGTCATAAATAAATTGCTTATTTTGTACTTTCATTTATGTTTGTCTACGTATCTTATAAGTTATTTCGCCTGTGCTGAGATTTTTAGTGTATTATTTGTGATGGTACATGATAGATCCTGATCTGTTCTAATACTGTGCATTGCTTTTATCACATCTATCTTTCTGAGTATTTTTGTTGATCTGTTCTCTCTTCTCTACTCTTTTAATAGTGACACTTGTCTTAGTTGCTTTATACTTTTCTGTATTCAATACTTCCATGATGGTATTTGATTTCTTCCTTTCTCTCTCTCTAACTACCCTGTGTTCTTGTGGTAGAACTTTATCTGTTATAAATTTAGCTGCACAGTAATATATCCTGTTTACGTCTGTTATAGCACATGAATTTCTATGAACAGTCCTAATTACTGTGTTCATTTGTTTTATCAGACTTCTGACTTTTTGGATTTTATTGACCTTCTGCAGTCTATTTCTTTCATTGATCTTAATATGTCTATCTATCTCTATTAAGTCAAGCAACTCTTCTCTTAGCTCTGTTTTTTCTAAACTGAGGGCATATTTTTTGTTATCCAATTCCTGCAGGCATTCTATAGAAAGTTGTATTGCATCTTTCTGTGGCAGATTCTTTTCAATTTCATCCTTTGCCATCCGTTGCTTTGTCATGCGAGAACTCACTGGCCTATCACTCCTCAACATTAACTGCTTCAGAATTTCCAGAGTTTCCTGTTCCTTCTCTTGCTGTCCAGCTTCAAGTGAATGTTTATACTGGTTTTCTGTGGAAGGCTCCAAAATATCTTCATATGGCACCTGACCAATTGCTTCCCATTGTATTGGTTTCCCCTTAATTTGGAATTCCATTGTCTGTCCTGTTGTAGTGCTTTCTGAATTAGATTTTCTACATTGAGTCCTTCACTTTGGAGGTACTTCATGACCTCAAGTTTTTATTTCTTCAACTTCTTCATTACTGATATCCTTTTCTACCTTTCCTCTTTGTCTTCTTATTTTTGTATTGTAAAGTTTTCCATGTCTGGATTCCTTTGCCTATATTTCTCTTCAAATATCTTTGGTGCTGTTCTTTTTGTATTGATTAGTTTTGCTTTCTCCTTTGCATAGATATTACACCATATTAAATCTTTTTCTTTCCCATGTACATATTTCTTCTTCAGATGTCTCCCGATCTTCCTGTTTCTCCTTATTTTGGGGACTCGTTCCATCATGTTGTGATGTAACCTGTGTTAGACTTTCTACATCAAATTCTTCACTTTGCAGGCATTCCATGACTTAATTTTTCATTTTTTAAACTTCTACTTTACTAATCTTCTTTTCTACATTCCCTCTTTGTGATATTGCTTTTTTATTATGAAATTTTCCATATCTGGATGCCTTTGCCTGCATTTTTGTTGGAATATCTTTGGGGCTGCCTTCATTATGTTGATTAATTTGGCTTTCGCTTTGCATAAATATTGCACCATATCAAATCTCTTTCCCATGTCCATATTTCTTTTTTGTACTTTTCAAAAATATCTAGGTTTTGTTGTTTATATTTTCGTACTTCAAGTGCTTCATTTTCCAAACAGATCAAAGTTTCTTTGTCGATTATGCTGTTTTTCAAAAATCTGTTGTATTAATGACAACTTTTTATTTGAAGCTTCTGACAGTTTTTCTTGCGGAAGTATTTTTCTTTCCTCTAACTTATCTCTTAACCTTTTTTGTATATCTTGTGACTGTGAATTCTGGGCTTTTTGCATAGTAGTAACAATACATAATTTCTTCCTTATCCTCGATAGTCTATTCTGTCGTCTTTATGGCTCTTCTTTGGCCTATCAATTTTTGTGATTTTTTGTGGAGTTCTACTTCCTTCCACAACAGGGGCCCATCTTCCCCTGAGCCTGGCCTGACCCCATTGTAGGAATATTTCTGTATTTGAGGATTCTACACTGTCATTTTTTCCAGTCCTGGTACCAGTGCGCCTACCAGGATTGGGTACTTTTTTATCTTGGGTCTTGTACCTTTCAGTTTCCTTACTGGGTGAGTTCAATAATGTATTTACTTCTTTTTATATATTTTCACCTTACTTTGTTTATTTTCTGTGTATAGGACAGTTTTTATTTAGTTGTAAGTGACTAAGTCACGACTAAGAAGGGGCACTTGTCTCTCAAAATAACTAAAACTAAATAAATATAACAGCGCTGAAGTAAAGAGAGAAGGTGGAACACAAGTGAAACCTTGAAGGGTATTACCTTAAAAACATAATAAGGGGTGTCACTGGCTCAGTTTTGAAAACTGGGGTGAAATGCTGTTGTACTGCTTATTTTTTTACAGATATGGGAAGTACTTAGTATAATGTTCTTGTTGAGGTTGTGGAGTTAAAGCATAGGTTGATATTCAAAAGTAAGTGGAAGAGATGTAGCAATTTTAATAAGGAACAGGCAAAAATAAGATATTAGTCAGCCTAGAAATGCATCTGAGACATAAATTAATGAATTTAACATTAACTCCGACTGGGAAAAGATGATTTTTTTTTTGTGTTAGTTGTTTTTTTTTTAAGTTTGCATATTATTCCCTTTTGTGCAGGCATGCCTCTTATTCGGAACTTGAGAACAAGGCTACTGCTGCTACACGTCTTGGAAGCTGCACTGCCTGCATGCTCAGATCAGGACATGATTGAGAAGGTGAGCACAATTAGTATGAAATGCAGTCAGTTGCTCTCACTCTAAAAGGGTCTATTTCTTAGATCAGTGCTAAATAAAACAAGCATGTATATTTAATTATCACACATTTGTTTCAACAAGTGACATGCTAAAAACTTGGGAGGAAGAGCAAGTTTGTGAGTAAAAATGCCCTCTCAGTATCTATATAACATTCCAGTTTTACCACATGTAACAAACACTGTTTTATACATTTACCCAGTTAACAAATGATAACAAAAAAGTGTTAACAGTAGGAGGAAAATGTGGAATTGGGTCTAGAAACCGTGAGTAAAATGCTTAAATCACTTAAGTTAATGGCTCTACTGAATACAACCTTTGGGTGTGAAGAACATCTGTTATGGTGCAGTTGCATTAATGTGGTCCTCTTCCTGGGAATTACAGGCCTATTAGTCTTAATCATATTATTTTCAAGGATATGGAACTTGCAGATGATCTAATAAACAGCAGTATAGGTGACATAGCATGGATGTGTCTAATGACTCTGGTAAACAACTTTGAGAGGTTAACACAAGCCTTGAACAGTGGTCATGCTGTCCATACTACATATCTTGACCTTGACAAAGCTTCTGATACCATACCACATGCTAACATAATTAACAAGTCAAGTGTACACCAAATTGATCCCTGTGTAGTTAGGTGGATAGCAAATTAGCTGAGGGACAGAACCTACATAGTGACGGTGGTAGATGCTTCCTCAGAGAGCATAAACGTGATCAATGGGGTCGTCAGGATTACATACTAGGTCCTGTACAAATTTGCATATACTTCTTTGATCTTCAGTTGAAAATATAGGATCCCAGGTTAACCAAGTTTACAGATGATTGTTAACTCAGAGGCATCCCTGAATCCCCTTATGACATGCAGAAGCTACAGCTTGAACTTACACATGTTCATAGGTACATAGGTGTATACTAGGCTAATGACCAAATGGGCCTTTATAAGTCTAGCCAAACATCTCACATGTATCCTGCAAATTTATGTGGCTTAGAGATGATTTTACGGGTATATGTAAACTGGAGCAAGATTCACAGGCTGCCTCTGTCCATTAGAAATACAGGTACTAGAATCTTGTTGTATTTCCAATTTCCTATCCACTGGTCTAGGTTTCTCTTGAAAGGGGTTAGGGAAGAGCTCTGTGTCAAATGGATGGGGTTCCTTTTCCAGAGAAGAGAAATTCTCTAAGATGCATACCTACCCCTCCAACTTGTCCTATTTACGTATATCACAAGCAAAGTTTAAATCCCTAGATCCAGTAATTGTAATGCTATTTATTTTGTGGATATGCAAAAGGTCCATCAGAGTGGGATCCAAGGATGCCTTGTATGCCAGGCATGCATCTCCTGTCAGTAGTGTGTAGGAAACAGACTATAGAGAGGGGACCTTGAGGCGATCTGCACAGAACATGGTGTTTACACCATGTATTCTTTTTGTGAGGAGCCTCTGTGGACATTCCAGATGTTGCATGTGCATGGTTAGGTACATACTATAGTGGGCACTGTGCTCAATTCTGTGCATGATGAGTGGTGAATACGGTGGAATGATGACTTCCTTGGACCTAGATACCATGCCCTTCCTTATAAGTTTATCAGTATAGAATGATTTCCTTACGACCTTAGATGTACGTTGGTCAAAAGCCAGGTTACTGTTTATATATGTACCCAAATCTCTGACTATTGTTTCTGCTCGTAGTTGTGTGTTTCTGATGAGGTAATTTCCTTGAGTGGCTGATTTCCCTAAGGATATTATTATGCATTTCCTGGCACTGAATTTTAAGTCATGACTTTGGCACCAGTTACTTGTGTTAGACCTTCCTGTAGGATATTAACATCTTGGAGGAATTCTGTGACTGCTGCTAGTTTGCAATCATCTGCATACTTAGTCAGCCAGAGGCCCTTGACTTCTGAGAAGTAGATGTCAAAAAGGAGCAAATTCAGCACAGAGTCCTGATAGAATCCACTAGTGACTAGCCTCTTTGTGGAGGCGATCTCCCCATCCTAACTTTTACTGGGTCCTTCTTGAGAGCCAGCAGGCAATCCAGCATATAACATATCGGGGTTTATGCTTATATTCATGAGTTTGTTTACAATGCCCAAGTGGGATATCAAATGCCTTAGCCAGGTTAAAGTAGACAATATGCACCATTTTCCTCTCCTCTATTACCGTTGTGACTTTCTCAAAGAAGTACACCAGGATAAGTAGGCCTGATCTGTCCTTGACAAAATCAAACTGTGTTTGATCCAGTGTTTGCAGGTGTTCTATGTCCTTATTAATCATTGCACTCCATGCAGGCAGGTTAGAAACTGTAGCAACTGTTTGCTACGTTTGTAGCAAGCAGTTTGCTACAGTTTTAAAATTAATATTTTTTAAACTAAATAATGAGAGCCACTTTGCTCTGTGCAGGGGATATAAACTATTGTAACTTTTTGCTATAGTTTAAAAGAAGATATTTTGTTTCACATAAAATAAGTTGAAGGAGGGTTGGGGCAGGGCATAGAAGCAGGGCCTGAATGGTGTGTGTGTGTGTGTGTGTGTGTGTGTGTGTGTGTGTGTGTGTGTGTGTGTGTGTGTGTGTGTGTGTGTGTGTGTGTGTGTGTGTGTGTGTGTGTGTGTGTGTGGTGCATCTTTCCACCTGGTTGGTGTGCCAGTAGAAGGAACATCATCAATACAATGACTAAACACTGTACAGTGAAATTAACAAAGGAGTTGTAGCTTACATAGAAAGTAACTAATACACATTAACAAAGCAGGAGGGATTTAGATCAATGGAAACTAATATAAAAAAAAATTACAAGCAATACCATCATAAAAGTAATCCCTAGAAA
Organism: Protopterus annectens; assembly: GCF_019279795.1. NCBI lineage: Eukaryota > Metazoa > Chordata > Ceratodontiformes > Protopteridae > Protopterus > Protopterus annectens. The sequence continues at coordinate 847,194,033 of NC_056726.1, read as the reverse complement.
CCATGTGAAAATGGTATACATTATTATAAAGAAATCGTTTTCACAGTACATGTACACAAGTAACTCATCTGAATAGATACCGCAGTATTTCTCCTGTTTACGGATATTTACAGGAACAAGAGGATGTATAAGGGGAAAGGAGGGGAATAAAGCAGGGGCGAAAAAATAAACTCTAACAGGGAAATCTTTTGGAATGGATAGAATGTTAAAAGAAATTTGGAAGGCAAAGAAACAGTATGTGAAAGATGAACATACCTAATTTCACTTGAAGCAAAAATCTTTTAGACAAACAAGGTTGTCAAGAACTCTCACACGACATCCACCACACATTGTGTCCACTACGCACATAGACCAACTTATTCTGAGGCACTAAAAAGCAGCCTTTCCAAACTTCAAAGACCTACTAAGCCTAGAAATGGCAATGTCTGTCCTCAGCAATCTCTAAAGCACTCACCCAAAGGAACACCAAACACTACACATACTCATAAACACTGTGGAGCCTCAACAGCAAAGCCCATAAGGCAGGCAAACTCATTACCCATGACTCTTGCCATAGAGTACCCCATTGAATGAAACACAGATGCCCACTCACCTGATTGAACAAGGAGAAGATAATTGTTACTTGCTTATCAGGAGTCAGGATCTGCCAAATTATGCATGCACTCAAGTCACTACACCACAGGTGCCAGTATGATTCTATCATACTCAGTGTGGGGGTTAATGACCTGAGACGTGCTTCATTTGACTATATGAAGAGAGAGAAGTTCTTTTTTTTTTCTTTTAAAAAAAAAAAAACACACACTTTTACTAAATTATTGCTTGTGATATAGACAAACTTATATTTATATAAAAATAATCAAAATCTTGTTAACAAGTTCACATTTACAAATATTGTACATTACACATATTGTTCTATACAGTATAATCAAATCATCATTACAAAAAATGTTTAGTCCCTGCCTTTTCTTAAACCACATTCCTCCTCGAGAACATTTTTCTGAGTGCACTGTTCCCAGAATTTTCATTTGTTTCATGTAATTTACTGCTACCCTTTTCTAAAGATTCTACTGTCTGTTCTTTTATCTCTGTTGCATTATTCTCTAACTCAAGTATGGCTGGTTTAGGTTTTTATTTCCATTTTCTAGTCATATCTTTTTTAACAGCCACCAGAATTAAACTTAACAAGGCCTTACTTTGTCTAGGCAATTCAGACCCTGTATCCCAGCTTAAAAAAATAATAATTTCCTTAGTTATACTAATTTGCTCACACAGTATTCCTGACAGAGTACTTTGTAGGGAATTTCTAAAGTCTGCCAACTCATTACACTCTGAGAACATATGCTTCCAGGTTCCTCTTTCTTCTGCATCACACCTCCAATATTTGCCATCTACCTGGGGAAAAATTCTTCGGAGTTTGCTTGGTGTATAAAAATACCTTTGCAGACACCAAGGCAAACATCCTAAATCTTCTAGATTGTGTTGCATATTTGGGAGCCATACACATGTCCTCCCTGTGTTTCTTTGTGAACTGTTTATTTAATCTCTCTTCTGAATTTTTTCTGACCTTCCCTGATTGATTCCTGTAGTTATCATGCAATATTATATATGCCCACTTGTCCATTTTTTAACATCAGCTACTGGTCTAGATTCAACTAAAAACTCAACCAGTGCAGATCTTTCATTTAGGATATATCTGTTCTTTCTCTTTGCCTATTTTCTGATATCAGTCCATGATAGGGAAGGGAATCTGTAGCCTGCAGTCCAAATGTCTTCTTGGCCTATTAGCATTATGTTATCTTTCCCTTTCTAATTGTTTGTTCCCAATATCTTGGTTCCTTTGCCAGTTTGCTTCAATCAATCCCAGCCCCACCTTGCCTGTTCTCTATACCCCTAATTGTAGTCATCCCTGTCAACAGAATTTCCTTTCTGTATTCTCATGTTGGCTAAATTCTTAGTATACTTTCTGCAACTTTATGAGTATAATATTCTGTATGAATGTTGTTCTCCTTAAGGATCTATATCCAAAATCCCACTCTTTCATGAATTATCCCCTGCTTCAGCATCATCCATTTCCACTTTGAATTGTAGCTTTCTACTTGTAATTTCCATAAGAGCCTTGTTTGTCTAACTCTAAAATATCCCTTCAAGTCAGGTAGTCCTAAACCTCCTTGTTCTATTGGAAGGATCAGCTTATCTCAGGTGACTTTTTCCTCCAAGATAAAACCCTTCAACTCTTTATTAATTACTGTCCATAGCTTCTCCTCTGGTTGATAAAAATATGCCTGGCCTGTGTATACAACTAAAGGGACTAAAAACATTTTAGTACTTGTATTTTGCTATCCATATCCACAGGTAAGAGCATCTAGGTCCTCAGTTTTTGTATTATCTTTTGCTTAGACAAGGATATGTGGGAAAAGACTGCCATTAGAGAATCATCTGTAACCCATACTCCTAAATACTTCATTTTATCATTTTCCTATTATAGCCATTGCTGACCCAATTCATGTAGGGGTACATAGTTTACAGCTATAGCCTATGTTTTACCTTCATTTATTTTATATCCTGGAACAAAATGAACAGTCTCATAATGTTCCACAACACTGAGATGTCCTATTCTGATTCTATCAGGTACAAAATAATATCTGCAAATAAAGACAACTTTTCTTGAATACTGTATCAGTTACACTTTAGAATTTCTGAGTCCCTTATTTTCTTTGCAAATGGCTGTAAGCCTAACGAAAATAACAAAGGAGAAAGACGACACCACTGTCTGGTTCCTGTGCTCAGACACAACTTTTCAGAAAGGAACCCTTCCAATTTGATTTTTGCATCTGATCCCTCGATATCCTCTTAAGTTAACCTTATCATTGTTTCAGGAGATGCATATGCTTCCATTGCCCTACTCATAAAATCCCAGCTTACTGTGTCAAATGCTTTCTCTGCATCAAGACCCACCAACCAGCAGAGGTATTTTCTTACATTTTTCTTCTCTTTGGATCATCATTCTTCTACTCTCCACAAAACCACAATGATCCATATCTATCAATTTTGTCAACACGTTTGCCATTATTTTCACCGTTATAGACAGAAATACTTTATAATCATAGTTTAAAATTGAAACGGGCCTATATGATTCTGGATCTGATAGGTCTTTACCTTCTTTAGGTATTACAGCCAACACAACTTTCTTCCAGGATTTTGGTGCTTTCCTGGTTGTAAAACACTGTTAAACAAAACCTTCCAGATTTTTATCACTTTCTTCCCTCCTAGCTTCAAAACTTCAGCTGGAATACTATCTATTCCTAGAGATTTTCTTGCAGATTGGTTGTACATCACCATTTTTTCATTTCTCCTCCTATCCTAGCTGTTAATTTTTGAGCCCCATTTACCCTTGACTTTGGCTTATTTAAGTCTTCTGTAAATATTTCCATTTGTGCTTTTTCTTGATTTCCTCACTTCTCTGCCATATACAAATTTTCATAAAATTTCTGAAATATTTCTAACATCTTTACAGGATCTCTGGTTATTTTTTTCTTGTTATAGGCTCCCTAAGTTTGGCCACAACACTTTCTACTTTCTGTTGCCTAAGCAATCTTTCTAAACTATTGCATATTATCCAGATATTTCCTTATTATCTCTTTAGCACTCTGCAATTGTGCCTCTTTTTGTTCAGTGAAATTCCCCTTATTCCATAGAATTGTAACCTTTGTTAGTTCCTCTAAATAACCTTTGTTACTTCTTAACTGTATCTCTTTTTCTTTTATTTCTACCAAATTTTTAAACTCCACTTTAGTTTTATCCCACTCACTAACTATAACTTTTGGAGTACTTTCTATCCACTCTAAGAAGTCCTAAATAAGTTCCACTACCCAGTCCTTAAATTCCTCTCCTTTTAACAGGTAGACAGAGAGGCACCAGTGTCTCATCTTTACTTCATTCGTCTGCATTTTTATCTTATTAATTACTGGCCTTTGATCTGAAATAGTTATTGGATATGTTTCAAAGTTCTCAATTAAATGTACATTTCTCTGAAATAGAATTTCTGTGTAGTCTAGCCCAGTTGTTATCTTGGGAAATAATATGTAAATTCTCACCTAGCTCCTAATATTGAATTCACATCTTCATTACTAAATACTTTCATAAATTTCTTCAAAAATCTACCCTCTTTTATTTTCCCTTCTAGGCTCCCAGTACTCACTGTTGCAAATCAAACTCCAGTCCCCCTTTACAAGTACTATTCCCTGCTGAAAGATTATTATTTCTTCCAAAATTTTGTTAAGCTTCATAATAGCAGTTTTAGGTGAAATGTGAATACATGCCAGTGTAATACTCATACCTTGCCAATTGCCCCTCACTACCACAAATTTGCCATTATTATCTTTTGGCCCTCTTCTGTCACTATTGGAGCTCCTCTAACAATTAATACAAGTACTCCTATTTTTTCCCTAATATTCTGCTGAATATCCATCCTGAAATCCATTGTTTTTCACATTCACTTGCTTATTTCTTTCCAAATATGTCTCCTATAACATTGCTATATGCACTCTGCTTTGCATTTCTTAATATAATTAAATATTATTTCCTTTTTTGTCTGTACCTGTGAGACCATTCACATTCCAAGATAATATGGAAAGTGTCATCATTATGAAAAGAAGTCATTATTTTCATCTGTTATATATGACTGCTGTTTTAAGTGTATTGTGATACATGTGCCCGGGTTAACCTTGATTACAGTTTTTTTCCCTACCATCAACATTGAAACGTGTGTCACATTTTACAAGACTTTTTGTTTCAATGAAAACCTTCAACAAAAAAGCAAACACACCCCAGAACATGTTAACTTAAAAAACCTCACAAAACTATGTACTGTCTTCAAATAATAAAGTTTTAGCCTTCTAATAAGAACATTGTCCAGACTTGGTGGTGTAGGGGTAAATTGCTCTGATTATGCTGTAGAAGATCCTGAGTTCAAGATTTGGTGGTGCTGATTATTTCCTAGTACCAACCTATCCTGACCCAGAGACTCCCCATACTCTGGAATAGACTGCCCATGCATGTCAAGCAGAGTGCCTCATTGGCCCTCTTCAAAAGGAACCTTGATGATTGGATGGGAGATAGGAAATTCACCCCGGAAATCATGTCAGTCACCCTGCTAGATCGGCCCAGAGAAGTAAATATTATGGGAAGAAATATCCAGGGAATTGGGAATTGTTATGGCTAGGCTTGCATAGGCCCTAGGGCCAATAGCCTAGTACCAACCTATGAACCTGTGAACTAAACAGCTACAAGCATAGACATTAACATGAGGTTACCATTAAGGTTATCCATGCTAAGATGCATGATGTTCATCGTGTTTCACTGTTGCAGTCATGACTATAGGGTTCTCCCCTGCCGGCAGGCAGTCCTCGGTCGGCCAGAATCCCAAAGTCTGGGTCCGGCGTCGGCTGCTCAGCCATGCTCCCTGACGTCAGAGCACCAGGAGTACAAAGCTGACAGCCGACGCCATGTTCTCCAGTCTTTCTTGCTGTGCGGTGATAGCAGTTCGCATTTGCCGGTCGGCAGACCCCTGACAATTTTTTCTTAACGTACTTCAGTCCGAAGACTTTCTTCTCCTACTCAAAGCTAAGTACCCCATTGGGGAAACTTTTTTCTTGCTCCAGTCCGATGTCAGAAAAAGTTAATAATTGTATTTCATGTGGGAAGCAAATACCTCATAAGGATTTTCATTCTTACTGTATTCCTTGCTTAGGCCCTGACCACGACGTAGCTAGTTGTCGGTTTTGTGCTAGATTCAATCAACGTACGATTAAACGAAGGTACGATTTTGCATTTCATTACTTCGGTAGGCGTTTTAATTACAAAATGTCGTCGGACTCGGTTCCGGCTACCGGAGTTCACAAACGACGTAAGGATAAAGACAGGCCTCCGAGGTCCAAATCGGACGATATTGTACAAGCAGAGCCAGCTTCAGGTTCGGCCGTCGTCAGTGAGGCACTTTTGCAGCCCCTGTCGTCGGCCATTTCGGAACCGATGGCCGAAACGGACTCCCACGAGGAGCCAACTAGGCCTTTGAATATTTCTGTTGCAGGACCTTCGGACAATGCTCCTTCGGATGGGTCCGGAGCCGCTGTGCAGGTACCGGCTTCCGAAGGGGTTTTCAGGCCTACTCAGCTTCTAATGAAGGCAAAGCCAAAGACAAAGGCAAAGACTCCTTCCAAATCAAAGACTACAGCCCAGGCCTCTTCTGATTCGGCACCCAAGTCTCAGAAACAGTTACTTAAGATGGCGGAGGACTTACTTACTATGATTAGGGGTTCACATCCCCCTCCAGATAAAAGGCCAAGGCAGGAAGTGTATTATGACTCCTCTGATCAGGCTTCTGTTTCTTCAGTTTCTTCTTCTGACCACGAATATTATTTCCCTCCTTATGAGGATTCTGATGCTGAGGAATCCATTCCTTCAGCTTCTCCCCCTGAGGATTTCTCTTTTGGGGAAACTTTACATGAAATGAGGGAACATTTTCACTGGGAAGGACAGGACTACTCGGAATCTAAGAAAAGACTTAGGGATTTTCTTCTTCTTCCCCAACATAGACCCCTGGCTATCCCTCCTATTTTGGATATTGTGGATGATGCTTTTTCGGAGGCTAACTTAACTCCTGACTCTTTTCCTCCAGCTCCTGTTAAGCCAGACAGATATTATAGGGTTCCTGATTCCCACCAGTTTTTATACAAGAATCCTACTGCTGATCCTGAAACCATTTCTCAGGGTCCTAAGGGGGTTAAGGCCGCTACTGCTAAAACCCCATTCCCACTGAGAAGGATTCCAGATCTTTAGAAAGATGGGGCAAAAAGTGTACACTTCTGCTACTTTATCTATTAGGGCTTTAAACTGTCAATTTCATATGCTGAAATACCAGCAATTTCTTCTGTCTGTTTTGAAACAAAAGCTAACTTCCATTTCCGCCTGTGCAGATGATAAGGAATTACATGACTTAATGCATGCCACTGAACAAGTTGGGAAGCATGGTTTACACTGTGGATTTGATGCTTTGGAGGCTTCTTGTAGGGCTACTGCCTCTGGCACAGTCATTAGATGGCATGCTTGGTTAAAGGAACAAAACTTGCCAGATCAAGTAAAAGCTAAGTTATTGGATGCTCCTGTTCAGCATAATGTTTTGTTTGGACCTAAGACTGAAGAGGTGATAAAGAAGATGGAGGACAAGGCAAAATCCATGCAAACGGTTAAAGATTTCTTACAAGTACAGCCACCCAGATTTAGTAGGAATTGGCCTACAAAAAATTGGTCCTTTCCCAATTCAGACAGGCCTCAGAGGGGTAGATACAGACGCTCCCGAGGTAGGCCTCAAACGCAAGCCTCTTATAGACCAAGACAGTGGACTGCTTCCACCCCTAGGGGAGGAGAGGACAGGTCGCAAGCTCATAGAAAACAGGCTCAATGACTCCCTCTGTTGGGCTGCAGGAACTTCTTGTCTGGAAGCCCCTCTCGGAGGAAAACTTTCTCTTTTTCACCTAAATTGGACTCGTATAACCCAAGACAAGTGGGTTCTGGATGTGGTTTCAAGAGGTTACAAATTCCATTTTCATACCCTACCAAGACCAAGCGGATGGCCGGATCTTCCAAAACATCAATGGTTAGAGGCCTTAAACCAGGTGGAAGCTCTCTTGGCTATGAAAGCCATAGAACTGGTTCCACTTTCAGAGATGGGACAAGGTTTTTATTCAAGGCTCTTTCTAGTCCCCAGAAAGCAAAATTCATAGAGACCCATTCTGGATCTGTCAGTCTTGAACACTTTTCTCGAGATACCAAAATTCAAGATGCTTACTCTACAGCAGCTACTTCCAATGCTGACCAAGAATGCATGGATGGTAACCTTGGATTTAAAGGAGGCATATTTACACATTCCCATCAGGCAGGAATGCAGAAAATACCTCGGGTTCAAGGCCGGATCGAGGCACTATCAATTCTCTGCGCTGCCCTTTGGATTGTCTACTGCGCCCAGGGTCTTCACCAAATGCCTGGCTCCAGTAGTAGCTTATTGCAGACTCAAGGGAATTCAAATTTACCCTTATCTGGACGACTGTCTTATTCAGGCAGACAGCAAGGATGTCTTACTCCAGCATCTAGAATTTGTTCAGAATCTTCTCAAGTTCCTGGGATTCACTGTAAACATAAAAAAGTCAAATTTGACACCCTCACAACAGATAACTTTTCTGGGTGCTTTTCTAAACACAACAACCCAGATGGCATTTCTGACATACGAAAAACAGTTACAGCTGGCTTCAACTTTCAAAACCTTGGCAACATTAACTCAGCTATCTGCAAGGAAATTCCTGCAGGCTTTGGGTTACATGGCCTTCTGCATCCTTCTCGTACCATATGCAAGACTACATATGAGGAAAATACAGTGGTAACTAAAAAGTGTATGGTCTCAGCATTGCCACAGTTTAGACATACAGATCACCATCCTGCCTTGTCTTCAAAAGGAATTCCTTTGGTGGTCCAAGGCATGTACTCTAAACAAAGGAAAATCCTTCAGTCTGCCTCCAGCCACTCAGATACTAACCACGGATGCTTCAGACTATGCATGGGGAGTCCATTTTCAGGGCAACTGTCTGCAGGGCCTTTGGACAAAGGATCAGAAGCACCTGCATATCAATTTAAAGGAAATGTTAGCGGTTCAGAACGCTCTATTGGCTTTCAGGAATCTTCTGCAACCAGGACAGATACTGATACGGACAGACAACACCACAGTTATGTGGTACATAAACAAACAAGGGGGATCTCATTCCTATCCCCTTTGCAGACTAGCCATGAATCTATGGAACACAGCTCTTGCTTGCAAACTGGACCTTCAAGCTCAGTTTCTACCAGGGAAGCAAAACTTCCTGGCAGACAGTCTGAGCAGAAACCTGTCAGATCCACACGAATGGATGCTGGACACAGAAATATTCAAGATGATTACAGCAGTCTGGGGATGTCCTCACATAGACCTCTTTGCATCCCATCTCAATCATCAACTACAGATTTTTTGCACCAGGACATTCCACGAACTAGCTTGGAAAGTGGATGCACTATCATTCAGTTGGAGAAACCTCTCGGGGTATGCCTTCCCGCCTCTACCTCTTCTTCCACGGGTGTTATTAAAAATCAAACAGGACAAGCCCAAGATGATAATTTTGCTGGCCCCAAATTGGCCTCGACAGTTTTGGTACCCAACACTGAAAAACTTTTGTCTGGAGCTCCCTTGGGTATTACCACAGACTCCGAACGTTCTGTCCCAACACCAGGGTCAGGTTCTACACTCCCATTTCAAAACTCTCAGCCTGGCGGCCTGGTTAATCCAGGGTCCATGATTCATTCTCTCCTACACAAGCAGGTTATGGATGTCATTTTAGAAGCCAGACGTCCTAGCACTAGGAAATCTTATGCAGGAAAATGGAAAAGATTTTGCTCCTGGATGCAGGTTCAGGATTCAGATCCTCTTATTCCTAACATTCCTCTGATTTTACTTTACCTGACAGACCTCTTACATACGGGTCTCTCTTTCTCTTCCATAAAGATACATGCCTCTGCTATTTCTGCGCATTATAATACAGACCCTCCAATGTTTTCCTACCAGCTCATGAGGCAGTTTCTCAGAGGAGCTAAGAACTTAAGGCCCCCTAGATCTCCTCCCATTCCTGCTTGGGATCTCAACTATGTTTTGGAAAAACTCACCTTACCTCCTTTTGAGCCTGCTGCCACATCTGACATCAGATTTCTATCTCTGAAGACAGCCATCCTGTTAGCTCTGACCTCTGCCAGGAGAGTTTCAGAGTTGCAAGCTCTCATGGCTGTGGAGCCTTATATTATTTTTCATCAAGACAGGGTGTCTTTAAGGACTAATCCTACTTTCATGCCTAAGGTGGTTTCATAGTGGCTTTAAATCAAACTATTCACTTGCCAACTTTTTTCCCTAGCCCTCAAAATAAGGGGGAAAGGATCTTGCATTCCTTGGATGTACACAGACAACTACGTTTTTACCTGGACAGAACCAAGGACATCAGGAAATCAGAGCAATTGTTTGTGTCTTATGCTTCAAGTTCCCATGGTAAAGCCATTTCAAAACAGACCATTTCTAAATGGATTGCTCATGGAATCAGATTTTGCTATTCACACCATGGAAAGCAAATCCCAGGGAGTATAAGGACTCACTCTACCAGAGCTGCTACCACTTCAGCTGCCTTCCTCATGGGAGTTCCTACCAAAGACATTTTGGAAGCTGCAACTTGGAGTTCAGTGCATACTTTTTCCAAGCACTACAATCTACCTCTCTACTCTAAGTCTAGGGCAGGCTTTGCTTCTGCAGTCTTGCAGGGCCTTTTAGCCGCCTCTACTTTATGACCACCTCCCTTTTATTCTGCTTTGGGATTCAACCCTACAGTCATGACTGCAACAGTGAAACACGATGAACATAGTACAGTTGTGTACACTTACCATAAATGTAGATGTTCGAGTGTCTTCACTGTTGCAGTCTGGGTTACCCTCCCTCCTGTCCCCTCTTATTTTTTCTTTTGTGTGGTTCCCTTCTTCACCCTTCTACTGAGGTGTATTTGCAAGGGGTATGGGATCTTACTCATTTTGGAACACCTGACATCTGGGCAAGAAAAACTGGAGAACATGGCGTCAGCTGTCAGCTTTGTACTCCAGGTGCTCTGATGTCAGGGAGCATGGCTGAGCAGCCGACACCGGACCCAGACTTTGGGATTCTGGCCGACTGAGGACTGCCTGCCGGCAGGGGAGAACCCTACAGTCATGACTGCAACAGTGAAGACACTCGAACATTTACATTTATGGTAAGTGTACACAACTGTACTTTATTGCCTGTGCTTCAATTTACACTAATTCATGTCTGTTTTTTTTTTGTTATTTTTCTTCCCTTCCCCAAAGTGAAAAACAATTTGAATGCTTTCAGGAAAAAAATGAAATTTTTTGCCTTGGAAGAAACCAGTGTTCTGGCTTTTTATTGCCCTGATCTGATGATGTAATTTTCATTCATTCCTCAACCCATGGGTTTTGGATTTGACTTGAACGCTTTTCTCTAGATTCTTGGATCTGACTCTCCAGCTCCTCCCTTTACTTACAGTGCCCCTGACCACTGCATTAACTCAGATCTCGTTTGCTGCTCTTAATTATTCTTTTGGGATTGCCTCCTCTCGATCTCAGGGAAATTGTTTCTTTCACGTTTGTAAATAATAACTTTATAATTATAATTTAATTCTTTTTCACTTCTATATAACTTTTCAATAAACATTCCTCTCTTTACCACTTATTGTTATTTTTTTATTCTTTTCTTTACCTGTTGTTTGGGTATTCATGTTACCTTTGGTGGTATAATCTTCCCTCCACTGTACCTTTCTTGTTAAGGTATTTTTTTACCATTTTTGGTAAAGCTACTTTTTTATTTGCTTTTCTTCTCCTTTAAGAATCTCTCTTTATATATATATATATATATATAATCATTTGTATATAGGAATTCTCTTGATAATTTACTGCTATGGCTGAAAAGCCAACTGGTTTTAAGAAGTGCACTTCCTATGGACATAAGATACCCAATTCTGATGCCCACAGGGAGTGCGTTTATTGTTTAGACCCCACTCATCTGGACTCCTCCCGTTTGATTTGTGCTGGGTTGAGTGCCAGAGACACTAGTGACAAGCACAATAAATTAGTTCTTAAGAGCCTTCCTTATGTTTCAGTACCACCTTCTTCAGCTCCTACTTCAGGGGCTCATCCCCCCCCTTAAAAAAAGTCTCAAGTCTATGGAGCCCTGGGAATATAGGAAGCACTCTCCTGCTTGGTCTCCCTAGACCACTTTGATATTGGAACCACCAACAAAACTTCTGAGGCGCTCTGATCTGACATCTACAGATCCAACCCCTTCAGTTACTAAGTCTCCATGACTCCAGAGTACTCATTTCTCTCTGGAACCAGTTTCTCCAAGACTCAGATCTCCCTTTGTATAGGTGACTCCAAGAAAACTGTATGTACCTCCATCCACTTCTTCTTCGATCAGGTCCTTCCAAAGCAGATGTGGACAGGATGATGAGGAAATTTATCAGAGCACAGATCCAGGTGGGGGTTTTACCAGCTCTGTTTCCCATCAGATCATTGAGCCTTAAGCCCTCTTCACATACCATCATCTCTCCTTCTCCAATCTAGCATACTGTTTTGGAGCCCTCGGATCAGAAAGCTCCAAGAGTAGAAGCGTCTGATCCAAAGATTACTTCTTCTTAGACTCTGACTGTCCCCATGACCTGTTCAGTGTGGGCCTTCTTTGAGCAGGATGAGTCTCAGAGCTGAAGCATCTGTGTCAAATCTGGAGGGATGACCTAGATTCTGAAGCTTTCAGAGCTGATGCTTTCCACTGGAGCCTCAACACTGGGCTGCTCGGGTCCCTCTCCCCCCTCTGAGTGGAGGACAGAGGGGAACCTAGGCTTAACTGATCCGAAAGTTTCTGCTCTGGTGAAGTTGGCTTTACCTTCTCCCGGACCCTCTGCCTTCAAGATAGTGGAGAAGACTTTCTCTTATCTGAGAGCTGTTTTGACTCTAACTTCCTCAGATCCTATCCCTGATCTTCCGGTCTCTGAGCCTCTTCATCTACTCCACAGGTATAGCCAGCCCATAAGAGTTTCTAGGTAGTTACAATTAGGGAACTTCCTATCTTTTACGATACTATTCCAGAGCACCCCACTGAAGAGATTTCCCGGAAGAAATTGCGCAAAAGGAAGCACTTAGATTCCCCTTAGGAGTCTTTAATGAGGACACCAATTTTGATAAGGGGGAAGGGTCTACAGTATCACCACCAGAAGACATCTCTTTTACAGCCATTCTAGAAATCCTACATCAGAAGGGTGTCTGGTCCTGAAAACCCTTCCCAGGAGGAATTGGTGTTCCTAGAAGCCTTCAGATCTGGCCCATCTATGTCTTGGGTTAAAGAGGGGATTAGCTTATAGATCTTGTCTCCTGCTGGGCCTGGAAGGAGCTGGATACCATCAAACCTATTCTTTGGCATCCAGATATAAAGTCCTTGGTGCACCAAAAGATATGCAGTTTTGGAGCAAAGAAGTCCCTCTAGATGTCATGGTTGTTGTGACAACCACCAAAAAGGAGCTGGCTGAACAGACCTCATCTGTCCACCCCCCTAATTGAGAATCTAGGGCATAGGACAGATATGGGAAGCATGTCTGCTTCAGCAACTTTAGCCTTATGGTCACTTAACTATTTGGCATGCTTTACTAGATTACAGAGGGACTTTATTAAGGAACTGTCTAAGTCTGCCCCTGGGTCCATGTCGTCAGAGGAAGAGAAGGCTTATTTGTCACAATCAGTGGGAGTTAGCAGCTCTAGAGGTTCAAAAGCTGATAGACAAAAGAGTTATTCAAGAGCTCCCACCAGACCAGATCCAGAATTTAGTCGATGTTCTTTTTAGTGCCAAAGAAAACAGGGGACCTGAGACCTACTTGGTTCTCAGTTATCTGAATCACTTTGTAAAGAACTCCAAATTTCGGATGGCCACTGTTCAGTCCATTCTGCCTCTTCTACATAAGGATAACTGGATTTACTATCACATCAAAATGAACAGGCCATCTTGAAGATACTTGAGCTTTCGATTGGGAGCTAATCATTAACATTTCAGAGCCCAGCCCTTCAGTCTCACCACAGCCCCCAGGGTGTTCACCAAATGCCTGGCATTGGTAGCAGTTCATCTCAGACTGCATGGATTCGAGTGTTTCTTTATCTGGATGACTGGCTTCTCAGTGCACCAATCAGGCATCTCCTAGAAGAAGCCAGAGATTACTTATGCCGATTATCTCAACTCCTGGGGGATCACAGTCAATCTTCACAAGTTCCATCTTCAACCATTTCAGGTCTTGGAGTTTATTGGGGCTTGCCTAGATACAGTCAGTCGTCTTGCTCTTTTACAGGAAGCAGGATTCTTATCTTGAGATTGCTTGTCAGGCAGATTCTCTGTCACCCCTCTTCTCCATCAAAAATTGTTCTTCAAGCCTTAGGTTTGGTGTCTGCAGCAATTTCCTTAATATGTACCACTCATCTTCACATGAAAATTCTCCATTGGACTCTTAACAGTACAATGGTCTATTCTTAGATAACTTTTACAGCATCATATAAAACTCTCTCTAGTCTGCAGAGACTCCCTACTATGGTGGATTCAGTCTGACTAAGTTTGTCAGGGAAGTCCCTTTATCCTTCCTCCACCAAAGGCCACATTAACCACAGACACCTCCCAATAAGGGGGGGGGGGGAATTTGTTGGGATGGACTGTTCAAGGCACGTGGTCTGCAGAAGAGACCAAATTGCATATAAACATCTTAGAGATGAGAGCTGTCCTGCATTGCAGTCTTTCAGAATGCTCTTCATCTTGGGCCAACTGCTGACCAAACAAATAATATGTCAAGTCGTATGGAAAATCAAAAAACAAGGGGGGAACCAGATCTTACCCCCTTTGGCAAGAAGCAGTGAGAGTTTGACAGTGGGTGATCTCATTCAGCTGTTTTTTTGTAACAGTACACATACTTGGGAAATCCAATGTTCTAGCCGAAATGTTCAGCAGGACTGTCCAGATGCCTCACAAGTGGTCTCTCAATTGTACAGTGGTGAAAATGATCTTTCACAAATGGGACTAACCTTGCTGTGACCTATTTGTCTCTCCCCTCAACAAGTGCAGCAGATCCTTTGCCCTAATTTCCCCCTCAAGGGGAGTCATCGAGAGATGCTATCATCCACACTTGCCCTACGGTCTCCTGTATGCTTACCCTCCCCTACCCCTAATACCTAAATTTCTTCAGCAAGCACTCCAGTTGAAGAGCAAGGTAGTCCCCATTGCTCCCTTTTGGCCTTGGCAAGTTTGGTTCCTCTTCATATGGTCTGACCTACTATGTCCCCCTTGGAGACTGGACCTAATTTCAGATCTACTGTCACATCCATTAGGGATGACTCATCTGGATATTACAGGCCTCAGACTGAATGCATGGTTTCTCCAATTTCAATGATGGCTACACATTCCAGGCTTTGCTTTTCTGTTCGCCAAATCTCATTTTCATCCCAGAAACCTTTTATGAGGAAGATTTATAAGAGAAAATGGAAGAAATGTTCCTTCTGGGCATAACAGAGAGATTTGGATCCCTTCACTACTCCAGTCCCTGCTCTGTTAAATTTTCTCTTCAATTTTTTAAGGTGGTGCTAGTTTCTCCATCATCAAAGTTCACTTGTTAGCCATCTCTAACTACCATATAGGAGATAATGCTTCCCCTCTAGCTTCACACAAGTTATGTAAAGCATTCCTTAAAGGTACATTTTTTCTTAGACTTCCAATAAAGGATCCCATTCCACCTTGTGATCTTACTGTTGTATTACAGAGCTTGGTACAATCTTTCCTTGAGCCCTTGGCCAAGTCAGATCTCAAATTTATTTCTTGGAAGGCAGTCTTTCATGTGGCTTTTACTACTGCAAGGTGAGTTTCTGAACTTCATGCACTCTCTTTAAAACTGCCTTATTTGATTTTCCTTAAAGATAGAGTTACCTTATGTACTTACCCCCTCCTTTCTCCCAAAATTGCCTCTGAAACAAACATCAATCAAGTTTGCTAGTTTTCTTTCCAAATTTTGATAACAAAGGAGAGTGCATGGTTCACCTTTTAGATGTACATAGGCAGCTATGTTTTTATCTTCACAGGATGAAGGAGTTTAGAAAAACTGACCAAGTGTTTCCTTTACTAGTAACAACTTGGGAAAACCGATATCCAAGGTTACCTTAGCCAAATGGTATAACAGATTGTATTTCCTATGTGTACTCTTTAAGAGGTGTAACCTTGCCAAAACTTCCAAAAGTGCACTCAACTTGATCAATAGCTATATCATTGTTCTTCTTTTTTTTCCCCAAAAATGTTTTTATTTTTCCTTCATACTGTATACATATTAATTTGACAGATAAAAGTTAGTGTTATTAATCATCTGCCTTCTGGGCCAGAGCTTCCATTGATGATATTTGCATAGCTGCTACTTGGTCTATTGCTTATACATTTATTGCTCATTACAAGCTAGATATCATCTTTAGAAACAGGGCTGCATTTGGTTCGATGGTTCTCTGAAACATCCTTCCATGAGGGCTACCCAAAGTTATTGTAGCTGGGAACTTTGTCCCATGCATTGAGGAATGAATGAAAATAACAGCATCATAAATAAAAGTTACGCATGCAACATAGTTATGGATCTGTGTTGTCCATTTTCGTTCTTCTTCATCCCCCTTCCCCCTATCCATGCCTTTGAGAATGACCTGATCACGTTTGTGTTTTGTTCTAGTTTGAGTCCTTTTTCTATTCTGTAACTATACAGTTTTCCTTCTTATTATAATTTATATTTTACATTGATGTATAGTATCATCAGACTCGATCAGACTTAATGCAGTGGTCAGGGGCATTATGGTAAAGAGAGGAGCTCAAGTGTTGGATCCAAGAATTTAGAGAAAAATGGCCGAGTCAGATCCAAGGTCGAATCTGAAACCCATGCATTGAGGAAGAGTGAAAATGGACAACACAGATGCATAGATACAGTGAGTACATAACTTTTATTTATCAGCGTGCCTCTGTGGAAACATACGAGAAAAATATGTAGGCCTCAGCTGCAGGCCTCTAATGACAAGCTGAAACATTTATTGCTGAAGGAAAACTTTTCAATATATTCTGTGTTCACTTATTTCCTTGTTTCTATGTAGAACTTGCTATTAATTTAATGGTCTTAATCCAGACATTCAACTATGCAAAAGTAAGAGAAAACATATCAGCTTTACATACATTATGATGTGTATAATTGTGCACCCTATTCCCCACCTCAAGGAACCCAAGATCACAGCCTATTAACTTAAATGTGCTTTTGTCTAGCCTTTTTTATGTTTTTGCATTATGTCTTCATGTCATAATATTAAAAAAGAAGAAGGGAAAAATTACATCTTTTTACTGTAGTATATTTTGTATCTTTATCACATACAAGAACAACTAAAAATGCTTTACTACAAAACATGCAATTTATATTGTGAAAGGTTTTATAGAAATACTGTTAAAAACAGAAATTGTTTTACTTCCAGTTACGATTTTTCCTTCCTCTTCCCCTCCCCATTGTCTTTCCAAACATTAATGACATGAAGTGAGGCATGTACCTTTCATTTCTATGCATGTTTAACAAAGTCAACAAAGGTGCACTCTGCACTTTCTTATACAGCCATAGTTCTCAAATACGATTGATGCTTTGCAGTCTGACATTTATTCACTGATTTCCTTGTTACTGGTCATCTTCTTTATCTCCAGATTCATATTGTTTTCCAAGGTACTCCTGATTCTTCTAATTAACTCCTGTGCTTTTCTTTGGCTCTCAAGCATTTCCCTTTGGACATTTTAAAAGGTTTCACTGGCAATGACTGTCTGTGTGCTTTATTATCAGAATAATGAGAAGCAGAGTCTCCTTCCTTTTGACGGCTCACTTTTTGTTGGAGAAACTTTTGTATTTTCTCCTTAGGCTGTTCTGCTTCAAAAAAAAAAAGACTTTGATCTTCCAGGAAAAAATATTTTGAAGACAGCTGGAAATAGCAGATTGAATCTTACGCCTGCCTCTCAACGTTCTCTAATACTAATAGCTGGAATAAATGTGTTTATTTTCTGCCTGATATATAGTCAATAATCATTTTCCATAAACACTGTACTGTCTACAACAGTGATGGCAAACCTATTGGGCTTGGCGTGACAAAAATTCGGAAAATGCCTATCTTGACCCTGCTGGTGTGTTGGCAACCCCCCCCCCCCGAACAAAAGAGAAACAATTCTTTACATATTTAGTTATTTAAAAAATATATAGTGAGTCATGTGTGCTGCTATGTATTATAAAAGTAAAAGAAAAATCAATGACTTACAGTAGAGAAAACAATATGCATCATTGATAGTTGGGCTTAAAATAGTGCACCAAAAATTACCCTACTTTTTATAGTAATTTTGAATTGAACTGAAAAAAATATGGAATACACTGCATTTGATTTGATTAATATCAATTAATGACTTTTTGTTGCTGAGTTTTAATAGATAAGTGCATGGTCACATATTTGTTGTATTTCTGTTCATTCAGTTTCTTTTTTAACTCTGGTATTGGTGAATACTGGTGTGTCACCCAAAACGTAATGGCATATCACCTTTAACACGTGTGTCATAGATTTGTCATCACTGGTCTGCAACTTTTAATATTTTGACCTTTTGCTGCAGTGTAGTCAGTATGAATTCTTTCTGCTGGCATGTTTGTATCTTCACTAGTGCATGTCTTGGCTACTTTCTGATGGCCAGATGTGGAGCATACAAATTATGTGCCTTTTCAGTTACAGTAGACTCCCTCTTATCTGGCCTCTCTTTAACCAGCCTCCTCTTCAACTGGCCATCAGATTTCTGCCATAGCCCTAGCAAAAGACAACAGAGAAGAACAACATTTCTGCCTCCTCTGGGGTTAATGAGTTTTAGACTTCATATTCATTAGAAAAATGCATAGTAACACAAATCCTGTTATTCTAGCTGATTTATAACCTATAAATGCTATATTGCATGCTTTTTCTGATTAACCAGCCATTTGTTTATCCAGCCTGAGGTCCAGTCCCTGCGAGACCGAATAAGAGGGAGTCTACTGTAACAGTTCCTGCTATGGAATACCAGTCCAGTTCTTGTTTGTGCCCTCATAAAATTAATACAGTCTGTTACTTCTAGTTTGTCTGATATAGCAGAAAATCTCAGATTTTCCTTATGAGCTCTGTCCTCTAATTCTACCATTTTTTTTAAACATCTCTTCTTGGGCAGTCTCATTCTCAGCCAGCCTTTTCTTCATTTCAGCCTCTGATTTTTGCAGTTTTATCAGCTCATCTGAATATCTACTTAAAACTTCTTCCAATTGTTCTAGCCTTTTGTTGTTTCAGGTGATGTACACTGTCAGCATTTCATTTATTTTAATCCGCTCTGAACATGTTTGACTTATTTTTCCACTAGATTACTTGAAGCCAAGAGGTGGAGCTTAAACTGATGTTTGCTGAATAGCTGCAGGATTCTTCCCAGTCTGTGTTTTCTTTTCACCTGTTCTAGTTGATTTTCTTACAGGCTTTCTTAATTTCTTCTTTGCTGGTATTTAGGCAATGTACTTTAGTAGTCAGTAACTGAATTTGCTAAAAAATGTCAGAGTTCCTAGCCATTATTTTTCATTTTCTTTATTCACATTGGGAGAGCTGAAGTTAAGCTCATAATCAGTGTGCAGCCATTTTAGTAGGTCCGAAGAGACATTGTTCTGTCTGAATGTGTCTGAGGCAGATGCATGCCTTGCATTGAGCAGCATTCTACCTTTGCTAAGGATAATGCTGCAGTATGTACAAAATATGATTTAACTTCAGTAATCGGCTTAGTTTCTTGTGTCTTTCAAGGGGGTTTCAATATTTGTCAGTATGGGAGATTATGGTTAACAAACCACATTGCTTTGCAAAGGATGGTTTTCATCTGTTTCCTGCAGGCTTCCGAATATTGGCTAAAACTTTATCCATCCCCTTAGAGCCTTTTTTAGGCAATGCTAAATTGATATGCCTACCGACATAGCAAATAATCCCCAAAGTAACCTAAAGGTTCTAATGCTCAGTGCTAGGACCCTGAACAAGAAACTCCACACCGTACAAGCTGTCCTCTAGGGAATGTAGACATCTGTGATATTACTAAGACATGGTTTAATCTGCAGAAAGTATTCTGGCAATGTAAGGCTTCAGTGCCTTCCACACATTTAGACCATCAGCTGCACAGACAGGGACAAAAGGTAGAGGCGTTGTGTGGTTTACATGCATTTCTTGTGTATAACTGTTTGTAAATACTTAAATTACAGTTTATAATTTGGTTTGCTAGTTTTTAGTATATAAGTTAATAAATTGATATTTATATTGCATGCACATTTTTAATTAAATTCTACCAATGAGATATG
This sequence comes from Protopterus annectens, assembly GCF_019279795.1. Classification (NCBI taxonomy): domain Eukaryota; kingdom Metazoa; phylum Chordata; order Ceratodontiformes; family Protopteridae; genus Protopterus; species Protopterus annectens. Next base: position 847,173,973 of record NC_056726.1, on the reverse strand, counting down.
ATGTAATACTATAATGAGCACCATGGATTTGTTTAACTGGATTCAGATTAGTGAGTAGTATTTTAAATAGTGAAACAAAGTTGGCGGTTGTAACTCTGTTGAAGTCCCTGAGGCTTTTTTGGGGGGGGGATGAAAGCGCTTAGTTGTTTTTACAATAAAGTAGAAGGCATTTTTGATCTGCTTGCTTACATTTCATTTATCTGTTCATCCATTTGTTGGTTTAGATTGAACTTGGAGAGAATGTTCCTATGGACTGCTGGTCAGAAAGGACTGTGGCATCTTATTTGTTTGACAAGAATGTAGAGGAGTCTCAGTCTGCATTAGCACAAGCATAACATCAGGTTAGTTAAACAGGATAGTGCTCTGAAATGTATCCAGGTGCAGATCACCATAGGCAAAGTTCAATGCTATATCCTAGCAAGCTGTAAGTCACACTGTGTCCCTAGAATCCATTGGCTTATACCTAGACCTACTGGAAACACTCGCCATTAAACCTGATACCCTCTTCTTGGATGACTTTAACTACCCTTCTCTACACTGGGAAACATACACTGCATCTTATTCGCAGGCACAACTATTCTTGGACTTTGACACAAATACCATTGACCAGATAGTATGCACACCCACCAGAGGATCAAACATACTGGACTTGCACTCACCAGTATGGGAGAGCCCCCCCCCCCCATCAGTGTCATGTCTTCACTGGTGGGGTCAGACCACAAAGCTGCCTCCTTTGATATAACAACCAACTTTGTGACTCTAGGAGACCCTGTAACAGGAAGTATTAAAAACCCAACTGTATCTATTAAGCATCAAAATTCGGGTCTATATCAGAACATCAAAGTATTAAAACTTTGAATGTTCTGATATCGAACACTATTCAGTGAACACTAAGAATAGCGAAGCTGCACAACAGCGAATTCTTTCCTTGGGGAAAGAATTTGGTTGGCCGTTTCTGTGGCTTCGCTATTCTTAACGCTGTAGTGGAAAGTTATGGGTTGGGTTCAGGTAAGCGTGCGATTGTTTGTACGTTAGGGTTAGGGGCGGGTTAAGTGAGTTAGGGTTAGGGTGCAGGTTAGGCGTGTGTGCGATAGTGACAGACTTTAGGGTTAGGGGCGGTTTAGGTGAGTGTACGATAGTGACGGACCTTAGGGTTAGGGTTTGGGTTAAGGTAAGTGGATAGATAGTAGTGTATGTTTAGTTTAGTGTAGCGTTAGATGTAGGAATTTAAGTGTATGTGTGTGGTTGCTGTTTGTTTGATGTGCTTATGCTGTGTGTGTGTTTTGGAGCATCAAATTTTTTCCATGGGGAAAAATTCGCTGTTCTGAATGTTTGATATTTTCATGTTTAGATGTTTTGGGGCCAATGAAATAGCGTTTGCTATTTTCATCTTTCGATAATGTGATATAAACGCCAAAATTCAGTGTCTCTCCCAACCCCAACTTTACAGCAACTAATACAGAATTGTTCACAGAGACCTTGTACAACCATCTAAATGGCTGCATAGAAACTACTTTAACTGCTAGAAGTAAGCCCAAAACAAACTCTAAAAACAAACCACACTGGCAGAATCCTAACCTTAATAAGATATATAATATATATATATATATATATATATATATATATATATATATATGAGCTAAGTCCCTGCACAGGTGTCCTATATGGACAAACTCAAAAATCTCCAACTATTCTGTCTAATATCGCCTACTTAGAGGCGATCTCTGCTTGACTTACAAAGCCATGTCTGACCCAGGTCTGTTAGAAATGCTACATCTAAACAAATCTCAATCCCTTTACAGCACACGCTCCAGAGACCTCAACCTCATTACCACAATCAACAAAACATGCTGGAGGGACAGGTTTATAACCCAGAGACTCCAGGGCCATTAGCCAAGTGCACACCTATGAACCTATAAAACGAAAAATGTCATGCCTAAAATCAGGAAGAGCAAGTCCCATAATGATAGGAGCACTCTAATTAAACTAAACTGGAAACTAAATTGATTAATTTAGTCCAACCAGGCCAATTATGAGGAGCGGATAGCCTTGCAGGCTAAAGACAAACATAAGCCCTTCTACAGCTATATACAAAACCTCAAAGGCAGCACACAGCAATTTACCAAACTGGTGGTCATTGGTCCCAGTTTCACTGAACAGAGTGACATGGAGAATGTACTAGCTGATAAATTCAGCTAAACTTCATCCCCACTTCCCCCTATCCCTCCCCCCATGAAATACATACTAGCATAACCCTCCCCAAATATTAACAAGGAGCAGGTCCTGGTGACGCTCGCTAAGACCAAAAACACAGCCATGTTGGGCTCCAACAATATCCCGGGATGCCTCCTAAATAGTTTGAAACATGGCCTAACAGGACGACTTAAGTCACTTTTTAGCTATAACCTCAAAACAGGCTTTGTACTATGAGACTGGAGAACACCAGTGGTTATCACACTTCACTGGGGTGGCCATCAGTTGCCCATGGAAACTATAGACGTTTTAGTCTGACTACTGTAATATGCAAAGCCATGGAACAAATTATCATGAAAATGATCAACAAAGACATAGACAACCTTCAGACATTGGACCCCAACCTAGTTTGTTTTTGCCAAGGGAAGATCATGCATACTAAAGCTGGTGGACTTCTTTTAAAATGTCAGCAAGGCAATGGATTAGGGGAAAATTGTGCATACTATCTACCTGGACCTAGCTAAGGTGTTTGATACAATACCCCACTTGGATGTAGTTGACAGACTGACCAAACTGGACATAATCACCTGCATAACTCACTGGATTACCATCTGGCTCACAGGGAGGACCCAGGAAGTCAGGATTAGTGAGACCACCTCCACCAAGAGACCTATCATCAATGTGGTATTGCGGGGCTCCATGCTGAGACCACTCCTTTTTGGCATTTACTTCTTGGAAGCAAAGGCTAATGTCATGGGCCTCTGGCTGACCAAGTTCACAGATGACTGCAAATTTGGAGCTGTCATAGATTCCGCCCATGGCAAAAAACTTCTTACAAGGGGGCCACATACAGACAGATGACTAGGGGCAGAGTCCTAGATTATAACTCAGTACCAAAAAATTCATGATATAATGCCTTCTGGGAAAACTGCCACCCACTAAGAGTTGACCCAGTAATCAGGGATCTGGGAACATATGTAAACAGTAATCTGGCCTTTGACCAACATTTGGCCAAGTTAGTAAGAAAATCATTCTATGTTGCCCTACTTATAAGTAAGGCCATGGCATCAAGGTCCAGTGAAGTCATATTGCCGGTTTACTCAACCCTTATCAGACCCATTGTTGTGTATAATGCTCCCTTCAGTTTGTATCTGACCAGATATATTAAACAATTGGAAAGCCCACAAAGGTTCTTTACAAGGAGAATCCAGGATATAAACACATTGTCCAATACAGATTGCCTTAAAACTGTATCGCTAAACTGCTTCCTACAGGTTACTGAGAGGCGATATATGTCTGGCATACAAGGCATCCTCGGATCCGTCTCTGATGGACCTTTTGCACATCTGCAAAACAAACAGCATCAGAATGACTAGAATCCAAGGATTTAAATTTTACTTATAAGTAAGATGTGCTGGCGAGACAGATATGTGTCTCAGAGGATTCCCATGCTCTGAAAGAGGCTCATTATCCATGTGAAGTAGAGTCCATCCCTAACCTTATTTAAGCGTAACCTTTAACAATGGATGGGAAATAGAAAATTCACCTTGGGTCTGGCCCACATGTCTCTGATAGAGAGAGGCAGACAGTAATGCCCAGACTAACACCCCCCCACCCCACATAACTTCACTTCCTCCTAATAAATACCCATGATACATAGGAACACAATTGGTTTGGGTTGCACAACTAGGCTTATGAAGACCCTGGTGGTGGTTAGACAAATATATACCTCTGAACCAGTGACAGTGCTGCACACTTTGGCTAACAGCATTTTTCAGAGTTTGGATAAAAGCCTTCTAACCACAATTGTCTTCACAGATTTATCCAGAGCATTTGACCTGACTGACCACTCTGTCCTTTATTCCATAACTTTTACAGGATTCAAGTATTTCCTCTTCATCATGTACTTCAAAGTTCAAATTGGGTCTTCTTCATAATCGTTAACTTTGCTAGCCAGTGCCTTTCCTCAAGGATCAGTTAAAGGGGATAAGTATGAAGTGGCCCACTAATTGAATGAGCAGTAGCCAATCAGTGCATGCATGTACACAAGGTGTGAAATGGCACGGCATGGTCTGCTAATCTAAAGGAGTTTGTAAGTGTATTAAATTTGTTTACCAAGACTTTGTTAGCTTAACAAGTAAGAAGTTCTGAAACAGTCAAGGAGGCTATACAGAGTACAAGTACTATGCAAGGCACATCAGCAGACATGCTGCTACATAATGCCTAGAAGAACCATAGAGCACAGCAAAAAGTCTGCATCAAGTACAGAGGCATAGAAAGGCTGTACGTTTTATAAAGATAAACTGTAATGTTTTGAATTATTTGCATCTTAACTAAATTCAGGATCTTTTAGTGCCTTCATCTGCTACTAAGATACAAAGATTATGGACTTATTACATAAGAGTTGCAAGGTCACCAAGGAACAAATCATTCTAATTCCAGGTACTTCACAGAATCTCTTGCATCACTGTCAACTTGAAGTGATTTCTTAACTTTCATGTCTCTTCTGGCATTGTTGTGATGAAGTTGGTACTTTGTTGCATATGTGGCATTTTAACCTGAAGTGGAAATGAATGAATTAAACAGATCTATACTTTTATCTTAAGCTATTCTCTGTCTGTTAAGATTAGCAGACATGTCCTTTTTATGTGTCTATTTCTGGCCTTCTCATTAGTGCTGTGACCATTAACTCATCCTAAAATTCCATTCCTACCAGGTCATTATGTCCACCTTCCCCTTCCAGCATGTGCCGTATCTTGGTGTTGGTGCTGGGTACTCAAGAATGAAGACACCTATTCTTATCTTGGCTTTCATGAAAGGCAGGTTAGCCCTTTGTGCTGTATTATCCTCAGCTGTTTGCTGGAGGGTCCTTCCCCGGTGGTCTGATATGCACACTGATGAAAAGGGACTTTCATTACTCGCCCAGTGATTCATGCATGCTTCTGTGCATTCATTGAGTCCGGCTATGGTCCAAAGTACTATTTGGCAAGATTGAGCTCAGTCCTCAGTCCTTGCTCACCTTGATGTTTCCTGTGTCACCTGGTAGGCAACATTGTTTAGCACCGCAAGCCAAGTCACGTGTCTTCCACTGGAATGGGTGAGCTGGCATCTGCTGCTGATGTTTAGCCCACTACCACAGCTGGTCCCTCCATTGTTCAGGCTGCTATCTCAGATTGAACATCTGGGTTGTAGTAAAGGCTTTATTTCTGTGCCTCAGAACTGCCATTAATAAACATTCCTAAATGACATTAACAGCTGCTTTTTACACCACTGTGACAATAAAACAGATTAATAATTCTCTGTTTGACATCAACATATTTCACGTTATGCATTCTTGCATATATTGTAGTGATACTTTATGGAATCAACATTTTTAAATATTTTCTTTTTTCTTTCCTTTATATATTATTGTATACTTCTTTATATATTATTTTGTATTATTCTAAAAAAAAATCTTGTAATAAATGAAAGGCCTGTTTCTAGAATAGGTGGGAGAGTCCTGCTTCTTGCTAAAAGACTTTATCTAGAGTTATTGCAGGTAAGCATTTCCAGTCTTATTACCAAAGATGGGAAAATAATCTACAGCCACTTATTACATTATCTGAGCAAATAGAATGTCCCAAGCCACTCATTGCTCAGTCTTAGGATGTTTTCTACTCTTCTTTCTGCATTGTTTGTGATATTGGGGTCTTTTGACAGGTGCCCTCAACACCGATCACATGGGTGGATTTTATGTGGTAGACTTTTTCTTTCTCAACAAAACTTGCACAAATTGGATTTGGGGAAGGCTGCCTGTCTTGGTTTACCAATTACCTTCATTGTGGGACACTTAATAACACCTTTGGCTGTGCTCTGCATGACAGTTCTACTTTGATATCAGGTGGACCCCAGGGTCTAGGTGTCATCCTCTTCTTTTTTGTTTGTACGTGACCTCACTTTGAATATAAATATTAATATTAAAGGTGTATATGTGTATTATTTAAAACTCTTTACGTCTGATACTGATAATGACCTTCATAGTGCAGTGCAGTCTGACTTTATTATTGTTTGCTAATGGGGATGATGATTCTCATAGTGCCCAGTAGTCTGACGGTAACAATGTTTAACAGTTGATTATTTCCAATAAGAACACTTTAAGCACTACCAAAACCCAGTCTGTGGTTTTTACTACATGCAAAATTTGTCCATTTTCTTCATACTTACCCTCAGTTTTAAACATCTTTATGAAACCTTCACATTTAAAAAATTGGACGAGTGTACATACATAAGCAGCAAATAAAACAAACCATAGAAACATTTGCCATTGGTTTTGTCGTGGAGCATAGATATGTATTTTTAACAATTGTCATTCACTCCAGCAATATAAGTTGTTCAGTTCCTTCCTTCCTTTAAACCTCACCCCTCCTCCTAACATAATTCTGCATGGATTGTTTCCACAAATTCCATTCATTTCTGTGTAATTTGCTTCTAAAGATTCCAAATCCAGTACCTGAATTACTGTTTGTTTAGATTTTGATTTCCATTTTCTAGTTATTGCTGTTTTGTCAGCCAATAGCATTAAAATTAGTAAGACCTTCTGTGTCTAGGTATTTCAGATCCTGTATCCCAGCTGAAAAGAATCACTTCCATAGTTAAAGGCATTTGCTTCCAGTAACATTCATGACAAAATACTTTGTAAGGAGTACAGTATTGGGACAATGTAGCATATGTTCTTACCAACAGTTCATATAGGAGGAATAACAACAGTTCATTAGATGTATAGGAACCTCTTAACTGTTGCCAGGGGATTGCTCGCTCACTCTCACTCTTTACACTCTGTCACACACAGTCATTTCTGCTGTCATACAACGCATTCACTCACACAAGAGCGCTCGATAGTTCTCACTAATTTTAACATTAAATGCATTAATTTGCATTTTGTCTATTTAGATCAAGAGTGGAAATGGTTTGTTCATAGAATTTTGTGGCACCCCTGTCCACCTCTCACTGTACACCGGCTGTAAACCCCTGGTATATAGGAATGTGTAGATATGTACCTGTAAATATGTTTGTTCTGTAAATATTGTTTTGCTTATGTTGTTTTAATTAAAGAGCCGCTACCCTTTTTGATAAATGCCATAGGATCTTTTGCATCCACCAGAGCTGCAATCAACTCAGGAATATATATATATATATATATATATATATATATATATATATATATATATATGTGTATATAAGGCCTAAATTTAACATCTCATTAGAAGGATGGCACACTCAGGAGTGCAACACTCCCTTACACTGAACTACAGTGTCAGTACTGGAAAATAATTCAATTATGTGATGTGGGAAAAGAATACACAACTTTTTGCACCAAAGGCAAGTGGGCTAGCAGTTAAGCTCCTGAAACTGTATGCATTGGGCAGGATGATGGCCTAGCAGTTAATATATCTGCTTTACAGAGCCAGTATCTGGGGTTTAGTCCTGACTACTACCTGCAGTCTGTTTAAAGTTTGTTTCCCCTGCCTGCATTTTCTGTGCGCACTCCATTTTCTTCTCACATTTCAGAGGCATGCTAGTTGATTGGCTACTCTAAATTAGTATATATCTATATATCTATATATATATATATATATATATATATATATATATATATTACATTCAGCATTGCTTTTGTGACCCAATTTGTGGCTGAAAAGGGTCTGGGGAATAGTTAATTTAGTGGCTAACATGGCTAACAAAAGAATAAATTAAGTTCATTTAAACGTTTTACTGGAAAACACAAAGCAAAGGAACCATTCATGAGTAGCTGAACAAAGCAAACATGGAATAAGTTAACAATACTATTTAGGCTTCTATTAAAGGTATCTCTGGTGCCAGGTCAGTAAATGACTAAAAATAAGTACTATTTCCTATTTAAAAACTAGGAGAACAAGAATATTGGGCTTTGTTTTATGTTTGTCACATAGTTATAATATCAATATTGCTATTGTTCTATCTGGTTCCTGTTACAAGACCGAAGACGCATTCTTTCGAATGTGTCTTGGTTGAACATAAAAGACTGAAAAGGCAGAATATTGAAGTGGCTTTTAAGCGAATTCATTGCTTGTGAAAGAATTCGCTTGTCCGCTTCGTTACTTTGCTGTTTTCAGCACTGTAGTGTGGTCTCAGAGTTGTTATATTTAAGTGGGGGGGGGTGCAGACCCCCACATAAGGGGGTGTGGGGGGAGAATCCCCCCACTTAATGTAATGTTTTAAAGTGTTTTCTTTCCTTATTTTGTTTTTTTTTTTTTTTTGGAACAGCAATTTTTTCCCTTGGAAAAAAATAGCTGTTCTGACAATTCGACATTGTAAGCTTTCGCTTACATAGGGTCGATTAATCACTGTTTGCTTTTTAAGCATTTGATGATGTAATATAGACCCATTTTAACACAATGAGAAGCCACAGGTGACAGGGAATCTAACCATGAGACCCACATTTGCATCAGGCCTAGGCATATAGTTGCCAGAGTACCTATTTAGTGTATAATCTAGCTAACTACACAGCCTCCTTGTGAGCACTTTGAATTTATGCAATAGTCCACAATTTTGCTGGTATCTACTGCTCTGGGTGTGTGTGGAAGTGGGTCATGGGATTTCCATCTCCTAGTGATAGCTTTGTTTGCAGCTAGCAGTAAATTTCCCAGTAGTGCTATCTTGTGGCAGGCCCATTTCTCTCTGTTTCTTACTACTGTCAGCAAGATTTAGTGAATCAAGTCCAACTGAACAAGCCAAAGCAGCTCCACATAAAATTGACCAAGCAGAAGTAAAGCTAAAACCTTTGTCGCCAGTAAATTTCAGAGAGGCATTTAGAAACATGCCATTCAGTCTGCTTAGTATAAATATTTTTGGAGAAACTTCCAATGGGATATTGCAAATTTTCCTGATTTGATGGCATACCTTGAGATGAAACATAACTTGTGTCACTTTTCGTATGTGAGCTAGAGTCTTAGCTGCAGTCCCCAGTTATTGCAAAGTAGCACATACATTCTCTCTATTGAAAACTAATATGTGTGAACACACATTTGTAATAAACTATTGATTTGACACAGATATATATACACACACACACACACACACACACACACACACACACACACACGTAAATATAGAATTACCACTGTCTCACTTGAGAAAAGTAATACACTCCCATGTTAGGAAAGAACACTTCAGGAAGCCTTCTAGACAAGAGGTTTTCTTCCACAGGAAAAATGTGATCATTATCTAGACCTGTTTCAAAGGTTTTCTACTCAAGGGAATAACTTGGGATTTGGGGTCTCAATGCTTCTATGATTCCATTATACCTCTGGCAAGACTCCACATGAGAAAAATACATTGGTATCTGAACTCTCTTTCATCCTAGCACCATCATCCTTTATATTTTCAAATCACAGTACTGGTATTTATCAGAAGAGAAATAATTTTGTGGAGAGCACAAATATCCTTAAATCCTGTTTCTAGAGCCATAAATCTAAATGTATGTGTACTGTCATACTTGGCAACATGTTTAGCCAATGCATTATCATTTGCCCCCCCCGTGTATATCATAAATGTGTTCTCTCATCCTTTGCTTAAAGTGTATGTTAAAGCAAAGGATGAGAGAACACATTTATGATATACACAGGGGGGCAGATAATAATGCATTGGCTAAACATGTAGCCAAGTATGATAGTACACATACATTTAGATTTATGGCTGTAGAAACAGAAATAATGAAAGAAGAGGGGATGTTACCAACAGGACAGAAGTAGCTGAATTAGAATGGATAATTAGGATGAGAGCTACAATGGGGAAAGGGCTCAATGATGAGGCTTCCATAAGGCCAGTTTTACAGGCAAGGAACTTAGTAAGATGACAATTTGTATATGTGGTTTTAAATTTTAATTGTCTTGTTAATGCTTTTAATTGATTAACTATATAGGAGTTTTTATTGGTTGGAATATATTTTAAATACCAAAGTAAAGAGGAAATGTGTTGTCTGATGAAGAAGCAAAACTTGTCATGAAAGCGCTCACCATTAAAAGTTTCTTTTTTCTGGATACTGGCTGTGGTTTGGTTCTACTATATTTTTCAATACTGCGCATAAGCTGGAATTCAGAAAGGGTTACTGCAAATGTCAATCCCTTCCACTAATGGCCAGCCTCTCACTGTAACTATTTCTAATTTATAGACTGGCCAACAGCAGTTATTTCCCACAGTTGGAATAATCACCTTAGTGGGTGGTCCCACCTGTTGTCCTGTAAGATAATGAGGCAGTTTGGGGAGTGGCTAATGCTAATTAACCATGTAGCTTCATTAGTAATTCAGATAATTGCTTGACTATGTAAATTACCAAGGCCAGCTAGGAAAATTAACTCTGCAGAAAGGCTATGGTCACTTATTGATTTCTGTGGAAGAAGTCACAGTGCAGTTACGAGCTGCGAAGTTTAACTGAGATGTTGGGATGGTATGTGTGTGTGTTTATGTATATGTTTATTTTTATATATAGATAGATATATATGTATGTAGATATATGTCTTAAAAATATATTTATATGTATGTGTGTGTGTGTGTATATATGTGTGTATATATATATATATATATATATGTGTGTGTGCATATATCTATATATATATATATATATATATATATATATATATATATATATGCGTACAGACCTGTATACATACATATATGTGTATATATATATATACATATACATATATATATATATATATATATATATATATGTGTGTGTGTGTATATATATATATATATATATATATATATATATACACACACACACACACACACGTGCACGCACAGACATACATATATATGGGTCTATATTATGTGATCGAAGAGTCTCTTCTTCGAATACATAATAATTGACGCATATACAGTGAATGGTGTAAACTGCGAACGGCCATGTCCGTGAACTTTTTCCTCGGGGAAAAAAATTCAGTTGGCCGTTATTGGGAATTGCCCTTTTTTCAGTGTAGAGCAATCTTGGAGTTGGTATATTTAGTTAGGGGGGGTGAGGGGGTCACAGCCCCCACTTGATTAGTATTTTAAAGTTTGTTTTTCAATTGCAGACATGGCCGTTCAAGTTTTACAACGTTCACTGTATGTGTGTTATAAATGTGTATATAGACCCTTTCTCTGTGTGTGTGTGTGTGTGTGTGTGTGTGTGTGTGTGTGTGTATATATATATATATATATATATATATATATATATATATATATATATATATATATATATACACATACAAACATACATACATGCATACACGCACTCGCATGAGTTGGTGAGTCTGATAGTGTGTGTGAGAGGGGTCATGTTGAGTGGATGTCTGTGTGTGGTGGTAGGGGGAAGATGCCTGCCATACCTCTCAACTCCCTTGTTCAAGATTTCTGGACAGCTCCAAAGGGGCGGGGGGTTCATGAAAGCAGGGCCAATTTATAAATATTACTTTAATTCACTTAAAAATGAAATAGAACAACAGATTTTTTGTCAGCATACATTATAAACAGAATATAAGCCTTAGTGAATGAACAAATATGTCATAATTGTATAAGTGATGTGGCAGATATATGAAGCAGCATTGAGAATGTTCTACAGACTTGTGGACATTCAGTGGCTCTGTTGGCCTATGCCAGTGTAATGCATGGATTGCCAGAGGGCACAGCTGCCACAAGGTGCTTTTGGTACAAGCGACAAAACTCAGAAAAATACTAATTATATGATAATTTGATAATCCTCATCACAGCTAAAGCGGCCTCTTAATTATATTTTCCACAATCGTGTAAGTTGATCTACCTGTGTTAGGTACTTTACTCAACCATAAAACTATCTTTCTGAATCCCATCCATAGTGCGGGTACTGCAAAATAGGTAATATAACTTCTAATCCCATTTGATTACCCAAGAGGAATGAAAACATAGGTAAGGTATAAGAAAAATGTGTTTTTTAAAATGACAGCAGACTTAATTATGCCCTCATATGTTTTGTTAGAGTTATTTCTAAGACCTTATCCTAGACAAACTTTACAAGACCAACATTTTCTTAACAGGTAGTGCAAGATTAGCCATTGCAGTCTCCTATTACATTGTTCATTTATGTACTTTTCTCTTCACTTCTGTGACCTTTCTGTTTCTTCATAAATTATATAACAAAACTTCTAGAGTTTCCTTGGGGAAACGTGACAGATTGTACCACTGTTTGTCACTGCACAGCTCATATTCAGTCATAACCTTTCTGTCACTTATCTGTGCTTTGTTCATCACCTATTATATTCCAACAACTGACCTTCATTACTTCAAGCTATATTTTGGTGACCATCCACCAAAATTTGAGAGTCTCAGTAGTTCTAATAATGCACATTCCTAAATTCCTAAACAAAGTATAATGTTTTTGTATTTATCATTACAGTTGGAACATAATAGATTACTCTTCAGTACATTTAACGTTTTATATCATAATCCTGCTGATTGTTTTCTCACTTAATATTGTTTACTTTTATTAATGTGTACTTTGTTGGAGCTTTTATCCTCACCTCTCTGCAGGAAAAGGCCAATGCTCAGTCAGAGTATACCAATAAATGGTACAAGTAAGTTAATTAATTAAGTAACAAACATTCTGTCCCAGGCAAGAGATTTTTCAACTGCTTACTTAGGTTTATAGGTAGGTACTAGGCTATCAGCCCAAGGGCCTAAGTAAGCCTAGCCACCAAGGTTCCCTGGCTTACGCAACCCAAGAAAGTTAATTTCCTGTGCCCTCATCGAGCAGAGCCACAGAAGTGATCCCCGGGGTGTATTTTCTATTTCCCATCCACTCATCAAGATTTCTCTTGAAGAGTGCTAATGAGGAACTTTGCTTGACATAGATGGGTAGCTTGTTCCACAGTATAGGAAGTCTCTGGGACAGGAATATATCCCTCCTGCATGTCCTGTTTATTGTGGTGACAAGGTTTAGGTCCCTAGAGCATGTAGCTCGGAGGGATTGGGATTTCTTTAGGTGTAGCATGTCTGACAGCTCTGGGTTTAACATAGCTTTATATGTTAGGCAGAGATCTCCTCGGAGTAGGCTATATGCTACAGAGTAAAGCTGGAGTTTTTTGAGATGGTCAGTGTAGGGCATCTGTTTGAGGCCAGTAATCCTCTTTGTGAGGTACTTCTGTGGCCTTTCCAGTGGCTGCAGATGTCTTGTGAGTTACATTCCAAAAGGGGCGTTGTAGTTTATAATGGGTCTAATGAGTGCCGATTAGAGGGGAACAATGACCTCTTTTTTTCCTGGATGAGAACCCTTTTGTGATGACGTGTGCCACATAGCAGGATTTCCTGACTACTGTTGAGATGTGATTATCAAAGGAGAGACTACTGTCCACCTGGTCCCAAGGTCTCTTATCACACATTCGGCATTAAGTAGACTGCTATTTATGGGGTAGTTCATGGGTACAGAGTTTTTACCAAAGGGCATGACAGTGCACTTTTTGGCTTTGAGCTTGAGGTCATGCCTCTTATCCCAGGCATCTGTCTCAGTGAGGCCCTTCTGTAGGATGTCCACATCATTTGGGGACTCGACTATGGTTTCTAGTTTGCAGTCATCTGCAGACTTCATTAGCCAGAGGCCTTCTGTGTTAGCCTGTACTTCAGTGAAGTAGATACCAAACAGGAGAGGTCCCAGGACTGAACCCTGTGGTACTCCACTTGTCACTGGTTTGAGGTCAGATTTGGAGTCTGCAACTTTTACAGTTTGGGTTCTGTCAGTGAGCCAGTTGGCAACCCATCTTGTGCCGTAGGGATTTATATCTAGTTTAGTGAGTTTAGCTATAATTCCTGAATGGGGGATGGTGTCAGAAGCCTTGGCGAGGTCAAGATAGGCTGTGTGAACCACTTTACCCTCATCTACGGCTTTGATGACTGCCTCAAAGAAGTCGATCAGTTTCAGAAGGCATGATCTGCCTTTCACAAACCCGAACTGGGTATGGTCCAGAGTTTGGAGGTTACCAGTGTCTTTGTTTATGAGTTCCATGATGATACGTTCCATGGCCGAGCAGACCAGGCTCGTCAGGCTAAGAGGGCGATAGTCCCCATGATCAGTGGTGGCTCCCCCTTTGTGGAGTGGGATAACTGTCGCTGTGCGCCATTCAGTGGGCACAAAGCCTGATGTGCGACTATTATTGAGATGGTGCTTAGGTGGGGAGCCAGTTTGTTCTGAAGTTCATGTAAAATGCAGCCTGGGATGTTGTCCAGTCCCATGGATGCTGTGTTTTTGGTTTTAGAGTGTGCAGCTTTTCCCTGCATATATGTGATTACAGGGACTCTGCATTCTTCCTGTATAGATATGGACCCTTTAGGGGGTGAGAGGGGTTAAAGTTAGCACTGAACCTATCTGCCAGGATGTTGGCAATATCAGTTGGTTCTGTAATTTTCATGCCATTATGCTGTAACTCGGAGCAAATCTGGGTGTTGCTGTTGAGATTCTTGACATAACTATAGAATGCTTTATGGTTGCCTTTAGAATTAGTGGCAATTTTGTTTTCGTAGCTAGCTTTGGAGGATCGTATAAGGGATCTCAGCTTCTTGCTGAGGCTGACCAGGAAGCTCCTCCACTCATGGGATTTTACTGTCTTTTGCAACAGTTTTTTTTCCTTCTGTTGTAGAGTTGGTTTATGGCAGGGGATCACCAGATTGGCTTCCTTTTTTTGAAGGATAGCGTCTTGGTTCTGTTTGGGATAGCACGATCCATGCACTCATGTAAGTGCTTATAGAGTGCATCTGTGTAGGATTCAGCAGTAGTAACTGTATTGTCCATCTGCATGGGTGTCATGAAGTTCGCCACTTCTGTCTTAAGAAACATGAAGTTGGCTTTGGAGAAATTTTTACCTTGGTTTCCTTAATGGTGAGTGGGGGCAGGATGCAGCCATCTACGCTGATTAGCTTATGGTCGGATCTGACCAACGAGGAGTTGACTTCAGGTGTGGAACACCGGTCACTCATGTTGGTAATGACTAGGTCTAGGATATTGTTGCCCCTGGTGGGGGTGTGGATAAGTTGATCCAGGGCATTGGAATTTATGTATTCCAGAAAGCGTTGAGCAAAGGAGTTGGTACATGAGTAGTTTTCCCAGTTAATGGTGGGGTAGTTGAAATCGCCCATTGTTAGGTTGTCTGGTTGAACCCTAATATTTTCCAGTGTATAAAGAAAAGAGGAGTGGGAATCCTCGGGCATGGTGGGGGATCTGTAGCAAGCTGCAATTTGGATTGCAGTTTTGCCCAGAGTTAGTTGCAATTGGATAACCTCGGATGCATTATGCTGCACAACTAGCCTGGAGTTGTGGATATCCTTAATGAATATGGACACACCTCCGCTTTTGGTGTTCTGGTCCAGGTTAGATGGCCGAAAAGTGTGGTATAAGTTATAGCCTGGTAATGCAGTGGTGCTCTCTAGAGCCTTGAACCAGGTCTCAGTCACTGCACAGATATCAGTGTTCTCCATTTTAAGGAGTGCCTCGACTGAGTGCATTTTGAGATTTAGACTTCTAGCATTGAGTAGCATTACCCTCAGTTTTTGCTTACCTGTTCCTGTTGTGAATTTGTCATTTGAACCTTGCCTAAAAAAGGCACTAAACAATATACCTTAGAAAATTGGGCATACATTTGTGAAAGTACCTAGTTATGTGACATCACTACAAGCTAACATTCACTTAGCCACTGTACGTTATCACTTAATTACAGTGTTATTACCGTTCTTTAAATCTTTGCATTAGTTTCATCCCATCAGCTTTCATCTTACGGATGACCTGCTAAATAATGTTTTTTTTTTTTTTGTTTTTTTTAACTACAGGTGTACAGCTGTAAGCATTCTTACTGCCATGTGTAACGATCTGCAGCAGTTAAATCTATTATGTAGCGTGAATTCTTATTCTTAATGTTTTTAGTACATATTGTTAGCCATATGTGTTTCTTTTGTGGCTTTGCCATGTTCATAGTATTTTTCTTCCTTCTTACTACCTTTTTATGTTTTAACATTATTGCTGTTATCATGAAAATTGCTTGTCTGCTTAATAGACTACACGTGTATTTCTTAGCTTTATTGTTGGAGATTTCTGTCCCTAGTTCTCCAGTGAAAATCAGAACTCCTAGCTGGACTTAAAAGACAAGAAATGAAAACTAATTGAATAAATAAGTAAATTGCATACCAGACTTGGGCAGTATATACCAAACTTTCTAAATTGCACCTCAATGCCCGACTTGCTTGCAGTGTACCATACTTTCTGAACGGCACAACAGCAATACACTTGTTCATTATGCTTACACAGTGGTTACCAACTTTTTGAGTGGCATCTATTGTTAGGGCTAACCAGTTCCACTTAATATATCAGACTGTTATTGCTCTTCTCTAAACCCACTTAGGGAATTTAATTGAAAACAGTGTATAAACTCTTGCTTATGAACTGGATCTAATATTTCTCTGTAATGTTTATGCCCTAGACTGTAGAGAAGCTTTTCGGTTTGCTGTCTACCTGCATGTGGGAGGAGCCACTCGTTTACGCCAAAGATAATGTACCAGACCAAAATATTGAAGTAAGTCTCTGCCTTTTAGACTTGATTCACAAAGATATTACTTCAGTTCACAGTCAACAAAGCATTCTACCCTTCCTCTGTGTTTCGTCTATTATTTTTTTAACTTTTAATTTTGTTACCTGTCCATAATGCTTTGTCCCTTTTTGCATCTTTTGATAAGTTCTGCTGTAAAGCTTTGTTTTAAAAATTTAAAGAAAATTACACAGTGTTCTTGGATTAAGAAAAAAGTTAATGTACTGTAAACTTATTAGTTCTGTCCTTGTGTAATTTTTATGTGTATGGATATCCAAGTGTAATGAGTTAATTAGCTGAGTCATTTCCAGTACATCATATGGAATTCCCAGTCTTCAGATGGTTTCAGCAACGTATAATCTGATGTTCTCAGTTTTCATTCTGTCCTCAACTGATGGGTTCGGATCCGATCCCTTGGATCTGACTCAGCCGTTGCTAAAGCTCTTGGCAACCAAAAACTCTCAAGCTTCTCCCTTAACCATAATGCACAACCCGAACTACCTCCAGATCTCATTTGTTTCTTCAAGCAAAAAACATGGTCTTCCATCTCTCTCGAGCGTTCATCAGATAAATTTCAGATTTTCTTTCAAAATTTTCTTTAAAATAATTTATATTACTATCCCTTACCTTTGTCTATAAATTTCTTGTTTCTTACAATTTCTTACATTTCCTTCTGTCTTTAGTACATTTTCTGTACCTCTCACATGCTATTGTTAGTATCTTTCTTCACCATACAACACTGTCATAGCACCCAGTTTTACCATTTTGGTATTTTCATCTCTTCTTTTCCTCTCCTCTCCTCTTAAAAAACTTATCTGTCCTATTGTTTTATTGTTAACAATGGCAGAAAAACATGGCAGGTTTTAAGAAATGTATGAAGTGTGAGCACAAGTGGCCATTTTCTGATGCCCACACATTGTATGCATTGTTTAGGTCCTCTCCATTTGCAGGAGGATTGCTCAGTATGTCATGGTTTTAACCCTCTTACATTAGCAAAAGGAAAAAATAAACTGATTTTGAAAGGTCTTCTTCCTTCATCCTTTGGAGATGCTACACTGGAAGGTTCTTCCTCCTCTAAAACAAAAAATACAAAAGTCAAAAAATCCTCATCTCCAAAGGCATCTTCCTCTTCCTCAGCTTCAGACTTCTCGAGAAAGAGGTCTCTTAAAGATCTGGACTCAACCCTGGATCCTAAAAAGGCTAAAATCCAAGACCCGGGCACAGAAACATTATCAGATCTTGAAGCCCCCTTAGTCAGATATGATGGAGTCACAATCCTAGAGTCTGACTTTTTCTGATCCAGGGCAATCTGTCAAATTTCTGTCTAGAACAAGGTGCTCTCCGTCTCTGGATCCATTTTCTGACTGGGTACCTTTTCCATTCTTAGAAAGACCTAGGTCACCATCTGTATAACTCAACTTGTTCTTCCAGAAGAAGATGTGGAGATATTGGTAAAGACGATTCTCTTGGTGCAGAGCTAGACTGGTGTTCATTTGGCTCCCTCTGGGTCAGGAGATCCATATATCTGCTATTCCCCTGTTACAGATTCCTCCTGTGAGTCCTAGGGCTTCAGATTTTTTGGTTTTGGATCCGAGTCATCCGGATCTAACTGGCTTGGATCCGAAGATAACTTTATCCTTGGATCCAAGATCTCTGAGGGCTCCCAGAGCCATAGTCTACCTCTCAGATCCAAGGTGTTGCATTCATCTCCGAAGCTTTCAGATCCATTTCTGCAACTCAGACTCAGCACTGGATAGCTCAGCTTCCACCTTGGAGGTTTTGCCCTCGGAGCAGGGATGCCTGCAATTCAGAAGCTTGTCTTCGTGGATCTGATGGTCTCTCTCTCTCTCTCTCTATTTCTGTCCGATCTGCCTTCAAGGCTGTGAAGAGAGTATTTTCTGCCTCAGCAGTGCAGATGTATCTTTCCCCCTCGGATCCTAAGACCTGTGCCATGATGTCTCAGTGCTCAGAGCTTCAGTGTCTCCTACCACAAAGATGGCCAGTACCAAAACCACAGGCTTCCACTCAAGGAATTGTAATCTCTTCTTATGATACCTCCTCTGAGCACCCCAGTGAGGAGGTCCCTAAGAAGAGGACATGTAAGAGGAAACACTTAAACTCCCCAGAAGAGTCCATCTCTGAAGGACACAGATTTTGATAAAGGCGAAGGGTCCCCACGATCACCTCCTGAAGATGTCTCCTTTGGAGATTTCCTAGAAATCCTTAAGCAGAGATGGTTGGACATCCAGCATCCCTATGTCTGAGGAATCTGTTCTCCTGGAGACTTGTGGTACTGAGCCTCTATTTCCTGGGTAACTCTCCCTATGGATGACCTCACTTGATTTGATCTCATGGTGGGCGTGGAAGGACCCTGACACCATAGAAACTGTTCCTCACAGACCAGATAGGATAACGGCACCACTAGAATCAGAGACAGTTTTGGGGGAAGGGAGTTTCTATTGATGCCGTGGTCTTTGTGGTGGCTACCAAGAAGGAACTAACTGAGGAAAGTTCCATTCTTTGTCCCCTCAACAGGGGGTCACGGGAGATGGACAGATTTAGGAAGCATTTCTGTGGTTCAGTGACATTTGCTTTGAGGTCTCTGAATTATTTGGCACACTTTACTAGGTTACAGAGGGATTTGATCAAGGAGTTATCAAATACCCTCTTAGGTGCTGTTTCTGATGAAGTTCAGGCATTTGTTACTTCTCACCTGACAACCTTACAGTCCATGTCCAGTTCATCCATGAGGTTGACTTCACTTGTAGTGGAAGAAACCTCAAGTTCAGGGGGTTCAGGCCTTTCCATTAGGAGACACGCCTGAATGCACCTATGTGAGTTTGCAGAGTCTTTCAAGTATTCTTACATAAATGCTCCTTTTGATGGATCATCTTTATTCAGCCCCAAAGTAAAAGACACTCTGTCCAGGTCTGAAAAAATTGGAAAGACCCTTTCTACCATGGGTGTGTGTTTTTTGACTCCTCAAAGAACCTTTTCCGGGAATCAACAAGATGGTCGAAAAATGTGGTTCAAGAAGTCTTATGGTCCTTTTCAAGACACATACAAGGATGAGATTCCCCCAGAGGCAGAGGAGGGAACATGAATGGAAGAAGACGCCTCTGTGGCAGAGGAGACCTGCAGAATCAGGGTTCTAGAGAATCTTTCTTTGACAAACTCTGCCAGCACTCCTGAAGGGAGACCTGATTGTCCACCTTTGGAGACAGTCATGGGACATTTATCCCTGCACCACAGAGGCTGGTTGGATATAACAAAACATACTTGGATACAGAGGATCATTTCCAGAGGATTTATTATACCCTTTTCCCTTTCTCTCCCAATCCCAAGGAAAATTCCTGATGATCCACCCAGTCAGAGGGAACAAGCAGCAATTCAAATACAAAAGCTGCTAGAAAAAAGGTCATCAAAGAGGCCCTGCCAGACCAGATTGACTCCAGAACTTAGTCAAGGCTCTTTTTGGTGCCAAAGAAAACAGGGGACTGGAGACCAATATGGATCTCTCCAAACTAAACAAGACAGTTCGAAGAACTAAGTTTTGAATGGTCATGGTTCAGTCCATTCCCCCATTTCTGGGCAAGGACAACTGGATGTGCTCTATAGACCTTCAGGATGTGCACCATCAAATAAAGTTGGAGAGACTGTCCAGAAGGTACTTACATTTCTGGCTAGTAGCCAGTCTTTATTAATTCATGGTACTACTCTTTGGACTCACCACAGTCCCCAGGGTGTTTACCAAGTGCATGGCAGTAGTAGCACCTCACCCCAGACTGCAGGGATTCTGAGTGTTTCCATAAGTAGACAACTGGCTCATTACCGCTCTGACCAGGCATCAACTGATATGTGCAAGAGACCAGGTTCTCCAGAGTTGCTGTCATCTGGGGATAATCATAAACTAGACAAATCTCATCTGAAACCAACTCAGACCTTAGAGTATATAGGAGCTATTTTTAATACAAAGACAACCATTGCTTCTCTTCCATTACTGAGAGTTCATACCATAGGATTTCAAGTCAAAAAGATAATATGCAGCACCTCAATTTCAACCCGACTGGTCCTTCAGGCTCTGGGATCGATAGAGGCAGCAATAACTTTAATACCACTCGCCAGGTTTTATATCAGAATTCTGAGATGGATGTTAGCTATTCAGTGTTTGATTCTTTATCAACCAATGTCTTACAAGATAAGACGCACTCACACCTGTAAGAGAGATCTAAAAATGGTGGATTCATTCAGACCAGTTCTACAAGGTCATCCATTCATTCCCCCTCAGCCTAAGGCCATAGTACCCATGGACGCTTCCCAGCTAAGGTGGGGGGCATTATCTAGGGAAGACAGTCCAAAGCACTTGGTCCTCCAAGGAGACCAGTTTGCATATAAATATCATGGAGATGAGAGCAGTGCTGTTAGCATTACAGGTATTTCAGAATGCTCTCCATTTGGAAAGTGTTGCAATACAGTCAGACAACATGTCGGTCTGGTAGATCAACAAACAGGGAAGGGAACAAATCCTACCCATTGTGTCAAGAAGCTCTCAGACCACCCTTTAAAGACTCTGCCCCTCCTTGGGACCCAAATTTCATGCTGCAGTCTTCTACACAATTTCCCTTTGAACTCTCAGCTGTATGCAAACTCAAATATCTTTCACGAATGACAATTTTCTTAGTGGCCACTACCTCGGCCCGAAGAATTTCTGAAATCCAGGCATTGTGCTCAAAGCCTCTATACTTGATTTTCCATAAAGACAGAGCTACCTTGCGTACCAACCTGTCATTTCTTCCAAAGGTGATGTCAGAATCCAATATAAATCAGTCAATAAATTTGCCAATTTTCTTTCCCAAATTTTCTAACAAAGGAGAATAAGTAATGTGAAGTTGTTCTGTCTCATCATTCATTCTTACAGATGGTACAGAGCTGATCCTCGGCTCCGAGTCGGCCTACTACAAAGCTTGAGGTCTTCAAATAGCTCGAGGCCAAGTCCCTATCCCATGATGCACCTAGAGTTACCTCAGATCTAGTTTGCTGCTGCTGCAACAGATCAGAGGTTCTCGCTAGCTTGGGCCAGTAAAAACCTTACTATTCTATATTTTTCAATATTATTGATATTTTCTTCTTAAAAAGTAGTTTGTAGTTACTTAGTTAAGCTCTTACAGCTTTCTGTGTAGTTTCCCTTCCATTGGTGTGCCTGTTTCATAGATTAATATTTGTCTCGTTTTTTCTTAGGCCTAGTTAAATTCTAGTGTTTAAATACTGTTTACATAATGACCTTCTGTCACATTTTTTCTTAGAACTAGTTGTATTTTAGAGTGTGTGCTTAGATAGTGACCTTTTTGTCATAGCTTTAAAATTATTAGAGCTAAAGTTTATTAGTGTGTTAAATGTAGTATATAGCTTTGTTGTTTACATTTAGATAGCGACTTTCTGTCACAACTTGATATATTTTCTGCTTAGATAAATAGTGTTTGTGTGTGACCTTTTAGTCATAGTTTAAAGGGCTTGTGTCATTTATATTTAGCCTGTATTTTTAGGAAGGCTTATTGTTATATTTTAACTGTTGTTGGGCGTGTCTAATTTTTTGTCAGTATCCTAATTACTTTGTGCTTGTTACAAATGGCTGATAAGGGCAAACACCCTAAGTCAGGGTTTAAAAAATGCCCTTAATGTGGGCAGAAAATGTCTGTCACTGACAGTCATGTCAACTGCGTTTATTGTTTAGGAGCATTACATTTGCAAGAAACCTGCTCCATATGCCATTCCTTTTCCTCTAGGGTTCTCCAGGAGAGAAAGAGGAAACTTATTGACAGGGGTTTACAGAAACCTTCTTTCCAGGAGGCTTTAAGTGACAGGTCTCGGAGCTGACTGTCTTATTTCGGAGCCAGTCCCCGGTTTTGGAACCAGTATCCAAAATACCAAAATCTCCATTTTTACAGTCGGTACCACCTTCGGTCCATTCATCTCGGTCTTCCATTAGCCTTTCTGATTTGGATGTGGATCGTGTGGTGCAGAAGCTTTTACAGGTACCGCCTTTGCTAAATTTTTATCCGCTCCAACCCAAGTAGCTTCAGAGCCGAAGACCCTTTTTCCAGCTACTACTCTTCCTCCTCTGGGCCATACCAGTCCTTCAGAGCCGGATTAGTCAGACTTGTTGATTTGGAGCCTTTGGAGCCGACGCCTGCTCCAGTATCTTTGGCTCAGTTTACTCTGACGTCCTTGGTGCCGATCAAGGAGTCTAGGAGCCGACACACTCTATTCCAGTCTGGGGAGGATAGTCGGACCGACTTGTTGGTTCTGACTCTGCCTCTTGGGGCTTCGGCTTGGATGAGCTTGGCTCCTACCTCTGGCTTGGAGCCCACTGTCTTGGTGCTGGCAGTATCGATGGTTTCCTCGGATCCATCGGTCCCTTCGCATCTGAGCAGAGGGGCCTTCGAAGCCATGAGGAGAGTTATGTCTCCTAAGACATCTTCGACCTCAGGTCTGGCTTCTTCCTTCTCCGCTAAAACGCCTGTGTCTGCTTCTGCTTCTGCTTCACAGATCCTTGCCAAGCATAGAGACCCAGAGCCTCAGGAAGCCCCATTGGGTGGCCCATGCTCTTCTGAGACCTCACCAGAAGCTCCCACTGATGAGGTTCCCAGGAAGAGAGTTTGTAAGAGGAAACATCTAGACTCCCCACAGGAGTCCCTGGCATCTGATACCGACTTGGATGAATCAGAAGGGTCCCCACAGTCCCCCTCTGAGGATATATCGTTTGTTGAGGTACTAGAAATCCTTAGGCAGAGGGGTGACTGGCAGTCCACTAACCCTACTGAAGGTGAGTCGGTTCTCCTGAAGGCTTTTGGGTCTCAGCTCTCCACCTCTTGGATGTCTCCGCCCTTCAATGTGCTTATGCAGCTGGTCTCACGAAGGACGTGGGAGTTTCCGGACACCATGGAGGCTGTCCCTAGGAGGCCTAATAAATTTATCTCTGCTCCCCAAGACAAATACTTTCTGACCAAGGGTGTGTCAGTTGATGCCATGGTGGTGGCGGCAGCCACCAAAAAGAAAATTTCAGAAACTTCCTCTTCTAACCATCCTCCTAACCAAGATTCCAGGATCATGGATAGATATGGGAAGTGCAATTAGAGTTCAGCAACTTTTGCACTGCGTTCGCTCAACTGTTTAACCCATTTTACGAGACTGCAAAGAGATCTCCTTAAAGAGCTGGGAGATGCTCTTCAGGGTACTTTAGCTGCCGGAGCTTCAGATAAAGTTGCCTCCCAGCTTGCTACCCTCAACTCGATAGTTAATTCGTCCATGCGCCTCATTTCGTATGCAGCGGATGGAATGAGCAGGGCAGCAGGTACAGGAATTGCTCTTAGGAGACACTCCTGGATGCACTAGTGTTCCTTCCAGAGCCCTTCAAGTCATCCTTTGTAAATACCCCTTTTGATGGCTCGTTCCTTTTTGGGCCCAAAGTTAAGGAAACTTTGACCAGGTGTGAGCAGGAAGGAAAGACTCTGCCGTCAGAGTCCATTTTTCCACCCCCGACCAGACCCTACCCCAAAGATCAAAGGGGAGGAAAGATGTGGTTCCGTAAAGCCCAAGGAGCCTTTCAGGACACACGAGGTGAACTTCTCTCCTCCAGGGGGCAGAGGAGGGGGCAATAATGGAAGATGCCGCCCTCACAGCAGAGAGTGTCCACAAAACCAGGGCGACAGAGATCACTTCTTTGGGAAGCCATACTAGTGCTCCTGAAAGGAGGCCCGACTGTCCTACTCTGGAGGCAGTTGGGGGTTGCTTATCTGTGTATCCAGACACCTGGCTCCAAATAGCAAATGTCAGCTGGGTGCAAAGTATCATTTCCAGAGGATACTTCATTCCTTTCGCCACACCCCGTCCACCGACAAGAAAAATCCCAGCCATTCCACCCAGTTGCAGAGAGCAAGCAGCAGTAGAGGTCCAAACATTGCTAAGAAAAAGAGTCATCCAACCTGTCCCAGCAAACCAGACAGGATCCGGAACTTACTCAAGATTCTTTTCAGCTCCAAAAAAGACGGGACTGGAGACCTATATTGGACCTCAGCAAGCTAAACAAATCTGTCAAAAAAAGAGAAGTTTCGGATGGTCACACTTCAGTCGATACTTCCCTTTTTATGGAAAGACAATTGGATGTTCTCAATAGATCTCCAGGATGTGTACTACCACATAAAAATGGCCAGACCATCCAGAGATCATCTGCACTTCTGTCTGGGAGCCAATCATTACCAATTTTGAGCCCTGCCATTTGGTCTCACTACAGCTCCCCCAGAGTGTTCACCAAATGCATGGCAGTGGTCACGGCTCACCAGACACATTTAGGATTCCAGGTGTTTCCACACCTAGATGATTGGCTCCTCACCGCCACCACCAGGCATCAACTCACTCAAGCCAAGGACACCACTCTGTCACTCTGCAGCCAGCTGGGCATTACAATAAACTCAGAAAAATCTGCCTTGCCGCCATCGCAGCATACTGTTTTTATTGGTGCAGAATTGGACACCACCACCACTCTCAGACTTCCAGTAGAAAGAGTCTTACTACTCTGTCAGCAGGTCCACAATCTGTTATCCAAAAACAAGGCTCCAGCATCAGAAGTTCTAAAACTATTAGGCATGATGGCAGCTGCAATTCTGGCCATACCGCTGGGTCTCATGCACATGCGGACTCTGCAATGGGTGTTGTTCACTCAATGGTCTTACCAAGAGCTCCCCATGTCTCACCTTATAATGATCAAGAACTCTTGCAAAAAGGATCTTCAGTGGTGGTTGACCTCTTTCCATGTCACGATAGATCATCTCATTGTTCTACCCCCACCAGGAGCCGCAGTGACCATGGACGCTTCCCTGATAGGGTGGGGGGGCATTTTCAGGGAAGAACAGCCCAAGGCACATGGACCGATCAAGAGACACATCTGCATATCAATGTCCTAGAGATGAGAGCAGTACTTTTAGCATTGCAGTACTTCCAGGACTCTCTTCCTCTGGGTACAATTGCGATTCAGACAGACAACATGTCAGTGGTCTGGTACTTGAACAAACAAGGAGGAACCAGGTCATATCCCCTTTGTCGCGAGGCCCTAAGAGTATGGCAGTGGGCTGTATCCACCCAACGCTTTCTGATAGCAATGCACATCTAGGGGAAATCCAATGTGATAGCAGACAAGCTGAGCAGAGCAATTTTGTTGCCTCACGAGTGGTCCCTCAAGAAAGAAATAGCAGACAGAATATTCTGCAGTTGGGACCAACCTTGCTGCGACCTTTTTGCCAGCCACATGAAGACGAAATGTAGAAGCTACTTTTTCCTGATTCCCCCTCTGAGAGAAAGCCCAAGGGACGCACTCATTCTCGATTGGCCTCCAGGTCTCCTCTATGCATTCCCATCAATCCCATTGATACCAAAAGTACTACAGAAAGCAAATGCCCTGGGAAGGACCATCATTCTAATAGCCCCTCATTGGCCTCATCAGATTTGGTTCCCTTTCCTTCGACTTCATCTTTTGGAGGACCCTTGGATTCTGGACCCAGTTCCGGATCTTCTGACGCACTCATCAGGGGGGCTTTATCCCTCATTGCAGTCCCTAAAGCTGACAGCTTGGCTTCTCCAATTGCCATCATAGCCAGGTTCTAAAACCTTTCTAATGAGATGAAGCAAATTCTCTTGACCTCTCATAAATTCTCTATGAGGAAGCTATACCTTAGCAAATGGAAAACATTTTCTATATGGGCCTCTCAAAATAATATTGATCCCTATCAAGCCCCTATGGCCTCCATTTTAGAGTTCTTGACTATGATTTTTAATAAAGGAGCTGCAGCAGCAAAGGTTCATGTTCAGCTTGCTGTCATTTCTAATTTTCATCTTGGATTTGAAGGATTGAACATTATGTCACACACACTTTCCAAAGCCTTTCTTAAAGAGACCTTTCATCTCAGAACACCTGTAAAATCCCTCTATAACCCATGGAATCTAAATTTTATGCTTTCTCGCATTATGCTTCCTCCATTTGAACCAGCCTCCTTGTGTGACCTCAATTTTTTATCATGGAAGACCATCTTCTTAGTAGCTATCACTTCTGCCCGCAGAGTGTCAGAGCTTCAAGCCTTGTCCATTAAACCTCCTTATTTGATTTTCCATGCTGACAGTGTCTCACTTCGAACAAACCCCTCCTTTTTGCCTAAAGGTGCACTGAAGCTAATCATAATCAGATTATTGATTTGCCAGTTTTCTTCCCCATCACTCCAATAATTTAGAATATATGCTGCACAAACTTGATGTTCACAGACAGCTCAGATTCTACTTGGGTAGAACAAAAGATTTTAGGAAATCTGAACAGGTTTTTGTTTCCTTTTCAGACTCCAGGAAAGGTATGCCAGTGACTAAAACAACTCTGTCCAAGTGATTATCTGATTGTATCACATTTGCTTATTCAGCTGCCAATATGCCCTTACAACACAAAATTAAGGCTCACTCAACCAGAGCAGTGTCTACATCCTCTGCCTTTTCTGCCAGACTTCCTATTGATAACATTTGTGCAGCAACCACTTGGTCGAGACCTCATACCTTTATCACTCATTACAAAATTGACAGGGCCTCCTTTGGAGCCACTGTCCTGAAAACATACTCCCGTGAGCCACCCGAGATAGATGGTGCTTGAGACGCTACCCATTTGTAGGAATGAACAGCAAGATAGAACAACTGTACATAAAGAAGTTATGTACTTACCATAACATTGCATATGAGTTGTTCATCTCACCTTCATTCTTACTTCCCTCCCTCCTACCCCCTCCTGGGCTTTTAGAAAACCGAGATGCTGGATTCTTCCTGGTTGTTCAACCCTTCTATAGTTTCTCTAATTGAGTGATAGAATGACATGTGGTATTATTATACGCAGCAAACAAGATCTGAGGTAACTCTAGGTGCATCGTGGGATAGGGACTAGGCCTCGAGCTATTTTAAGACCTCAAGCTTTGTAGTAGGCCAACTGGGAGTCGAGTATCAGCTCCAAACCCATCTGTAAGAATGAAGGCGAGATCAACAACTCACATGGAATATTATGGTAAGTACATAACTTTTTACATTTATTGGATGTTCATAGACAGTTGCATTTTTACTTCCATAGGGCAGACAACATCAGTAATTCTGATCACTTGTTTGTTTCATATGCAGCACCAACATTAGGTAAACCAGTTACCAGCATTACTCTATCTAGATGGAAAACAAATTGCATTTCCTTTGTATATAACAAATTGGGCATTGCCCTGACAAAACCTGTTCGTGCCCATTCCACCAAATCCATGGCACCTTCCTCAGTTTTTCAGTCCAGAGTGTCCATGGATGATATTTGTGCAGCAGCTACTTAGGCTACTCCCCATACCTTTATTACTTATTAATTAGATCTGGTCTCCAGAGGAAGGGCATCTTTTGATTCTTTGGTGCTCAGGAATATCCTTCTTTGAGTCCGCCCTGGAAATTAGGTAGATGGGGACTCTGCCCCATCAGTTGAGGATAGAATGAAAATTGACATCATCAGATAAAGAAGTTATGTACTCACCATAATGTTCCATCTGTGTTGTCCATTTTCACTCTTCCTCAACTCCCCTCCCACCAACTCATCCTTCTAGATGGACGAGTGCTTAGTGGACCTGTATCTCCTTATGTCTTTATATAAGCTCCAGTTATAGCTTCTCCATAATAATTTCCATCTTTTACTTTCTACTAAGGCAGCAAACAAGATCTGAGGTAATTGGGGTTGGTGCATTATGGGTAAGGGAGAAGCTTGAGAGTTTTTGGTTGCCACAAGCTTTAGCAATGGCCGAGTCAGATCCAAGGGACTGGATCTAAACCCATCAGTTGAGGAAGAATGAAAATGGACAACACAGATGGAACATTATGGGAAGTTCATAACTTTTTCTATCAGTACTCTATGTATGTTAAATTGTTTTGTGTGTATTCTAAATTAAACACACTTCTTTCTGCAAAAACAAAACTCAGGCACAATAAATTAGTGTCAGTTCTTTTTGGTAAGCACATTTCATCTCAGACCAGAGGCTGTGGTTAAATATGGAGCATGATAAGTCCTGATTTAAGTTGTTTAAGAGGCAACCTGGTATATCATTAGGCCACAGTGAAGCCTTGATTTTAGCTTTAGAGAACACTGTGGCAGCATGCTCTTTGGTGATACTTGGCAGTGCAGTGGTAGAGATTATTTCTCAGAGGAGAACTGGGAGTGATTGGAAGTTGAAATTTGGGTTGAATTTGTCAGCCAGCAGATTTGCTGCATCTTCTGGCTGAGTATAGTTGATGCCATGTACAACTAATTCCGTACTTTGTTGTATGTTGCCCTTAAGATTGCAGACGTAACTGGAAAATGCCTTATGGTTATCCTTACATTTGGAGGCTGTTTTTACCTCAAAGTCTGCTTTCAGAGACTTGACTAGTTCCCTGTTTTGCTTGTTCAGACTAATGAGGGTCTTTTGTGCACATTCCCTCTTACTTCTCAACAGGATTTTCCAGGATTTTCTTTTATTTTGTTGTGCAATCTGTTCGTACCAGGGGTCCACCAGGGTGGCTTGTTTTTGCAGTTTGACCTGGATTTATTGTGGTCTGGTGCTGTTGTTTCTATGCAGTTCTTTATCTGGTTGTACAGGGCTTTTCTGTTTGGCTTCTGCTACATACCTACAATCAACTGCATTACTAGCTGAGTTAAGTACAAACTTGCAGTGTTAAAGATTGTACTGCATTTTATTTTTGTGTGTATTTAATTGTTTCATTGGTCTGTGTCTCTCTGTAGTTATTTATTTTTATATTTAATTGTTTCATAGAATACTGTGGTCTTTCTCTGTCTCTGCAGTTAGTGGGGTGGCTATTGTGTTTCACTTCATTGATATTCATTTTTAAATTCTTAGCCTAGAGGGTTTCTATGTATTTATAAGAGTTAATCACATATCTTTGAATTTATTACTGCTCAGTTTCTGAGTTGTTTGGCTTCTGCTACATACCTACAATCAACTGCATTATTAGCCGAGTTATATACAAACTTGCAGTGTTAGAGATTGTACTGCATTTTATTTTATTTTTCTGTGTATTTAATTGTTTCATTGGTCTGTGCCTCTCTGTAGTTATTTATTTTTTCTATTTAATTGTTTCATAGAATACTGTGGTCTCTCTCTGTCTCTGCAGTTAGTTTCCCACCCGCCTTCCCTGTTTTTGTTCTGGTATTAATCTTGGTGGCTTTACAATTGCCCACCCCTCCTGTAAATTTGTGTTTGTATACTCCTCCTGGGTCTATCTCATTTGCTCACTCAGCCGAGTACAGTGAGATCATATTTTGACTTCAGACACTCCTACCAGTACCATATGTTCAGCTCTATCCCAGTCTAGTGTCACTAGCTCTCTACCTAATATAGAGAGAATATTTGTGAAGGGCAAGCCACTTAGGTCCTTAATTTTGAATTATCTTCTGTTTCTCCTTTTTCCCTTTCTACTTTCCAAAAAAAATAAATACAATTTCTAAGCTTCCTTCCTGCCTTTCCTGTAACTAGTTTAGTCCAGATACAGATTTGCTGTAACCAGGACTGTTTGTACGCTTCTGAGCCTCCCAAGTCTTTCTGTGTTGAGGGAAGCCTTCTAGCTTATCAGTGGGAGTGGTAAGCACTAGGTAGCCTATCTACCACAAGAGTGGTTTCTGGCCCAGAAATTGTAGTTTATTGACCGTTTGGCAGTTTTTCCATCTCTTTCAACTTTCTGGTTTAAAAGCCTACATTTGTTTCCCACATTTCCTGTAACTAGTCTAGTCCAGATACAGATTTGCTGTATCCAGGAATGTTTGTAAGCTTCTGAGCCCCCAAAGCCTTTCTGTGTTTGAGGGAAGCCTTCTAGCTTATCAGTGGGAGGGGTAAGCACTAGGCAGCCTTTTTACCACAAGAGTGGTTTCTGGACGAGAAATTGTAGTTTATTGGCTCTTTGGGCAGTTTTTCCATCTCTTTCAACTTTCTGGTTTAAAAGCCTGCATTTGCACTTGTTTCCGACCTTTCCTGTAACTAGTCTAGTCCAGATACAGATTTTCTGTATCCAGGACTGTTTGTAAGCTTCTGAGTCCCCCAAGCTGTTCTGTGTTGGAGGGAAGCCTTCTAGCTTATCAGTGGGAGTGGTAAGCACTAGGTAGCCTATCTACCACAACGGTGGGTTCTGGCCCGGAAATTGTAGTTTATTGGCCGTTTGGCAGTTTTTCCATCTCTTTCAACTTTCTGGTTTAAAAGCCTGCATTTGTGCCTAATTCCCACCTTTCGTGTAACTAGTCTAGCCCAGACACAGATTTGCTGTATCCAGGACTCTAAGCTTCTGAGGCCCCCAAGCCTTTCTGTGTTGGAGGAAAGCCTTCTAGCTTATCAGTGGGAGTGGTAAGTACTCTGTAGCCTATCTACCACAACGGTGGGTTCTGGCCCGGAAATTGTAGTTTATTGGCCGTTTGGGCAGTTTTCCATCTCTTTCAACTTTCTGGTTTAAAAGCCCACGCTTGCACTGGTTTCTCACCTTTCTTGTAAGTAGTCTAGTCCAGATGCAGATTTGCAGTATCTAGGACTGTTTGTAAGCTTCTGAGCCCCCAAGCCTTTCTGTGTTGGAGGGAAGCATTCTAGCTTATCAGTGGGAGTGGTAAGCACTAGGTAGCCTGTCTACCAAACGATCCAGGTTTTAGCACAGTTTTAGCACTTGAATTTGCTTATTCGTGCTCAGCACCTGTTCAGAACTTGTTGTTAGCAATAAATAAGCTACAAATTACTGCAGCACTCAACCTTCCGCTTTACTTAGACAAAAAGAGTTTTTGTACTTACTTTCCTCATGTACACAGACAACCCTCTCCTCCTACCACCCAACACCACAACCTGTGAGAGATGCACTTACCTAGCCAAACTGGAGGTAAAGCTTTATCCAACCAAGACTGCACTTGACAGTCAAGAGGAGAAGGTAAACACTTCTACCACACCACACTCATCACATAGTCCCACTAAACCTACACCACCAAAATCCAGGCAAAGAAACACAAAAACATTTGCAGAGGCTCTCAATAATAATCTGCTCAAGCAACAGAGACCTCCAAAGCAGAAACGCAAGCAACCTCCACCTCCCAACACAACCCAAATGACACACAACCCACAAACTCAGTGTGCCAATAAACCACAGCCCATAAGGCAAACCAACGTACCCAACACATTAGTCATAGGTGACTCTACAGGCAGGCACACTGATGTCTCACTCACCAGGCTAAACAAGGAGAAGGTTACTGTCAGATGCCTGTTTGGTAACAGGATCCGCCACATAGCCCACACACTCGGGTCACTCCAACAAGTACAAATATGACTCTCTTATTGTCCATGTTGGCGTGAACGACCTGAGATGTATCTGCCTGGACTAAATGAAAAGAGACATGGAAGAGCTCTCTGATCTTGTAACCCAGGCAGGTATGACCCTAGCCCTGAGTAGCCTCCTGCCATCACCTAGAATGATACTGCAGTACAAGGACAAAATGATTGACTTCAACAATTGGTTAAGCTTCTGGTGTGATTCTAAGGGGATCCAGTATCTCTGTGCCTGGGACGACATGGTTGACAGACCACGATGCTTTGCCAGAGGTGGCCTGCATTTGTCACCCCTGGGATTCCGGATACTGGCTAAGGCTCTTGCCGCCCCTATAGTGCCTTTTTAAGGCAAGATTCAAATGACAAATTTACCATCATAAAAGGAACAGACAAGCAAAAACTGAGGGTAATGCTACTCAATGCTAGAAGTCTAAATCTCGAAATGCACTCACTCGAGGCACTCCTTAAAATGGAGAACATGATATCTGTGCAGTGACTGAGACCTGGTTCAAGGCTCTAGAGAGCACCCCTGCATTACCAGGCTATAACTCATACCACACTTTTCGGCCATCTAACCTGGACCTGAACACCAAAGGCGGAGGTGTGTCCATATTCATTAAGGATATCCACACCTCCAAGCTAGTTGTGCAGCATAATGCATCCGAGGTTATCCAAGTGCAACTAACTCTGAGCAAAACTGCAGCTTGCTACAGATCCCCACCATGCCCCCAGGATTCCCACTCCTCTTTTCTTGATATACTGGAAAATGTTAGGGTTCAACCAAACACCCTAATAATGGGCGATTTCAACTACCCCACCTTTAACTGGGAAAACTACTCATGTACCAACTCCTTCGCTCAACGCTTTCTGGAATTCATACATTCCAATGCCCTGGATCAGCTTATTCACACTCCCACCAGGGGCAACAATATCATAGACCTAGTCATTACCAACACGAGTGACCGGTGATCCACACCTGAAATCAACTCCTCATTGGTCAGATCTGACCATAAGCTAATCACCCTAGATCCACATCCCGCCCCCACCCACCATTAAGGAAAGCACAGTAAAAATTTTCTCTAAAGCCAACTTCATGCTTCTTAAGATAGAAGTGGCAAACTTCTTGACACCCATGCAGATGGACAGTACATTTACGACTGCTGAATCCTGCACAAATGCACTCTATAAGCACTTACACTAGTGCATGGATTGTGCTATCCCAAATAGAACCAAGATGCTATCCTCCAAAAAAAGGAAGGCAGTCAGGTGGTCCCCTGCCATAAACAAACTCTGCAGCAGAAGGAAAAAACTGTTGCAAAAGAGAGTAAAATCCCATGAGTGGAGTAGCTGGCCTTGTCAGTCTCAGTAAGAAGCTGAGATCCCTTATAAGATCCTCCAAAGCTAGCCGCAAAAACAAAATTGCCACTGATTCTAAGGGCAGCCACAAAGCATTCTATAGTTATGTCAAGAATCTCAACGGCAACACCCAGATCTGCTCTGAGTTACAGCACAACGGCAAAAAAATTACAGAACCAACTGATATTGCCAACATCCTGGCAGATAGGTTCAGTGCTAACCTTACCCCCCCTCACCTACTAAAGGGCCCATATCTATACAGGAAGAATGCAGAGTACCTGTAATCACATCTATGCAGGTAAAAGCTGCACTCTCTAAAACCAAAAACACAGCATCCATGGGACCGGACAACATCCCAGGCTGTGTTTTACATGAAATTCAGAATGAACTGGCTCCCCACCTAAGCACCATGTTCAGTCATAGTCTCACGTCAGGCTTTGTGCCCACTGATTGGCGCACAGCAACAGTTATCCCACTCCACAAAGGGGGAGCCACCACTGATCCTGGGAACTATCGCCCTATTAGCCTGACGAGTCTGGTCTGCTTGGCCATGGAACATATCATCATGGAACTCATAAACAAAGACATTGGCAACCTCCAAACTCTGGACCCCACCCAGTTCGGGTTTGTGAAAGGCAGATCATGCCTTCTAAACCTGATCGACTTCTTTGAGGCTGTCACCAAAGCCGTAGATGAGGGTAAGGTGGTTCACACAGCCTAATTTGACCTCACCAAGGCTTTCGACACCATCCCCCATTCTGGAATTATAGCTAAACTAGGTATAAATCCCTACATCACAAGATGGGTTGCCAAGTGGCTCACTGACAAAACCCACACTGTAAAAGTTGAAAACTCTGACTTCAAAGCAGTGAGAAGTGGAGTACCACAGGGTTCAGTTCTGGGACCTCTCCTGTTTGGTATCTACTTCTCTGAAGTACATGCTAACGAAGTTCACAGATGACTGCAAACTAGGAGCCATAGTCGAGTCCCCAAATGATGTGGACATCGTATAGAAGTGCCTCACTGAGACAGATGCCTGGTGTCACAGCCATGGCCTCAAGCTCAATGCCAAAAACTGCATTGTCATCCCCTTTGGTAAAAACTCTGTACCCATGAACTACCACATAAACGTCAGTCTACTGAACGCCAAATGTGTGATAAGAGACCTTGAGACCCAGGTGGACAGTAGTCTCTCCTTTGATAATCACATCACCACAGTAGTCAGGAAATCCTTCTATGTGGCACACCTCATCACAAAAGGGTTCTCATCCAGGAAAAAAGAGGTCATTGTTCCCCTCTACTCGGCACTTATTAGACACATTATAGAGTACAACGCTCCTCTTGGAATGTACCTCACAAGACATCTGCAGCAGCTGGAAAGGCCACAGAAGTACCTCACAAAGAGGATTACTGGCCTCAAACAGATGCCGTACACTGACCATCTCGAAAAACTCCAGCTTTACTCTGTAGAATATCACCTACACCAGGGAAATCTCTGCCTAACATATAAAGCTATGTTAAACCCAAAGCTGTTGGACATGCTGCACCTTAAGAAATCCCAATCCCTCCGAGCTACACACTCTAGGGACCTAAACCTTGTCACCACAATAAGCAGGTCATGCTAGAGGGATAGATTCCTGTCCCAGAGACGACTTATACTCTGGATGAAGCTACCCATCTATGTTAAGCAAAGTTCCAAATTAGCACTCTTCAAGAAAAATCTTGATGAGTGGATGGGAAATAGGAAATACACCCCAGGGATCACTTCTGTGGCTCTGCTCGACAGCAGCACAGGAAATTAACTTTCTTGGGTGGCGTAAGCCAGGGAACCTTGTTGGCTAGGCTTACATAAGCCCTTGGGCTGACAGCCTAGTACCTATCTATGAACCTTTGCAATAGGTTTCTGTGTTTTCTGGATTTGGGGGAGCTTGAAAACTAGCTATACTGTCCCCTTAATAGGGGGTAATTTACCTTAAAGAAGTTCTTAAAGTTTTTGAGGTTAGGTGGGGCAACTAGTTTTGCCTGTATTTCAACGGAGACAGCTTTGTGTTCTGATCTTACTAGTGAGGGCATCATATGGGGGGTGGCATTGGATGCTGCACATATTTGTGTGTACCAGATCTAGGATATTTCTTCCTCTAATGGGAGTGCAGAGTAGCTTCTCCAGTGCATTTGAATTTGCACAGTCAAGAAATCTTTGGGCCTTCTTGTTAGTGGTCATGCATACCTCCCAGTTAATGGATGGTGTAGTTAAAATAACCTTGTGTATGGTATTGGGATGGATGGTGAGTAATTGTTGTGACTTCATGTGCGATATGTGGTTATTCAGGTTTATGATGGGGGACCTGTAGCTGGCAAGAATATTGTGATGGATTTTCCCATGGTTAGTTGGACATGGAGTAATTCAAGATGTCATATTGTTTGACCAGCCTTGAGGTGTGCTTATCCTTTATGTAGATAGCTAAACCTCTGTGTTTAACTCTTTCATGTTCACTGGATGGTCAGAATGTATGAAAGGCATTATAGTCATGCACTACTGGAATGGTTTCCTTGGCTCTGGACCTTGTTTCAGTAACTGCACAGATGTCGGCATTCTCCAGGGTAAGGAGAGCTTTCAGGGAATGCAGTTTCTTGTTAAGGCTCCTAGCATTGAACAGTAACAACTTTTGAGTTATCCTGAGTTGCTTTTGTTATGTTTGAATGTATGTCTGTTTGTCAATGCCTAAAAAGGCACTGTAGGGGTGAATAATGCTTTGGCTAATATACGAAAGTCTAGAATTGACGGGTGAGGACCATGTCTGACAAAGCAATGTGGCCTGTCAACCATGTCCTCCCAAGCTGACAAGTATTGGACTTAACACCTGTAGCTAAGCCAGTTGTTAAAGTCAGTCATTTTCTGCTTCTATTGTGACATCATCCTTAGAGATGGTAGAATGATTGTCTCATACCTGCCTGAGAGACACATTCTGAGAGCTCAATCATGTCGCTTTGCATATAGTCGAAGGAGAGGTACATCTCGGGTCATTCAAGCCCATGTGGACTATGATGGAGTCATACTGGTACTTAAGGGTAAGTGACCTGAGTGCTTGCATGATTTGTTGGATCCTGGCCCCTGACAAGCAACTAACTGTAACCTTGTCATGATCCATCCTGGTAAGGGGGACATCAGTGTGTCTCACAGTGGAGTCTCCTATGAGAAGATTATTGGGTTGTGGAATTTTTCACCTTATAGGCTTGGTAATTGAAACACAATGAGATGTGGCTTTATGTGCTGTGCTGGTAAATGTCTTATGTGCATGCAGAGTTTTTGAGGATTGTGGCTGAGAGACCTTTGAGATTTGAGTAAAAGTTACATGTGAGCACCTCCACATATGTAGGTCTGTGTTTGTGTGTGGGTGCGGTGAGTGTTGTGTGTGAGTCATTGCAACCTGTTTTTGCATTTTGTGTCTGTATATGAGAGTCTGGCCTCCAGTGTCAGTGTATAACAACATATCTGAATTTGTTGTTTTCATTTTATATTCAACCTGTGGGTATACGGATCCGGTACAGATCCAACCCGGCCGCATTTTCCAGCATCTGATCCAAGCTCCTCCCCTACCCATAATCCCCCTGTCTCCCTCCTCCCCTCAGATCTCGTTTGCCACGCATCCAGTCAGCATTGTGGTCTGTTGCTCCAAGTTTCTGGCAAGTGAATGTAATATTTTTCTGGTCGTCTTCTTCTGTTTTCTAACTCGTTTACTCCTTTATTTCTAATTCTGTACCCTACCCTACCCTTCTTGCACTCGGGCATCAGTCCTGTAATTCAAAAAAAAGCCCCTTTCCTTGCTTCTTTCTCCTTTCCCTGTTGCATAAGTGTGTGTGTGTGTGTGTGTGTGTGTGTGTGTGTGTGTGTGTGTGTGTGTGTGTGTGTGTGTGTGTGTGTGTGTGTGTGTGTGTGGTCCATTACCATGGCAAAGACTCCCAAGCCAGGGTTTCGGAAATGCACAGAGTGTGGCCATAAGCCCCCCTTCATAGGTGTGTACTAGGTGGATGACCCTCGGGCCTTTGCAAGCCTAGCCCATAGGATTACCCTGGCATCATGCAACCCGACCTTAGTTCCCAGTGCCTCTGTCAAGTTAAGCCATTGGAGGTATCCCCGGGGTGAATTTTCTATTTCACATCCACTCATTAAAATTTCTCTTGAAGAGGGTCAGTAAGGTGCTCTGCTTGACATGTATGGCAAGTCTATTCCATAGCATGGGCAGTCTCTGGGTTATGAACCTGTCCCTCCAGCACGTTCTCTTGATTGTGGTAATGAGGTTGAGGTCTCTGCAGCGTGTGATGCTGAGGGATTGGGATATCTTTAGATGTAGCATTTCTAACAGAGCTGTGTCAGACATGGCTTTGTTAGTCAAGCAGAGATCGCCTGTAAGTAGGCGATATGAGACAGAAAATAGTCTGTCCATATAGGACATGTGTTTAAGGCCTAGGATCCTCTTTGTGAGGTACTTTTGCATCCTCTCCAGTTGTTGCAGGTGTCTAGTGAAGTCATGCCAAATGCGGCATTATACTCGATGATTGGCCTAATGAGGGAAGAGTAGAGGGAGACAATGACCTCTGTGTTCCTGGATGAAAAACTCTTAGTAATGAGATGTGCCACATAGAAAGACTTTCTGACCACAGTGGCAATGTGGTGATCAAAAGAGAGGTTGCTGTCAGCCTGTGTTCCCAGATCTGTTATAACGCCTTCTGTGTTCAGTGAACTACCTTCGATGTGGTAATTCAGGGGAACTGGGTTTTTCCCAAAGGGGATGATGACGCATTTTTTGGCATTGAGCTTAAGGCCATGGTTCTGACACCAATCGTTGGTCTCAGTGAGGCCTTTCTGTAGGAAGTCAGCATCACTTGGGGAGTTAATAATAGCTCCCAACTTGCAGTTGTCTGCGAAGTTTGTCAGCCAGAGTCCCTTCGTGTTGGCCTGAACTTCAGAGAAGTCAAATACCAAACAGGAGAGGACCCAGGACCAAACCCTGTGGGACTCTACTTGTGACTGGTCATCAGTCTGACTTGGAATCAGCTACTTTCACACTGTGGGTTCTATCTCTGAGCCAGTTTGCAACCCACCTATTTATATAGGGGTTGATGCCTAGCTTAGTGCATTTTTCTATGATTCCTCAGTGGGGAATGGTATCAAAGGCCTTGGCCAGGTCAAGGTAGGCTGAATGGACCACGTTGCCTTCATCCACAGCTATGGTAACTGACTCAAAGAAGTCAACCAAGTTAAGCAGGCATGATCTACCCTTCACAAAACCAAACTGTGTGTGATCCAGAGTTTGGAGGTTCCCTATATCCTTGTTTATTAGGTCCATGATGATGCTTTCCATAGCTTTGCATATCAGACTCATCAGGCTAATGGGGCAATAGTTCCCAGGGTCTGTAGTCGCTCCTCCTGTGTGGAGACAGATGACTGTAGCAGTGCACCATTCGGCAGGGACAAAGCTTGAGGCGAGGCTGTGATTGAACAGGTCACACAGGTGAGGTGCCAGTTCACTCTGCAGTTCATATAGAACACAGCCAGGGATATTGTCCGGTCCCATAAAGGCTGTATTCTTGGCCTTGGACAGTGCTGTTTTAACCTGTGCAGCAGTAATACTTGGTGCCCGGCAGTCTACATGTATTGTGATTGGTCCTTTTGGTGGGGGAAGAGTGGTAAAGTTGGCACTGAATCTCTCTGCTATTATATTTGCAATATCTGTTGGCTCAGTATAGGAGGTACCATTGTGCAGTAGCTCAGAGCAAATCTTTGTATTGCCGTGGAGATTCTTTACATAACTATAGAAGGCCTTGTGGTTGCCTTTACTATCTGCTGCAATTGTGTTTTCATAGCTAGCATTGGAGGATTTTATGAGGGATCTCAAATTTTTGTTGAGGCTGATAAGAGAGTTTTTCCAGTCTTGGGACTTCACCTTATTCTGCATCAGTTTCTTCCTTCTGTTGTAAAATTAGTTTATGGCAGTGGACCACTAGACTGGCTTCCTTTTTTTGAAGGAGAGTATCTTGGTTCTATTGGGTATGGCAAGATCCATGCATTTGTGTATGTGTCCGTACAGTGCATTGGTGTATGATTCAGCGATCATGCAACTATTCTCCATTTGCGTGGGTGCAGTGAAGTTAGCCACCTCTGTTTTTAGGAGCCCAAAGTTAGCTTTGGAGAAATTTTGCATGGTGGTTTCCTTTATGGGGGGGGTGGGGGTCTGCAAGGGTGGGAGGAATGTGAATTTCCAAGGTGATTACTTTTTGGTCGGATCTAACCAGGGAGGAGTTGACTGTTGGTGTAGAGCAACGGTCCCCCATGTTAGCAATGACTAGGTCAAGGATGTTGCTACCTCTAGTGGGGGTAAGAAAGAGCTGGTCCAGTGCATTGTAATTAATGAATTTCAGGAAACATTGGGCAAGTGTATTGGTATATGCGTAGTTTTCCCAGTTAATGGAGGAGTAGTTGAAGTTGCCCAGTATGAGCATGTTAGGTTGGACCCTAATATTTTTTAGGGTTCTTAGGAATGTGGAGTACGAGTCTTGGGACGTGGTTGGGGATCTCTAGCAGGCTACGACCTGAATCATTTTTCTTACCCCATGTTAGCCGCAGCTGAAGCATCTCTGATGCGTTATGTTGGGCTACCAGTCTGGAGGTGTGCACATCCTTTATGAATATGGAAACACCATCGCCTTTGGAAATTCGATCCAAGTTCTGGGGCCGAAAGGTGTGGAATGAGTTATAGCCTGGTAGTGCAGGGGTGCTTTTTGCTGCCTTGAACCAGGTCTCTGTTACATCACAAATGTTGATGGTCTCCATTTTAAGGAGTGCTTTGAGTGAGTGCATTTTGAGATTTGGACTTCTAGCATTGAGCAGCATGTCCCTCAGATTGCATTTGTTTGTAGCTGTTACTGTGGTACTTTAGTCTTTTGAACACTGCCTGAAAAAGGCACTATAGGGGTGGCAAGAGCCTTGGCCAGTATCAGGAAGCCCAGGGGTGAAAGATGCAGGCCATCTCTGGCAAAACATCGAGGTCTGTCGGTCATGTCATCCCAGGCAGGCAGGTACTGGATCCCCTTAGAATGACACCAGAAACGTAGGCAATTGTTGAAATCAATCATTTTCTGCTTGTACTGTGGTGGTATTCTGGGTGATAGTAGGATGTTGCTCAGGGCTAGAGTCATACCCGCCTGGGCTACATAATCTGAGAGCTCCTCCATGTATCTTTTCATGTAGTCCAGGGAGGTACGTCTCAGGTCATTCACACCCACATGTACAATGACAGAGTCATATTTGTACCCATTGTTGATGGACATGAATGAGTGTGTTATGTGGTGGATCCTGACAGGCAGCTGACTGTTGCTTTCTCCTTATTCAGCCTAGTGAATGGGACATCAATGTGCCTCACTATCGAGTCACCTAGGACTAGTGTGTTGGGCATGTTTTTATGCCTTTGGGGCTTTGGTTGAGTGGCACACTGTTTAGGAGAGTTGTTTGTCTCGTGATTAGTGTTGTGTTGTGGTGGTCGAGTGCATTTCTGCCTTGGAGGTCTCTGCTGTTTGGGTAAATTTTTATTGAGAGCGTCTGCAAAGATGGGTGTGTAGCTTGTGTTTTTATGTGAAGGCAGTGCTGGTGTGTGTTCTGGAGGGCTGTGTGTTCCATGTGGTGTGGTCCAAGTGTTGACCTTCTCCTCTTGACCAGCTATTCTGGTCTTGGCTGGAGAGTGCGTGGCTTCCAGTTTGGATGTATACGTGCATCTCTTGCAAGTCTGAATGTTGTTAGGTAAGAGGAGAGGGTTGTCGGTGTACATGAGGCAGTTGCTACATTACCTCAGGATGCCCAAGTTCACCAGGTTAATAGGACAAAGCACAGGGAACTGACCTTTAGACATGCCTGGAGGGGCTGGGCATTAATAATAAGTACTGGAGCTGTTTCCTTTTGGAACGTTTAATGCTGCTAGCACTTTTGTGTGCTACAATAATTGCTACAAGAAGTCTGGTAATGTGCTAGACTAATAAGCTAGTAAAAGTGCAAGAGAGGAGAGAACTAGCAGATCTAAGGGAAAAATTGAAGCGTAGGCTTTGGCACCACTCAGAAGCTTACAAACAGTCCTGGATACAGCAAGTCTGTATCTGGACTAGACTAGTTACAGGAAAGGTGGGAAACAAGCTCAAACATGGGCTTTTAAACGAGAAAGTTGAACGACATGGAAAAACTGCCCAAATGGCCAATAAACTACAATTTCTGGGCCAGAAACCACTCCTCTTGTGGTAGATAGGCTACCTGGTGCTTACTACTCCCACTGACAAGCTAGAAGGCTTCCCTCCAACACAGAAAGGCTTGAGGGGCTCAGAAGCTTATAAACAGTCCTGGATACAACAAATCTTTTTCTGGATTAGACTAGTAACAGGAAAAGCGGGAAACAAATATGGGCTTTTAAACCAGAAAAGATGGTCACACAC
This sequence comes from Protopterus annectens, assembly GCF_019279795.1. NCBI lineage: Eukaryota > Metazoa > Chordata > Ceratodontiformes > Protopteridae > Protopterus > Protopterus annectens. Next base: position 847,131,969 of record NC_056726.1, on the reverse strand, counting down.
TGTGTGTTGTTTGTCTGGGAGTCCCACACCTAGACAACTCCTGCTTGATCCTTGTGGGCTTCAACCCTCATGCTTTGATCGATAGGAAGAACAAGTTGATCTTGAAGGGCCTCGTTCTTCCACCTTCCTTGGAGGCATCTGCATCTACTTCTGCTTCTTCCTCCGCCCTGGCCTCTGGGACTCAACCTCCCACCAAGCAAGCCAAGGATAAGGGAAAGCACTGACAAATAGAGAGGGATAAGCCCAGGAAGTGGTCCTCTGACTGCGCTTCCTCGGCAGAGCCCCCTGCTTAGTCTCGCCTTGCTCCCCTCAGCTCCAGTTGCCCATTTTTTTTCCAAAGCTGGAAGTTTCTCAGGGATGATCCCCTTTATTGGCCTCTGCCCAGTGCCTCTCCATGCCCGTATCCATGGCTTCCTCCATCCGGTCCACCTGCAGTCTTTCTGAAGCCGAGGTGGACAGGATGATGTGGAAATTCATCCAGACGGCTCCAGGGCTGGGACCATGCAGTACCCCTTTCTTCCCATTACTCCTTCTCCAATCCGACATCTGGCTTCGAAGTACTTGGGTGCAAGGCCTTTCGGCATTGAGAGGTCAGTGCCGATGGTACCAGGTACCTTGACACCGATCATTTCCCAAAGTAGTTCGGGTCTGACTAGTTCAGAGCTGTCCAACTCTCGGAGCTGTAGCCTCGGAGCCAGATCCGAAGGGGTTGTGTCAGCTTTGAGGTTTTAGGAGTCGGCCCATCCACTTGGAGTCTCAGCACCTGGAGTCTTAGATACAACTCCCCCATTGACTCAGAGGATTATGGATCCGGCCTTGGTTCCAGCTTTTGGGATTCATTCTCCCTCTGCTTTTGACGTGGTGGAGAGTGTTCTCTCAGCTCCCTCAAGACCCTTGACTCTGTTCATCCTTGGAGTCCATCCTGGCTCCCTCAATTTCTATGATGGATTCTGCAATCCTGCCCCCTCAGGGACAGCCTGTTGCTTCTCCTCCTCAGGGAGTTCCCCCACAGGAATGGCCAGAAATTTCCGAGTCCTGCTCTGAGACCCCCCCTGAGGAGCTCCCTTGGAAACGTACATGTAAAAGGAGGCACTTGGACTCCCCACTGGAGTCCCTCACAGAAGACCCCGACTTAGAGGAAGAGGAGGGTTCCCCCTGGTCACCCTCGGATGATGTCTGGTTTGGAGACATCATGGCAATTCTACACCAGTGTGGGGGGGGGGTGGTCTGTCCAAAAACCCAACCCAGATGAGTCTGTGTTCCTGGAGGGGCTCGGCACAGGACCCTCTACCTCCTGGGTGTCCTCTCCCACAAATCTGCTTGTGGATTTGATTACATCTCGGGTATGGAAGGAACCCGACATAGTGGAGCCCATCCCCATGCACCCTGAGAAGATTTTAAGTGCACCTTCTGGCAAGCAGCATTAGTCTAAGGGATCCCCAGTTGATGCCATAGTGGTTGCAGCAGCCACAAAGAAAGAGCTCACTCAGGAGAGCTCTATGGTCCATACACTGAACAAGAGTATCATGCCATGGACCATTTTGGGAAGGGGTTTATGCTTCAGCCACATTTGCAGTGCATGCGCTGAACTACATGACACATGTGAGATAACTTCAGCAGGACCTGGTCAAAGAGGTTGCTGAGTCTGCCCCAGGGTCCATGTCGGCAGAAGAGAAGAAGGTATTCTCCTCCAGTATAGTGACCCTCACTTCATTTCCAACACCTCTATGAGGCTCCTGTCACATGCTACTGAAGGTGTCTCTAGGGTGGCTGGCACAGGCGTTGCCATCAGGTGTCATGGCTGGCTCTGGCTTTGTGCATTCTCTGAACCCTTCATGGGTTCTTTTACAAATACTCCTTGTGATGGCTCTTCCCTTTTTGGAAAAACAGTACTATACACGTTAGAGCGAGAAAGATGGGGAGACCTTATCTGCTGTCAGGATCCGCTTCTTAACCCCACAATGATCCTTTTCCAGGAACCACTGGGGGGGTGAAGAAGATGTGGTTCTGGAAGTTTCAGGGCTATTCCCAAGATCCTCAGGACTCGCCCTCAACCAGAGACAGAGGGGGATATGACAGACACTGTCCTCTCAGCAAAGGGGGTTAGAGGAACCAGGGGTCTCGGGAGTCCTTTCCAGACAGACCCGCGCAGCAGCCCTGAAGGGGTTGCCCAACTGCTCGTCTCTGGAGGGTGTCAGGGGACATCTCTCACTGCACCCAACAGCCTGGGAGTCAATCACAGATGATCATTGGGTGTCGTAAATCATATCCAGAGGATACTCAATCCCCTTCATTTAAATACCAATTCCACCCAAACACCTTCCGGACTTTCAACCTGTGCAACGGGAGGAAGCAGCAGTGGAAATCTTCAATCTGCTCAAAAAATGAGTCAGTCAGATCAGTCCAAATCAGGCATCTGTTCCAGGTTCTTTTTTTTTTTTAGTTCCAAAGAAGACAGGGGACTTAAGACCCATTCTAGATCTTTCAATCCTAAACCTGTCAGTTGCCAAGACAAAATTCTGGATGGTCACTCTCCAAATTATTCGGTCCTTCCTGCAGAGAAATGGCTGGATGTGCTTGGTGGATCTCTAGGACGCGTACAACCACATCAAAATGGACAGGCGCTCTAGGAGGTTCCTCCGCTTCTGGCTGGTAGGCCGATCATTTCCAGTTCAGAGGGCTACCCTGTGGTCTCACCACTGCCCCCAGGGTGTTTACCAAAGTGATGGCAGTGGTGGCTGCTCACCTGTGGTTGCAGGAGTTTCAGATCTTCCCCTACTTGGACGATTGGCTCCTTTTCGCTCCCTCCAGGCATTGCCTCTGTCAAACCAGGGATCTCCATCTCCAGATTGCCCACCAGCTGGGCATAATCATAAATCTCAACAAGTCCCTATTAGATACAGTTCAAGTTCTAGATTTCATTGAGGCTCTGTTAGATACCACTCAGAGCAAGATTTTTCTAACCCGGACAGACTTCAGTCCCCCGGACTTCATGTGCTGTACATTGTTCAGACCCAGTATCCCCCTGCGGAGTCAGTTCTTTGGACATTGGGATCCATGGCAGCCACAATCACCCTGATCCTCATGGCTTGTCTGCATATGAGGGTTCTCCAATGGACCCTAGCAGTCCAGTGGTCCCTGTTAGATATGCCATTATCTTATCTGGTTCATTTGTCTTGGGCCTGCAGGGATTTGATTCTCTGGTGGCTTCAATTCCCAAACCTTTTTCTGGGTTGCCCATTTATCCTTCCTGCCCGCCCCGATAACCATGGATAATTCCCTACTTGGTGGTGGGGGGCATTGCATGGGAAGGACAGTACAAGGCACATGGTCTGCCCTGGACACCCATCTGCATATCAGCATCCTGGAGATAAGGCCAGTGCTCTTGGTGTTGCAAATTCTTCATGCCCATCTTCCCCAAGGGTACATCAGCAAATGGGGGGAACCAGGTCTTATCCCCTTTACTGCGAAGCCAATGAGATTGTGAGAATGGGGATCTCCACTGGACATTTTCTGGTGGCAACGCACATTCCAGGGAGGTCCATCATTCTGGCGGACAAGCTCAGCATATCTATTCTGATGCTTTACGAGTGGTCTCTGAATCATTCAGTAGTGGAACAGATCTTTCTAAAGTGGGGTCGGACATGCTGCGATCTCTTCATCTCTCCTTCTAACGCAAAGTGCAGTGAGTTTTTCACTCTGAACCCCCCTCCGGGGGAGTCTCCCAGAGATGCTCTATTTCATGCTTGGCCGTCTGATCTTCTGTATGCATATCCTCCACTTCCTCTGATCTCGAAGTTCCTGCAAAAGCTCGACGGCTGTGGAGCTTAGTGATCCTCATTGCCCCGTTCTGGCCTCACAATGTTTGGTTCCCCTCTCTGTGATCTCCTCCAGTGTATCCTCCTTGAACATTAGATCCGGTGCTGGATCTGATCTCGCATCCCTCAGAGATCCCACACCCAGATCTAGTCAGTCTGAAGCTTACGGCTTGGCTGCTCCAGTTCCAGTGATAACTAGGACTCCCTGGGCTGTCTTCTCCAGTTAATAAGATTTTATTAGCAGCTCACAAATCTTCCTCCAGGATGGTTGATTTCAGTAAGTGGAAATGTTTCTCAGTATGGGCATCTCAGCATCATTTGGACCATTTCACTGCTCTAGTCCCCACCATTTTTGAGTTTCTGGGAAATATATTTCATCAGGATGCCAGCTTTTCTATGGTAAAGGTTCAACTGGCAACTATCTCCAATTTTCATATAGGAGATAATTTGGCTTCCGTAGCTTCCTCCAAACTTTGAAAAGCCTTTTTGAAAGGTGCCTTTTTACTTAGGCCTCCAGTCAAGGACCCTATGCCCCCTGGGGATCTTACTCTAGTCCTATAATCCTTGGTGTCTTCCCCTTTTGAACCAGCAGCTACAGTGGATTTACAATTCCTGTCTTGGAAGACAGCTTTTCTGGTTGCTATTATCTCTGCTAAATGAGTGTCGGAGATTCAGGCCTCATCTGTCAAGCCCCCTTATATGGTGTTTCATAAAGACAGGGTTTCCTTATGAATGAACCAGTCCTTTCTTCTGAAAGTGACTTCAGAATCTAACTTTAACCAGGTCAGCAATCTTCCTGTTTGCATAGAACAAAGTCCTTTCATAAGTCTGATCAACTTTTTGTTTCCTTTTCTATGCCTTTCCTAGGGGAAACCTGTGTCCAAGGTAACTATTGCTCATTGGATCTCTCAGTGCATAACTCTGGCCTATACAGCCAAAGGATTATCTCAACTAGATCCAGTCAAGGCGCATTCTACCAGGTCTGTGGCTACTTCAGCGGCCTTTTGGTCTAGGGTTTCTTTGGATGACATTTGCTCTGCAGCTACTTGGGCATCATCGCACATGTTTATATTGCATTATAAGTTGGAGCTTCTGTCCAGAGGCAGGGCATCCTTTTGCTCTGCTGTGCTCCAAAATATCCTTCCATGAGGACCTCCCAGGGTCTTTTGGTAGCTGAGGACTCTGTCCCACAGGTGGAAGATCAAATGGAAACAACAAATTCAGATAAAAAAGTTATGCTGTCACCATAACGTTCTATCTGAGTTGTTGCTTTTCATTTGTCTTCAACCATCCCTCCCTCCTTACCCCTGCCTTATGTGGGTTGTGTGGTACACTGGATGGAAGAGGCATAGCCCCTAATCTAGTAAGCCTTTGTGTTCCTTATGGTGCTTTAAGGTATATCTGCCAGACTGTTGGGTACTTTATTAGGTCGGGGTGCTACTGTTGGCAGCAAATTCAATCTGAGTGGAGGAGGGAGACCTGGGGATTATAGGTAGGGAGCAGCTTGGATCCAATGCTGGAAAATGCAGCGTATTCCCACAGGTTGAAGACAAATGAAAAGCAACAACTGAGATGGAACGTTATGGTGAGCAGATAGCTTTTTTTCTCACACACTGTCTGAGAATTAAGTGGTTGTCAGTGTACATAAGGCAATTATTACATTGCCTCAGGATGCCCATGTCCACCAAGCTGGATGCAGAGATAGCAGAAAAGTGCCATCCATGATTGCAGTTCCTAATGTGTACTTGCAAGGGCTAGCAATGGAGGGTGTTTGTAACCAGATGAGGGAGGGGTGCTTACTTGAAGTAATCTGCAACTAACCTGATTTTATTCCATGTTCTGATGAAGCTTGGGATAGACCTAAGTGAAAGCACTTAACTTCTTGGGGAATTGTTTGTGTTGTGATATTTCAGCAGTTATTTCACTTATCCTGGACTACACAAAAGATTTGGAGCCTGCTACGTTGTTTTTTGTTTCAACAGATTATCACTGTACCCAAAAGCCTAGCTGGACATCACTCAAGACAATTGGGTATGGTCGATCATATCCAGGGGATATAACATTCCTTTCTCCCTTCCACCAAAGTCTATCCCAGACAATACCACCTGGTCAAAGGGATCAAGCAACCATAGAAATTCAAAGGTTGCTAAGAAAAAAAGTCATCCAAGAAGTCCACACAGACCAAATCGGATCCTGAATTTACTCAGGGTTCTTTTAGTTCCAAAAAAAGGCAGGGGACTGGAGACCAATTTTGGATCTCAGCAGACTGAACAAGTCAGTAAAGAAAACAAAGTTCTGGATGATAACACTGCAGTCTATACTCCCTTTTCTTAGACAAGACAATTGGATTTGCTCCATAGATCTTCAGGATGCTTGCTACTGTATAAAGATGGACAGGCAATCCAGAAGATATTTATGCTTCCGGCTGGGAGCCAGTCATTACCAATTCAGAGGTCTACCCTTTGGTCTCACTATAGCCCCCCAGAGTGTTTACCAAATGCATGGCAGTAGTTATGGCTCACCTGAGGCATCTAGGATTCCGGGTGTTTCCATACTTAGATGACTGGCTCCTGACCGTCACCACCGAGCATCTACTAACTAAGGCAAGGGACACCATCATTCATCTCTGCTCACAGCTGGGCATTGCCACAAATTTCGAAAAATCTGTCTTGTTGCCATCACAGCATAATACCTTTATAGGGGCTTACTTAAACACAAAAGACATGGTTGCAAAACTGCCTCACGAAAGAATTCAAACATTATGCCATCAGGTGTCAATATTGCTCAGGAAGAAAAAAGTGCAAGCAAAATTTGTCCTCAAAAAAGTGCAAGCAAAATTTGTCCTCAAAAAAGTGCAAGCAAAATTTGTCCTCAAGGTTCTGGGTTCAATGGCAGCTGTAATAGCATTAGTCCCACTGGCGCATCTACACATGAGAATATTACAGTGGTTACTCTTTGCTCAGTGGTCCATGCAGGAGTTGCCCATGTCACACAAGATTCTTATTACGAGCACCTGCAAGAGGGACCTACGATGGTGACTTCACTCTATGCAGGTAACGATAGGCAGACTATTTGTTCTCCCCCAACCCATCACTACAGTGACCACGGATGCTTCGCAGATAGAGTGGGGAGGCATTATTTGGGACAGACTGTCCAAGGGACTTGGCAAGAACATGAATACCACTAGCACATCAATGTCCTAGAGATGAAGGCAGTGCTTCTGGCGTTACAAGCATTCCAGAGCTCTCTTCCAACAGGTACGATTGCAATACAAACAGACAATATGTCCATGGTGTGGTACATCAACAAACAAGGTGTAACCAGATCCTACCCCTTCTGTCGAGAGACTCCGAGAGTATGGCAATGGGCAATTTCTTCTCAGCGTTTTCTGATTGCAGCACACATCCCGGGGAAATCCAATGAGATAGCCGACAGATTAAGCAGGGCAATTCTTATGCCTCACAAGTGGTCCCTGAATCAGGAAATTGCAAACCAAATTTTTAACTAAAACCACAAACTTGAGCCTAGACCAGTGTAACAATCACTAAAAAATACACTGCTGCAGCCATATGTACGAAATTGTACCACTTTTAATTTTGTATAAGGAATGTGTCCCTTTATGAAGTTAATTGTTTGATGTCACTAATTATTTCATTATTTAAGGGGAAATTTGATTCTAATGAAATCCCTATTCTAAAGGGAATAAAGCGCTCAATCTGAATTTCTGGATCTATTTGTAATAAATTGGAACAATTTTGTGTATCTGGCTGCAGCAGTGTATTTTTTGTTATTTTTTAGTGAACCAAATTTTTCACAAGTGGGGCCAGCCTTGCTGCGACCTCTTTTCCACATCCATCAACTCCAAATCCAGCAGTTACTTTGCCCTAATTCCCCCTCCGGGGGGGGGGGGGGGGGAGTCACCAAAGATGCAGTTGTTCACGATTGGCCTCCGGGACTACTGTACACTCCCCCCCCCCCCATTTCCATTAATACCCAAGGTTCTCTAGAAAGCCAAATCATTGAGTCACAGGCTAATTCTCATTGCTTCTTACTGGCCTCGTCGATATGGTTCCCCTTTCTATGGCCCCATCTTCAGGGGGAGCCTTGGAGCCTGGACCCAGTGCCGAATCTTCTGATTCCATCAGTCCGGAATGCTCCACCCCTCTATGCAAAGCCTTAAGCTGACAGCCTAGTTACTCCACTTCCCATCTTAGCCAGGCTTCCAGAACTATCCCTGGCATTGTGACACATTCTGGTTTCGTTGCACAACAATACAACTAGAAAACTGTATGCAAGCAAATGGCAGAGATTTTCTTGTTGGGCTGACAAAAAACATATAAACCCCTTTACAGCCCCAATATCTGCTATCCTGGAATTTTTAACAGAAACCTTTAATCTGGGTGCAGTGGCAGCCATGGTATGAGTACAGTTAGCTGCCATATCAGACTACCACGTAGGAGACATGAGATCCAATATAATGTTCCACAGATTATGCAAAGCCTTTCTGAGGGGTACATTCTTTTTAAGATCTCCGTAACAGAACCACCACCTCCTTGGGACCTCACTTTGGTGTTATCTTCTTTAATTCTCCCTCCATTCGAACCAGCCTCCTCTTGCTCACTAAAGTTCTTATCTTGGAAGACAGTCTTTTTACAGCCATTACTTCTACTAGGAGGGCTTCATAACTGCAAGCTCTGTCTATCAGTCCTTCCTGTCTGGTTTTCGACAAAGGCAGAGTCTCTCTCAGGACAAATCCTTCTTTTCTGCCAAATGTTTGTTCTGAAGCCAATTTAAATCAGTCTGTTGAGCTATCCATATTTTTCCTCAATCATGGCAACAAGGCAGAATACAAGCTTCACCAATTGGATGTACATAGGCAGTTACGTTTTTACTTACATAGAACAAAAGAATGTAGAAAATATGACCAACTGTTTGTTTCAGTCTCAGAAAACAGAAAAGGAGCTTCAGTTTCAAAAGTCACCTTACCAAAATGGATTACAGACACCATTACTTATGTCTATAACTCTCAGAATAAAGAGCTGCTGGGAAAAATTAGAGGGCATTCAACTAGAGTTATGTCTGCTTCCACTGCCTTTCATGCTAGGGTCCCTTTGGATTCAGTTTGTGCTGCAGGTACATGGGTTAACCCTCATACCTTTATCACTCATTACAAAGTAGATGTGGCCTCCCGGAACAGGGCATCCTTTGGTTCCACTTTCTGAAGAGTTTATTCCCTTGAGCCACCCGAGAAAGAAGGTGCTGGGGATGCTGTCCCAATCATCAAGAATGAAGGTGAGGTAGGACAACATAACATAAAGAAGTTATGTACTCACCATAATGTTCCATGTTTGTTGTCCATAATCTCACCTTCATTCTTGCATCCCACCCTCCTTCCCCCTTCCTGGAGGATCTAGAGGAATTCTCTGAAATTAGCTGTAAATTTCTGATTCCCTTCATGCCTTAGGAATTATGGGCAGAGGATCTTTTGTGGTAGTTGTATTGGGTTGCATAGCTAGTAATTAGTTCTCTCAAACGAGATCTAGGTAACAGGCACTGGGCATTCTGGGATAGGATGTAGCCTTGAGCCACTGTGAAAGCTCTCAAGCTTTAGTATGTGGCTCAGTCGGAACCAATGCTCAGTTCGGAACCCAACCGTCAAGAATGAAGGCGAGATTATGGACAGCAAACATGGAATGTTGTAAGTACATATCTTCTTTTTTATCCTGGCCTGATTGCTGTCCTTTGACACTCTGTGCTTGTCTCATAGATGTTCTTTAATTCCTTGATAACACTAGTAAAGTCGGTTTAGAAATCTACGTTTTGTCTTGTCCATTCCTGAATATCCACCCAATTTCTAGTTGTATGCTAATTTCATTAAAAGTGTTTTGTATGGTTTAAGAACTTTTAAATTGCTTAGTATCTGTTCTCTCTCTCTCCCCTCCCCCTGTCTGCCTTGTATAGCAGCAGGTTCTTTTTACTGCAAAATATGGTATATGTAGGAGTTATTCTATTCTTTCGGTTTCCAATCTACTATCTTTGTGTTTTCTCTAACTATACTTGGTATACCTCCTTCTCATTAAGCTATCTTGAAATTGCCTGGCTTATGTGGATGTTAAGCAGGTCAGTATTTTTCATGGTATTCTGATGCAAAGTGGAGGCTTTGGCTTTTTCTCCTTCATCTAGTTCATTTCATATAAAGGGCAGTTAATGAAAAATGTTATCTTTTACCAAGGATGCTGAATGCTTCCTGTTCTTGTCTTTAAAGGTAGTTTTATATGCTTTTCCCCATATAGTTTTGCTTCTTTTTCTAGCTAGATCTCTTCTCTGGTATAGCAGGGAGAATCTTGTCACCCTTTTTCCTTTTGCTTTAGTTTGGGACCTCCCTCTGTCCCCTCCTTAATTTCAGTACTTTTTCCCCCTAGCGTATTCTTAATTAGGAGCCCTTCGCTTTAACAGTGGGGGACTTTGGGTAGAAGTCATCTGTTCTGTCATTTTCCACACTGGCTTTCTTTAGTACTTTAACAGGAGTCTTGACAAGACTCAGCATTTGATTTATCTAACCCTTCCATCCTCTTAACTTCTTTTGTGTGACTTCTAGGCCTGCTCTTTTCTCTGATAACGTCAATAGTACTTCAAACTGGAGAAAATTAGGGCCAGTGATTACAGCACAGACAAAAACAGGCAGCAGAGCCGCAGGATGTTGCACTTTACCCAAGGCATTCTGCATTAGAAATGGTGAGGGAATTGTAATAAGGGAGAGTCTTCAGAAGGCAGTGAGGGATATATCATCAGAATTAGTGTCAGATTCATGGCAACCAGACTCTATTGTAAGGATAGGGCACTATTCATAATCTCAGCCTGTGCCCCACAGTGGAGTTGTGATAGTGAAGAAAAGAGTGAATTCAGGCAGCATTTGCAGGATCTACTAGATAAGGCAGGACAACATTGGTGTTGATAATGGGAGACCTGAATTCACATGTTGGGCCAAACAGAAAAGGATATGAGGACTGCCTGGGTCCACATGAGTGGGGCAGCAAGAGTAAAGAAGGAGAGACCATTATAGAAGTTTGTCTAGCAAATGGCTTGGCTGTGGCTAACACATGATACAACAAGGAAGACAGTTAGAAGATCACCTACAGGAGTGGCCAGCATGTAGATCAGACGGACTTCTTCCTAGTATGGGAAAGGCTTCGGGATAGAATCAGGGATTGCAGAGTAATCCTCAGTAAAACAGTTGGCCCACAGCATGTACCACTAGTTTTCACAATCAGCTGCAAGCAGTCATCAGAGAAGGCTCTAAGGTCAAAAGGTACTAGGCTGAAGACCTGAAAGTTGACTGTAGAGAATGCACATGATTTCAAGGAAATACTCAGGGCTGTAGCACTTCAGGAAGAAGAGGAAATAGGTGGAACAAAAGAAGAATGGCAGTGCCTCAAAACAGCATGTGTAAGGACTGTAGAACAGATGTGCATCAGAGCCAGGTTGTGGCATGCAGAGGTCCAAGAAGAAAAACATGGGGTCTTAATTTGTTTTTTTTTCTAGTTGACTAACAAAGAGGCTGAGAGAGCAGTTGCAGCAGCAAAGAACATGACATTAGAGGCATTCTACTAGCTTCTGGAAAGACACTCAGTAGACAGTACAAATAACCTATATCACATTGCAAGGCAAAGACAGAAAGCTAAAGATGATGGCCATCAGATACCCCTCATAAGGAATGCTAGCAACTGCGTGCTCACCAGTCCACAGTACATTAAAGGCAGGTAGTAGGACTACTTCTAGGACCTTGTGAATGAAGAAAACCCCACAAAAGCTCTTCGACCTACAATGAAAGAAGAGAAGCCCATTCTTGAAGAAGTAAGAACAGCACTAAGGAAAATGAAGTCAGAGAAAGCAGCTGGCTCAGATGAGGTCATGGTAGTTAAGATCAAGATGTTAGACGAGTTAGGGGAGAAATGGCTCCAGAGGGTACTCATACCAGTATGGAGAGAAAAGCATATCCTAGTTGACTGGAGGATAATCTTACTAGTGCCAGTGTGCAAGGACAAAAGAGACATTCACAACTGTTGACACTATAGAGGTATCACTCTCCTGTCACACTACATAAAAGTTCCAGAGAAGGGTGATTAATAACTGAATGCATAGAGCAATAGAAAGGGAGATGGAAGATGAGCAGTTTGGATTCAGACCAGGATGCAGTACAATCAACCCATGTTTGCCTTTGAGACATTTGAGAAGTAGCTAGAGATGAGAAAAAAGTCTAATGTGGCTTTCCTAGGCTTGGTGAAAGCATAAGACACGGTCCCAAGAAAGCTGATTTGGGCAGTCCTGCAGTGGTTCTAATTCCCAGAAACATTGGTCGAATTAGTGCGCTCTATATACAAGGACCCAATGACACAAGTATGAACAGTGTTCAGACTCAGAGGGGTTCCCAGTGGGAATGGGTGTGCATATGGGTTCAGCTCTAACCCCACTCCTGTTCATACTAGAAACGGACTACATTAGCAAACAAATTGGAGGGGACAGATCAACAAAGTTACTGTATGCAGATAATGTAAAGTTACTGTATGCATTACAGGCAGACTCTGAACAAGAACTTCGTAAAGGAATGGAATGCAAAACTGAAGGCACAAGGTATGAAACTGCATATAAGAGAGTTGTAATAGCAGCAAATGGGGAGAATAAGAAGAGGGTGAGAATTGAGATAGAAGTGGAACTGGTTAACCTTCAAGTATCTAGGAGAAGTAGTTGAGAAGGGTAGTCTGAATGAGGAGGTCAAAACTTGAATTAGAGGGGCTATAGCCAATTGGCACAGTGTGTCAGGGATAGTGTGTGACAGAAGAATGCCAAAGAAGCTAAAAAGTAAGGTGTACTAAATGGTGTTGCAACCAGTACTACTGTATGGCAGATAAACTTGGATAGTGAAAGTAGAACAGTTGAGGAGGTTAAGTCACTTCGATGGGTGGTAGGATGCACTTTATGGGACGGATGAAGAAATGAGGATATCAGAGCAGACGCCCAAGTAATTCCACTTGCAGAGAAGGTCAAAGAGAGTAGATTATCATGGTTCTGGCACATGTGCAGGAAAGCAGAAGACAATCTGGTGAAGAGGACTTGGGACAGACAGGAAGAAGGCAAGAGGAAATGAGGGCATTCATCAAAGAGATGTATGGATTGTGTGAGAGAAGACCTGTGGCAGTCAGGCAGGACTGTCAAAGAAAAGAAGAGAGTGGCATTGAATCACGTTAGATGGTGACATTTGATGACACCTCAACCCATGTAGAAAATGGGAAAAAGGGGGTTGATGACAATGAGTGTGCTTTTCTACTTATTTTACATGGTATTACCTCTTTTCTCTACTTGTATGCCATTTCACTTTTTTGCTTATAAATTGTTTAATGCTTGCAAACAAATTCTGCTTTAAGCACTTGCAATCATGCTTCCTAAATGCAACAATCCTAGGAATTTTGTCCCTAGTACCTAACTTGTTCATTTCATGGTGATAGCATAATGGCAGAATGCAGATGCTATATTTCTAGAAGTTACCAATTCAGCACTATCACATTTTCCAGCTACATTTTCAGACAAAACCAAATCATGGTGAAATGGGGCCCTAAGAAGGGTAATGAACCAGACTTCCCTATGTCTTCTCTGTCATCAGGAATTGCTATCTCTTCCGATATCACTTAGTACAGGTCTGACCTACTTGAATGGCTAATTATACTGAACTCTTGCAGCATACACCAACAGAGTCAACATAATCTTATGCTGGGTAATGGATCAAATCCTTGCCAGTCATACCAATATCCCATTACTTGGCTGCATCTCCCCAGTTACCATAAACACTGTTTAGACCTACCAGTGTACATGCTATTTTCTTCTTTATTTTTGCAATTATCGCATAGATTTGGATTTCATTTAAAACTATTTTTTCAAATTTTACAGAAAAAAAAACACTGACAGCCAATTTGTATGCAAAACAAAACACTCTCATATTGAAAACAACTTAGCATGAGAAACAGTAAACTTCTCTTTCCTTGAAACTCATACTTAGTGAAAATGTATCTAGCAACTGTTTAAAGTACAGGAGACATCCTGGGATTTGTACTCAAATATATAATAAAGCATTAATTAGCATCTATCTGAAGGGTGCTAACAGTCTGGGACAGTCCACTGGACATGCGTCCCTTTTTAGGAACAGCCAGGAGTACTGTCCGGAAAAGTCACTTTCTGGAGTCACAGAACACAAATGAAAGCTGAGGGAATTGAGCCATATACTACAGGAAGTAGCTCTTTAAGCAGGGGTGGCTTGTGCTATCCCCAGCTGTAAAAAGAAATGAAAAGTAAAAAAGAAAACTAAGAGTAAAAAAACAGAAAGAAAACAAATGTGAGTCCTGGAACATCGCACATGTGCACTCGTGGCATTTCCCAATCCGGACTGCTGGTGAACCATGCGCACAGAATCCGTTCTGTCTCACCAGCAGTATGGATTAGGAAGACAGCATTCAACAGTAGAGATCCCAGAAGTCTATACTGTTACAACTGCATAGACTGGAAGGGGATCAAACTGCAACATCTGCAGGCTGCTAACCAGCCTGCTCCTGCGTGAGGGAAGGGAAAGACTTGCTCTCACAGGCTTTACTGCAGAAGGGATGAGCCGAGCTTTGAATGTGGAGTTTACTGAGCTTCTTTTGTGGATTATACTGCTGCAGGAGGAAACTGGGCTTTGAACGGACAGACTTTGCAGCTGGGCTAGGCTCAGGGGGAGAGAGAGAGAGAGTGTGTGTGTGTGTGTGTGTGTGTGTGTGTGTGTGTGTGTGTGTGTGTGTGTGTGTGTGTGTGTGTGTGTGTGTGTGTTTGTGTGTGTGTGTGTGCGCAGCTTGAATTCCCATCCACCACCACTTGTGAAATTCTTGCCTCATATTTTTGTTCTTGTGAAATTTGTGGTTTTCTGGATTTTGAATAATGACAGGCATTTGAATTTCAGACTTCATATTCTTCAGAAAGTACATAGTAACACAAAACCTTTTATTCTAGCAATTGTCTGTTTATAAGATCAATATTTGAAAATTGTCCCTATTTTTGGGTCAGTATTCCCCCATTATTGGCTTTGTCCAGGTTTTTTGTGCTAAGAGGTTGAGAGCTACGGTGAGAACTGAATTCACTGAATATGTTTGGGAGCTGTATTCCCCCATTATTGGCTTTGTCTAGGTGTTTTGTGCTAAGAGGTTGAGAGCTACGGTGAGAACTGAATTCAGTAAATGATAGCCATTTAAGTTTCAGTCTACCTGTCTTTCAAGAAACAACTTATTTGGCATAGTGGTATGTTGCTCTGACTGTAGTGCACAGGGTCCAGGGTTCAAGACTTGGCAGTGAAATGCATGGTGGTAACACAGCATTTTATTCTAGCAATTTTTCAAGATTATACAAGCAATGTTTAAAATGTGTCCCTAGTTTTTTGGCTTTTGTCCCCCCCCCAATAAATTTTGGCTTTTTCCAGATTTCTTGTGCTTCAAAGTTGAGAGATACAGTTGAATGTCGAATGGATTTTACAAGGAGCTGAGAGCTTGAAGAGAAGTTTAATGCTGCTTATGCTGAGTCTGCTTGTATTGTTAATAGCACAACAGGTAGTGTATTTGCTTTTGATGCAAAAGGCTGTGGGTTCTACTCCCACAGTATATAGATGCATTGCTGATACTGTATACTGTGTTGTACTTTTAAAGGGGTTGGATGCTGCAGTCCTGGGAATGTCCTCTGGTGGAGATACCTAGTAACAATGAACCTGTTATCAGTTTGCCATCCATTTCCTATTGCAATATTACTACCTTATCATTTTTTATTTTAACACAGGCAATTTATTCAATGGCAAAAAGGCACTTTATTTCTAGATGAAACAATGAAATATATAAAGTTGTTTGCTAGCAGCAACCTCTTCATTAGTTACAGATCTCTTTGAGTGGTTATTTAGATGACTTTTACTTCTGCAGAGATTGTGCATATTTACTGACACTGGTGGATTGTAGAAGTTTGAGTAGACTTTTATGATGGAAATGTTCTGAACTGAGCAGTTTTGTCATTATTAGTGCATGCATTTTGTTTCATTGTTTACTGGAAAATGTACAAAACAATACATTTGAAATGCCCTCTAACAGCCGTACTGTATTATATGATGAATATAATTTAATACAGTCAGGAAGGTGTATCAAAGAACACAAGTATGTTTCCTGTGCAAGCGGCCTATGATTTGAAAATGCCCCAAAGTTGATCTTTATCTGCCACTGGCCAGATGTATTTTCTTTGAATGGGGTTTCAGTGCTCTTTCAATGAATGTGAGTTTCAAAGGCAGAGAAATTTTAATGCTAAGTCTATTTTCATTGTGAGACTGCATTGCTTTGTTTAGCGGATGTCTATTAGTCTTTGTGCTGTAAAATATAAAATAAAACTTTTAAATGAAATCCAAATCATCATAGAAGTAAAGCAGTATACACATTACAGTGTTTATGGTAAACGGGGAGAAATACCCATGTAATGTTACATTGGAATAGCTGCAGGGGGGAGGCCCTATTCAACCATGATTTTGTTGGGGGGGGGCAGCAAACTCAGAAAGTATGGGTTCATAGGTTGGTACTAGGCTATCAGCCCTAGGGCCTATACAAGCCTAGCCATAACAATTCCCTGGCTATTTCTTCCCACACTGTTTACTTCCCTGGACCCCTAACAGGGTGACTGACGTGATCCCCAGGGTGAATTTCCTTTCTTCCATCCAATCGTCAAGGTTCCTTTTGAAGAGGGCCAAAGAGGCACTCTGCTTGACATGTATGGACAATCTATTCCAGAGTCTGGGGTGTCTCTGCATCAGGAACCTATCCCTCCAGCATGTTTTGTTTATTGTAATGACAAGGTTTAGATCCCTGGAGCATGTGGCTCTGAGGGATTGGTATTTCTTTAAGTGTAGCATGTCCAACAGCTCTGGGTTTGACATTGCCTTGTATGTTAAGCAGAGATCGCCTCTGAGTAGACGATATGCGACAGAGTATAGCTGGAGTTTTTTAAGGCGGTCAGCGTAGGGCATCTGCTTTAGGCCTGTGATTCTTTTAGTGAGGTATTTCTGCGGCCTTTCCAATTGTTGCAGATGTCTTGAGAGGTACATACCAAATGGGGCGTTGTATTCTATAATGGGTCTAATGAGAGATGAGTACAGTGGGACAATGACCTCCTTTTTTCTGGATGAAAAGTCCTTAGTGATGAGGTGTGCCACATAAAAGGATTTCCTGACTGTTGTGGCGATGTGGTTATCGAAGGTGAGACCACTGTCCACCTGTGTCCCTAAGTCTCTTATCACACTTTCGGTGTTTAGTGTACTACCACCTATATGGTAATTCACGGGTACATGTTTTTTTCCAAAGGGGATAACTATACATTTCTTGGCATTGAGCTTGAGCATCGGCTGAACTATGCCTCTTAAATGTTCAGATTTTTGCAGAATTAATAGATTTTTGCTTCTTAGTTTTGATTTGTTCCTCATAAAATTTGTTGTTTTCTGGTAAATCATTTTGGAATGAAGTCACTAAATAATGACAGACATTGAGTTTCAGACTTCATACTCTTCGGAAAAATGCATGTTAAAGCAAGACCCATTGTTCTGTCAACTGACTAAGTTTATACAAGAGCAATTTTTAGTACTGTTTGTATGTTCCCCCAATATATTTGGCCTTGTCCAGATTTCCTGCATTGAGGATGAGTGGTACTCGCAAATAAATCACTTTATAGAATTAGGTATATCCAAACCTCTCAACTCTCCCTGATTTTAGCTCAAAATGTTGCTCTCCCCCTGATAATCCCTCCTCAAAATGGCAAATTTGAAAGAAAACATGGAGGGTTTACAATTAATAAACAATTGTAATGATCAGAGTTATAGATTACTTTTAATTTCAGAAATGCATGTAGATTCTCTTATTTTGTCAGCTGCTCAAGTTAACGGTACTAATATTAAAGTGTCTCTTATTTGACAAGTTCCCAGCTGTATTTGTGTGGCTGTTTTATATTTTTGTATCACATTTTTGGTCAGTTTTTCATAAAATTGTGGTTTTTCTGACAAATCATTCAAGATTGATGTTAGAAAATAATGACAGACATTTGAGATTCAGATTTCAAACACTTCCGAAAAGTCATACTAATGCAAGACCTACTATTCTATTATCTTTATAAGTTTATAAGAGGAATATTTAAAAATTGTCCTTATTTTTGGGCCTCTGTCCCTCTTCTGTTTATGACTTTGTCCAGATTTCTTGCTCTGAGGCTGAGAGGTATGCCAAATGTGTCAGGGCCATCACCATCAGCCAGAGACATTTCAAATTGTAACATACTTGTTGCACCCCACTCCCCCACTTAGTGGCTCTGGATGTGTCCAAGCAAGGCAAGGAGCAGTTATGCAGTGTAAGTGTGCAGAGTATCCCCCCATTCAAGGTAGACACAAGTACTACAGTGGCTTTTCATATGTCCTTGATTTTGCAGAATGTTCTGGTTTTCTGTCATATCTTTATACTGTTGATTTCTGCTTCTTATTCAGAAAGTGCATGATGTTGCAGTGCCTGTTGCTCTGTTTAAATAACAATGCTTTAATGACCATCAAGTAAGCTTGTCTGAGACTGTAAGATACAAGTAAGCTTTAATAAGCATACTGTTAAAGAATTACCAACATTGAAAGCCTTTTTGCTGTTGCCATGCAGAGAATATTTACATAACTAGATAGCGTATAAGCCTTAGGTATTGAAATGCATATGACAGTATTTGTAATAAAGGAGAGGATTACAGTATTTTCAGAAGCTCATTACATTTGTTGGAGAATTGCAGTCATCTTTGCAGACCTTCCCCGTAAACTAAACAGAATGCCAATCTATTATGTATGGTCCATAATCTGTGCAGTAATCCTTTAAGCAATTTATCTTGAGCTTGTTTCTTGTTTGCTGTTCATTTTTTACTTTGATCATGTTTTCCCCATGGAACAAGTAGATAGTTGTTGTCAGGCAGCAGATCTTTTTATAAAGCTGAATATAAATTATAATTAGAACTGCAGTGCAAAGAGAAGTGGTTTGAGTTGAGTGCTGCTTGTTTTTTTATACTTGATTTTGACTGCCATTCCAGTAATGTATTTAAAAAGTAATGTATTTTTTTCATGCCTCACACCCTTTTTGTTTCCATCTAGATACTAAGTAAGCTGTGTCATGTAGCCAATGCACTGAAATATTTTTTTCTTCTACAATTCATTTTGTCTTGATTGGACTCTCATAATGACGGTTTGGCAGTGGCACCCAGGGCAGCATATTTAATTAAAGACCCAGTTTTGCAGTTTTAACATAGCTCCACCCCTTTCTAGTTGGTCACACCCCTTCTCATTGGCACCACTCATTCAGCTGTCTCCTGCAGCCCCCCTTTGACTTGAAGTCACCAGCTGCCACTGTCTTTAAGAGCTTATAATCTTACTTGTCTGCTAAGTGTCAGACAAACTGCTGTAGCCCAAACAATGCATTTCATACACGTGTGCCTGTAAAAAAACAAGCTAAATTAAAAATGTATTCATAGTTAAAATATTAACATTGAACTTGTAGACTTCATGCTGTTCAGTTTATTTGCATCTTACATAATCAACATACTGTCAGTATTACAGAACACGTTTGAAGTGATGAAATGAACTTTTATTTTTACGTAAAACAAGAGTTTGTAGGCATCCCTGTGCATGCAACTGCTATTTTGTGTAAAAATAAAAGTCAATTTCAGTTGAGTTTTTAACTTTTCAAAAGGTTTATGAACACTGCAGTGCCTTCTCTTCATGCCGTATTTGCAGCATTGATATTAGTATGCCGACAAGCATCATGTACGTCACCATTGGGACTAGATCTGTTATAATAGATTAGCAATTTTAAATGTCTATGAAAACCTTATTTAATTGACAACCTGTTCAGTTAACAGTTTGATTAAAAAACAACTTTAAAGTTGTTTGCCAAACTGTTAACTGAATAGGTTGGCAGTTGAATATATTTTTTTTCACAAACATTTAATCTTGCTAATCTGTTTTAATACACCTGATCCCCATAGTGACGTACACAGCGCTTGCCATCTTATTACTATTAATGCCATAAATACGGCATGAAGAGTGGCACTTCAAGCCTTTTTAAAGGTTAAATTTCTAAAAAACTAGATTGAAATAGGTTTTCATTTTTACATGTTTGGATGCACAAAGATAAAGTTCATTTCATCACATTAAACATGATATTTAAGGAAATCAAGGATCACATAAAAGAAAATGGCTCATGCATTGATACTCCTGTTTACTACAATCATTTTCCTTTCCTTATAGTATAACTACTCTGGTTCATAGGTATTAGTTACTAAATTTTCAGTCCAGGGGAGCACTGAAGAGCGTAGCCCACGTTTCCAGTTGATTCACATCAGTGTCTGCTTGTGACTTTTTCAATGACTGGGCATAAATAAGAGGCAAAATGATCTGAATGGCTATTCAAGAGACCTTGGCCTCCCCCCCCCCCCTTTTTTTCCTTGGCAACATATAATTTGACAATTGGATACTGAAAATCATTCATCAAGGTTACAGATAACGGGAAGAAATTCATCCTTTTCAGGTGGTCATTTCTCATCCTCCATTTCAGAATCTCTTGTTTCCTCCAGTTCTTCATCACTTGCTGTTCCAAGGAGGGATAGAACAAGTTTCTCCTTCCCAGGTGAGGAAGGATTTTTATTCAAGAATGATCCTAGTGCCCAAGAAAAAAAAATGCTTGGAGACAAGTTCTGGATCTTTCTTTGTTTCCTAAACCTGTTTTTGATATTGATAATCTTCAAAATGATGTCACTTCATAACCTGTTACCTCTTCGACTTCTTTCAACTTTCCTGTTAACACTAGACTTAAAAGATGCTTACCATCACATTCCTATTCATCCAGACATTGTATGTTTCTTAAGGTTTTGTTTCTTTATCACATTATCAGTTTTCTGCCTTACAACCTTTGGAATATCCACTACACCAAGAGTCCTCATAAAGTGTCTAGCTCCAGTTATATATCATTGCAAACTACAAGGTATCCTCATTTTCCATACATAAATTTATTATCTTTGCAGAGTCTTTTTCAAAGTGTTAGGAATCTCTCACTAATTTGGGAGAGATCCCCAACACAAGCTGAGATTCTAAAAGAACATTCAAAAGGTTTGCTTGACTCTTTCACAAGAATTTTGTTCTTGGGATTTAAACTAGATACCTCAGTTCAAAGAGCTTTTCTTCCACAAGAAAAAAAAAATCTATATTTATATCTATTTCTAAGTTTTTCCACTCAGGATTTGGTCACTACAAGAGAAATTATACCCCTGACAAAACTCCACAAGAGAAAGATATAGTGGTATCTGAAATCTCTTGGATCTCAACACCAATAATCTTTATCTTTTCAAATCCCAGTGCTGAAGTTTGTCAGAAGAGAAACCATTTGACGGAGAGAGCAGATATCCTTAAATCCAGGTCACCCCCTTCTCCATCCTTGCTCCAAAGCAGTCAGCCACCACAGATGCCTCAGGCTTTGCTTTGGGAGCAGTTTTAGGAGGGATAAAAGTGTAGAGGCTTTGGGACTACAAGGAAAGATGCAATCGCATAAATATCAAGGAGATACTTGCCTAATCAAGACACTTGACTTTCTGAACTAAATATCAAGGAGATACTTGCCTAATCAAGACACTTGACTTTCTGAACTAAGTGGTTACAGATAATAACACAAGTCATGTCATACATCAACAAGTAGTTGGGAACCAGGCTGTAACCCCTTTGCAGACTAGCCATGTTAGCTTGGGATATAGATTTACAGCAGACTCTACCTCTACAGGCATCCTGTATCTCATCAAAGCAAAATTGTGTGGCAAACAAACTGAGCAGGACCAGGACAGACCCCCACAAATGGAAACTAGATCAGGGAGTTTTCCAACATTTGATCCATATGTGGGGAATTCATCAAGTAGACCTTTTTGCCGCCTCTGTGAACAATAAACTGGCAAGATTCTGTACCAGGTCTCCATGTAAGACGTCCTGGAAAACAGATGCCTTTTCTTTTCCTTGGACAGGGATGTTCATGCATGCTTTTCCACGCTTTCCACTAACATCCAGAATATTTCTAAAGATTCAGAAGGAATCCATCAAGATCATTATGGTGACTCCCTTCTGACCCAGGAAACTGTGGTTTTCTCCTATTGGAAATGGCCATGGGCAATTACCTCAAGCTTCCTCACTGACTGGATCTACTTACACAAGAACAAGGGTGTTTGATGCACCCAACATCAGTCAACTTCAGTTGACTGCCTGAATGATAGGGTCTTAATTCCTTTTAGGCACCTGTTTATTGGGAATATGTCGCAGGTGCTAATGGATGCAAGAAAGCTTCTTACTAGAAAATCATATATTAGCAAATGGAAAACATTTTCTAGTTGCTGTCAACAACATAACTAACACCCTTTCAAGGCTTGTTGTTCTCTGGTTTTACAATATTTGTGTGAGTTACTATTCTGTGGCCTGTCTTATTCCTCTGTCAAAGTTCAGTTCTCTGCCATTTCAGCATGTCTGCCCATGGATCCTTCTCTTTCAGTGTAGTCTATGTCAAAATGTTTTTGAAAGGGTTTTACATAAGAGGTCTCCAACAAAACTGATGTCCCCTTCTTAGGATCTTAATTTTGTATTACAGGAACTAACACTTGCTCCGTTTGAACCTACTCATCTGCCTGACTCGGGGTTCTTAAATGAAAAACAGTTTTACTAATTGCAATGACTTCTGTTAGAAGAGTATCTGATTTACAAGTTCTTATGATCTGTCACCTCTATCTCATATACTACAGAGACAGGATTTCCTTTTCTTAATCATCTTTATTGAATTATCATTAAAGACATAGGCAAGCATACATTTATATAAATGAAAAACTAAAAATCTTACGGTTACCAGTAAGGGACGTTGGAGACAGTCACATCTCAGATTAGAAATATCATTGTAGAACCCTTTTCTTTTGGGCAATTCTAGTTACCGGTGCCACATTATCTTCCATGGTGAAGTAAATGTATTTTTCTTGTCCTGCCACCAGGGAACAAAGTTACTTGATGGAGAATTTTCCAGCAGGTTAGGTTTGGGCAAAAAAAGAAGCAAGTCTGGAGACACTTCATTCTGTATCAGTCCTTTATTCATTGCAGTTAGACAGATGAGCACTTTCTGAGACTTTGTTCACCTGAGCTGTAATTTATCATGAACAGAGTAAGGGAGGCAGTAATCTTAACTGCGCCCCCTGGGTGTGCCTCAATTATGGGAGGGGCCGAGGGGTGTTCTCTTTGGGAATTTAGGACTGCCCTTCACCCTTAACCCTTAAGGTGATGGTATAATGCCCAAAATACTAAATTAACATAAAGAAAGTCCTGTCTTGTTTTATTAAACTTATGACATCTAGTAGAATGTGTCATTATTGTTACATATAAATCGTTTGTAAGACTTAAACAATATAATATAGTAGTCATCAGTTTTTCAGTCTGTCTGTATACTTGTGAATTATATGCATATTAAAAAATACATTTGCCAATATTTCATTTTAAAAAAGCAGCATGTTTTTTAATGAGGCGTACAGTAAACGTTAAAAAGAGCTTTTGCTACAAAGATGCTTTGTCAGATCTGCGTATCTGGATAGGAGGGTGCATTCCAGGGAATGATAGCGAACCCACCTAAAACACAAAATAAAAAAAGTAAACCAAAGACATGCGTCTGGAGCGTTCTTCCCCCGACTGCCGCTGAAAATAGACTCTGTCCTAGTCGGACTTTCCCGGTCAACAAATGTTAAATAAATAAATAAACATGAAAAGGCAAAAAAAAAAAAAATACGTAAGACTAAAATATTATATTGAAAATGGTCTCCCTAGGTTTACCAAAATGGTTGTCTAATGCTGTATCTGGGCTGTGTTTGCCATGTCCATAAATGTACCTTCTTAGCTATTCAAAGGCTTGAGAGCCAAACTGTGGCAACGTTTAAATAAAGATATTGTAGGTGCATGGTGCTGATATTGAAGCAGGAGGGTTATTGGACCAGAAAGAAACCAAATCAGCTGTGTCTTAAAAGTAAGGCATTTAATGTTGGTTGGTAGGTGTGGGTCTAAACATAACCTTTTGAGTTTAAGCCAATTAGTCCATCCAGGCTGTGCAACAAGAAGGAACCATTGTGTATTCTTGAAAAAACTCTGAAGGATCATTCAATGTGGGGGTAAAAGAGAACCTTCTGTGTGCTAACAAACCATATTGAAGTAATCTCAGTTATAAACATTATAAATGACATATAATCTTGTGTGCATTCAGTGTCACCCCAACATTACATATCTCTCAGAATTCTTGCCTTCCTGTAAACCTCAGTCCTTCTCCAAAACATTATTCTGCATGCATCATTCCCACAATTCCCATTTCTTTTCTATGTAATTTGCTCCTACCCTTTTCTAAAGATCCCACCTCCAGTTCTTTTATTTCTTTTACTGTATTCGCTACTTCAAATATGGTTAGTCTAGACTTTGATTTCCATTTTCTAGTAATTGTTTTTTTGGTTTATACAAGAATTGAACTTGGCAATGCCTTTGTCCAGTCAATTCAGATCCTGTATCCCAGTTCACAAAATAATTTTCTTAGTTACACCAATTTGCTCACCCAGTATTTCTGACAGAGTAGTCTGTAGAGAATTTTTAAAGCTTGCCAACCCATTACACTCCAAAAAAATGTGTTCCCAGTTACCTTCCCCATCACACTTCCAACATTTGCAATCCTGAGAAAACATTCTTTGGATTCATCTTGGGGTATAAAATACCTATGCAAACACTTCCAAGTGAAAATACTAAATCTTCTAGACTATGTTGCATATTTGGAAGCCATGCATACATCTTCCAATTATGTAGTTGTGAATTGCTTATCCAATCTTTCTTCTAACTTTCCCTGATTGATTCCTAGTTATCATGCAGTGTTTTATATGCTGTACTAATTATCTATTTTTAACTGCACCTTCTGTTCTAGAGTCACCTGAAAACTGTACCAGTGCTTGTCTTTCACTTTGGAATCCCACATCTCTTTCTTTTTTCCTGTACTCTGATATCAATGTATGAGTACAAATATGTTCTTGGCCTATTTCCATTCTGTTATCTTTCCTTCTCCCAGTACCTTGGTTCCTTTGCCAGTTTTCTCCAGTGCATTCCTGCCCCCTCTTGCCTATTCTCTGTACTCCTAATTGCAGTTGTCCCTATTAGTAGAATCCCATTTCTCCATTCCTGTGCTAGCTTAGTTCTTAGAAGACTTTCTGCTACTTTATGAATGTAATGTTCTGTGTGGCTGTTGTTTTCCTTAAGGATCTGCATCCAAAAATACCATTCTGTCTTTATTTCTTAATCTCCCCCCCTGTTTCATCATCATCCCTTTCCACTTTGAATTATAGCTCTCTGCTTGTGCTATGTATAGGAGCCTTAACTATGCAGCTTTAAAATAACCCTTCAAATCAGATAATGCTAAACCAACTTGATCTTTTGGAAGGATCAGCTTATCCCACTTGACTCTTAACCTCTTCCCATCTCAGATAAAATCATTCAACTCTTAATTGCTATGCACAACTTTTCCTCTGACTGATAAACAAAATATGCCAGACCTGTGTATCAAACTAAAGAGACTAAAATATTTCATTGCTTGTAGCTTGCTATCCATATCTATAAACAAGAGCTTCCATTTCCTCAGTTTTTGTATTATCTTTTATTTAGTCTTTTCCCACTATCCTTAGCTGCCATAACAGAATCCCTTTTAACCCATACTCCAAAGTACTTCTTTTTTTCATGTCCCCATAAATATGGGTATTGCTGAACCAGTTTGTGTGTAGATGCATAGTTTACAGCCATAGCCTGTTTTATGTTTATTGAATGCATATCCCAAAAGACTTGAAACTGCCTCAGAATGTTCCACAACAATGAGCTGTCCTTTGCTGCTTGTATCAGGTATAGAACAATATAATCTGCAAATAAAGCCAACTTTTCTTGATTACCAAACCAAGTATGTCCTTGAATTTTTGAGTCCCTTATTTTCTTTGCCAATGGTTCTAAATATTACGCAAATAACAAAGAGAAAATAGGACACCTGTGCCTGGTTCCTCTGTTCCGACAGGACGTATTAAAGTGTAACCTCTCACCCACTTTATTTTCACCTCCAATCCCTCTTACATCCTCCAAATTAACCTTATTATTGTATCAGGGAATGCAGATGCTTTTCTTGCCCTACTCATAAAATCCTATATTACTCTGTTGAATGCTTTCTCTGCATCAAGGCCCACCAACAGTAGTGGTATTTTCTTGCATTCTGCTTCCCTCTGGATCATTGTTGTTTTATTGATGTCAAATGTTTGCCTTCCCTCCACAAAACCACATTGATCCATATCTTTCATTTTTGACAGTACCTTTTCCATTTTTTAGCCATTATAGACACAGACACTTTGTAATCATGGTTTACAATTGAAATGGGCCTATATGAAGCTGGATCTGATGGATCTTTACCATTTTTATGTATTGCAGCCACTATTGCTTTCTTCCATGATGTTGGTGCTTTTCCTCCTTTTAAAACACTCTTAAACAAAACCTTCCAGATCTTTATCACTTTTTTGCCGCCTAGCTTCCAAACGTCCATGGGAATGTCATCTTTTCCTGGGGACTTTCCTGTAAATTGGTTATATATCACCATTTTTATCTTATTTCTTCCTGTCCTGTTAGTAATTGAGTTTCAAATACCTCTAATGTTGGCATATTTAATTCTTCCAGCAACAGATTGTCATAAAGTTTCCAAAATATTTCTAATAGCTATATAGGCTCACTGGTTATTTTCATTGTTTTAGGCTCCTTAAACTTGGCAACATCTCTTTTTACTTTTTGCTGTCTGAGCCATTTTGTAAAATGTTTTTATGCTCTGGTGTTATTATCAAAAAACAGTTGATTTAACAGCAATTTTTCTAAACTCATGATATTATCGAGATAATCCCTTATTTTCTCTTTAGCACTCTATAATTGCTCCTCTTCTTGTTTTGTGAGATTCCCTCTATTCTGCAACACGTAAACTTTTGTCAGTCCCTCTAAATGATTATTAGCCATATCTCTTTTTCTTTTATTTATATCTTATTTTTAAACTCCACTTTTGTTTTCTATCACTCCCTAGCTATATTTTCAGAAGAAATTTCTCTTACCTAATAACTCCCAAATAATTTCTACTACCCATTCCTTAAATTCCTCTTAGGAGGGTGGGGATAGGGGGGGAGGCATCAGTGTCGCAATTTTATTTCTTTATCCTGCATTTTTATTTCAGTTATCATTGGCACATGATCTGAAATAATTATTGGATGAGTATCAAAATTAAATGCACATGTTCATGTGAAATATAATTTCTGTCTAGTCTAGTCCAGTTTTTCTATCCTTGGGAATAATATGTGAATTCTCTCCGAACTCCTACTACTGAATTCACAGCTTCCATACCAAATATTTTTATAACTTTCATCAAAAATCTGCCCTCTTTTGTTATATTTTACCTTTTAGATCCCCCAGATATAGCCTCACTGTTGCAAATCAGATTCAGTATTTGGCCATCTTTTCCCAATAGTTTAATATCTGCCAAGAAGAGACAGAAGTCTCACCAGCTGGTGGGACAGCAGTCTTTTGCTGGCTTTTCCCCAGAAATGGTGGCTATGGCTAGATCTGCTGAATAAGTAGTTGATTACAGGGTGCATACCAAGGTTACCAGTAATGCTAGCACTTCCACTACTGGTCTACCAGGAATGGATCCTCTTTTTGAAGGTGATTCTATATCTGAGGACTCAGATTCGTTTGAGATGGATCGGTCTCTTTCCTCTGATAATGAATCGGTATAGGTACCTCAACAAACTTTCTCTTTTTTTCAGATGTTGGATAGATTAAAAGATGTATTCACCTGGGAGCTTCCTTTAGATGCCCCTGTGATTATCATGGTTTATGATTTCTTGGAGTATTAGTCTCCAGATGTTGAGACCCTTACTCCAATTATCCCAGCGTTGGATGATGTCTTCAAGAAAGCTCGTAGTTCCCGTCCTCAGTGAGTCTTTGCCTAAGAAAGTGCTAAAGAAATTTAGGGTCTACTTGGGTATTGTCTGGACTCCAAGCTTCTTTGTCTGTAGATCCAGCCTCTGTGTCCCCGGCTATGGCTGCTAATAAGACCATATCTTATTCTAACCCAGTTCATCAAGATAAACTAGGTAAGTGGCTGGAATCTGCGAGGAAAAAAAGCTGATGTAGTCCAGCTTAGTAACCTTCAACATGTTTAACTACCAGTGTTTTGAAGTTTGTTTTTAGATACATGTACAGTTTAGATGAATTTGCTTCATCATTGCCTGAAGAGCAAAAAAAAAAGAAGTTATGTACTCACCATAACATTCCGTTTGTGTTGTCCATTTCCATTCTTCCTCAACTGATGCTAGAGCTTGTGGCAACCTAAAACTCTCAAGCTTCTCCCTTACCCATAGTGCACCAACCTCAAGTACCTCAGATCTTGTTTGCTGATTATACCAGAAAAGAATTATCCATTATATCTTTATGTGTGTGTGTGTGTGTATATATATATATATATATATATATATATATATATATATATATATATGAGGTGAAAGAAGAAATGCGCATACAGAAAAATATAGGAAGGTTATATATGGAGCTCAGTATAATGGACAATAGCAACCCATAACAACTCATTCTTCCAGAAGTTTAGAAAGGATGGGGGTTGGTGGGTGAGGAGTTGGGGAAGAATAAAAATGGACAACACAGATGGAATGTTATGGTGAGTACATAACTTCTTTATCTGATATTGTCAATTTTCATTCTGTTGTCAACTGATGGTACGGAGAGCTACCTGAAATCCTGGGTGGACTCGAGGAAAAATATTCCTAAGCACAGTTGAACCAGATGATGCTCCACCTTTGGAAACCAGATCCAGTTTTTAATGAGTAATAAAAGTACGGAGGGTAGCCCAAGTTGCTGCTGCACATATATCATTCATGGATGCTCTAGACTGATAAGCTGAGGACGTTGCCATTGATCTAGTTGAATGAGCCTGTAATGGTTGTGGTAGGGTAATACCCAATTTGTTATAAATGAAAGAAATACAGTCAGCCATCTTGCTAAAGTTATTTTGGCAACTTGTTTTTCTAATTTCAGTTTTTGAAAAGAAACACCTGGTCAGTTTGTCCGATGTCTTGTTCTGTGTAGGTAAAAATGTAATTATCTGTGAACATCCAATAAATGTAAAATGTATTCGCCCTTGTTAGCAAATTTAGAGAAGAATACCAGCAAATTAATGAAGTGATTGATATTAGATTCTGACATCACCTTGGGGAAAAAAGGATGCATTGATTTGTAAAGTAACTGTCTTTGTGAAAGATCAGTTATGGAGGTTTTGAAGACAAAGCCTGAATTTCTGAAATTCATCTAGCCGAAGTAATGGTAACTGGAAATGTCTTCCAGCAAAGATATTTAAGGTCACACTTAGCTGCAGGTTCAAAAGGGGGATGGATAAGTGCCTGCAGTACCAGATTAAGGTCCTATGGGGAAGTAGGGTCTTTAAAAGGAGGCCTTAAAAGCTTTGCACAGCTTATGAGAGGAATTCTCAAATCCAGTGTGAAAATTTGATATCGCTGCTAACTGAACATTAACGGTTCAGAAACTAGCTCCCTCTTTAAAAAGATGGGCCAGAAATTCCAGGATGTTATGTACTAGGACTGAAAAGGTTTCAACATTATTTTGATGTGCCCAGTACACAGATCTTTTCCATTTGCTGGAATAGAGTTTATGTGTTGAAGGTGTATGGGAAGATAAAAGTATGTGTTGGACAGGGGATGAGAGCATAGGTTATTTAGCTATTAATGGAATTGGAGAAGCCAGACAATCAGCCTGAGGATCAGTATGTCTGGATGGATCATGCCTGTCTGCTGAGGCAGGAGGTATGGTGTCAGATCCAGAATCCAAGGTACCTTCTGGATCATCTGTTCATCTTTATGTAATAGTATGCATCCTGAAGATCTGTCAAGCGCATCCAGTCGTCCTTACCCAGAAAAGGGAGAGAGGACTTAACCATGACCATCTGAAAATTGGTGCATCAAACAGATTTGTTTAAGTTGCTGAGATCCAAAATTGGTCTCTAGTCCCATTTTCTTTGGCACTAAAAACAACCTTAAGTAAGCTTTGGATGACTCTTTTTTTTTTCTAGCAGCTTTTGTATTTGGATCACTGCTGGCTAGAACATCAGGGATTTATCATGAGATTGGAGGAGGAAGGAAAAGGGAATTACATAACCTCTGGAAATAATCCTCTGCACCCAAGTATCTTTTGTTAAATCTAGCCAGGCTGTGTAGTGGAGGGACAATTGACCCCCGATTGCCTCCAGAGGAGGGCGGTTGAGCCTCCTTTCAGGAGCACTGGTAAGGGTCTATCAAAGAAAGAATCCATGGACTCCTGGTTTTGTAGGCCTCCTCTACTCCTGGGAGAAATTTCTCCATGTGTGCCCTGGAAAGGACCCGAGGATTTCTTGAAATACATTTTTCGACTACCTCGTTGATTCCTAGAAAAGAATCTTTAAGGGGTCGAAAAATGTATGCCTATGGCAGACAAGGTCTTTCCATCCTTCTCACACCTGGATAATGTGTCGTTTACTTTGCTGCCAAACAACAATGTGCCATCAAAAGGAACATTGATGAGCAAATTCTTGAAGGGCTCCGCAAAACCACATAAGCCCATCCAGGCATGCCTCCTGATGGAAATGCCTGAACCCGCTGTCCTTGAGGTT
The DNA here is from genome assembly GCF_019279795.1 of Protopterus annectens. Lineage (NCBI taxonomy): Eukaryota > Metazoa > Chordata > Ceratodontiformes > Protopteridae > Protopterus > Protopterus annectens. The sequence continues at coordinate 847,101,275 of NC_056726.1, read as the reverse complement.
CCTTTGGCTATATGTGAAATGAGCCTCTTGAAAGAATTTGAAATAGATTGCAGGGTAGCTAATTGAGAAGTCACGGTAGATTGGACATCTTCAGAAACTGATCCTGAGAGGGTATTTGAGAGCTGCATAATCAAATCCCCCTCTAGTCATGTAAAATGTGCCAGATAATTCAGGGACCTTAATGCAAAGGTCTCTGGAGGGTATACAGAATTCCTGTACCTGTCCATTGCCCTCAACTCTCTGTTGGGGGGATTAACAGTGGAACTCTCTTCGGCAGGATCCTTTTTGGTGGTTGCCACCATGACCATGGCATCAATGGGCATCCTTTTTCCCCAAAACTGCCTGTCTGCAGGTTATGCCATAATCTTGTCTTGTCTCTGAGCTATGGGTTCAACTGTGTTGGGTTCCTTCCACGCCCACCGAACAAATTGCTGAGCTTGTCAGCGGGTGGAGTCACCCAGGATGTAGATGGACCAGTATTGAAAGCCTCCAGGAATACAGACTCCTTGGATGAAGGGTTGCTGCATGTCCAGCCACCTCTCTGCTTTAGGATTTCAAGGATGTCTCCAAATGAGACATCTTCAGGAGGTGATTGTGGGGACTTTTCACCTTCATCAGAGTCCATGTCTTCTGTGATAGACTCCTCTGGGGAGCCGTAGTGCTTCCTCTTGCACATTTCTTTTTAGGGACCACCTCAGTGGGATGCTGTGGGGGGGTTGTCAGAAGAAATAAAGATACCCTGTGGGTAAACCTGGGGTTCTAGTACTGGCTGTCCCTCTGGAACAGAGTGGTTAGGCTCTGTGCACAGACTGGGATCCGAGTGGTTTGGATCCATCTGTTCTGTCAAGGCAGACAAGCCTTTCTCCGTCGCCTCAAAGGCAGACAACTCCAGAGAGGGAGAAGACCCCAGATCTGAAAATACAAGCTGTTGGACCACAGTCCCCTCCCTCTCCAAAGGGAGTCCCCCAGAGGCAAAAGCTGGAGTCGAGCTAACATGTGCCAAGGAGCATAGATGGTTCCAACAACTTCTGAGTTGACTGCAACACCCTGGTTCTGACAGGAAAGCTTTGGCAATGAGAGCTGTCTGGATCTGACTGAACCAAAATATTAAGAGCATGCCTGTGATACGAAGATATTGCTATCTTCGGATCCAAGCCAGACAGTGTGTATGGCTTGGAGCCAAGGACTCAGAGACAGTGAGAGGAGCCAGAGGAGTAACTTGTAGCTAGGGTGTAGAAGAAGGATGGCCTCCTGACCCGAAAGGGTTTGAGGCAGTAGGACACTCATCTGGCTCTGCACAGAGACACTCTTCTGTACCTCTCATTCCACTTCATCTTCTGTTACACTCCTGGAAGAATGAGTTGAAAAAAAATTCATCTGCTTCTGCTGTATTTGTGTTTCTTCCTACTTTATTACTTAATTTTGCTTTTGCTGCTTGTTCTTAAAAGTATTCAGTTGCATTTATTCTGCTGCATTTATTACTGCTTGTTACTAGCCTGATTAAATTGTAACTGTTATTCTAAGGCTTTTAGTTTAAGCACTTGGGCTTCAGGCCAGTTGTTCTACTACTCTTGTGGCAGGAGAGGTAGCTTACATCCTTCAAAGTTGGGAATTGCTGATTGAAGGCTTAGTTTTTCTGTTATCCCAAAAGTGTCTTAGTTCTGGTTTAAGCCCTTGGGCTTCAGGCCAGTTATTTTACATTAAGAAGATTTGTGGTCTACCCTCTTTTGGGAGGAGAGGGAAGATTCTGCCCTTCTGAACTGGGAATTGATGTTTGAAGGCTTATTGTGCCTGTTTATTTTAACTGTTTCTTTCTGAAATTGGCACACCTTGTTTGCTGTAGCTTAGACTATATTCAGAACTGCTGCATATAGCTCTGTTTGTATAACTTGAGCGGTAATCCAGGCCATCTTCGTTTGATTGAAGGTTGCTGGAACAGGGCTCAGTTTTGAGCTTTTTAGGTTAACTGGTTAATTTGTTTAAATCAGTTTGCTCTTGTTTGCTGCTGTTTATATTTAAGTGTGTATCTGTTTTCACTGTGTTAAGTCAACCTAAACAGAGTTTAAATATCTTTAGCATAGTCTGGTTACAGGTTTTGCTGTATCCATATCTGTTTTTGTGATTCCTGTGTTTCCTGCTACATAGTCTTATGTTGACCAGGGCCTGCCCGCACTCAGTGGGAGTAAGTGAATTGGCTGGAACTGGTCTGGCATATAGGGTGTTTAGCAAAGCGCTCAGGGACAAGGGTTGATTGGTCAATTCCAGTGTTTCTATTTTCTTTTCTTTTTCTGTGGTATTTATAGCCCACTTTTGCATGGGTTTGTGCTTGTTTTCGCATTGTACACCACTGCTGCACTCTTAACCATTTGCGAGGTATCTCACCTGCATTTTTTCCCTTACCAGCACTCCTGTGTAAGTGAGGCCCTCCCTTGCAGCTATTCTATTGGTTTTATCCTGACCTACTCACACCTATAGGTACTGTGCTCAGATAGTATCCACTCTACTACCCCTGACCTCTCTTCCACAGATTCTGACAACCATGGACGGACAATTTCCCGTGGTTTATCCTGCTTGTCTGGTTTATATGGGCATCCTGAGACAGTGTAGCAACTGCCTTATGTACACGGACAGCCCTCTACTAGTACCACCTAGGAACACAATATGTGAGAGATGCAATTAAATTAAGAACTTAGAATCCTTGCTGTCTCGGTCACAAGCCAGTACATCTGGCACTGAGAAGGTTGTCTGCACAAACACCACACCTCTAACACCACCGACACCTCTACAACACACTCCTACATATGTGGAGGTTCTCAGCAAAAACATACCTAAACAAAAGAGACCTCCAAAGCAAACACATACACGCACATTACAACCCACAACACCAAGCATCACACGTAGTACACACGCCTGTGTCTCACAGCCTCTAAGACCCAACCACAAACCCATCATACTCAGGCTAGACAAGGAGAAGGTCATGCTAAGTTGCTTGTTGGGTGCTAGAATCTGCCATATCACACATACACTCAAGTCTCTTAACAACAGGTACTGTTATGACTTTGTCATAGTCCATGTTGGTGCGAATGACTTGAGATGTCAACTTCAACTACCCCACCATTAACTGGGAAAACTACTCATGTACTAACTCCTTAGCGCAACGCTTTCTGGAATTCATAAACTCCAATGCCCTAGATCAAATTATCCATACCCCCACCAGGGGCAACAATATCCTTGACCTAGTCATTACCAACGTGAGTGACCGGTGTTCCACACCTGAAGTCAACTCCTCGTTGGTCCGATCCGACCATAAGCTAATTACCCTCGATATCCACATCCCACCCCCACCCCCCATTAAGGAAACCACAGTAAGTAATTTCTCCAAAGCCAACTTCATGCTTCTTAAGACAGAAGTAGTGAACTTCATGACACCCATGCAGATGGACAATACAGTTACAACTGCTGAATCATACACAAATGCGCTGCATAAGCACCTACATGAGTGCATGGATCGTGCTATCCCAAACAGAAGCAAGACGCTATCCCCCAAAAAAGGAAGCCAATCTGGTGGTCCCCTGCCATAAACAAGCTGTACAACAGAAGGAAGAAACTGTTGCAAAAGAGAGTAAAATCCCATGAGTGGAGGAGCTCCCTGGTCAGCCTCAGTAAGAAGCTGAGATCCCTTATAAGATCCTCCAAAGCTAGCTACGAAAATAAAATTGCCACCAATTCCAAGGACAACCACAAAGCATTCTATAGCTATGTCAAGAATCTCAATGGCAATACCCAGATCTGTTCTGAGTTACAGCACAAAGGCATGAAAATTACAGAACCAACTGATATTGCCAACATCCTGGCAGATAGGTTCAGTGCTAACTTTACCCCCCCCCCTCACCCAGTAAAGGGCCCATATCTACACAGGAAGAATGCAGAGTCCCTGTAATCACAACTACGCAAGTGAAAGCTGCACTCTCTAAAGCCAAAAACACAGCATCCATGGGACCGGACAACATCCCAGGCTGCGTTTTACACGAACTTCAGAATGAACTGGCTCTCCACTTAAGCACCATGTTCAATAATAGCCTCGCATCAGGCTTTGTGCCCACTGAATGGCGCACAGCAACAGTTATCCCACTCCACAAAGGAGGAGCCACCTCTGATCCCAGGAACTATAAACCTATTAGCCTGACAAGCCTGGTCTGCAAAGCCATGGAACGTATCATCATGGAACTCATAAACAAAGACATTGGTAACCTCCAAACTCTGGATCCCACCCAGTTCGGGTTTGTGAAAGGCAGATCATGCCTCCTGAACCTGATCGACTTCTTTGAGGCAGTCACCAAAGCCGTAGATGAGGGTAAAGTGGTTCACACAGCCTATCTTGACCTCGCCAAGGCTTTCGACACCATCCCCCATTCTGGAATTGTAGCTAAACTCAATAAACCAGGCACAAATCCCTATGTCACAAGATGGGTTGCCAACTGGCTCACTGACAGAACCCACACTGTAAAAGTTGCAGACTCCAAATCTGACCTCAAACCAGTGACAAGTGGAGTACCACAGGGTTCCGTCCTGGGACCGCTCCTGTTTGGTATCTACTTCTCTGAAGTGCAGGCTAACACAGAAGGCCTCTGGCTAACAAAGTTCGCAGATGACTGCAAACTAGGAGCCATAGTCAAGTCCCCAAATGATGTGAACATCCTACAGAAGGGCCTCTCTGAGACAGATGCCTGGTGTTAGAGCCATGGCCTCAAGCTCAGTGCCAAAAAGTGCAGTATCATCCCCTTTGGTAAAAAGTCTGTACCCATGAACTACCACATAGGCAGCAATCTACTTAACACCGAATGCGTGATAAGAGACCTTGGGACCCAGGTGGACAGTAGTCTCTCCTTTGATAATCACATCGCCACAGTAGTCAGAAAGTCCTTCTACATGGCACACCTCATCATAAAAGGGTTCTCGTCCAGGAAAAAAGAAGTCATCGTTACCCTCTACTCATCACTCATTAGATCCAATATAGAGTACAACGCCCCTTTTGGAATGTACCTCACAAGACATCTGCAGCAGCTGGAAAGCCCACAGAAGTACCTCACAAAGAGGATTACTGGACTCACAAATGCCCTACACTGACCGCCTCAAAATACTCCAGCTTTATTCCGTAGCATATCGCCTACTCGGAGGTGATCTCTGCCTAACATATAAAGCTATGTCAAACCCAGAGCTGTTGGACATGCTACACCTAAAGAAATCCCAATCCCTCTGAGCTACATACTCTAGGGACCTAAACCTTGTCACCACAATAAACAGGACATGCTGGAGGGATAGATTCCGATCCCAGAGACTTCCCATACTCTGGAACAGGCTACCCATCTATGTCAAGCAAAGTTCTTCATTAGCACTCTTCAAGAAAAATCTTGATGAGTGGATGGGGAATAGGAAATACACACTGGGGATCACTTCTGTGTCTCTGCTCGTCAATGGCACAGGAAAATAACTTTTTTGGGTGGGATAAGCCATGGAACCTTGTTGGCTAGGCTTGCATAGGCCCTTGGGCCGATAGCCTATTACCTACCTATGAACCTATGTACATCTCTGGACTATATGAAGAGAGACATGATTGAGCTCACTGAATATGTATCTCAGGCAGGTATGCTCCCAGCCTTAAGCAGCATCCTACCATCACCCAGAATGATGCCTCAATATAAACAGAAAATGATTGACTTTAACAATTGGCTTAGTTTCTGGTGTCATTTCAAGGGGATCCAGTGCCTGACAGCCGGGAAGGACATGATTGACAGACAAAGATGCTTTGTCAGAGATGGCCTTCATCTGTCTCTCCTGGGCTTCAGGCTTCTGGGAAAGGCTCTTGTCTCCCCATAGTGCCTTTTTAGGCAAAGTCATGAGCACAAAATGACCAACATGAAAAATTCTTCTAAACTGAATTTAAAGGTCATGCTGCTAAATGCTAGGAGTCTTAGGATGAAACTGCACTCATTGCAAGCATTCCTTGACCTGGAGGATGCTGACATTTGTGCAGTCACTGAAACTTGGTTCAAAGCTGCGGAGAGCACCCCAGCCTTACCAGGTTACTCATCCTACCATACTTTCAAACCCCAAAAGGAGGGCTACAAAGACAGAGGAGGTGGAGTTTCAATGTTTATCAAAGACAGAAACACCTTCAGGCTGGTCAAATGGTATGATGCACAGGAGACACTCCAAGTGCAGTTAACTGTTGACAAAACACCTATTTAAATCATAGCTATCTACAGACCCCCAACCATGACTCAAGACACCCACTCCACCAATCTGGACTTAGTTGAATCCATCAAGATTCAACCCACTACCATGATCCTGGGTGACTTTAACTACCCAACCATAGAGTGGAAGACCTATTCTAGCCAAGAGATTCCTTGACTTTGTCAATGCCAATGCATTGGATCAGCTGATCGACACCCATACGAGAGGTGAAAATATCCTAGACCTGGTACTAACCAACATGCAGAGCCACTGTAGCTCCCCTACAGTGTCATCTTCTGTGGTAAGATCTGATCATAAAATGATCACCTTCGAAGTCACCATCTCCCCTGACCCCTCCCCCCTTGCCAGGACAGGATCAAACAAAAAACTTTTCCAAAGCTGACTACAGTCTCCTGAGAGCAGGTATAAGCAGCTTCTCAGCCACCGTCCCTTTAGTAGGAACTAGCACTAATGTCTAAGCCTACACCAAAAAACTATATGAGCACCTGCATAGCTGTTTGGACTCGACAATACCTGGCAGGACCAAATCATCTTCCTCAAGGAAGAGTAAACCTGTCTGGTGGACAGCAGCAATAAACCCACACTATAATAAAAGGAAAAATTGCTGTCCAGGACCAAGAAGGAGTAGGTGCTAAGTTGGAAGCAATCTCTCCTTTGTCTGAACAAGCAAGTAAGGCCACTGGTGAAATCCTGTAAGGCTAACATCGAGCTCAAATTGGCCACATCCACTAAGGACAATCACAAGACCTTCTTCACATACGGTTGCAGTCTGAAAGGTAACACCCAAATCTGCTCTAAACTGGTGGCTAATAACACCACATGCACAAATGCCATAGATATAGCCAACCTACTGGCAGACAGGTTCCGTTAAAACATCACCCCCCCCCCATCAGTAAACCAAGACATCCACATCACCTACCCCTCTTCCCTCATTACCACAGAGCATGTGTTTAATGTCCTCTCAAAGGCACAAAATACAGTCTCCATGGGACCTAACAACATCCTTGGCTGTATCCAACATGAACTCAAGTGTGTGCTGTCAGCTCTATTAGGCACCCTATTCAACCAAAGCCTGAGCACTGGCTTCATCCCAGCCTAATGGAGGACAGCCACTATGATCCATCTACACAAAGGTGGACCATCCACTGACCCAGGCAATTATAGGCCCATCAGCCTAACTAGCCTGATCTGCAATGCCATGGAATGCATTATCATGGACCTTATAAACAAGGACATTGACAACCTCCAAACACGTGACCCCACACAGTTTGGTTTTGTCAAAGGGAGATTATGCCTATTAAACTTGGTCAACTTCTTTGAAACAGTCACCAAAGCCATGGACAAAGGGAAGAGGGTGCACACCGCCTACCTTGACCTAGCCAAAGCCTTCAACACTATTCCCCACTCAGGCATAATAGATAACTGTCCCAGCTAGGCATTAACCCGTATGTTACCAGATGGGTAGCTAACTGGCTCTCTGATAAAACCCACTCAAAGTAACGAACAGTGTACCCGAAGGATTGGTCTTGGGGGTTCTACTGTTTGGGATATACTTTTCTGAGGTGCAAGCCAAAACCAGTGGTCTGTGGCTGACCAAGATTGAAGATGACTGCAAGCTGGGTGCTGTCTTATATATTTATTTATTTATTTATTTATGTATTTATTTTATTTTACATTTGTTGACAAAAGTCCGACTGGAGCAAAGTCCATTTTCAGCGGAGGCCCGGGGAGAAAACTCCAACATAAATGGTACAGATAAAAAAATACACAAATAAACATAACAATAACAGAAGTTACAAAATTCATTGGTATTGAGAACAAAAATATATATACAGGCTCATAGTAACCTAGAATAACAATTAGAGCTTAAAATTCCCCCGGAAGAGGAAGGAGACTCTTAGTAGTTGCTAGTAAAGAAGTAAATAACATTCCTGAAAGTAGCGTAACCGAGTTTATCACAATGACATTGCCAATTATATTCAAGGTGCTGTTTAATTGCAGTTTTAAATTGGGCTAGGAAGGGGATCAGGGTTATTTCAGTTGGTAGTAGGATCCAGATTCGACCCAAGGAGTTTGCGAAAAGGGCCATTCCAGCAGCATTGTTAATTTTAGTAGTCTGAATTTGCAACTTATTTGAGGAACGAAGCAGTCTTGGGTTGTTATGGGGGAGGATGAAATTACTAAGGGCTGGAGTATTTTCATGGTTGTGGAGGATTTTGTTAGTCATGGTCAGCGCATTATACTGGATAAGATTAGATAGTTCCAGCCATTCAACCTGTTTAAGGTTGATACAGTGATGGGTTCTAAAAGACAAGCCTGTTGCAAACCTGGCTATGTGATTGTAACAGGATGTATGTTTGTTGATATCGGTTTTGTTAAGATTGATAAAAGGAGGGGATGCATATAGGAGTTTTGAGAGGAGGTGGGAATTGGCTATGGCCACCTTGGTTGGGGGGGTAAGGAAGGGTTTGATTCTATAGAGTGACCCAATTTTCCTTTTGATATTCTTGATGGTTTGATTTACATGGTGGTCAAATTTTAAGTTATTATCAATAATGACTCCCAGCAATTTTGTATGAGGGTCAGGGGGAGATGTCACATATTTTGAATTTATGGTAAAGGTGAAGAGTACAGACTTTTGGGTAGGTGAAAAAAGGAGCAATTTGGTTTTTTTTTGGGATTAAGTAATAGCCGACAGTCAGAGAGCCAGTTTTCTATGGTAGTTAAACGTAGTCTGGGTATCAGTCTCTAAATCAGTGGGAGTAGTAGCAGAGCAGATCAAGGTGGAGTCATCAGCGTATTGGATACAGCTGACATTTTGAATGACAGTGGGCAGGTCATTAATAAAGATTGAGAACAGTAGTGGACATAATATGGACCCTTGAGGTACTCCAAGGGTGTTTGGTAGTAGTTTGGAGAGCTTATTTTGCCAGAGGACTGCCTGTTGTCTCTCTTTAAGATAGGATGAAAACCAAATGAGGGCATTAGAGTCTAGGCAGGTTTGCAGGGTTCGAATAAGAAGTTGGTGGTCAACCATATCAAATGCCTTGGAAAGATCCAAGAAAAGGGCAGAGGATGTCCGGTTATTGTTAATGGTGTTGGTAAATGTCATGAGGGCTGAGGTAGTACTATGATGAGGGCGGAAGCCATGCTGGGTATTAGCCATTAGGTGATTTTGTATAAGGTGTTGCATAACTTGTTTATGTATACATTTCTCCATGATCTTAGCCAGAGGGAGAGTATAGCTATGGGTCTATAATTAGTCTGTTGAGGAACCACCTTTATGTAAGGGAATTACATATACAACATTTTCCAGATGGTAGGAATACTGGCTTTTGATATGGTGCAGTTGATTAGAATGGACATTGGATAGGCAATGGCTTCAGCAGAGATTCGTAGGAACTCAGCTGGGAGTTTGTCAGCAGCAAGTGTGGTGGGTTTTAATTTTTTAGCAGACTACAGATAAAAAGGTAGACACAGGCTTAAAGCTGAATGAAAGTTGACTAGTAGAGGTAGGGATATTAGTATCGGGGGAGCTAGGAGGTAATTGGGTGGCTAGTGCTTGAATTGGTTCTGTAAAGAAATGGTTGAAACTATCTGCTACCTCCTCTGGGGTTCTATCAGTAGTGGCAGCGGGGGTAGGTATGGATGTTTTGCCTGGATGTAGTAACTTGTTCAGCCCATTCCAAAATTTTTGAGGATTTTTCTGATTGTCTGTCTGTAACCTGGAATTGTATTTTTTTTTATCAAATAGGATAAGTCTTTTAGTTTTATTCCTAGCATGCCTATATATATTATGATCATGGGGGGTCTTTAGAGAGGCGCCAAGTGGCCCAGAGTTTATTTCTGTGGGTTATTTTTAGTCTAGACTCTTTAGAAAGCCAAGGAGCAGTTTTACCTTTAGTTTTCTTTAGGTGAGCAGGTGCATCTAGATCTAGAATTTCAAGGAATTTGTTGTTAAAATAGTCGACAGCTACCTCTAAGGGGAGATACTTAAGCTTAGTCCAGTTGCAGGAGTTAAGTTCTAGTACAAAATTGTCTGGGTCAAAGTTGCTTTTGCTTCTAACGTTTCTGAGTAAGGGTTGTTTTGGGGTAGTGGCACTATGTTTAATTATGTATGTAAGGAGGTGGTCGCTTAGGTCCTCAGGGAGGGTACCTGCAGTGTACATTTGGGGGTTGCTGTTTACGAGTATCCAATCTAATATACTATCTTTTTGGGTGGGTCTACCCAGCCTGGTTGGGGTGACTATGGTTTGATTAAATGCTTGCAGGTTGATGTGAGTGGAGGGGAATTCAGAGGAACAGGAGGCCCAGTCAATGTTAAAGTCATCTAGGACTAGTGTTTCTTGTCGGAAATGAGAGAATAACCAGTGTAGGGTGTCCTCAAGTGTGGCAACATTGTTACCTGGTGGAATGTACATACAGATGATATTAATACTTTTGTTTTTGTTAAGTAGAAATTGAGTAGCTAGTACTTCAGAGTTGTTGGTTTGTGGAGGTTGTATGAGTTCCATTGTCATGGTCAGCTCAGATTTATATAGAATGGCTACCCCCCCCCTTTCCTAGACACACGATCCAACCTGTTTATGTTATAACCAGGTGGTAAGATTTCATTATTTATGGTGGAGGGTTTTAGCCAAGTCTCAGTTAAGCAAAGTATATCAGGCGAATAGACAGGAGGGCGTGTGCAGTTCATGAACCTTATTGTTAATACTCCTTATATTAAGGTTACATACCAAGAGGGAGTTTGATGGTCTGGTGATAACATATTTGTGGTTTAGGTGAGAGGTAGATGGATGTGAGTAGGGGGTAGTAGTGCCTGGGTTAGGGTGAATATCTCCACTGAGTAATAGGTTAAGTCTATACTCAGCAAGGAGTCTCTTGAGTTTAACAGTTTGCAGTATAGCTTGGTTTTAGTACACATGTGATGGGGGTTATGGTGTTGCACTAGTGAAAATGATGACAAGGTGTGCCCTTGGTTCAAGGTGTGACTAAAGTTGGGTAGCTTTTCATCTAAGGGCGAGGTGTGGCCTATAGTATGCTGATATCCAGTAAGCTATTGATCCTCATACAATGTAAGAACATAGGGTACAAGGAGAAAGGGTAGTAACAAGTAGTATAACATAGTGGTAGTAGAAGGTTAGGTGGTAGTTATAGTCTTGTGAGAGCAGGAGATATAAGGCAGAAGCTAACTGATGTAGGTGAGGGACAGAAGAAGAATTGGATGATTTGTAAGTAGGAGGTGAGATTGGTGGAGTAGAATTGATAGTAGATAGTCGATGGGATATTTCGGCAGAAGGGAGGGTTAAGAAGGATCGTTTTGATAGGTTGTAAGAAATAGGGATGTGATTAAGTGCCTATAAGTTTAAGGGTACTGGGGTGGGTGGGAATTGGGGGCAGGGAGTGACGCAGAGCAAGCCCAAACTTAATGAGGGAGAGCGGTGCGGGGCTATTATAGGTAAGAATATTTAAACTGTATATGGTTTTGTCTACCCCAAGGTCACAATTCCAGAGAAAAGTATAGGTCTGCTTGATATAAGAAATCCAATTGTTGGTTTTATCATTTCTTTGTTCCCAGAGTTGGTTTACTGTGCTATGGACCCAGTTCAGAAATTAATTCTGGTAAAGGGCAATTGCAAATACATTTTTAAAATGAATATTTAAACTTGAGCTATGTTCATTTATTAACCTTACAATTTTTTGTATATGGAGTCTAACCCTGAGAAGTCCTCTCTGGTCAGGGCTGTTTATTTTCTTCTGCAGAGATTTGTTTCCCCAACATTTTCCAAGAGGGCCTCACCCAAACAAATGACAGGTGCCAGAAGCATGGCCTCAAACTGAATGCCAAGAAATGGATCATTATCCCCTTTGGGGAAAATGGAGTCCCCACTAATTATCACATTAATAACAATGTACTAAGCACACAATCAGTTGTGAGGGACTTGGGCACCCAGATTGATAGCATCCTGACTTTTGACCACCATGTTGCCTCCGTTAAACAGAAGGTTTTCTATATGGCCCACATCATAAGTAAGGGTATTTCATCCAAGAACAAGGAGGTCATAATATCCCTGTACTCCTCCCTTATCAGACCCATTATTGAGTACAGTGCCCCCTTCAACATGTACCTTGCCAAGCACATGCAGTTGGAGAGACCACAGAGGTTCCTGACCAGGGATATCCAAGGTCTCAAACACCTGTGCTATACGGATAGGCTAAAAGCCCTGTCCCTTTACTCAGTCTTCTACAGACTGCTCAGGGGTGACCTGTGTCTGGCATACAAGACCATCTCAGACCCAGTCTTGGTGGAGTTGATGCATATCCGTAAGTCAAACTCCACTCATGCAACCCACAAACAAGGCCTCAACCTGTTCTGTGAGATTAATAGAACTTGTCAGCAGGATAGATTTCTCTCTCAAAGACTCCCCATCTATGGAAAGACTACCTCTCCATGTCAGGCATAGTACCTCTCTAGCCCTTTTTAAGAGGAACCTAGACAACTGGATGTGAAGCAGAACCCCCCCCCCCCCCGGGATCCCACCTGTATCCCTGCTGGACAGAGGAAATGGGTGCTGACTTTGTGGGAACATAGGCAAAAGTTCTTGGCTAGGCTTATAAGGGTCTCCAGACCAATAGCCTAGTATCATCCTATAGGTTCATAGGTGTTTTTTTAAGCCTAGCCATGTATCCCAAATCTCTGATAAGTTCTGATACCCTTGCTAAATGTTAGCATGGGCCTGGGAGATTAAGCATTTACAAGTTACCTGTTTGCATTAGAGAAATAGATGCCAAACCAGGGATGATTTTCCAGTTTCCCATGCAATTGTCCAAGTTGCACTTGAATTGGGTTAGGGAGGAACTCTGCTTCACAAGGATGGGGGGAGTCTGTTCCATAGATGGGGTAGTCTCTGGGATACATGCCAATCTCTCCAGCAGGTCCTATTTATATCACAGGCAATGTTTAAGTCCTTAGAATGGGTAATTATGGTACTGTTTGTTGTGTGGATATGCAGGAAGGTTAATCAGAGTAGGATCTGACAATGCCTTGTATGCCAGGCTTAGATGTCCCCTCAAAAGCCTGTAGGAGACAGAATACAGGGATAGGACCTTGAGGCAGTCTGCATAGCACATAGTACTTATGCTCTGTATTCTTTTAGTGAGGAACCTCTGTGGACGTTCCAGTTGTTGGATATGCCTGGTTAAGTACATACCAAAGGGGGCATTGTGCTCAATGATAGGTCTGACGAATGCTGAGTACAGTGGAACAATGACTTCCTTGGACTTAGTTGCCATGCCTTTGTTTATAAGTTGCACAACATAGAATGATTTCCTCACCACTGTAGACACTTTATGATCAAAGACTAAATTACTGTCTGTGTGTGTCCCTAAGTCCTATGAAGCTATGAAACCAAGGGTGGAGACCTGGATCTCTCCAAGAAAGGTGAGGGTACTCTTTTAGAAACAGTGTCTACAGAAGGAAAGTCCTTTGTTCTAGGCAAGTTAGTGACCGAAGAAGTTGACGGATCTGAATCTTTTTTCTTTGGATATGTGGAAATTGGTTCTGACTTTTTTTTTTTTTGGATAGAAAAATAATTAAAGGAAAGATTACCAACAGTGGTAATTAAAAGACGCTACACAAAGTGTAGAAGGAAATTTAAATACTATCTATAGTATTTAAGAGGTACACAAGTACACAAAGGGAAAAGGGAGACAACTAATACTAACAGTAGTATTCTGGAGTTCAAAAAGTGTCCAGAAAAGTAAGGATGGATTCAGCAAAGTTAGAAATATCCAATGAAGAAATTTTAAGATTTAGAAAAAAAATAATAAAGCACTTATCTGACAGTCACTTGAGAGTAAAGGTCAACCATGTATTTCGTGTAAAGCAGCAAATGAGATCTGAGGTACTTGGGGTTGGTGCATTATGGGTAAGGGAGAAGCTCGAGAGTTTTAGGTTGCCACGAGCTCTAACAATGGCCAAGTCGGATCCGAGGGATTGGATCTGAACCTGTTGAGGATAGAATGAAAATTTATAACATCAGATGTCTATGTTAAGGATTTTTATCTGTACTGTTTCTCAGGTGGTTAAACACTCATTAAAAAGTGTCTTTGAGGGGGACAATACTGGTTCTATATCTGCAGCATTGTCAGTGGTGTCTAGAGTTATTCTTGGTTGCACTGCAGGAACTTTTCTGATGAGTTGAAGAATGAGAGTTCAAATGCTTCTCTTGAGTCTGATTTTTTTATTTGGTACAGCAGCTTATCAGATCCTTAAACAAAGGAATGACAGAGGTAAATTAACGCAGTGAGTTTCAAAAATATTTCATATTTCCAAATTTTCCTCCTTCAAGTAGGAACATTTTTGATGGTTGTACAAGTAGAAGTCCCAACCTAACAAATACCAAGTAAAAGGAAAATGCTGGATGGTAGCTTCACCAAGCCAAACAAGAAGGATCCCCTCCTCCTTACTTATGACTACACTGGGGAATGACATGCTTCTTAAGCAAGTTCCCCATTGGGTGCCTCATCTCTCAAATTAACCCTCAGCAAGACAGCCTGGCCATCAGTGGTTCCCAACAGATGGGTGATAAACATTGTTGGCATGGTTACACATGGCAGTGGAAAGTCCAGCTGTATTCATGTGGGTTTTTCCTCATACTTCAGACCAGACTTTGTTGTTCTCTCCTATTCTCCAGCAGATGCTGGACATGGGGTCATAGAACTGCTGCCTCCTTTGGAAAGAATAAGAGTTTTCTACACCAGGATTTTCTTGGTTCCTAAAAAAAAAACAGGTGTCATTGAGACTAGCGCTGACCCTTTCCTTCATGAATACTTTAATCAAAGTCCCCAAGTTCAAGATCTCACCCTGTAGACTGTATTTTCCCTGCTGCCAGACATCTGTTACATGGTGACATAGAACTTGAAAGATGCCTATTATCATATCCTGATGGATCATTGCTTCAGAAAATATCTGAGCTTTGTTGTGTCTGGTTCTCGTAATGTTTTTTGGTATTGCCCTTTGGACTGTCCACTGTACTGTGAGTGCTCACTAAATGCCTTGCTCCTGTAATGGCCCACTGTCGCATTCACATCATTCTTTACTTGAACGACTTGTTAATTTTCACAGTGTCTTCATCCAGGTATTTGGAAATGCTAGAGAGGGTATAGACTCTCCTCTCCCAACTATGGTTTAAGTTGAAACGCAGGAAGGTGTGTCTGACACCTTCATAAAGATTCGTCTTCCTGGGGTGCTTGATCAACTACAACAAGAGAATGGTCTGTTTGCCTAGACAAGTTTGTTTAGTCATACAAAACAGTCTTCCTGGAATTCTCCAAGAGGAATGTCACTCCAGTGAAAGAATTCCTTAAGATTCTTGGGCTGATGGCATCCGTGATTCTCATAATACTAGTGGCCCATCTTTACATGAGGAAAATTCAGTGATGTATCTAAAATTGTTGAAACAAGCACGTGCATTCCCTGGAATCCCAGTTGCTGGTGTTGCCCTTCATCAGACGAGAATTACAGTGCTGGAAAGAACAGTTGCATATCAATCCAGGGCTTCCTTTCTCCCCTCCCATGTCAGTACTATCTGTCCAGACAAATTCATCTGACATTGTTTGGGGAGCCTTGTTAATAGGGATGAAAGTGCAAGCCAGTTGGGGGCCCAAAGATGCAGAGAAGCACATCAGTATAAATGAGATGATGTTCTTTCATCATTGCTGTCCTAACAACACACTTGGGTAGTCCCTGTCCCAGTGAATACCGAATACCAAAGTATATGGCTGACGAGGTCAAGGTGCATTTGTCTGACGTCAGGACGTCAGGTACAAAATGCGCATTCTCAGGAGAGACTTTACTGTTACAGGATGTCCTCTCCAGGAGGTAGGCCAGGCTGAAGGGCTTCTCAGGTGGCTGTTCTTCCCTCTCTTCCTAAGGTGGTTAGAGCCTCCCTCTGTTTCAATCTTTCCACTATCTCTTCAGTCGCTCTCTTGCAAGGACAGTCCTTCAAGCCTTAGTCCTTCAGTATCCTTCATGTTGGTGCTTCCTAATGCCAAACTGCTGCATATGAGGAAGCTGCAATGGTATCTCAAAAAATGTATGGACACAGCTTGGACATTTTTGCTGGAATTAATCACTGTCATTCAACAGAATTCCAAGGAATTTTGTGGTGGTGGAAGGCTCAGGAAGGGACTCAAGGTGACCTCTCAGGACTCGCCAGAGGCGTGCGACAGAGACAACAGATGCAGCTCAGACATTGCTTGGAGCTCATCTAAATGGAAAGTACAAGACAGACAAGTGGCCTGCCAGACAGCATCTTACATATCAACATGAAGAAAGATGTTAGCAGTCCAGTTTGCATTAATGGCTTTCAAGGAGTTACTTCTTCGGAAGGTCATAAAGCGTCAAGCTTTCACTCTCTTCATCTAACAGCCTGGCATATTCTGTTTTGAACACACAGGTCTCTCAACTTCCAACAAGTTTTAAATGTGATTATGGAAGCCAGAAGACCTAGTACAAGGCTATTTGGGCTGGAGCCTAATTTGAGTGTGCTCTTCAATATCTTGAAGTTATTGGACAAAAGGTTTGTCTTTCTCTTCCATTAAGATTCATGCTGCAGCAATTTCAGCTCACTATGATCCTTGTTAATATAAGACCCCGAGCTCCTACTCTACTGTTTTGGGATCTCAATTTTGTGTTGGAGAAAAACTTACAACCTTTTTTTGAACCTGGCTACTGCTGAATGAATTGAAATACTTTGGAAATAAGACTGCTTTTGTTGGGCCTTACTTTCTGAAGAAGGGTTTCTGGTGCAGGCCCTTATGGCGTAGAGCCTTTTGATTTTCCCACATGATAGGATAGGGTATCATTAACTAATCCTTCCTTTATGCCTAAGGTGGGTTTCTAGTGTGGCTTTAAACCAAACTATTCATTTGCCTACTTTCTATGCAGATCCCCCAAAAAAGGGGGAAAAAATTTTGCACACACTTTAGATGTACACAGGCAGTTATGTTATTATGACTCTTGTAATTTAATTTTGTATATATTGTACATATTTTGGTGCAGGAGTGTTTGGTTTTTTGGTTTTTGGCTTATCTTTTTAGGTCTTCTGACATCTGGGGCAAGAAAACTGAGCGACCAAGTGTTAGGACTGCAGCAATGTGGATCCTCGAACATCTACATTTATGGTAGGTACAAAACTGTACTTTGGCAGTGATTCAGACTATGAAAGTCTTTCACCATGTTTACACACTGGATCCTCTTCTAGTGGTTATAGACAATACCACAGTTGTGTGATACCTCGGCAAACAAGGGGTTATGAGGTTTTACCCTCTATGCCGATTGGAAATTACAGCTTGGGAGCAGGCTTCTCAGTGCATTCAAACTCTTGACTCTTCAAGCATTCTGTCAGGGCAGAACATTGTGGCAGACAGACTGAGCAGATCCTGAGGAGACCCACACGAGTGGAAGCTAAAGGCATTGATGTTCCTGGATCTAGTTCAGATGTGCGAAATGCCTCATATAGATCTGCTTACTTCTATTCAAAACAGACAGCTGGATAAATGCTGTTTCAGACATCCTTGCCGCCATACTTGGAGGAAGATGAATTCTCGTTCCCTTGAATGGGAATGTTCTGTATGCATTTCCATCATTTCCACTAATTCACAAGGTGGTACTTAAAGTTCAAAGACAAATGCCAACGATTATATTGGTGATCCCTTGGCCCAGTCAGTCTTGTTTTTTCTTGTTAATGGTGTTCCAAAGGCAATTACCACAGACTTCTTCACACACTGGATTTGCTCATACATTCTCAATTGTGACTGGTGCACCCTGAACTGGAGAAGCTTCACTTAATCTGGATGATTTAGTCTTGAATCCATTTAGGCATGTATTTCATGAGGATGTGCAGCAGGTGTTAATGGAGGCCAGAAAACCTGCTACTTAAGAAAATTTTATGTTTATAAACAGATGAGGTTTTCTAAATGGTACCTAAACAGAAACAGATGGTCCACTGAAGTTAATAACCCTCTGGTTTTTAAATATTTGTGTGAGCTTCTATAAGATGGCCTATCTTGTGTGTCCATTAAGGTTCATTTAGCACCATCCTCTGCTTGTCTGCCCATGGATCCCCCTCAGTCTTCTTCTCTTTTGGTCAAACCATTTATGAAAGGAATTATGTATAAGAGACCACCTTTCAAGCAAATTCTTCCTCTATGGGACATAAGTTATGTTCCTGAAAAATTGACCTTGCCACCCTTTGAACCAGCAGCTCATGCTTATCTGAATTTCTTGTCATGGAAAACTGTATTGCTCTGACATCTGCATGGCACGTTTCTCAGCTGTAAGCTGTCATGGTGGGACAACCTTATCAGAGTTTCCACAGAGATAGGGTTGTATTGCGCACAAATCCTTCCTTCCTGCTGAAAATGGTCTCAAGAGTTACCCTCAATTATTCTATTAATCTCTGTGTTCTGTCCTGAACCTAAGAATAAGGGAGTGAGGATGCTTCTTACCTTGGATGTGCATAGGCAGCTCAGGTACTACCTTTACAAAACAAATCCCTTCAATTAGGCTGAAAGGCTTTTTATTTCCTTTCATATGGCAAAGAAATGTTAGCCTGTCTCTAAGCAAACCATTGCCTGTTGGTTTTCCTCTGGTATTTTTTTTGTTATACATACCATAGCAAGGTAAATCCAGGCAAGGTAAAGGCTCATTCCCCCAAGGTCTTTTCCTCTTCTGTGATGTATTGGAAAGGAGTGGATTATACAAGTATTCTAGAGGCAGCAACTTGGTCTTCTGTCCATACCTTCATGAAGCACTACAAACTGGATGCTTTTTCTGGATCCATGTCAGCCTTCAGAAGGACCATCCTCCAGGGGCTCCTGGATCCTTATCCTTCCTCTTCCCAGATTGGATAAGCTTTGGGAATCTAGACATACGCCAGTAAGACGGTGTGTTTGCTGAACATAGTACAGTTGCACCAGTTTCACTTGCCTGTAACAGTAGATGTTCATAGAACATCCTGCCTTACATGCTGTACCCACCCAGCATCCCTGTTTTGCTGTGTGCAACATTTTCTTTTTTTTTTTTTATGCATGTGTGTTTGGTGTTTGCTTTGGAATAGTAGGTGTTTGCAAAGCTAATGTTTCTATCTGCTGTTCATGTTGGACCCTCGAAAACTGAATGGATCCTGTATGAGAGTATGAAGGGCTTTCCTGGTCCTGCAAGGTGATTGGCCCTTCACTGTCACATGACAGGCAGTGGGAGAAGTTTTGAACAGTGGGTAGACAGCAGGGCACTACTACACATACTGCAGTAAGGCAGTGTTTTCTACGAACATTTATTGTTCCAGGTAAGTGGAACTTGCACAACCGTACTTGCTTGTTCTGCCTTTTTAACACTTACTATTTTTTGAATTAGTTCTTCTTAAGATGATCATACTCAGCCAGCCTTTTCTTCAATTCATCCTGTGATGTCAGTTCATCTAAATAGAGAGTTAAAGCTTCTACTTTTTTGTCCAGCCTTGTATTTGAGTTGATACATTCCTTCAGTATTTAATTTTTTAATCACCTGTGAGTGCATTTTATTTATGTTTTCCTCTAAGTTACTAGAAGCCATCTCTTGAACAAAAGCTGAAACTTGAACTGTTTTCTGTTGAACAGCTGCAGGTTCTTTCTTTACCAGCATTTTTTTCTTCACCATTTCTGTAAAATTTTGGAGAAACTGAAAGAAAATCATCTTGGCTGGTTTCCAGGCAAGGTACTTACTAGCCAGTAACTGACTTTTAGCCAAATGACAGTTTGAATGGCACTCCTTTTTCTCAGTTTCTATTTTCACACTGGGAGAGATGAAATTAAGCTGTTGACCAGTCTGCCGGTATCTTGGAAATCCCTGACTTATTTGTCAAATCTTGAGCTATGTGTTGCTTCAGTATTCTTTTATATTTTCTACCTTAGCTGTGGGGGTCCCTGTGTTTTTTATTTTCTTTTTGTTACAATCTCTGTATTTCTTTTGTCGCAATTTCTGTTGCTGCATGTATATTTTTTTAAGGATTATTTCAATTCTATGCCTGCAAACCATCAAGCTTCTCTCTATTCATTTTGATATGTTTGTTCTCCTCTGTTGGGTATTCCTAGTATTGATACATGAACTGAACAGAGGAGCCATCATCCAGGCAGCCATAGTGGTGGCTTTAACATTTGCTGTCATCCCAGCAGTGAGGGCATTTCTAATGAGGTACTACCTCTGCCCCTGGTGGTTAGCCCACATTACTACTGAGAATTTTATGCTGTCCCTCTGTGTGTGTGTGTGTGTGTGTGTGTGTGTGTGTGTGTGTGTGCGCACACGAACAAGGGTTAGCATCACTGGCATGGAATCACCACCCCACTCTTCTTTCTGCGCATGCCATTTTTATGCAAACCTTTTGGCATGATAAGTCAGCTGAGCAAAAGCCACATCTCCTCCCAAGAGAGGCAAACTGGCATCAGCCTGTTGCTCTCACCTGATAAGCTGATTTATGATCTAGATTATTGCAAATCACCAACAATGCTTTAAACCGCCACACCAGAGAGACAGACTTTTTCTGTCCCTTTCATATCTACTCCATTCTAAAATGTTTTTTTTTAATCAGGGAATGGATGTCATTTTATATTTTCTTCATGGTTCAAAACTTTTTTTGTTTATATATGAAGATATCACAGATGCATAAGCACATTGACAGTTGCAGACCTATACACATAGCGAGTTTCAGGGAGGTTCATGGTTCCTTTAGAGAGAGGAAGGATAATGGTGTGAAGTACATTTCTTGTGTTATTCTAATTGAGGAAACAGCTTATGGGGCCAGTCACACCAGCACTGTAAGATGAAACAGAAGACAAGTTGAATTATTGCTTGAACATTTGTAGATGTCAAGGCAGTGTTACATATTAGATTCTGTCTTGTGGAATATTCCCTATTAAGGTTTGTTCGTGTTTGTTCAGATTGGATCACTGACCCTTCACCTTTCATCTTTGTCTGTAGTATTTTTACGATGGTTCTCTTTTATTTCTATTTTTTGATGCTTCGGTTTTCTGCTATAAATGTTCCTATGCAAGCCATCCAGAATGTTGTCAGGGATGTGAAGCAACTATTTTAAATTATGTCGATTGCCGGTATGACTATATATTTGGCAATTGTATGGTACTATGTGATTGGTATGTTTATAGTTAGGAAATTTAGTCCGTGCAGAACTTTTCAACTGATCTGTTATGATATCATGGTCTGTTTCATCCTTACATTTGTATTTTTTATTTCAAAAATTGAGAGAAGTGTCACAGTCAAGCTATATCTATAGCCTTGTATGTTACATAAAGAGATTAATGGGACTTGAGGGCAAGAAAGGCAACTGTGTTATTTCTGCTAGCAGTCTTAATACCCGGGATAAAAAATTTACCCTTTTCATGGCTAACTTGTAAACTGGTATACGAGTTTTTTCACTGCAAATTTAATGCAATTTATCAGTGTGTTTTTTACCTTGTATATCTGTAAGTGCTGGATAACACACGCATTTTGAATGCTAATGTTTTTTTTTTTTTTTTTTTTTTTTTTAAGTGTTCATAAAGTTCTGAGGTTCCAGCTCGTTTTACATTATGTTAGTTGTACCTTTTTAGTAATAAAATTATATTTTCTTGCCTTTATGTTCTCTTTCATAAATGTAATTGATTATATACTTTGTTTGCAGTATATGAAACTGAAATTGGTAATTTGCAATCAGTGCTCTACCCTGGTTATCAAATTCAAATAAATGTCAGATATGGAATATATGAAGAAAAAATGAATTCTCCTAATAGTTTATTTTAGAAGTGTATTTGCCAGTTCCCCAAAATACACAAATTTATGCATAAGTAAATATAAGGAGGATTCATAAAGTACATATCATGATAACCTTGTTGAATTCAGCGACAGCCTAAACACAGTGTGGCACAATGCTCTAGCATGGAGACGTGCAACTTGTCAGTCTTTCAGCCTGAAGAACTCAGACCTGCACCTTTCAGCCCAGCACTTGTTCTAAATCTACTGCAGCACTAAGCAGTCAACACCCGCATCTGCCAGAAGGGAATAGTCTTTATACTTCCCTACTTATTCAGGCATGTGCAAGAGACAGCTCCTAATGTACTCTCCATCCTACCTGATGAGCCGGGGCATATTAAGGCAATGCTACAACTGCCTCATGTACACAGACAACTCTCTCCTCCTTCCACCAAACACTAACACTTGCGAGAGATGCACTTATACAACCAATCTAGAGGCAAAGCTTTCTCCAACCAAGACTGGAACAGACGGTCAAGAGGAGAAGGTAACAACTCGCAACACCCCATTCACAACACATAGACCAACTAAACCAACACCTCCAAAACCCATACATAGAAACGCCAAGACATATATGGAGGCTCTGATTAAAAATCTAAAACTGCCTAGGCAACAGAGACCTCCAAAGCAGACACACAAGCAACCTCCTCCCACCAACCCACCCCAAACAACACATAGCCGCACAACCACAGCCCATAAGGCAAAACAGCATACCCAACACATTAGTGATAGGTGACTCTGTAGTCAGGCACACCGATGTCCCACTCACCAGGCTGGACAAAGAGAAGGTTACTGTCAGCTGCTTGTCGGGTGCCAGTATCTGCCACATAATGCATGCACTCAGGGCACTACAAGGCAAGTACAAATACGACTCTGTCATAGTCCATGTTGGTCTAAATGACCTGAGACGTACCTCCCTGGACTACATGAAAAGAGACATGGAAGAGCTCTCTGAACTTGTAACCCAGGCAGGTATGACCCTAGCCCTGAGTAGCATCCTGCCTTCACCAAAAATGATAGCACAGTGCAAGGATAAGATGATCAACTTCAGCAATTGGCTAAGCTTCTGGTGTCATTCAAAGGGGATCCAGTATCTGTCTGCCTAGGATGACATGCTTGACAGGCCACGATGCTTCGCCAGAGATGGCCTGCACCTGTCAGTTGTCACCCCTGGGATTCAGGATATTGGCCAAGGCTCTTGCTGCCCCTATAGTGCCTTTTTTAGGCAAGGCTCAAAAAACAAACCCACCACCATAAGAACTACAGGTGACACAAAAGCTGAGGGTAGTGTTACCCAATACTAGGAGTCTAAACCTCAAAATGCACTCCTCAAAATGGAGAACATTGATATCTGTGCAGTGACTGGTTCAAGATTCCCGAGAACACCCCAGCACTACCAGGCTATAATTCATACCACACGTTTCGGCCACAAAACCCGGACCGAAACACGAAGGGTGGAGGTGTGTCCATATTTATCAAGGACATCCACACCTCCAGGCTACCTGCAAAACACAATGCCTCTGATATCATCCAAGTGCAACTAACCCAGGGCAAAAATGCATTCCAAGTTGTAGCTTGTTATAGATCCCCTACCATGACCCAGGACCCTCACTCCTCGTTCCTGGAGACATTGGAAAAAATGAGGATCCAACCAAACACCATTATAATGGCCGATTTCAACTATCCTAACATAAACTGGGAAAACTACTCTTGTAATAACCCCTTGCTCAATGATTCTTGGAATTTATTAACTCTCAATGCCCTGGATCAACTAGTCAACACCCCCACCAGGGCAACAACATTCTGGACCTGGTCATCACCAACATGGGTGATCGGTGCTCAACGCCCGAGATCAGTTCCTCACTTGTTAGATCAGACCATAAACTAATCACCCTAGATATCCACATCCCGACCCCACCCCCACACAAAGAAACCATAGTAAAACATTTTTCCAAAACGAACTTCACGCTACTCAAAACTGCGGTGACTAACTTCATGACACCCCTGCAGATGGATAACACAGTCCATACAGTCACAACTGCTGAATCCTACACAAATGCACTCTACAAGCACCTGCATGAGTGCATGGATGATGCTATCTCCAACAAAACCAAGACCCTATTCTCCAAAAACATTAAGCTGATCTGGTGGTCCCCTGCCATTAACAAACTCTACAACAGAAGGAAGAAACTGCTGCAAAAGAGAGTAGAAACCCAGGTATGGAGGAACTCACTGACAGGCCTCAGTAAGAACTTAAGATCCCTCATAAAATCATCCAAAGCTAATTTTGAAAGAAAAATTGCCACGGATTCCAAAGACAACCACAAGGCATTCTTTAGCTATGTCAAGAACTTCCATGACAACACCCAGATCTGCACTGAGCTACAACAGAACGGCACAAAATATACAGAGCCAACTGATATCGCCAACATATTGGCAGATAGGTTCAGTGCAAACTTCACTCCCCCCTCACCCCCCAAAGAGCCTATAACTATACCAGATGGTTGTAAAGCCCCGTTAAATCACAAACACACAGGTAAAAATGTCACTCTCTAAAGCCAGAAAAACAGACAACATCCCAGGCTGCGTCTTACACGAACTCCAAAATGAACTAGCCTCCCACCTAAAATCCATGTTCAGTCAAAGCCTCACCACAGGCTATGTGCCCACAGAATGGCACACAGCAATGGTTATCCCACTCCACAAAGGAAGAACTGCCACACACCCCAGGAACTATAGACCTATTAGCCTGACAAGCCTGGTCTTCAAGGCCAGGGAGCTTGTCATCATGGAACTTATAAACAAAGACATTGGTAACCTCCAAACTCTGGATGCTACCCAAGTTGGATTTGTAAAAGCTAGGTCATGTCTCCTAAACCTGGTAGACTTCTTTTAAACAGTCACTAAGGCCATAGACGAGGGCAAGGTAGTCCACACAGCCTACCTGGACCTGGGTAAAGCCTTCAACACTATCCCTCATTCAGGAATCATAGATAAACTCATCAAACTTACCATAAACTCTTACATCATGAGATGGGTGGCCAACTGGCTCACAGACAGAACCCACACGGTAAGAGTTGCAGACTCCAGATCCGACTCCAAACCAGTGACAAGTGGTGTACCCCTGGGTTCAGTCTTGGGGACCCCTCCTGTTTGGTATATACTTCTTTGAAGTGCAAACACCAAGGGTCTATGGCTTACCAAGTTCGCAGATGACTGCAAACTAGGTGCCATTATCGATTCCCCTGCTGACGTAGACATCCTGCAAAAGGGCCTCACTGAGACAGACACCTGGTGTCAACATTATGGCCTCAAGCTAAATGCCAAAAAGTGCATTGTTATCCCCTTTGGTAAAAGCACGATACCCATGAATTACCAAATAGGGGGAAGTTCATTTAACACAGAAAGTGTGATAAGAGACCTTGGGACCCAAATGGATAGTAACCTCTCCTTTGATAACCACATTGCCATAGTGGTTAGAAAATCTTTCTACATGGCCCACCTAATCACAAAAGGGTTTGCATCTAGGAATAAGGAAGTCATCGTTCCCCTCTACTCATCACTTATCAGACTCCTCATTGAATACAATGCCCTGTTTGGGATGTACCTCACAAGACACCTACAACAACTTGAGAGGCCCCAAAAGTACATCACCAAGAGGATTGCTGGCCTCAAACAATTATCCTAAGTCAACCGGTTCAAGAAGCTCAAACTCTACCCGGTCGCATACCGCTTACTCCAAGGAGACCTCTGTCTGACATACAAAGCTATGTCAAACCTGGAATTGCTGAACATGCTCCTCTTGAAGAAATCCCAATCTCCCCGAGCCACATGCTCTAGGGACCTAAACCTCACCACAATAATAAATAGGACATGCTGGCGGGATAGATTTTTGTCCCAAAGACTTTCCATGCTCTGGAACAAAATTCCCATCCACATCCTGCAGAGCACATCATTAGCATTATTCAAGAAAAACCTTGATAAGTGGATGGGTGATAGAAAGTTCACCCCTGGGATTATGTTTTGGGCACTGCTCAATAGAGGGGCAGGGATTTAACAATATATGGGTGGCAGAAGCCAATATACTGTTGGCTAGGCTTGCTTTGGCCCTCGGGCCAATAGCCTGGTACCTACCTATGAACCTGTAGCAGGGGCTAGTGAGGATTTGTTAATGATTGCTAGATCAAGTAGTGAGTGTTTTTTTTTTTTAACACCTTTATTAAATTTACACTTAAGACATAGGAACACATACATTAATAGAAAATAAATCAAACTATGCTAACATTGTTTTATTTGCAAACATTATACATTACATATATGAGTGATTACTGGTTTTGAGATTTGAAAGGGTGGATTGTTTCACTAGGTGCCTAGGTGAGATCTGTTAAGTAACGTGTGATAATGTTATGGATTGGCCTAAGTAGGTTTGGATTAAAGTCACCAAATGTTATGAGCTCATTAAGGTTGTTTGTGATGGAGGTTATGCTACAAGACATCTGCAACAACTGGAAAGGCCGCAGAAATACCTCACTAAAAGAATCACAGGCCTAAAGCAGATGCCCTATGCTGTCTGTCTAGAAAACTCCAGCTATACTCTGTCGCATATAGTCTACTCAGAGGTGATCTCTGCTTAACATACAAGGCCATGTCAAACCCAGAGCTGTTGGACATGCTGCACTTAAAGAAATCCCAATCCCTCAGAGCCACACACTCCAGGGATCTAAACCTTGTCATCACAATTAACAAAACATGCTGGAGGGATAGGTTCCTGACCCAGAGACTACCCACGCTCTGGAATAGAAAGCCCATACATGTCAGGCAGAGTGCCTCTTTGGCCCTCTTCAAAAGGAACCTTGACAGTTGGATGGGAGATAGGAAATTCACCCCAGGGATCACGTCAATTGGCCTGCTAGACAGGGGTCCAGGGAAGAAATATTGTGGGAAGAAATAGCCAGGGAATTGTTATGGCTAGGCTTGTATAGGCCCTAGGGCCGATAGCCTAGTACCAACCTATGAACCGATAATATTTCTGAATTTTTTTGTAGGTTGGAAAAAGGGAGGATAAGCTAGTGTTTGGTGAAGTTAGTTCTTATTGAAGGTGAGTAGGTTGATTATTTGCTAGATTGGAGGAGAGTCTGAAAATGGATTAGCATGACCTATGAGTTCCACCATTATGTGTGCTTTGAAAAAAAAGGGAGCATATCTTCCATTCTTTAATCTTGATCTTGCATCTGAGTAACAGATGTGTCAGGGAAGAAGTAATTTATTGAGGACACTGTAATAGCAGTAAGGTCTGAGTTGTGTTGTGTGCTGAGTGTGTTCATTGAGTCTACCTGAATTAATCGAAATTCCGCATAATCGAATCTCACTTCGTCGACAGTCAGAATATTGAACCGCACTTCATTGAACCACCAGAACTAAGATTTTACCATGGTAAGTAACTGGTTGTGCGAGATGTTGAATTTTTCCTTTTTCCCCAACTGTAGTGCGATCTCAGAGTTGGTATATTTAGTTTGGGGGGTCGCAGCCCCCCACCTAGGTGGGTTAGTGATGGTGCAGTTTAGGTTTTTTTTTATTTTCTGGCTAAGTGTTTATTTACCATGGGAAAGTCTTCATAGTCCCGGTGGTTCAATGAAGTGCGGATTCGATATTGACTGTCGACGATTTGATGTTCTGTGATTTCAGCAGTATCAGGTAAATCTGTTCATTTGTTCTATTGTATTGTGCAGGCTTTCTGTATTAGGAAGCAGGAGAGAAGTGTAGGTCCAGGGTTTGAATGATGCCTGATTTAGTTATTGGAATAAAGTTGTAAAGCTGCTTGGGAAATGTTATGGATTATTGAATTGATATGTTAAGCATATGAAAGGTAAATGGGCATGTATGGAAGCATTTTTGGGGAATTATGGGCACTGGAAAAGGTAGATAGATGGGATTGTTAGGTGCAGTGTGCTGGTGGGAGAAAGCAGTACAATGTGTAAGATGGTCGGACCACATGTTGATGGTTTATAGTGTTAAACAAGAATTGAACGTTTGTGAAGATGAATGGTGGAGGCTGTTTACTTGTTTTTTGTAGTGTGAAAGTAAAATTGTGTGGTAGTATAGAAAGGTAGGTGAATACATGTTATGTTATAAAGAGTGTGATGGATGCAGTATAATGTGGTATAGCACCAAGTGGTTTGAGAGAGGGGGGGGGGAGAGACAGATGAGTAGGAGGAGGTGAGCTTAGTGAGAGCAAGGAGGAGAAGAAGTGAGCTAGGTATCAATTGTCTTGGTGAAAAAAAGAAGGGAAATTGAGTAATACACTGGTATTGTGATTAAGGTAGCAGCATTTGGGTAAGAAAGTGGTACAGAGGGAATTAGATGAATGTGTTAAGGATGGAGCATTACTGGGTGTGCTGCATGTGTAATGGATACAAACTGAAAAATAAACACAGGGAACCGAGAGATGAAGAATATATAGAAGAGTAATATTTTTTTGTCAGGAGAGGCGGCAGTCGGATATTTAGGTACATGGGGACAGTTAGAGAGGGTTTCCAAAAGTGTTTTAGTATATTTTTTAAGAGCAGGTTTATGATTAAGGACTATATTTCTTTTATGTAGTTTGCACTTGCATTGGAGTCACTCGCATCCTTATTTATAACTTACAGTATTTGTCAAAATGCTCAGCAAACAACACACACACTGTGAATAAACTTATATCATCCCTGAGGTTCTTATTTAGGCTGCCTTCCTAGAAGGAATGTGTAGTTCAGCATTAGCACATTTAAAGCTGTGTACCCATATACTGCCTGCCCTTTTTTTCTCATGCTGTGAGGTAATGTGCATTGTATTACTCTGATCATTTTGAATTAACTCTACTCCAAGTATTTTATTGGCTTTTTCTGTTAGCTGGCATCATTTCTCTTAGTCTTTAGTGTCTAAATTAGCACATAAGTTGCCCATGTATCTGTTTTGTTTCTTACATATCTTTCATATCTAAAAACTTTGTTCGGGTATTCATTGTGGCCATCTGTGCTTTCTTTAGGGGTAGGTTTTCTTGCACTACAGCATTACTTAGTAATACAGTTTCATGTGCCTATGTCTGCAGCTCTCATGTACAGTACTTTTTACATTTTCTGTTTTCCTATGGCAGTACTGGTTGTGAAAGTTCTTTTTTTTTTCTTCTTTCTTGGACTTTGACATATTTGGCTTATGCAATTGACTATGAATCCTGTTCCATAGCTTTCCATCTTTCTAACAAATAGCATTTACTTTGTCTATCTAAGGCCAAGAGCACTGCATCAGTGGGCCCAGACAATATCCCAGGATGCCTTCTAAACAGCATGAAACATGACCCATCAGGCCCTCTGCAATTGCTATTTAACTGTAACATCCAAACAGGCTTCATGCCTCATGAATGGAGAACAGCAACAGTCATCCTTCTGTACAAAGGTGGGCCATCTACAGACTCATAAGTCTGTGTAGTGTTATATGTAAAACCATGGAAAGAATTGTCATGGAAATGATCAGTAGTGATATAGTAAACCTCCAGACACTGGACGCAAACCCAGTTTAGTTTCATCAAGGGCAGGTCATGCATACTCAACCTGGTGGACTTCTTTGAGAAGGTCACCAAAGCAATGGATGAGGACAAAATAGTTTACACTGCCTACCTTGACCTGGTCAAGGCATTTGATACAGTACCCCACTCGGGAATTGTTGACAAACTCAAGGGGTTAGGTACAAACCTGTATGTCACCTGGTGGGTAGCCAACTGGCTCATAGGACACAGGAAGTTAGAATTGAGGAGTCCACCTCTACAAAGAGGCCAGTCACAAGTGGAGTCCCTCAGGGAATGTTCCTTCAATCGCTACATTTTTGGCATTTACTTCACTGAAGTCAAAGCCAATGTCACTAGTTTCTGACTGAATAAATTTGCAGATGATTGCAAATTAGGAGCTGTCGGTGAATCCAAGAATGACACAAATGTTCTCCAGGAAGGGCCGACACAGAAAAACAACCGGTGTCAGAGCCATGAACTAAAGCTAAATGCCACAAAATGCATAATAGTATCCTTTGGGAAGTTCTCCACCCCTGGTAACTATCATATTGACAACACACCCCTTAGAGTTGACCCAGTATTCAAGGACTTAGAGAAACAGACACAGACAGTAATCTAGCCTTTGACCATCACATGTCTGCAGTAGTGAGGAAATCATTCTATGTTGCTCTTATAAACCGTCTTAGTCCAAAGAAGTAATTGTTTCACTGTATTCCACATTCATCAAACCGATCATTGAGTACAATGCCCCCTTTGGTATGTATCTAACCAAGGATATCCAACAATTGGAGTGACCACAGAGGTTCCTCATTAAAAGAATACAGGATGTAAGTAAAATTTCATATGCAGACCCCCTCAAGGCTCTATCCCTTTATTCTCTCTCCCACAGGCTTTTGAGGGAAGATCTATGCTTAGCGTACAGGGCGTTATCAGACCCCACAAAACAAACAGCACCAGAGTTACCCATTCGAAAGCCTTAAACATTGCCTGTGATATAAATAGGACCTGCTGGAGAGATGGGTATGTATCCCAGAGGCCCCCATGTCTAGAACCGCTTCCCCATCCATGTGAAGCAGTGCAACTTGGACAATTGGATGGTGAACCGGAAATTCATCCCTGGTTTGGCCTGTAAGTTGTTCATCTCCCAGGTGCCTGTTTGTAAATGTTTTATCTACAAGCTCCTACTTAAACTTATCAAGGGTATCAGAACTTGTCAAAGATTTGGGATGCATGGCTAGGCTTAAAAAGGCCCTTGTAGTCATTAGCATAGAAACCTATGAGCTACTTCAGCATCAGTATCAAACTTTCTCCATAGCTTTTGTATTGCCATTCTGTGTTCTGCAATCTGTACTACAATAGGGTTTCTATGTCTTGACTTCTTTCCAGCATTTCCTCTTCACTTTGTAGTGACGTTCAGGCATTGTAAGTCTATTTGAAGTAGGTAATTTGTTTTTAAGCCTTCAACCTATTAATAGTTGTGTTGGTTAGAGACTGCATCTATACTTTGGAATATTCCTGTATTCCAAAACTACAAGATGCTGATCCTCATAGCTTTTTACTGCTCCTCATCTTGACTGTTTGGATAGTTCTCTCCACTTGTCAATTTCATCTCAGTTGACTGGATGCGTCTTGACATGCTTCAACTTCCACTCTTGTTCAAGTCTTCAAAACTGCCAACATCTGTATTAGGAGCATAGCAATATTACTGAATGAATGATTATGGGGACCATAAGATACCTAACCATATCACCCTCTACTTCTCTCCACTAATCAATAGCCTTCCCCTCTCTCTTTTATTGCATCCTGTTTGATTTACTTGTAAAATTTACATTCTACTCCTATGTTACTCTTTTATACTACTACTTTTAAAAATGCTCTGACTATAATCTACCTGTTTTTTTTTTGCATTTTTCTATATATAATACTAGTATTTATGACAAAATGTAATCTGTATATTCTCAAAAATGCTCTTGTAGTCTGCTAGCTGATTGCCTTATTCCACCTGTATCATACCTGTAATAATAAAATGTTATATCTAATTACTGGAGTTTTTCTCCCTGTGTCTCTGCTGAAAAAGGGCTTCGGCTCAGACATTCCCGGCCAACAAATGTAAAATAATAATAAATAAATAAAAATAATATACACTGTTAAGCAGCCATACTTGAAAGGTATTGCCCCCCTTCTTAAGCACGTAATTTGAGCATTTCAAAGCATTTTCATTCTTCTAGCTCCATTCCCGGGTTATAGCTTGCTGTGTTATATTTATTAGATGTATAGATATCAGACATATGTGCAGTATTGCACAATACTGCATCACTTCTTTTTTAAACACCTTTATTAAATTATCGATTAAGACATAGACAAACATACATTAACAGAAAAGAAAACAAACCATTTTAACATTTTTACGTTTAAATACAATATACATCACGTATATTTTCTTTGCTACTATCATCGGTCCTTCATTACAGAAAACTGCTGAATACCTGCCTTCCCTTAAGCCTCACTCAACCTCTTTCTGAACAGTATTATGCATGTGCTGTTCCCCCAATTTCCATTTACTTCTATGTAATTTGCCCATTCCTTTTTCTAAAGATTCTTCTTCCAGTTCTTTTATCTGTTTTATAATGTTCAATACCTCAAATACAGTTGGTGTAGACTTTGATTTCCATTGTCTAGTAATTGCTTTTTTGGCAGCCAGAAAAATGGAACTTAATATAAGTTCTTACTATGTCTATGCAATTCAGATCCAGTATCCCAGCTCAAAATAATAATTTCCTTACTTAGAGCCATTTGCTCACCCAGTATTTCTGATAGAGTACTCGGTAGGTAATTTTTTAAATCTGCCAACTCGTTACGCTCCCAAAACATATGTTCCCAGTTAACACTTTCTTCTCTATCACATCTCCAGCATTTGCTGTCTCCTTGAGGAAAAATTCTTTGAAGTCTGTTTGAGGTATATGAATACCTATACAAACATTTCAAAGCAAAGATCCTGTACCTTCTAGATTTGGTTGCACACATAACAGTCATAAATTTGTCTTCCCACTGTTTTCTTGTAAATTGATTTTCCTGTATGTCTTCCCAATCTTTTTTAACCTTCTTGGATTGATTCTTATAGTCATCATGCAATATTTTATGTGCCATATTAATTATCCCTTTTTCACAGCTGCTACTGTTCTACCTAGAACTAAACACTCTAGCAGTGCAGGTCTTTCACTTAAAGTCCCCCATCACCTTCTCTTTGTCTGTACTCTGAGATCAAGCCCTGGTACGGAAGGCAGTCTCTAGCTTACAGTCCAAATGTCTTCTTGACCTAAACCCACTCTATTACCTTTCCAGTTTGAGTTATTTCCTTTCAATATTTAGGTTCCTTTGCCAGGTTTCTCCAGTAAATTCCAGCCTCCTCTTGCCTATTTTCTGTACCCCTACTTGTAGGCATCCCTATTGGCAGAATCTCATTTCTCTATTCTCGTATTGGCTTAGTTGTTAGAATACTTTCTGCTACTTTATGAATATAATATTCTGTATGGTTTTATTATTCTTCTGAAGGATCTACATCCAAAATCCCACTCTACCTGTACTTCTTGTACTTCCCCCTTGCTTCATCATCCCTTTCCACTATGAATTGTAACCGTCTGCTTGTGTTACATATTAGAGCCTTAACTGTGTAACGCTAAAATATCCCATCAAATCAGATAAACCTAAACCACCTTGTTCTAGTAGAAGGATCAACTTATCCCACTTAACTCTTGCCCTCGTTCACTCCCAGATACATTTCTTAAATTCTTTATTTATTATTGTCTACAGCTTCTCCTTGGGCTGATAAATGTATGCCTAAAGGAATTAAAAATATTTTCATTGCTTGTATCTTGCTATTGATATCCATAAAACAGAGCATCCAGTTTCTCAGTCTTTGTATTATCTTTTGTTTAGTCTCTTCCCACATGTCTATGGCTGCCATAACAGAAGCCTTTTTAATCCATACTCCTAAATACTTACATCTGATCAAATCCCCGTAAATATGGTTATTGCTGAACCAATTTGTACTTGTGGTTACATAATTTATGGCTGTAGCCTTTGTTTTATTGTCATTAATTTTATATCCTGAAAAGACTTGAAACTGTCTCAAAATGTCCCACAATACTGAGAGGACTGATGAGGGACACCCCTACCTGGTTACTCTGTTCAAACACAGCTCATCTGAGAGAATCCTCCCCAACTTTAATTCTTATCCCAGATTGTTCATATGTCCTTCTTATTAAGCTTATTATTGTATCAGGGAATACAAATGCTTCCATTGCCATACTCATAAAATACCAGCTTAATCTGTCAAATGCTTTCTCTTTATCAAGACGCACCAACAACTGCGGTATTCTCTTACCTTCTGCTTTCCCCTGGATTATCATTGGTTCTATTAATGTCGTCAAATGTTTGCCTCCCCCCTCCACAAAACCACACTGATCCATATCTGTCAATTTTGCCAGCACCTTTGCCATTTTTTAGCTAGTATAGACATAAACTCCTTATAATTGTGGTTTAAAATTGAAAAGGGTCTATATGAAGCTTGGTCTGAAGGTTTTTTCCATCTTTAGGTGACATGGCCATCACAATAAGACGTCCTGTTCGATTCTCAGCTAGAGCGTTTTCTGTGTGGAGACATGCATGAATGGGCGTACCTTCATTGAAGGTTATGCGTCAGGGCTGGCAACTTGGTACATAAAAATCTACTGCCAATCATTAGCGGACCAGAGTTCCACTGTGGCGACCCCTAACCGGGAAAAGCCGAAAGACACAACAGCAACAACAACAAGGTGACATGGCCATCACAGCTTTCTTCTTAAGATGTTGGTGCTTCCCCTCCTTTTAAAATTCTGTTAAACAAAATCTTCTGGATCTTTATCACTTTCCTTACCTCCTAGCTTCCAAACTTTCACAGGAATACCACCTGTTCCTGGAGACTTCCTTAATGATTGATTATACATTACTGTTTGTATCTCATCGCCTCCTATCTTAAATGTTAATTGTTGACCCTCATCTACCTCAAACCTTGGCATAATTAAGTTTTCCATAAATATTTCCATTTGCAGTCTTTCTTATCACATTTCCCTGCTTTATACATTTTTATAAAATTTCAGGAATATCTCTAAAGTCTCTACATGATCTGTGGTTATTTTGTTTTATTATACGTTCCCTAAGTCTGGCGGTAGCCCTTTAAATGTACTGTTGCTAAGTCATTGCGCTAAACATTTTTGTGCTCTAGAGTTATCAAAAATAGTTACTTAATGCAATTTTTCTAAACTCATGCATATTATCCGGATACCCCCTTATTTTCTGTTTAGCACTTGTGCCTGTTCTTCTTCTAAGAGGTTCCACTTATTCTGCAATACTTTAACCTTTCTCAGCCCCTATAAGTAATCTCTGTTACTTGTTAACTATCTCTCTCATTTTTATTTCAACCGTATTTTTAAACT
This sequence comes from Protopterus annectens, assembly GCF_019279795.1. Classification (NCBI taxonomy): domain Eukaryota; kingdom Metazoa; phylum Chordata; order Ceratodontiformes; family Protopteridae; genus Protopterus; species Protopterus annectens. Next base: position 847,066,159 of record NC_056726.1, on the reverse strand, counting down.
CCATTTTCATTTTATCCCAGTCAGTCACTACAACTTCTGAAGATATTTCTATCTTCCCTAATAACTCTTGAATAATTTCTACTACTCATTCTGTAAATTCCTCTCTTTTTAACAGTTAGGCAGGAAACAGCCAGTGTTTTATTTCTACTTCATTATCCTGCATTTTTATCTTGTTTTTTTTTATTGGTGCATGAACAGAAATAGTTATTAGATGTATTTCGAAGCTTTCAATTAAATGCACATGTTCCTGTGAAATCTAATTTCTATCTTAGTCTACCCATTTATTTTATCTTAGGGAATAATATGCAAGTTCTGGCCAAGTTCCTGCTACTGAATTCACATCTTCACTACTAAATATTTTCATAAATTTCTTCAGAAATCTACCCTCTTTTGTTATATTGTCCTTTCTAGGTTCCCCTGATACATCCTCACTATTGCAAATCAAATTCTAATCCCAAACCTATAAATAATATTCCCCTCTGAAAGCTTTTTATTTTTCCCAAAATTGTCTTAAGCTCCATAATCGCAGTTTTCAGTGAAATATAAATGCATAACATTGTAATCCTCCTCCCTTGCCAACAGCCCCTTACTACTACTACAAATCTACCATTTTTGTCATTTTTCCTCTCATCTGTCTCTATTGGGGCCCCTCTAGCAATTATTATAATTATTCCCCATTTTCTCTGTGTAGAATAACAGTGGTGTTGTACCTTTAAGAAGCATTTCTAAGACCTGAACGTGCATTTAAATTGCAAGCACATGCTAGCTTCAGTGCCATTTTGTGAGTACGGCCAGAGTGTGAGCATCTACGTATGAGACAGCTAGTTTGTATGTATCTTAAAGTTATTTAGCTTCATTTCTAATGCGCTTGTACATAATAAAGCTGCTTGAACAGAACCCACAGTGTTCCTCTATTTCATCCTGACTAAATGAGCGACATGGTGTCAGAACCAAGATTCCAGAGACTGCTTTTCAGAGCCACAAGGTACAGAGTTAATGGTGAAGGCAAACTAAGTGAACAGAGAGGAAAAAAGGGCCAGAAATGAGTTAAAGGTAATGAAAACTTGCATGAACAATTTATTTATTAAAAAAAGATAAAACAGAGCATTACAAGGGCACAAAACGCATTACTAAGCAAACAGCACAAAAACATTTATTAATCAAACAAGAAGCATAAAAAGCGTATTAATCAGATGAAATGTTTCAAATTAAAATAGTTGATAAAACGAGCATCAGAAAAGCACATAAGGTGTTTAGAATTACCTCAGAATTGCGAAGCGAGCATGTTTAAAGTAAAACGAGCATATTTAGAGTTAAAACGAGCACAAGAAAATGTAATGGGCATAAAAAGAGATTAAATAAGCAAAACAAATATAACAAAGGGCAAAAAAGGGCACATTAGGTATAAATAAAGCAAGGTGACTGCATGTTTTTTGGCAAATTACTGTGCTTTGGCATAAACTACTACTTTGCTTTGACTGGAGCTCTGAATAGTATATCAAGTTATTCGAAGTATCTCAAATTATGTGAAAATCCTTACATTGTGTGTTTATTACTGGCATCTATTCCAAAGAGTTTGTCATGTGCAAATCCCCACCACTAGACAAACACTCCTTTCATATTACCAGTCTTTCCAACTCCACTATTGAAATAGTAACCTCCACCAAACTTCTCGGTGTCATAATTGATGACCAGCTGAAATTCAATAATCCTATCCAGCTAAACATCAAAAAACACACACAAAACTTGGCTTATTGTACAGAAATAACCACTTTGTCTCCTTCCACTAGGCTAACCCTTGCCTCTACTTACCTCCTTCCCTCTCTACTTTATGGCACTCCTCTGCTCACTAATATTTCCTCCAGTCTCACCTCCAAACTGGAACAATGCTATAACAAAATATCCAAATTTGCTACCAATGCCAAGTCCATCACTCATCACTGCTCCCCCCTCCACTCTCTAAATTGGCTTGAACTCCCTAATCAACTTACCATTCTCCAACTCTCCATTGCCTATAAACTACTTTTCCATCCAACCAACTGTCCTGCTCCTTCAAACATTCTTCTACCCTATAACCCCCCTAGACCCCTTAGATCTTCTCACCAAAACCTGATCACTGTACAAAAACCTAAGCGCCCAGCTGGCCAAATGCTTTCATCCTCCACCCTTGCTAAAAAATGGGATGCCCTACCCACGTCTCTAAGATCCTGCAACAACCTAGATAACTTCAAAGGCCTACTTCATTCTCACCTCTGTCTCAAATAAAAACCTGCACTGCACTCTTCCTTTCAAATCCTCCTCCTCCCTCCTCCTCCTTCTCTAAACCCAACCTCCATTTAAACTTCTTTTCCTCTCCTAAAATAAAAACTAGCTGTATAAGCTACATATATATATTTTCTTTAGGATTATTTAGTTACTAAGTCACCCTAGCTGACCCATTTTTCTCCTCTTCTCTTCTATATTCCTAATTACATGAGCAACTAAAGTTATCTCCTCCTGCTTTCTTCATCCCAGAATATTTTACTTCAGTTTTCTTTTGTGCTGAAACCTAACTAAATCTGTTAATATTTTGCTATGTTTTGCCATCGGACATTACTATTGTAGACTGTTCGTAAAATCCTGTTAATCATTGTAAATTATTGTACTACTGTAGACTGTTCTTAAAATCCTGTTTAATCTTTGTAAATTATTTCTTTGTCTGAACTCTTTTGTAATAAATACTGTTGTTTTTGTGGAGCTTTTCTCCCCGGGCCTCCACTGAAAACGGGCCCCAAAGCCCAGTGGACCTCCATGGTAATCAAATTGAAATAAATAAAGTGCCGCCATTACAGAATATTTCATGCACTATACAGAGTTGTTTAGCAAAGTACAGCCATTTTGGGAAAATTTCAATGTGCTGTGTACTGTTTATTCACAAAGTGTAGTTACTTCAAAATGTTTCTTAGCCTGAGCTTCTGCCCAGTTCATTCATACGGTGCAGTTATTTGAAGTGTTTCTTACACTGATAAGAGGTGATTTCTTACAGTACAGTGATGTGAAGATTATTACAGTGCCCAGGAAATGTATTTCACAAAGTTCAGTTATACAGAGCCTTTTTATGCTATTTGGCATCGTTACAAGTGCTGGCATCAATTTCTGGCATATGTATGTATGTGTGTTCATGCACACTGTCAAAAGTCTTCACTAAGATGCATTAATATGGCAGATGGCTTTCAAAAATGACTACCACTTATATTTGAACAGAATATTGCAGAGAATTGGAGAATATTTTAGCAAGAGTATGATATATTCATACAAGCATCTTATTCTGATGAAGATGCTGCACCCACCAAGGCATTCGTTTTGCTAAATTTAGCAGAGTCAGAGGCCATTGAAAGGGAGTGTTCATTTCTATATGCACAGTGTATGAAGGTGAAGGGGAAAGTCATTGTATTATTGTACAGCTGAATCAAGGGAAGACCCAGACTGTATGAAGCACAAATTCAGAGAGATGTGTAACCCCCAGACCACTGTTACATTAGAGAGGCATTTGTTTTACACAAGATATCAGAAGAAAGGAGAAACGTTTGCAGCTTATATTACTGACCTGAGGAACAAAGCTAAACCGTGTAAGTTTGGTGATTTAAAAGATGAGTTAGTAAAGAACAGGCTTGTGTGTGGTTTTAATAGTGATGCTGTGAGAAAATTTTGCTTCGTGATAGGGATTTAACGCTGAGAAAGCTATTGAGATTTGTCAAATCCATGAAGTTACAGAAAGACACATGGAAATGCTTGCAAGTGAAAAAAAAAACATGGTTTCAGCATGCTCCAGAGCAAACGTAGATAGCATGCAACATGTGGCAGGCAGAAACAGGCCTAAGCACATGGCAGCTGCAAGCCCCTGTGGGTTTTCCTGGGAGGTCCCATAATCATCCAGCAAGTTCTAAGACTAGTTCAGTTAAAGGAGCATGCTCAGTGCAGTACAAGGGTGAATCAGCAAAACCCAAGTCAAGCTTTGTTAACTGTCGTAACTGTGATGCCAACCATGTGTCTGAAAGAGAATTTTGTAAATCAAGTAAGCCTCATACTGTTATAAAGAAGGGTCATTCGAAAAAGCAAATCGATCAAGTAGAATTGCAACAGTCTGCTTTCTATGTAGATGGTGTGTCAGTACTTGGTGAAAGAATTGATGCAGTAGATTTATTGGCAAAGAATGAAGTGTTTTGTACTGTCCGGACCAATGGTAAACCCAGTGAGTTCAAAGTAGACACTGGTTTAAAGTGTAATGTTATGTCTGCAGATACTTTTGCTAAAGTGAGAGCTGGTGAACAACTAAATGTGATGAGCTGTACGAAACGTGTTGCTTATGGAGGTGAAGAAATTCAAACCGAAGGCTTAGTAGTGCTTTCATGTTATGTGGCCAAGAACTGTTACAGCTTATTGTTTTATGTAGTCCGAAGGCCTGTGCAGTTATTATTGGGTCTCAGAGACAGTTTGAGAATGAATCTGCTTTATTTTACCCAAGAAGTTCATCAAATAAGCACGTCCCAGTTCCAACTTCACTAACTCTTTGTTTTCAGAGTATGCTGATATTTTCGATGACAATTTGTGCAAACTACAGTTGTGTATTCTATGAAGTTAAATCCAGAGATCAGTAAAGTAGTCAGACCAGCAAGAAAAGTTCCAATAGCCATGCAATCTAAAGTCAAAGCCCAGTTGGACAAAATGTTGCAGAAACATGTAATTTGTCCAGTTACAGAACCTAACAAATGGGTGTTGTCCATGGTAGCAGTTCACAAAAAAAGGCTCAGATGTAATTAGAGTACATGTTGACCCAAGAGATTTGAACAAAGCATTAAAAAGACCTCATCATCCTATACATACAGTGAAGGAAGTTGCAGATCCTAATGCTGAATGCCCATGTTTTTTTCTGTCGTAGATGCAAAAAGTTCATTTTGGCAAGTGATGCTTGATCGGAAATCTTCATTACTGACTACATTCAGTACCCCATTTGGACGATACAGATTTCTCAGAATGCCATTTGGAGTAAATTCTGCAAGTGAAGTCTTCTAGCATGCAAAGACATTTTTTTCAGGTTATACATGTGTAATAATAGTACATGATTTGTTAGTCGGAGGCAATGGTGAAGCAGAGCATGACAAAAATCTTGAGAGTTCTAGACAGAGCACGTGAAGTAAACTTGAAGCTAATTCCTCTAAAGTACAGATTCAGATTACCAGAAGAAATATATGTAGGTCATTTATTTACCAGCACTGGCTTGAGATGAGACCTGTCCAAGCAAGCAGCCATTCTTGAGATGTCAGCACCAGATAATGTACAAGCTCTACAACATTTTCTTGGTATGGTCAACTATTTAGGCAAGTTTATACCAAACTTCAGTGTGTTGACAGCACCTTTGAGAGATCTAACACAAACGAATGCTACATGGTCATGGTTAGAACATCACCAGAAAGCATTTGAAGATCTTAAGCAGAAAATTGCTACTCCAACTGCATTAAGATACTATGATGTCAACAAACCAGCAACTCTTTCCTGTGATGCTTCAAGATTTGGACTAGGTGCAGTCATTCTTCAAGAGGGCTGACCAGTAGCCAATGAATCTAGAACACTTACCCAAACTGAAATTGCAATATGCTCAGATTGAGAAAGAACTTTTGGCTATAGTGTTTGCATTTTCCAAGTTTCAAGATTATATCTGTGGTCAAGATATTCAGATTGAAACTGATCATCGATCTCTGGTTACTATTTTAAAGAAGCCTCTGCATTCATCTCCAGCAAAATTACAAAGAACGATGCTTAAACTGCAAAAGTACAACTTCAAAATGGCCTATACAAAAGGCAAACTTCTTTATCTGGCTCATACCTTATCCATATAGCTCAGAAATGCAACAGAACAGCTTGACAGAGAGATTTTTGACTTCAGTGTCATGGAAGTGTGTAATTTTTCTCCCATAAGACCTGATGAGCAAAGAGATCACACAAAGACCGATCCAATGATGGTTGGCCATCAAAGCAATCTAGTATACCACCAGAAGTGTAACCCTCCTTTCCTTACAAAGATGAAATGATGGAAGATGGCATTATTTTTAAAGGTCCAAAAATTGTTTTTCCTGCTTCCTTACAACACGAATACATCCAGATTTTGCATAGTGGTCCCCAGGTTCTGAAGCTACCAAAAGGAGGAGGAGAGGACTAGTATTTTGGACTTCTCTAGCAAAAGACATTGCTGAAGTACTTTCTTCTTGTTGAGTATGCAGTAGTACTAAACCGCATTTGCAGAAGGAACCACTTCAGCTAAGTCAAGTTCCTGAACTACCTTGGTCAACAGTAGCCACTGACATATTCGAGTGGAATAATCAACATTAGTATTGGTAGACTCTTATTCGGACTGGTTTGAGATCGATCTACTACCTAACCTAACTTCCACTGCTGTTATTACTAAGTTGAAACATCATTTCTCAGACTGTGGAAGTCCACAAAAGCTTATCTCTGATATCAGTTGTTTCAGAAATGTGCAAGAGAATTGGACTTTGTTACTAGTAGTCCAGAATATCCCAGTCAAATAGAGTAGCTGAATGTGCAGTACAGAGTGCAAAGCAATTGCTTGAGAAGTCAAAGCATGATAATATGGATGTCTTTTTGAATCTTCTCAATCTCAGAAACATGCGTCGTGATGATATACTTGGCTCACCTGCTCAGAGAGCTCTTTGCAGGCAAACCAGAACAACATTGCCTATTAGTTCCAGTTTATTGAGGCCTAAAGCTAAAAATAACAAAGCAATTAAAGCCCAGTTATTTAGAAAGTGTTCTTTCCAGAAGTCCAGCTGTGACAAATCAAGCAGATTTCTTCATCTGTTGAAAGGAGGAGAGGCAGTGAGGATACAAACAGCAAAAGGTTTTGACCAGATTGGCCAAGTAACAAGTATATGTGTAGAACTGAGATCCTGTTTTGTTAAATCTGAGGGTGTGGAGTACAGGAGAAATCTGAGACATCTTCTTCCTGTATCTGAACCGATATTGCAACATTGTTCCTGTGACGCAGACGTTAAATCTCAGAGCAATTCAGACAATGTTCCTATTCCAGAATGTGTCTTGATTCCCACTACCATTTCTGATAATGTTTTGATGTCCCTAAGGTTGAACATTCAGCAGAGACAATCCCAGTTGCTAAACCGAATTCCAGTTTCTGTATCACACGATTTGGTCATATTTCCAAACCCAGTGTGAAATACACAGCAACCTGGATGTAGCTGTATATATGTATCTAGTTCTGTATACCTGCATGATGAAAATTGTTTTGTATAAATTGCATGTCAGTTAATGTCGTCAATATTTTATGACTCATTTCTCAGAGAGGGAGGATAACAGGGGTGTGTTGTACCTTTAAGAAGCATTTCTAAAACCTGAACGTGCATATAAATAGCAAGCACTTGCTAGCTTCAGTGCCATTTTGTGAGTACAGCCAGAGTGTGAACATCTATATATAAGATAGCTAGTTTGTATATATAAATATTAAAGTTATTTAGCTTAATTTCTAGTGTGTTTGTACATAATAAAGCTGCTTAAACAGAGCCCACAATGTTCGTCTACTTCATCTTGACTAGACAAGCGACACTCTGTCCTTGTTGTTCTGCCAAATATCCATTTTTAAATCCTCTTTGTGTCAAATTTACATGCTCATTTCTTTACACATGTGTCTCCTGCAACATTGTTATCTGCACTCTGCATTTCTTAATGTAATTCAATACTCTTTCCCTTTTATTATATCTGTAAGGCCATTCATGTTTCAGGATGATATAGACAGAATAGACATTTGAATATGTACCTCCAGCTTTTGTTACATGTATATACTAAAGTTTGGAAGGCTGATCTCATCTCCATTTGAACCTATGTCACATTTTCCAAGATTTTTTGTTTTAATGAAAACCCTCAAAAAACACTAAATACAAAACACTTCATCCCCTTTTAACTTTGACCTAACACGCAAACCTATGTACTTTTTCAAGACATGAAGCGGAATCCTCCAGAAGTGAACATTTGCCCCAAATTGACAGCTGCACCTACAGGTGTTATCTAACCTAAATTTAAGGTTATCCATGATTAAATGCATGCTGTCCTTCCATTTAAACTGATTGCTGTGTGTTCTTTGCCTATCTCTGTCTTCCCCTCCAGGATATGAAAAACAGCATGTATGCTTTTAGTAAACCTTAGCTTTTAACACTAAGAAAACATGCAGTGGTTATCTTTAAATAAAACTAAATTGTAAATGTTTCTATTAACTGCATTATAGTATTAACACTGCTACAGAAGCTGTAACCTCTTATTCACTTCCCATTATTCCAAACTTAATTTTTTCATTGAACTTCTTGCCATTGTACCTTTGAATTTTGCATTTCCCTCAACAAAGAACACTTAGAATTCTCAAGATTAACTGCTTGCAGGAAATTGTGCGTTCTTAGGGAATTTATTCAGAAGTATTACGAGATGGGAGAAATTTCTTCTAAAAATATAGGTAGGGAGTGGGATAGAATAGAATTAAATTGGAGGTAAAAATGGGGTGGAAATAAAATAAAAAGATATTAAGAAATAACAGTTATTTAGAGGGACTGACAAAGGGTAAAGTATTGCAAAATAGGAGGACTCTCACAGAACAAGAAAAGCACATTTGCAGAGTGCTAAAGAGAAAATAAGGGACTACCTTAATATGCATGGGAAGTGTATTTTTTAATAATTTCAGAGGAAAACCTTTTAGCACAGTGGCTCAGGCAACAGAAAGTAGAAAGGATAGTTGCCAAGCTGAGGGAGCCTATAACACGGAAAATAACCAGAGATCCTGTAGAGGTATTATTTCAGAGATTTTCTGAAAATCTGTATAAAGCAGTGAACTGTAGAAATCACAAAAGAGTCCAAATGTAAATGTTTATGGAAGAATTAAATATGCCAAGGTTAGAGGTAGATGAGGCTCAATTAGTAATGGTCAGACATGAGATAAAAATAGTGATGTATAACCAATCTACAGGAAAGTCGTGAGTAAATAGTATTCCTGTGGAAGTTTGGAAGATAGGACAGAAAAAAAAGTGATAAAAATCTGGAAGGTTTTGTTTAACACTATTTTAAAATGTTGAGAAGCACCCAACATTCTGGAAGAAAGTGGTAGTGATTAATACCTAAAGATGGTAAAGACCTATCATGTCCATCTTTATGTAGGCCCAATTTGATTCTATACCATGATTTTAAAGTATTTAGGTCTATAATGGTTAAATATTGGCAAAGGTTATGCCAAAATTGATAGATATGCATTAATGTTGTTTTGTGGAGGGGACGCAAACATTAATGATGATCAAGATGGAAGCATAATGTGAGAAGGTACCACTGTTCTTGGTGGGTGTCAATGTAGAGAAAGCATTCAACAGAGTAAGCTGGGAGTTTGAGTCGGGCAATGGAAGCATTTGTATTCCTTGATAAAATTATAAGGTTGATTAGGAGGATATATGAGGCATTGGAGGTGACAATTAAAGTGTGTGTTTGGGGGGGATCCTCTCTGTAAAGTTCTGTTTGAGCAGAGGAACCATGCAGGAGAATCTTCTTTCCTATTTATTTGTCTTGTATTTAGAACCATTGGCAAAGAAAAAATAAGGGACTCAGAAATTCAAGGACATAATTGATATGATAGTCAAGAAAAGTTGACAATTTGCATATGATATTATTTTATACCTGATAAAACCAAAAAAGAACATGTCAGTGTTGTTTAACATTTTGAAACAGTTTCAATCTTTTCTGGATATAAACTTAATGAAGATAAAACAAAGACAGAAGCTGTAAACTATGTACCCACACACAAATTGGTTGAGCAATACCCACATGTATGGGGATATGATAAAATTAAGTACGTAGGAGTATGGATTAAAAAGGATTCTGTCATGGCAGCTAAGGATATGTGGGAGGAGACAAAACAAAACATAATACAAAAACAGAGAAATTGGAAGCTCTGTTTTATGGATATGGAAAGCAAGATCCAAGCAGTTAATAAAAGAGTTGACAGATTTTATCTGGGATGAGAATAGGGCAAGAGTCAAGTGGGATAAGTTGATCCTTCCTGTAGAACAAGGTGGTTTGGGATTACTTCATTTAATGGGGTATTTCAAAGCAGCACAGTTAAGGCTCCAGTACACAGCACAAGCAGAAAGCTATAATTCAAAATGAAAAGGGATGACAATGAAACTGGGAGCTTAAGAAATAGTGAACAGAGTGGGATTTTGGATGCAGGTCCTTAAGGAGAATAACAATAACAATACAGAATTTATATTCTCGAGGAAGCAGAAAGTATTCTAAGAACTAAACCAACATAGAGATGGAGAAAGGAGATTCCGCTGATAGTGATTACTATAATTAGGGGTACAGAGAATGTACAAGAGGAGTTTGGAATTTACTGGAGAAAACTGGCAAAGGAACCAAGATATTGTGAGCAAATATTTAAAGAGGGAAAGGTAAAAGAATGGGAAGAGGCCAATAATTCATTTGACATTAACTGGATAAATAAGTGAAGTGTAAAGTTTGCAATGGAAAATATGTCAGTATGGTTTTGTTTTCATTTATGTAAATGTAGGATTTCCTCTGTCATAAGTGGTAATTTAATAAAGATGTTTCTTATTAAAAAAAAAAAAAGATTAACTGCATGCACCTGCAGACCACTTATCTCCATGGAAATGTACTCAGCAATAAGTCTTTGTAAATTTCACTTAGGAAGGAATGCACTGCTACCCTGAGCTCCAGACATAGACTCCATTGAACATTTGTAGAGGAAAACAAGCAAGCTAATATCTTTGCAGTTGTAAGAAGCTTAGCATTTTCATGATTTTCATTTTGTCTAGTTTTTAAAGCCTACTTGCTTGTAAAAACACTTGTTTACAGCTTAAGCCAAAGGTTGCAATCTAGATATTCACCCTTGTAAAATAAAATAAGAAAATATTCTAATTCTACATATAATATAATCATTGCACTTTTACACCCAACCCCCCCACTGCTGCAACCCAAAATCACAGCTTATGAACATTAAATTCGCTTTTGTCCAGCCTTTTTTCTCTTGTTATCGTAAAACCTATATTTCGTACAACGAAAAATGTACTTGTTTGCTTTAATAATGTATAATTTCTCAAAAAGTCTGTAACCTTTCTTTCCTTCTGATTTTGCACTGTGTGATTCCTCGAAAACTCATGTAAAAGAGGATTATGGAATATATGTAAATGACCCCTTAAGGACACCAGGTGTTTCAGCTATATGGCAGTTCTGAATGTCCATGACATTTCTTTTTAAGTCGATTAAGGTTAGCCAAACAGTCCACTTGTGCTGTGCTGATGATGTCATAACAAGACTGAAACATGCATTTCCACAGCTAGTGGGGTTTGGCTTTATTGGCCTGAATTTGTCTATTCGATTTAAAAAGAAATAAGTCATGGGTATTCAGAACCGCCATATAACTGAAAAAACTGGTGTCCTTAAGGGGTAATTTGCATACATCCCATAATCCTCTTTTATAAGAGGATTCAAGGAATCATGCAGTGCAAACTCTAGCTTGGCTTGGTTTATCTTGTTGTTTTTTCCAGTTGGATTGGCTGTGTGTCCTGTTTGCTCTTTTATTTCCTTCTGATTTCGGAATTTACTCAGCTACTCTTGACTTTATGTATGAGTTTAGAGTCCCTTAGGTTCTAGGATACTTTACGGATATTTCAGAATTGTCGCTGTTATGTTAACTTTGCTCTTTATTTGCTTGTTTGGAATTATGTGATCTTAATGTATTCAGCAGTTGCATTAGTTATCTGTCATACTCTTGTTATCTCTGATCCTATACTAATAGTGCACAGCTTATATTTAAGCACTTTCCTTTGTCTGTACTGCAGCTACTTGGAACACAACTGGTGCTGATGAAATATCATACAGATGTCTTAGGGCCATGTACCTCTGTAATGATTTTTTAAATGTACACAGTTTGGAACTTTTTATCTAGCAGAAACCCTAGTTTGTGTTTTATATTGAAAAAAATTGATGTGTTATTGTTGGGATATCTTACTCTGTAAAAATGAGCAGTGCCCTCTTTTAATTACTTAAGTCATGTCTTGTGGATTAGTACAAAGAATCTTGTTTTACAACAGCCAGTTTATTCATCCATTTTCTTTGCTCTCAACTGCTATTTAATGGCAGCTACACTTTCCATCCACTTCATTTCCTGCTTAGCTCTACCCCAGAGATCTAATATCTTTATGAGCTTGTATTAGTCATAACATCACATTTTAGTCTTATTGTAATCAGAGCAGTATAGTCATGAAGAACAGTATTCAACATGTCTTTCAACCATGAGACTATCTGTTGGCATTCACTCTTTGATTTCAGGCTATAAATATATTTTTCCCATTCCTTGCTTCTCACAAACCAAATTACCCAAAAAGTAAGGTAACTGACATTTTAGGTGCCATGACTTGGAACGGGTCATATGCCAGGAACTGTACATTCAAGTCTGTAGCTTTTGAACTAGTGTCTTTATTTGTGGTCTGAATAAGTTAATATTTTACACACATTTTTCACTACTGTTTAGCCTCCATTACTTGAAAAATACGTGCAAAGTGAAGATAGTAGTAAGGAGGAGATTTTTGTAAGTGTAGTTACCATAAGATATTTTTTTCCTGAAAGCCCCTTTCAGCAGTAATGGAGTTTGCTGTACTACTACTACACTTTTGTGTGTCCATTGATTGGTGTATATATAAGTTTGGAAGTGTGAAAGTAAAGAAATATTGAGGTTCACTGAAAGTGCCTTTTAGTATTTTTGTGGTAATTGCTTTCACTTAAGCCTTTCATATATATATATTACATTATTTATTTATATTCCAAAAAGGTAGCGAGAATAGAGACACCCGAAGCCAAAAGATAATGTCCACGTAAACGTACTTTAATGAACCTCCGTTTTCGCCTCTACAAACATAGAAGCTTCATCAGACAAGTAAAAAGGCGCCAAATAAACTCAATATAAAACATTTGCCACATAGTGTGATGTCATTTCCTTAACAACATACACAAATAATTAATGTTTTATTTAAAGGGCAATGGTTTATATATTAATGCAAACTACTACACCCAGTTTAAAATTCTAAAACTAAAACTCAACATGTATGTATTTGTATTATAACCATAAAGTTACAATGTTTAAAATATTTTTATTTATTTTTATTTAAAAACATAACAACCATACGATCATAAAATGGGAAGAAAGGATAATAAAAAATTATTTAAAAATAGTGCCTAATTCCACATCAATAAAAAGTAGGAATAAGTAACACACAACACTATACATGTGAAAAAACACGTAATACTACCTCAGGTAACTTTTGTATTTTAAAATAGCAGAAATATTACAGGCTTCATTCAGCCCTGGAGTGGAGAAGGCATCTAAAAGAAGTTGCCATTCCAATTCCTTTATTTCAAGTAAAAGAGGCTGAGGGCCCCCTCTGATGCCTACTTTAACAATATCAATGCCCATAAAATGGAAGCTATGTCCAACATGATTTAAAATGTGTTTAGAAAGGGCATTGTCACTCTTTTTGTTCTTAATTGCATAATTATGCTGGTAAACACGGTCCCGTAATCTACGGTCCGTTTTACCAACATAAAATGCTTGGCAACAGTCGCACAAAGCGACATAAATCACTGATTTAGTTAAACAACTAATTTTGTGTTTGATAAAGTACTTCTTGCCTTCAATAATAAATGAGCCCCCAACTTTTAAGAGACTACACCAATTGCAAGAGCCACAAATAAATGACCCAGTTTGTCTTGATAAGGGCTGTGGGAGTTCCACGGTCTGTAAGAGTTCTTTTAGGTTACTACCCCTCCTAAAAACAAAAGAAGGGTGTAAACCCAAAATATTTGATAAAGAGGCACTATTTTGAATAAAGTGCCAATTTTTCTCAACAATAGAACAAATATCATTGACGTGTTTGTTATGAGTAATAATCAAACTCGTCTTATAGTCACATTTGGGTGCTTGATGCATTACCAAAGAATCAACAATATCATGTTGAGGAAATACACGTTCTAAAGAAGAAGAAGAATCAAGCAAACACCCAAGAGTATCAGCAATGATTTGTTTACTATTCTGGAGGATAGGTTTATAAAACCCATTATCTCTTTTCAATGAGACTTCCTCCACTAGATTGTCTATTAACTCAATAGGGTAACCCCTATTGAGAAACATGTCTTTCAAGGTGGAACACTCGTATTCAAAAGCCGCATTTGTACTGCACATACGTGCAGCTCTGACCAATTGCCCTTTGACTATTGATTTCTTTTGTTTCCAAGGGTGGTTACTGGAAAAATGCAAAAAGCTGTTACAATAGGTTTGCTTCCTAAAAATTGTGGACAGGAAAACTTTATTGTCAAAGTCTTTAGTCAGTTTAACATCAAGGTAATCAATTTCATTAAGCGAAAATTTGTGAGTGAATTTTAAAAATGTAGAAGAAGCGTTCATGTGATCAATCAAATCAACACAAACGTCTTCCCCTCCCAGAATTAGTAAAAATACATCATCTAAAAAGCGTGTAAAACTTGATAATGTTTTTAAACCTAGGGTTATTTAGGAGGAAAGTATTCTCCCAGTAAGCAACAACAAGGTTTGACACACTGCCGCCACAGGGGGAACCCATGGCGATACCTCTTTTCTGTAAGTAGTAACAATTATTAAAGATGAAGAAATTAGAGGACAAAATAATGTCCAAAAGCAATGTGACTACAGCAATCTCATCTTTAGGAGCCTTCAAACTCAGAAGCATTAATTCCACCCATTCGACCGCCTCTTGGTGTGGGATAGAGGTGTAAAGATCGACCACATCAATGGTTAAAAAATTGAGGGACGGGTCGAATGGAATGTCATCAATGGACTTCAAAAAAGACCAAGAGTCTTTACAGATTTGAGGGATCAAACCAAGATATTTTGAAATGATAGAGTCCACTACTCTTGCACAAGGGTGGGTAATAGAACATCTCCCGTCTACTAGGGCACGCATAGGTGGGTCACTTAAGTTTTTATGGATTTTAGGGATCCCAAACATAACTGGGACCCTTGGGAAAGAAATGTTGATAAAATTGAAAGTATCGATGTCGATTCTCCCTTCAATATACAAATCCCTAAAATACCCTTTAATCCTATTATATTGCCCTGTCATCTTGTTCAAGGAAGACATCTCATAGGCGGGAGAGTTCAGGACAATTAACATCCTTTCTATATAGTCATCCTTATCTAAAACGACTAAACCCCCACCCTTGTCGGGTTTAATGACCCTCATAGGAAGCTTACACATGTCTTTTAAAGCTAACATCTGATCACATGAGGTGTTGCTCTGATGGTCAAACCATTTAACATTTTCAAAAAATTGTCTTAAATCCAGTTCACATACGTTCTCGAAAATGTTCAAAATGGGATGCAAACGAGGGTTAAAAACACTCAACAGTTTAAATAAAGGCCTTTCAGCTGATGTTTCACCATTAAATAAGACTTTGAGGTTTAAACTGCGAACAAAACATTTAAAGTCAATCAATAATTTGGGCAGATTCAATTTTTGATCAGGCACAAACGAAAGCCCAAACGCCAACAAGTCAATCAAATCATTTTCAATATCAACTTGGGAGAAGTTGTACACTTTAAAATCTCCCTTAGTGTTAGTCAAGATAGTTGGTTTAGGAGAAGAAACAGGATTAACACCAAGCAAGCTGTTGACAGTCTCTATTTGTAACTGTTCTTGTTCTTTTGTCGTTGGTAATTCTTGCGCCCTAAAAAAGGCTTCGCTTGGCCTCTGTAATTTGGGCGATTGCCTTGGTTGTCATAGTTCGACCTAATTCTGCTACTCCTCCTTGGTCCTTGGGTCGAGGGACCTTCGTCCCCATCATCAACCTCATAGTCACCTTGTGCTGAAGCAACGTCACAAGGTATTTCGCCTCGATTATTGACACTTTTATTTTGAGCATCAAGTGGTTTGCTCGCTTTAATAGTATTCCTGTAGAGATTAGGATAAGCAGAACAATTGGCATAAGCTTGCCTGTCTCTAGAAAGTTTTTTTGTTTTGTTAGACTTAAGTTTAACTAATAATGCATCAATGCTCTGAAATATACGGTTATAGTCATATTTGTAACGTGTAAAATTAATGTCAATTTTGATTTTGTCATCTAGCTCACTAGTTTCCGCCAAAAGAGCCATGATGTAGTTAGAATAATGTTTTACCATTAAGTCTAACAGTTCCAGGCCTTGTTTATTAAAAAGGCTAGCAAGATCCTCAATAAACAGAGAATCATGAAAAAGCCCAGTAGGAACAAATGAGCTTCTTAAGCCCTTAGGCACGATTTTTTCTTTTAGACACTGTTTAAAGTAAGAGACCTCTAATTGAAGTCTCTTTATTTTTAACATCTTATCATCAAGAGTTTTAAGATTCACTGCAATATTATCTGCACAGTTACCTGAGGTGTCTTCTCCTGTAGCCGGTGAACCCGATGGAAGGTAAGCCCCAAAATCAAGGGCCTCGAGATTCCCAGCCCATTCCGAAAAAATGGGCACACCAATAAGCCCAGGATTATTATAAACGTTGTTATTCAAACCATTAGATTCAGTATTCTGCCTTAAAACCCAAGCGCCGTTATTAGGTTGTTGTCGATGGTTGTTACTGTCGTCAGAACATACTACCGCACTATTCCTTGCAGTAGAATGTGTTTAAGTCGCTGGGGTTGCCCTGGTTGGATAACATCGGAAAAACCACTCGCCAAGCTGTTTTGGTTAGGAACCAGCTGACTGGAGTTAAAATTCCGTGATGTTGACGCTCCGTTAACTTCTATCCTGTCCAAACGGGAATTAAGCACTTCAAGGCATTGAGTGAGCAAGAGTGCATCTGTGCTCTTCGGGTCTTCCGTAGACGGAATGTTACCAGACCCAAACAAAACAGGTGTTCTAGGACTCGTAGTACCACAAACAGACATACTTAATGAAAAAACAAAAAACAAACACTAATATTCCAAAAAGTTAGCGAGAATAGAGACACCCGAAGCCAAAAGATAATGTCCACGTAAACGTACTTTAATGAACCTCCGTTTTCGCCTCTACAAACATAGAAGCTTCATCAGACAAGTAAAAAGGCGCCAAATAAACTCAATATAAAACATTTGCCACTTAGTGTGATGTCATTTCCTTAACAACATACACAAATAATTAATGTTTTATTTAAAGGGCAATGGTTTATATAATAATGCAAATTACAACACCCAGTTTAAAATTCTAAAACTAAAACTCAACATGTATGTATTTGTATTATAACCATAAAGTTACAATGTTTAAAATATTTTTATTTATTTTTATTTAAAAACATAACAACCATACGATCATAAAATGGGAAGAAAGGATAATAAAAAATTATTTAAAAATAGTGCCTAATTCCACATCAATAAAAAGTAGGAATAAGTAACACACAACACTATACATGTGAAAAAACACGTAATACTACCTCAGGTAACTTTTGTATTTTAAAATAGCAGAAATATTACAGGCTTCATTCAGCCCTGGAGTGGAGAAGGCATCTAAAAGAAGTTGCCATTCCAATTCCTTTATTTCAAGTAAAAGAGGCTGAGGGCTCCCTCTGATGCCTACTTTAACAATATCAATGATAACAATATCAATGCCCATAAAATGGAAGCTATGTCCAACATGATTTAAAATGTGTTTAGAAAGGGCATTGTCGCTCTTTTTGTTCTTAATTGCATAATTATGCTGGTAAACACGGTCCCGTAATCTACGGTCCATTTTACCAACATAAAATGCTTGGCAACAGTCGCACAAAGCGACATAAATCACTGATTTAGTTAAACAACTAATTTTGTGTTTGATAAAGTACTTCTTGCCTTTAATAATAAATAAGAACAAAAAGAGTGACAATTTTGGTTTTGATCAGGACATGAGAACTTTGCAACAGAGATTATTGCATCGGGGCTATACAATATATGACATACATAAAGGCACTGATGCCATGTCAGATCTCAGATTGGGTACTGCTGCTCCATACTTTTCAGAGCAATATACTGATATTAATCAATTAACACAAACAAAACAAACTGCATTACAAAAGACGCCCTTTTCTATTTTTTACACTACTGATGTCCATGATATTCAGGATGTAGTCAGAGATCATTGGAAGGTCCTTATGGCAGATCCCCATATTAAAAACACTTTGGGTGACACCCCAATATTTAGGTACAGGAATAAGAAAAATCTTAAAAGATTATGTGACAGGATACCCACGGATTCATCACTTTCTGTACCATCTTGTGGGACACACAGTTGTGGACACTGCAATTTTTGCAATTATATTAATACTAATTCCATTTTCACACATCCAGTCACCAATCGTTCATATTTTTTAAAGGCTTATGGGAATTGTATGTCCACTCATATTGTTTATCTTGCCTGCTGTTCCATCTGTTGTTCCTTTTACGTTGGCAAGACCAACAGGACCTTTAGGGATCATATAAGAGAACATCTTTATAGCATTAGGATGGCACACAAAAGCAATGCTTTAGCTAGACATGTAATTGAGTGTGGCCCCTTACATGCCTTTAATTTTAGGATTCTAGAGACAGTTAATGTTAGTAGTAGGGGAGGAGATATAAGGACGCATACAGAGGGAAGAGAGAACTTCTGGATCATGAGATTCAGATCTGACAATCCCCCTGGATTGAATGTGAAGTTATCAGTTAAACCATTTCTAAAAATGAGGAGACTAAAAGTTTATACATAACAGTTTATACATAACAGTTCACATATCAATGTTTTATTGTGATATACTGTGTATACATTAAATGTAACATCATTATTTATATATTACTAGATTCTGTTAAGGTGGGGCAGTTGTTCATTTTCCATTTTTTCTGTGGTTGTTTGCTTAGTACATAAGTATTTTTATATACTTTTATATATCTTTACAGATTCAGACAGAATAATTTTAAATAGTTCTTGAGGGCTTTGCATTTTGTATATTACTTTTTGCATTTTTTTATATTTATACTGTGTGTTTTTATACTATTCTGTTGTGCTATTTATTGTATTTGAACATCATATTACTGACAGTCAAGTGTAATTAATTGAAGTTCATGATTGCTTTTCCCGCTAGTTTTAGGGTATATATATTTATTGATTGTCTAACACAATTTGTCTTGAGTCTGAAGAAGCCTGTAATAGGTGAAAGCGCTCACTCATTGCTACCAATAAAGCTTTTAACTGTTTTCGGAGTACTCATTCCTCACTTGAACTGAGCTGCATTAACATCCTGTATTGTATATTCCATTACAAGGATATTTGGCTGCTTTCTGCTGTGTTCTGCTTCTCCGTTTCGTTATTTTATCTCATTATTTAAACTGTTTTGTTGGAGAAGCAGTTTACTCCAAGTCATTTATTTATCCTACGATTATTTGTGTATGTTGTTAAGGAAATGACATCACACTATGTGGCAAATGTTTTATATTGAGTTTATTTGGCGCCTTTTTACTTGTCTGATGAAGCTTCTATGTTTGTAGAGGCGAAAACGGAGGTTCATTAAAGTACGTTTACGTGGACATTATCTTTTGGCTTCGGGTGTCTCTATTCTCGCTACCTTTTTGGAATATTAGTGTTTGTTTTTTGTTTTTTCATTAAGTATGTCTGTTAGTGGTACTACGAGTCCTAGAACACCTGTTTTGTTTGGGTCTGGTAACATTCCGTCTACGGAAGACCCGAAGAGCACAGATGCGCTCTTGCTCTTGCTCACTCAACGCCTTGAAGTGCTTAATTCCCGTTTGGACAGGATAGAAGTTAACGGAGCGTCAACATCACGGAATTTTAACTCCAGTCAGCTGGTTCCTAACCAAAACAGCTTGGCAAGTGGTTTTTCCGATGTTATCCAACCAGGGCAACCCCAGCGACTTTCCTTAACTACCGAGAACACTATTACAGAACAAACACATTCTACTGCAAGGAATAGTGCGGTAGTATGTTCTGACGACAGTAACAACCATCGACAACAACCTAATAACGCCGCTTGGGTTTTAAGGCAGAATACTGAATCTAATGGTTTGAATAACAACGTTTATAATAATCCTGGGCTTATTGGTGTGCCCATTTTTTCGGAATGGGCTGGGAATCTCGAGGCCCTTGATTTTGGGGCTTACCTTCCATCGGGTTCACCGGCTACAGGAGAAGACACCTCAGGTAACTGTGCAGATAATATTGCAGTGAATCTTAAAACTCTTGATGATAAGATGTTAAAAATAAAGAGACTTCAATTAGAGGTCTCTTACTTTAAACAGTGTCTAAAAGAAAAAATCGTGCCTAAGGGCTTAAGAAGCTCATTTGTTCCTACTGGGCTTTTTCATGATTCTCTGTTTATTGAGGATCTTGCTAGCCTTTTTAATAAACAAGGCCTGGAACTGTTAGACTTAATGGTAAAACATTATTCTAACTACATCACGGCTCTTTTGGCGGAAACTAGTGAGCTAGATGACAAAATCAAAATTGACATTAATTTTACACGTTACAAATATGACTATAACCGTATATTTCAGAGCATTGATGCATTATTAGTTAAACTTAAGTCTAACAAAACAAAAAAACTTTCTAGAGACAGGCAAGCTTATGCCAATTGTTCTGCTTATCCTAATCTCTATAGGAATACTATTAAAGCAAGCAAACCACTTGATGCTCAAAATAAAAGTGTCAATAATCGAGGCGAAATACCTTGTGACATTGCTTCAGCACAAGGTGACTATGAGGTTGATGATGGGGACGAAGGTCCCTCGACCCAAGGACCAAGGAGGAGTAGCAGAATTAGGTCGAACTATGACAACCAAGGCAATCGCCCAAATTACAGAGGCCAAGCGAAGCCTTTTTTAGGGCGCAAGAATTACCAACGACAAAAGAACAAGAACAGTTACAAATAGAGACTGTCAACAGCTTGCTTGGTGTTAATCCTGTTTCTTCTCCTAAACCAACTATCTTGACTAACACTAAGGGAGATTTTAAAGTGTACAACTTCTCCCAAGTTGATATTGAAAATGATTTGATTGACTTGTTGGCGTTTGGGCTTTCGTTTGTGCCTGATCAAAAATTGAATCTGCCCAAATTATTGATTGACTTTAAATGTTTTGTTCGCAGTTTAAACCTCAAAGTCTTATTTAATGGTGAAACATCAGCTGAAAGGCCTTTATTTAAATTGTTGAGTGTTTTTAACCCTCCTTTGCATCCCATTTTGAACATTTTCGAGAACGTATGTGAACTGGATTTAAGACAATTTTTTGAAAATGTTAAATGGTTTGACCATCAGAGCAACACCTCATGTGATCAGATGTTAGCTTTAAAAGACATGTGTAAGCTTCCTATTAGGGTCATTAAACTCGACAAGTGTGGGGGTTTAGTTGTTTTAGATAAGGATGACTATATAGAAAGGATGTTAATTGTCCTGAACTCTCCCGCCTATGAGATGTCTTCCTTGAACGAGATGACAGGGCAATATAATAGGATTAAAGGGTATATTAGGGATTTGTTTATTGAAGGGAGAATCGACATCGATACTTTCAATTTTATCAACATTTCTTTCCCAAGGGTCCCAGTTATGTTTGGGATCCCTAAAATCCATAAAAACGTAAGTGACCCACCGATGCGTGCCCTAGTAGATGGGAGATGTTCTATTACCCACCCTTGTGCAAGAGTAGTGGACTCTATCATTTCAAAATATCTTGGTTTGATCCCTCAAATCTGTAAAGACTCTTGGTCTTTTTTGAAGTCCATTGATGACATTCCATTCGACCCGTCCCTCAGTTTTTTAACCATTGATGTGGTCAATCTTTACACCTCTATCCCACACCAAGAGGCGGTCGAATGGGTGGAATTAATGCTTCTGAGTTTGAAGGCTCCTAAAGATGAGATTGCTGTAGTCACATTGCTTTTGGACATTATTTTGTCCTCTAATTTCTTCATCTTTAATAATTGTTACTACTTACAGAAAAGAGGTATCGCCATGGGTTCCCCCTGTGGCGGCAGTGTGTCAAACCTTGTTGTTGCTTACTGGGAGAATACTTTCCTCCTAAATAACCCTAGGTTTAAAAACATTATCAAGTTTTACACACGCTTTTTAGATGATGTATTTTTACTAATTCTGGGAGGGGAAGACGTTTGTGTTGATTTGATTGATCACATGAACGCTTCTTCTACATTTTTAAAATTCACTCACAAATTTTCGCTTAATGAAATTGATTACCTTGATGTTAAACTGACTAAAGACTTTGACAATAAAGTATTCCTGTCCACAATTTTTAGGAAGCAAACCTATTGTAACAGCTTTTTGCATTTTTCCAGTAACCACCCTTGGAAACAAAAGAAATCAATAGTCAAAGGGCAATTGGTCAGAGCTGCACGTATGTGCAGTACAAATGCGGCTTTTGAATACGAGTGTTCCACCTTGAAAGACATGTTTCTCAATAGGGGTTACCCTATTGAGTTAATAGACAATCTAGTGGAGGAAGTCTCATTGAAAAGAGATAATGGGTTTTATAAACCTATCCTCCAGAATAGTAAACAAATCATTGCTGACACTCTTGGGTGTTTGCTTGATTCTTCTTCTTCTTTAGAACTTGTATTTCCTCAACATGATATTGTTGATTCTTTGGTAATGCATCAAGCACCCAAATGTGACTATAAGACGAGTTTGATTATCACTCATAACAAACACGTCAATGATATTTGTTCTATTGTTAAGAAAAACTGGCACTTTATTCAAAATAGTGCCTCTTTATCAAATATTTTGGGTTTACACCCTTCTTTTGTTTTTAGGAGGGGTAGTAACCTAAAAGAACTCTTACAGACCATGGAACTCCCACAGCCCTTATCAAGACAAACTGGGTCATTTATTTGTGGCTCTTGCAATTGGTGTAGTCTCTTAAAAGTTGGGGGCTCATTTATTATTAAAGGCAAGAAGTACTTTATCAAACACAAAATTAGTTGTTTAACTAAATCAGTGATTTATGTCGCTTTGTGCGACTGTTGCCAAGCATTTTATGTTGGTAAAACAGACCGTAGATTACGGGACCGTGTTTACCAGCATAATTATGCAATTAAGAACAAAAAGAGCGACAATGCCCTTTCTAAACACATTTTAAATCATGTTGGACATAGCTTCCATTTTATGGGCATTGATATTGTTAAAGTAGGCATCAGAGGGGGCCCTCAGCCTCTTTTACTTGAAATAAAGGAATTGGAATGGCAACTTCTTTTAGATGCCTTCTCCACTCCAGGGCTGAATGAAGCCTGTAATATTTCTGCTATTTTAAAATACAAAAGTTACCTGAGGTAGTATTACATGTTTTTTCACATGTATAGTGTTGTGTGTTACTTATTCCTACTTTTTATTGATGTGGAATTAGGCACTATTTTTAAATAATTTTTTATTATCCTTTCTTCCCATTTTATGATCGTATGGTTGTTATGTTTTTAAATAAAAATATTTTAAACATTGTAACTTTATGGTTATAATACAAATACATACATGTTGAGTTTTAGTTTTAGAATTTTAAACTGGGTGCAGTAATTTGCATTAATATATAAACCATTGCCCTTTAAATAAAACATTAATTATTTGTGTATGTTGTTAAGGAAATGACATCACACTATGTGGCAAATGTTTTATATTGAGTTTATTTGGCGCCTTTTTACTTGTCTGATGAAGCTTCTATGTTTGTAGAGGCGAAAACGGAGGTTCATTAAAGTACGTTTACGTGGACATTATCTTTTGGCTTCTGGTGTCTCTATTCTCGCTACCTTTTTGGAATATTAGTGTTTGTTTTTTGTTTTTACATTATTTATTTATGTACATTTTTTTACTGGGTATGTCCAATGGGGAAAGACTTCTCCTTTTCTAGTGGTAACTGTGGAACGATGGTCAAATGACTTGCTCAAAATCACACTGTAAGCAAATGATGGTGGAAGGAATCAAACCTCATATCCTTTGCTATATGAAGCATCTCAGTTATGGCTCAGAGCCTCAATTCTCTGCACTAACTGCCAGACAGTTAAGTAATTTAAAACTATTTATTTTAAGCATTTATTTAATATTTTTAACTTAACATTATTGGCCAAAGTACAGATGAAGTTACTTTTTTATTAATTTAGTTTTCAGGAAGGGCTATTCAATAAGGCCGCTTTTATTTCATAGAATTGGTATTACTCTTTTTTTTTCTGATCCAGCAACTAGGTTCATGCGTTTTTACATTACAAATCTTAAATATGTGCAGACATTTGTTTGAGGTTTTCCATTCCTGTCATGAGTATTCTAGAATATTATGTATTTTTTTTTTTTTTTTTTACTCAACAAATTTTTATTTTGTTTTTTAAAGAAAAAAAAAAGCAGTAAATTTAGATTACAATTCAATAATAATGAAAAGAACAATAACATTATTTACAATATTTACAAGTGGCCCAAAGAAGAAAATAAAACAAGAATAATAAATAAAAATCCAAAGAAGAAGAGAAAAAAAAAGAAAACAACATTCAGAATTTGAATTCTTATCTCTTATTATTTTTTCTCACAAGTCCACAAAAATCCATATCTCTTTGAACTCATATGATGGAGATTGCATCCATTTGTGTTGCTTCTATGAGTGTAAGTATTTTGATCCAGGGGTTATCTGTCCATTTTCTGGGGAAAATTCTTTCTTCCTTGACTTTTATCTCTTTTTGTGCAGTCTCCTTTAGAAGAAATATAAAGTCTTCAAAACGTGGAGGAGTTGTAGATTTCCATTTCCTTGTGATACATTTTCTGGCTACAGCCAGAATAGTCCATAAAAGATATTGATCTCTTCTGTTCATAACTACTAATTCATCTACATTCAGAAAAATTAAAGATTTTGTTAAGACAAATGAATCATTATAAATAGCTTGAAGAAAATTGCTAATTTCCTCCCAAAATGTTTTAATGCAATCATAAAATATATGCAACCAATCTGCTTCACAACTTAAAGAACATCTCCAACAAATAACATTTTGTGTAGAGTTGAATTTAGCTATTTTGTTTGGGGTATAAAAGGCTCTATGTAAAAATTTCCAGGTGAAGATTCTCCATGTTTGGGTATTAGAAGTTAGTTTAATGGAGTATAATAGGTTATTTTTACAATCATCTGATAGATTTGTTGATAAACCCCTAGTTATAAAATTCCAGGTGTTTTGATCTGTTTTAGTCTTGTAAACTATTAAAATTTTGTATAATTTAGATGTTGAATTTGGCCAGTTATGGTTATAATAAATCAATTCTTGAATATAGTTTATGAATTTTGGTTTAGTTTTGAAGGACAAATCATTAATAATTTTGCATAAATCTTTGGTGTAAAGTAAAATTTTTTGGAGACTTATCCTGTCTACATTTGTTTTATCAAAGCCATTTATAACTTGTTGATTACTTAATACTTTAAGGTTATTTATACATTGGATCCAGCATATGAGGTTGTTGGATTCCCAATTAATGAGTGTGTTATCATGAATTTTCTTTTTAAATTTCTTTGATGTATTAAATGGTAATACTAGTTCAAACCATACTTTTATGTCAGGATTTGAGTTTATAAAGGATCTGAATAGATTATAAATATTATTTAAATATGTTAGATTGGTGGGTTTTGTTGTATTATTTTGAAAATTAATACATAATATATGCCAAAATATATTCTTGTGATTATTCAGGGATGCATTTTTTGATATTTTGTTTTCATTTAAAAAAATAATCATATGTAGGGTTTTCCAAGCAGAAGAGAAATTTGGATTTACCCAATTCAATACTAGTTTAAAAATGGAGGATTTGATATACGTCTCTATGTCTGGTAAATTAATTCCTCCTAATTCCCATTGTTTAATATGATGAGAAAAAGCAATTCTATTCTTTTTTGGATACCATAGAAAACGTAATAAGTTTTTGTGAATTTCTTTTAGAATTTTTTTATTTGGAATTATAGGTATTGCTAGTGCTATATAATTTATTTGTGGTAGTAATATCATTTTTATTAGCTGTAATCTGTCCTCAAATTTTAGATTTAATTTATTCCAGTTTTCTATATGTGTTCGTGTTAAGTTTAAAATTTTATTATAGTTTAAAGTCAGAGTAGTATCTATTTTATCAGATATAATAATTCCTAAATATTCTAATGAAGAGGCTTTTTCTCCAAGTATATGGTATTTACTCAAGTGAAAGTCCCCCTTTCTCTTTAGTAGAATATGCTTTGATTTAGATTTATTAAAACAAAGACCAGAAATTAGAAAAAAAATTTCCACTTGTATTTCTAATTCTTGTAGAGATTCTTCGTTTGGTGATAAAGTTAGTAGTATATCATCAGCAAACAACATAACCTTGGAGTTAAATTTATTGTGAATATTTAATCCTTCAATTTTTGAGTCTCTACGTATTGTAATTGCAAATAGTTCTATTGATAACCAAATAGAATAGGAGACATAGGACAACCTTGTTTAGTGCCTTTAGTTATTTTGAAAGCTTCTGATGTGAACGGACCTAATTTTACATAGGCCAAATTATCTTTATATATATTCTTTATCAAATTAATAAAATTTAAAGGAAACTCAAAAAGTTCTAAGATTCTAAACAAGTAGTCCCAATTCACTGAATCAAATGCTTTTTCTATATCTAGTGTAATTATGAGAGCCTCTATATTATCTCTATTCAATATTTCAATAATGGTTAGGATTCTTTGTATATTGTCATAAGTATGCCTGCCATAGATGAAACCTGTTTGGTCTTCATTTATGATTTGAGTCAAGGATTATTTAATTCTATTGACTAATATAGTCATAAATATTTTGTAATCATTATTGAGTAGGGAAATCGGTCTGTAAGAACTACAATGGGAAGAATCCTTGTTCTCTTTTTTTTATTGGAGTAATTAATGAATATCTTGAGGATGGTGGAATTATGTTTTGGCCTTGAATTTCATTTAGAGTCTTATGAAGTAAAGAGATTGCTGAATTTGGGAGTATCTTGTATAATTCCATTATTATTCCATCTATTCCTGGCGATTTATTGTTTTTACTCTCTTTGATTTTGTCACTTATTTCCTTGAGGGAAATGTGTTTTTCAATATCAATTTTTAATTTTTCAGGTATTTTTTTTATTATAGGATTACTAATTTTTGATTCTATTAAAATAGTTTTGTTTTTATTGTTTCCAAAATGATTAGTATAATGAAATTTTAAAGCTTCTAGGATATCATTTATGTCTGACACTTTTTTATTACCTTTTCCTTCATGTACAATATTTGTAATATTATTTTCTATATTTTGCCTTTTGATTCTCATTGCTAAGTTATGTAAGTGTTTTGGAGATGTTGAGAGTGAACTAAATTTTAGTTTTTCCAATGCCAAATTTGTCTTATGGGTTAGAATTTCATTGTATTTTTTATTTAATTCTTCAATTTCTTTTTTTTTTTACCTGAGAATTCTTTACATCAGAAGTGTTTGCATTAATTTCTGTTATTTGTTTTTGAATGCTGTGCAATTCTGATTCCCATTCTTTTGTTTTGTTTTTGAATCAATATATAATTTTACCATATAAGAAGGCCTTTAGAGTATCCCATATTATTTGTATCATCAGTGGAATTTTTTTCTAAAAAATATTGAATTTCTGATTCTAGCCATGGTTTAAATTGTTTTAATTTAGTAATGTAAGCTGGTATTCTTGAAGCGAAATTTAGTCTTTTAAAATCTATTTGTAATTTAAGGATTAGGGCATTATGGTCAGAGAGTGGGCATGGAATGATAGAAAATTTTATTATCTTCCTATTTAAATCTGGAGATATAAAAATTTTATCTATTCTTGTTTTAGTATTAAATCGGTAATCACTATGTGAGTATAATAATGAGTTATGATCTTTGAAATTAAATGTATCAGTTAATTTTAAGTTTTCTGTCCATTTCTTAAGGTATTTCCCTGTGGAAGTGAGACGTAGATTCCTTTTATTAGTTGTCTCAGAGTTATCTAGAATACAGTTAAAGTCTCCTCCTATTATTAGGATACCTTTATTTACCCTATTAATTAGTTCTATTTGCTTTTTAACTGTAGATAGTCCTATTCCAGGAATCCAATATACATTTACCAGAGTCCAAATTCTATTCTGAAATTTTATTATTACAATTGATAGTAATCCTTCTTTATCTTCATAGTTGTAAATAATCTGAGGATTAGCTACACTTTTCCTCCATAAAATTAAGACTCCTCTAGTTTTTTTTATATGAGGAGTGAGAAAGAATTAAGTAGTTATTAGGTATCCAAGTAAAGTTGTCATCAGTTTTAAAGTGAGATTCTTGTAGAAATATAACTTGTGTTTTTTGTAATTTTAGATATCGTAATAAATTTGATCTTTTTATAGGATTATTTAAACCATTGATATTTAAAGACAACAATGTTATGTCTGTCATTTCTATGGGTAATTATATTATGATTTTGGAAAGATACATTGTTAAAGTTCTATTATTTTTGAAGACTTGTGAGAACATATATATTAATTTTCCCTCCTCTTCTGTAAAAAGTAACTTGAATTGAACAAATTTCTTTCTTTGATAGTTTAACAAATGTTTCAATTTAGGCCACTGAAAAAAATGAAAAATAATGTGACAACATATTTTATTTGAATGAATAATAACTTTATTATTCCACAAACATGAAGTGCTCAGCACTCCTAATCTGAATGAACTAATAAGATCAAACAGATTTTCCCTCAATGTCATCAATCGCATGGAAAAAGATGTTCAAGGTTGAGCTCCATTTATTGAAATCCTGAAGATATCTTAAAATATTTATATTTGGTAAAAGAGTATATCAAGCACTAATACTATGTTCCTTAGAAATTCAACTCATTAAAGTAATTAATCTTTTACTTGAAGTTATACTAATACTAGAGTTAGTATTACTTTTTTAATGAAGAAATATGGGAATGAGCATATTTATGGTTGTTTTTATTTACAATAGAGGTTTTAGTCATACTAGATATGTTAATCACATAAGAATAAGTCATACTTTTCTTGTGATATCTTATGAGACCTAATATCACTTACTACAGTTTAAGTCTAGCATTGCCAAATATTTCTATTAATAGCATATTTGAGGCTATTAAACCTCATCTGCAAAAAAGTATTGTTTTATTCCAGAATCAGTTCACTGTGGGGTTGATATATTTAGAAGTGCCAAAGAATATAATACATAAAAACTTACTCTCACTTAATCTTCTCATTTTTATTTTTATTTATTAGTGACATACCTAGTTCATTTCCCAGAGTACATTACCAGAATTTTTACACTTTATGTATCATATGACACTATAGAAGTATGGCTTATGTTTCTTGTTTTCCTATGTGCAACCTGCTTAATACTTTATAGAGCATGAGGTAACGATAGATATACTCGTTTAGCAGGAAGTAAACTGTTAATGTTTAGCATCTCAAGGACAATTAATATTTCCCCTATCAAGTATGCAGTATGCAGGGAAGTAAACTTAAGTGAAACACGTATATAGTTTGATCTAGATTATTATAAATGCAGTTGGAATGAATATGCTAGTTATGAAATTATAACAGTTAAATTAAAAAAAAAATAAAACTGAGATGTTTCTTTTAAGAATTTTTAATAAATTGTGTTCCGATTTTTCATCTATATTATGAATATTATGTTTTGATATACTTTAGTCACTGGTTTCAGTTGTTATAATGTTTGTTGTACTTGAAACATGGCTATGCCAGAGGATCTTTTCTATACCTTTGTCAGCGTTTTGATAGGTGTAGTGAGGCTGTTGTAACTTCCATATATTTTGTAGCTATTGGTAGTAGTCATACAGCTAAAATTTTAACAGGCTGTGGGCCACTTACCATTCTAAGTGATGGGGCAACTTCATGCTGCTGCTACTACTACTACTACCACCACCACCACCACCACCACCCTGTATCACTTTTAGTATGAACGGTCTTATTTCAAGTCTTCAAGGTGCAGCATATTAAAAGGTTCAATGGTATTTTATTTCTAAACAGCTCAGCTTGTCCTCATTGCATTTCTTTACAGTACTGTTGGTTTTATGTTTTGCCTCCCTGAAGAAAAAGAGTACTGCTTGGTATTCTTCCTGTATTTTATGATTTACTGTTTTTCTCCCCAAATAAGATATTATAGTTGTGTAAGTGTACCTGCGTTACAGTAGATGTCCATTCCATATCACTGCTGCTATATTCCTAACTTAAGGGATCTCCCTCTAAGGATGTATGATGGTATTCTTTCAGTAGGGTTGCTCTCATATTTCTGATATCCAGAAAAGGTATTATGAGCTTCTGCAGATGAGTCTGCCAAGCCTTCTGCTGTTCCTCCAGTTCTGGCTGCCCTCCTTGATACCTTTTCATTAGCTTCTCTAACTCCTGATTTTCAGCCCACCAGCTCCTAAGAAACATGACAGATTGTACAAGGTGCCTGATTGAGAATTTCTGTATGAATGCCCTGAGAATTTCTGTATGAATGCCCTTCTGCTGTTCCTTCTGTAATGTCTGCCTCTTCTGCCAAACTCTTAAAGCTCTTGTCCTCTACCAAGCTGTTTCCTTTAAACAAGGATAGTGGGGTAATGGAGAGACTGACCAAAAAGTTTTATAATGCTGCCTTTTCTTGTTTGATTCTACCTCTCAGGTTTCCCAACAGGGATGTCAGGAGGCATATGCACTGTACTGATTTCACTACAACTTCTTAGAAGAGGGGGTAGCATTTAAAAAAAAAAGTATGTATTTTTAAAGGTTGTTGGCTCCTTTAAAGAGATACGAGCCAGTCAGAAGTGAGCTCACGTCATGTCCGGCTGGCCACGAGCGGGAAAGAAGACAGTCACAAATGAATTATTTAATGTGTGGAAGGCAAACGAGTGAACAGATTATCAGGTAAGGTGTGTGCAAGGCAATCGAGTGAACAGGAAATGATTATCGTGTGTGTGTGTGTGTGTCTGTGTGAAAATGCCCCCACAGAATACACCTGCTGGCTAGTGTTCAGGCTCAAACCCTGTACCTTTGCTTCAGGGTAAGAAGAGCCTAAAGTCCTTAACCACCACCATTTCTGAACTTTGTTCAGATTTGTTTTTCTAATGGTTGTTAGCTATGGTGAGAAGTAAGAACTGAAGTTGTATTTCCCCCATTATTGTTTTTGTTGTGTGTCCAGGTTTTTTGTGCTAAGGTGTGTAGTGAGAACTATATTTGTATTCTCATTATTGGCTTTGTTTGTCCATTTTTTTTGTGCTAAGAGGTTGAGAGCTATCTAAATGATAGCCATTAAGTTTGTCTTCCTATTTTTCAAACTGCTGATTTTAGCATAGTGGTATGTTGCCCTGACTGTAATGCATATGGTTCTGGGTTCAAGACATGCATGGTGATAACACAGCATTTTATTCTAGCAACTTTCCAAAATTATACAAGCAATGTTTAAAATGTGTCCCTGGCTTTTGCCCCCCCCCCCCCAATAAATGTTGTCTTTTTCCAGATTTCTTGTGCTGCAAAGTTCAGAGATACAGTTGAGTGTTGACATTTTACAAAGAGCTGAGGGCTGCAGAGGAACTAAAGTTTAGTGCTGCTTATGCTGAGTCTGCGTGTAGTGTTAATAGCACAACAGGTAGTGTACTTGCTTTTGATGCAGAAGGCTGTGGGTTCTTCTCCCACAGTTGGTAGATGCATTGCTGATACTGTACTGTGTTGTAAAGTGGGGTGGATGCTGTAGTTCGTTTTGGCGAAGATATCTAGTAGTAACTATGAACCTGTTATCAGTTTGCCATCCATTCCCTATTGCAATATTACTAGCGTATCATTGTTTTTAATGCAACATAGGCAACTTATTCCTCAAGGGCAACAGGCACTTTATTTGTAGATGAAACCATGAAATATAAGGTTGTTTGCTAGCAGCAGCCTCTTCATTAGTTACAGATTTCTTTAATGTGGAATTATGTAGATGGCTTTTACTAGTTCAGAGATTGTGCATATTTACTGATACTGGTGGACTGTAGAAGTTTGAGTAGACTTTTATGATGGAAATGTTATGAATTGGGCTGTTTTGTCATTATTGGTGCATGCATTTTGTTTCATTGTTTACTGGAAAAATAACGCTCTCTAACAGCTATACTGTATTGTACAAGGAATATAATTTAATACAATCAGGAAGGTGTATCAAAGAGCACATGTATGTTTCATGTGCAAGGGGCCTATGATTTGAAAACAGCCCAAAGTTTATCTTTATCTGCCACTGGCAAAATATATTTTCTTTGAATGGGGGTTTCAGTGCTGTTTCAATGAATGTGAGTTTCAAGGGCAGAGAAGTTTAATGCTAAGTCTAGTTTCATTGTAAGACTGCATTGCTTTGTTTAGCAGATATTTATTGGTGTTCGTGCTGTAAAATGCAAAATAAAACTTTTCTGGCAAATCATTTAAGAATGAAGTCACTAAATAATGACCGACATTAAGTTTCAGACGTCACAATCTTCAGAAAAATGCATGCTAAAGCAAATCCTGATATTGTGTCAACTGTCTTAAGTTTATACAAGATTAATTTTTAGTACTGTTTCTATGTTCCCCCAATATATTTGGCCTTGTCCAGATTTCCTGCATTAAGAGGTTGAGAGGTATGTGCAAATAAATCGCTTTATAGAATTAGGAATATCCAAACCTCTCAACTGTCCCCAATTTTGGCTCAAAATGTTGCTCTCCTCCTAATAATCTCTCCGCAAAATAGCAATTTTGGAAGAAAACGTGGAGGGTTTATTTTTATAAATAACTGTAATGATCAGAGTTATACATTACGTTTTATTTCAGAAATGCATGTAGATTCTCTAATTTTGTCAGCTGCTCAATTTAACTGTGCTCATATTAAAATGGTGTCCCTTCTTTGACAGGTTTCCAGCTGTATTGTCTGGCAATTTTATATTTTTGCATCACAGTTTTGGTCCGTTTTTCTGGCAAATTAGTGGCAAATCGTTAAAGACTGAAGTTAGAAAATAATGGCAGACATTTGAGTTTCAGATTTCATACCTTTCAGAAAATTCGTACTAATGCAAGACCTACTACTATTCTATTATCTTTCTAAGTTTATAAGAGCAATATTTAAAAAAGAATGTCCTTATTTTTGGGCCTTTGCCTCAGTTTTATTTATGAGTTTGTTGATCTAAGAGGTTGAGAGGTGTGTGTGTGTGTGTGTGTGTGTATACCTCTCAACTGTCCAAATTTTGCAGAATGTCCAGATCTTTGCCCCATATTGTTTGTCTGTTCCTCATAAATTTTGTGATTTTCTAGAAAATCATTGATGGCTGAAGTTGCTAAATAATGACAGACATTTGAGTTTCAGACTTCATGTCCTTTAGAAAAATTCATACTAGCACAAGTCCTGTTATTCTAGCAACTTTCTCATACTAGCACAAGTCCTGTTATTCTAGCAACTTTCTAAGTTCATGAGAGCATTTTTAATATCTGTCCCTGTTTATTTTAAGCTTTGTCCATATTTCTTGCACTAAGAGGTAGGTAGGGGTGTGTGTGTGAATGAAACACCCTAGTTAGGGGTAGCAGGTGGTTAGTAATTTACTCAAGCTCAAAACCTGTACCTTAGTTACAGAAAACAAAAGCATGAATCCTCTACCCCAACTACCATGCTGCATTTTTCAAAGAACTAACTTTCAGGTTCATTTTCAATTCAAGGAACCGAGTTTGAGTGAATCTATATTATATTACTGAAGAGGCATTACAGCGGATGCCTCTTCATTGACACTAAAAGAGCGAACCGTGAATTACGAGAATGGCGGTAGCTTGGCTGGGCAGGGGGGGGTAGCAGTTTGAGAGCTGTGAGTACAAATTTGAAAATCCTAGCTACACCCCTGTTTCCCAACACTGTCTTAAATGCAGTTATGATGTAGCTGATGCAATTGATAATTTTGGGGCTGCTGCATTTGTTTCTTTTATGAAGCATTACTCTTGGATTTGTCTTCAGGCTTTACCTGATATCATTAAGGCCAAATAATTGGATGCTCCTTTTGGATAATAAAAGTCTTTTTGGTACTGCTGCTGCTGAACTTTTTAAGTGTTTCCTAGATAATGGCAAAGCCTTGCAGCAATTAAAACATATTTTTGTTTCTTGTGTTCCAAAGTTTCAGAGAAATTACCCTTCCAAGTCTGCTATTTTTCACAGACAGTATTGCCCTCTGTCCAAGGGTAGAAAGGATTTGAGACATGTGCCTCCTGCTAAGTCTACACAAACCTCTGTTTCCCAGAAACTTCCTTTTCAGGGCATGCTGGGTTCCATTTGACAGTTTGCTTCACATTCTGTTGGCTAGGTTCCCTTATCCCTCCATCTTTCCCTTTCCCTTTCAAATTGGTTAAGGATCACAACAGACTTTTGGGTTCTGTCCAGGGGTATTACGTGGTTTGGAAGTCTCTCTCTCCCTTTCTGGCATTCCTCAACCTCCTCAAGAACAGCTTTCTTTCTTTCCAGAGGTGCTTCATTCCCTATTTACCCAAGGCACTATTCAAGCTGTGCCCCCATGCCCAGGACGGAGGGGGGTTTATTCCAGAATGTTTCTAGTTCCCAGGAAGGATGGCACCTAGAGACCAATTCTGGACCTTTATCACCTCAACATTTTTCTCAATTTCCACTCCTTTTGGATATTGTATCATAAAACCTTATTTCCTCTTTTTCTTCCCCAAGCCTTTGTGGTCTCTTTGGATCTCAAGGATGCCTACCTTCATATCCCCATACATCCCTTTTTCATAGGTTGATAGTTACTAGGCTATTAGCCCTA
Source organism: Protopterus annectens (assembly GCF_019279795.1). Classification (NCBI taxonomy): domain Eukaryota; kingdom Metazoa; phylum Chordata; order Ceratodontiformes; family Protopteridae; genus Protopterus; species Protopterus annectens. The sequence continues at coordinate 847,031,284 of NC_056726.1, read as the reverse complement.
GGGCCTATATAAACCTAGCCAAATGGTACCCTGGCTTTCGCCACCCAAGAAAATTATTTTCCTGTGCCCTTGTCGAGCAGAGCCACAGAAGTGTGATCCCTGGGGTGAATTTCCTATCTCCCATCCAATTATCAAGGTTTTTCTTGAAGAGTGCTAATGAGGAGCTTTGTTTGATATAGATAAGTAGTTTGTTCCAAAGTATGGGAAGTCTCTGGGACAGGAATCTATCCCTCTAGCATGTTCTGTTTATTATAGTGACAAGGTTTAGGTCCCTAGAGCATGTAGCTCGGAGTGATTGGAATTTCTTTAAGTGGAGCATGTCCAACAGCTCTGAGTTTGACATAGCTTTGTATGTTAGGCAGAGATCGCCTCTGAGTAGGCGATATGCAACGGAGTAAAGCTGGATTATTTGAAACGGTCTGCATAGGGCATCTGTTTGAGGCCGGTATTCCTCTTTGTGAGGTATTTCTGCTGCCTTTCCAGTTGTTGTAGATGTCTTGTGAGGTACATACCAAAAGGGGCATTGTACTCTATAATGGGTCTAATGAGTGATGAGTGGAGGTGAACAATGACCTCTTTTTTCCTGGATGCGAAACCTTTTGTGATGAGGTGTGTCACGTAGAAGGATTTCCTGACCACTGTGGCGATGTGATTATCAAAGGAGAGACTACTGTCCACTTGTGTCCCAAGGTCTCTTATCACACTTTCGGTGTTAAGTAGACTACTGCCTATGTGGTAGTTCATGGGTACAGAGTTTTTACCAAAAGAGATGACAATGCACTTATTGGCATTGAGCTTGAGGCCATGACTTTACACCAGGCATCTGTCTCAGTGAGGCCCTTTTATAGGATGTTCAAATCATTAGGAGTTTTGATTATGGAAGTCGACAAACTGCAAGGAACCACCATGAAAATAAAATGTAGAAAATTTAATATGAAACGAGCGCTTTCACGCACACACAGGTGCGCTTCATCAGGTTACAACTTATGCAGGAAAAAACACTTGCTTTTATACAGAAAATAGGCTTTCAATTAAGCAATCAGAACCATGATTAAACAATTTAAAATGTGATGTTCAGAACTTTTTAAAGATATAGCTCTTTCTAGTCAATAGTAACATTTAAAAACCAAATATTTAAATTATTCAACATAAAAACCTAAGTTATTAGTCATTTACTAATATCAATTGATGAAATATAAATCATTAAAAACTTCAATTGACTTTGTTACATGAATTTAGGTAACAGAACAAACAAAATCCTGCATAACATATCACTAGCAGTATTTAATATAGACCTGATTTAGATCACAATTAATTCAGTCCAGATCTAAAGCAAAGGACCATATTAGCAAATCGCACCCGCATTTACATACAATTACTGTATAATTTTTATATGTTTATATGGTTAAGAAACATAATATAAAAATATTAAGAGTACATATATAAACCATATAATTGTCAGGTATGCCTAACCATCATGAAATAGCAAAACCTCTAAAGACCGTAACTGCCCCGTTACCTTTTAAAATATATATAGGTATTAGTACTACAAACCAACACCAAATATTAAACCGATAGTCACATGGGAATACATATATGGGCAGCATAGACCACAGTCATATATTAATCAAATATGTAAACAATAAGACTTAACGTCTACAGTTGAGATCAATGCATATTATTATATATAATCTCAATACATATGACAGACTATATTCGTCAATAAAAACTACCAACACCATAGAGAAGTATGTACTTGTGGATATCCCATATTATTTTATGTAAAACCGCCAAAGTAGGGCGTTAGATGAACAAATATATAATGGTTCATTAAACCATTCAACAGAAGGTAAACCATATGCTAGGCAATAAAATCAAATGCAATAAGGCAAGGTACCAAATAAAATGGCTAACCTAGGATGCGGAGATAATAAAGTGGGACGTAAAATATGGATAAAGGGCAGAACCACTACCAAAGTGAAAAAGATGACAGATGATGTTATAAAGATCCTAATAAAACTGGCCGGATACTGACCATGGTATTAAGTCCAGGTTTAATATGGGCTTTAAGTCTCAGTATCCATCTCAATTCAAACATTTCAATAGTACCTATAAGGTCCCCCTCACGTTTGTTAGGATTAATAACTTGTAATACTGAAAAACTGAAGCTGTGCTGTGGTCGTTCTTCACAATGTACAGCTAGGACATTTGTCAAATTGCTCTTTTTTATATCATAAATATGATTGTACATACGATCCCTCAACCTACGTGATGTCATCCCCACATAATATACATCGCATTGATTACAAGTTGCCAAATAAATAACATTCTGTGTTTCACACGTGGCATAAAAGGTAGGTTTAAACACCATGTTTATACCAGGTACATCAAATCTTTGAGCTCTATTAATATATTTACACATTGAGCATCTACTACATGGGTATGTACCTGTTTTATAGTTAGCTCTTATGTCAATGGGAGGAACATCTAACTTTTCTTTACAAAGCAGTCTCTTAATATTCAGACAATTACTGAATCTAAATAAGGGGCGCTTTCCAACTATCTGTAGCAATAAGGGGTCTGAAGACAATATTTTCCAGTTATCTCTGATAATCTTAGTTAACTGATCTATATCATTAGTATATTTGATATCATACATTAAACCCCTCTTATTTCTCTTTAAATGTGGGATATAATCTTCCCTTCTTATATCAGGGGATGTTTCAACCACACTATTTGTTATCTTGCTAACAAGATCAGGTGGGTAGCCCCTATCTATAAAATACTGAGTTTGATGTTTAATTAATTCCAGTGCATCATGTTTATTGCTACATAATCTAAGTATTCTTGTTACTTGTCCCTTTATGATGTTACGGAACACATAACGCGGGTGCAAACTATCATAATGCAGTATACTATTTTTCCAACAGGTTTTCCTATGAAGAGTCGTGCTCAGACTGTTGTTAGTCTCTTTTATAATAGTAACGTCCAAAAAGTTTGCACTTGTATTTGAATACTCATATGTGAAACTGAAAAACGAGGTAGTTGAGTTCATATAAAGAATGAACTCCTGTAGAATATCTAGTCCACCATTCCAGAGAATCAAAACGTCATCCATGAAGCGCCTATATAAGATGACATGTCTAAATCTAGGATCTTTAAAAATATAATCCTTTTCCCATTGATAAACTACAATATTAGCGTACGCATTAGCACAGGGGGTGCCCATGGCCACCCCCCATGTCTGTGCATAAACTTTATTATCAAAGATGAAAACATTGTTGTTCAGAATCAAATCCAACAAACAACAAATATTCATTGATTCAGTATTGTCAATCTCTTCAGATTCAGCAAGGTGGGCCCTTATAGCATCCAAGCCATAGTCATTAGGGATGCTAGTAAAGAGACTCTTAATATCTAGGGTGACCAGTAACGTACCTGCATTTATTCTATTACATAGTAAATCAGATTTAAGGTCTCGCAAAAGGTCATATGTATTTTTCAGAACAGTTGGAATAGCATTCACCATAACACCTAGTTTAGACTGAACATATAATGAAGCATTTTGGGTAACCCAATGTTCGCCAGATACTACTGGGCGTAGGGGGGGGATCTTCATTCTTGTGCAGCTTAGGCAATCCCTTGATCAAAGGGATCAAGGGAGAATCTATGACCAGAAAGTCATAGAGTGTTTTATCAATAGACCGGGTCATAAGTAGATCATATATTGTGTCATGCACATATTTTACAATAGATGTTATTCTCGACCTATCTATAACCTTATAAGCCTTATCGTTACTAAGCATGTTAAGCATCAATTCTTTATAAAAGTGTGTATCCAAAGCAACAATCCCCCCTCCTTTATCAGCTGGTTTAAAAACCAACGTTGCATCACGATAAAGATAATCAAGAGCAAGCCGTTGTGCATGACTTAAATTTACAAATATACCATTGTGTATCTTTTTCTCAAAGTATAGATAGAAGTCATGCTCACAGGCACGCATAAAGCACTCAACAGAGTGCGGCATTGGAGGAATATAACAACTTTTCCTCTTGCATAATTGAACATTGTAGTCACAGTTAACATTATTAGCAACATTGTCCTTAAATAGTACCTTTAATGACAATTTTCTGGTGAAGAGACGCAGACCTATAAGCGTATCAGACAGCGTACTTCTTATGGAAGGAATAAATGATAAACCTAGGTTCAAAATGAACTGTTCATCCATGGAAAAAGTCCTTGATGTCAAATTAAAAAATAAACAGTTCAGTTCCTTGTTTTCCTTCTCGGTTCGAAGGTTTCCCCTGACATTTTTCTTTTTACTCTTCCCCGACTGGTTGAGCGCGTGCGCACTGCGCTTTTGTAGGGAAGGGGGAAGTTTAAAGACAGCGGTGCAGTAAAAATATTTGTTGAATTACTGTCTTTTGGTCTTGCACCCAGATTACCCATGTTATTAAGTCCTTGCTGATTACATGGTAGTGAAGAGTTAGATGGACTTGGTTCTCGTTCATGAGTGCCCACTGTGTGTTCATTACTCAGTGGACAGTTAAGTAAGGATACTGAAGACGCATCAGGTTCATTAATCAGTTCACGTGAGATCCCTGGTGTAGCAATAGGCTCATGCCCCTCTTGTTGATTTACTTTGGGCCAAACAAATATGCGACCCAATTGGAAATCCTGGTAGTCACGTCTAAGTTTCTTCAACTTTATCTGTTCTAATTTATTGCTATAAATAACCAGTTGTTTGTTCATGTTACGGACCTTTGAACTACAAAAATCAGTTTTATAATTCACAGTGATGAAATCATATTGTTCCTCCACCTTTTTCAGCAAGTCAGCCTCAATAGGAGAGAAATAATCTAGCAATAATTGAATATATTTATTACCAAATTCGATGTTAAGCTCTTGCCACTTTCGCAGTAGCTCCGGGTGACTGTCTCCATAACTCGGCATACACAGGACCCGCATACCGCGTGGGATGACCTTGAAATGAAGACAGGCTTGCAGATGTCTTTTCTGCCAGACAAGCCTGTGTAGCCGATAGAGGTCATTCTCTAGATTCCTCAGCCGGCCAAAAAAATCATGCAGGTTTTCGTTGTTATTTGCATTGGCCATAGGTAAGTCACCTTTAACGTCTAAATTCAACAGCGGATTTTCTTTTTGGTAGAAAAGACAATTCCAACTATCGGTTCCAGATATACCTGTTGGATTATAGTCAAGTTCGATGTTAGGCACATCCATCATGTAACGGTCGGTAAAGAAAAGAAACAACAAAACTATCAGCAGCAGGCAAATACCGACCATTCAAAGGTTCCTTCCACCACAAATTGTTGAGTAAGTTGAAAGTCGACAAACTGCAAGGAACCACCATGAAAATAAAATGTAGAAAATTTAATATGAAACGAGCGCTTTCACGCACACACAGGTGCGCTTCATCAGGTTACAACTTATGCAGGAAAAAACGCTTGCTTTTATACAGATAATAGGCTTTCAATTAAGCAATCAGAACCATGATTAAACAATTTAAAATGTGATGTTCAGAACTTTTTAAAGATATAGCTCTTTCTAGTCAATAGTAACATTTAAAAACCAAATATTTAAATTATTCAACATAAAAACCTAAGTTATTAGTCATTTACTAATATCAATTGATGAAATATAAATCATTAAAAACTTCAATTGACTTTGTTACATGAGTTTAGGTAACAGAACAAACAAAATCCTGCATAACATATCACTAGCAGTATTTAATATAGACCTGATTTAGATCGCAATTAATTCAGTCCAGATCTAAAGCAAAGGACCATATTAGCAAATCGCACCCGCATTTACATACAGTTACTGTATAATTTTTATATGTTTATATGGTTAAGAAACATAATATAAAAAATATTACGAGTACATATATAAACCATATAATTGTCAGGTATGCCTAACCATCATGAAATAGCCCAACCTCTAAAGACCGCGATCATTAGGAGTTTTGATTATGGCTCCTAGTTTGTAGTCATCTGTGAACTTTGTTAGCCAAAGACTTCTGTGTTATCCCGTATATAGAGAAGTAGATACCAAACAGGAGAGGACCCAGGACTGAACCCTGTGGTACTTCACTTGTCACTGTCCTGAAGTTGGATTTGGAGTCTGCTACTTTCACAGTGTGGGTTCTGTCAGTGAGCCAGTTGGCAACACATCTTGTGACATAGGGATTTATACCTAGTTTAGTGGGTTTATCTATAATTCCAGAGTGGAGAATGGTGTCAGAAGCCTTGGCGAGATCTAGATAGGCTGTGTGAACCACCTTACCCTCATCTACGGCTTTGGTGACCGCTTCAAAGAAGTCTGTCAGGTTTAGGAGACATGATCTGCCTTTTATAAACCTAAACTGGGTAGGGTCCAGAGTTTGGAGATTATCAATGTCATTATTTATAAGTTCCATGATGATACGTTCCATAGCCTTGCAGACCAGGCTTGTCAGGCTACTGGGGCAGTAGTTCCCTGAGTCCGTGGTGGCTCCCCCTTTGTGGAGTGGAATAACCGTCACTGTGCGTCATTCGGTGGGCACAAAGCTTGAAGTGAGGCTATAAGTGAACATTGTACTTAAGTTGGGAGCCAGTTCGTTCTGTAGTTCATGTAGAACGCAGCCTGAGATGTTGTTAGGTCCCATCCCATGGATGCTGTGTTCTTGGGTTTGGAGAGTGTGTTTTTTTTTACCTGTGCACCTGTGATTACAGGAACTTTGCATTCTTCCAGTATAGAGATGGGCCCTTTAGGGGATGAGAGGGGGGTAAAGTTAACACTGACCCTATCTGCCAGGATGTTGGCAATATCAGTTGGTTCTGTATATTTAGTGCCATTGTGCTGTAATTCAGAGCAGATCTGAGTGTTGCCATTGAGATTCTTGACATAGCTATAGAATGCTTTGTGGTTGTCTTTAGAATCAGTGGCGATTTTGTTTTCGTAACTAGCTTTGGAGGATTTTATGAGGGATCTCAGCTTCTTACTGAGGCTGACCAGGAAATGTTTGTGTTTCTCTGTTTTTTCCTTGCATTTTCAGTTCTCTGCTTTGCCCTTTGGCCTCTCTGTTGCCACAAAGATATTCATCAAACACCTTGCTCCTGTCGTTGCATTTTGCAGGATGAGAGTGTTCATTTCTTTCCTTATCTGGAAAATCTGCTCATTTAAGCTTTATCCTTCAAAGCTCTGCTTCAGGATCTACAGTTTACTATTTCCCTGCTGCAGAGTCTGGCGTTCACCATAAACTTCCAAATATCAGTCTTGACTCCTTCTCAGGATCATGTTTTCCATGGTTATAGGATCCAGACCATCCCCATGTTGGCATTTCTGCCTGGACCCAAGGCCCTGTCTCTTATTGCCTCTTTTACATTCTTCCTGTGGATTCAGTCATGACCAGAGACATTTTCAGAGTCAAACAACCACAAGACCTGCATGGATGGCAAGTGCAAGGCTCCAAACTAAAAGGCAAAATCCAAACCAAAAATGAACCAGCACATGTATAGTAAATCAAGATCGTGATTTACTTTTTCAGAGTCCTCAGGCTTATGACTTCTACCATTGCCATGCTGACTGTGGCCAGACTCCATATGAGAAAGCTTCAGTAGTACCTCAAGTCAGTGTGGCTCCAACATTGCCAACCCCTGGCACCCTGGACTTCCTATTTCCCCTTCCTTCCTTGTTTCATGCTCAAGCTTCAGTGCTGGATTTGTCACCTTTCTGTCAATCTGGGGCTTCTTTCCAGTCTCCAGTCCCAATTCAAGAGCTCTTTACAGATGCCTCAGATGTGGTGGGAAGCTTCCTTCGTCTCTCTCAGGGTCTCTGGCCTCTTTAACACAGATCAGGTTACATCAGCATAAAGGAGATGAGGGCTCTGCTTCTAGCTGTTCAGCCTTTTCATGCCCTCCTTCATCCAGGGTCCCACAAAGTGATGTGATATGTCAACAAGCAAGGGGGTACAAGGTCCTACCTTCTTTGCAGACCAGTTGTTCAGGTCTAGGTTCTAGCTGTCCAATATGAATTGACTGTTCAGGCTATCTGCATTCCCTCAGATCAGTGTCTAATTGTAGATTTTTTTGCACAGGTTCACGAATGGGTGCTTCACAGAGATGTACTCCTGGAACTTGTCCATCAGTAGGGTGCTCCTCGGGTAGATCTTTTTGCCTTCCCTCTGAACAGAAAGCTTTCTCTATTTTGTTCCAGAGTCCCAATTCCTCTGACTTAGAAAGTGGACACCATGACTGGAAAGGGATGTTTCTGTATGCCTTCCCTCCCCTTTCCCTGCTTCAGAGAGTCTTGCACCTGATCAGGCAAGACTCTTCCAAAATCTTGTTGGTGACGCCCTTTTGGCCCAGACAGCATCTGTTCCCCTTTCTTTCTCACTTAGCCAGGGGCATTCACCAAAAGTTCCGTCATCGGGTGGACCTTCGTATGCAAAACAAGGGGTCTCTTATCCATCAGCACTTGTTCAGTCTTCAAGTGATGCTGTGGGTGTTAGGGCTTTGACCTCTTTTAGGCACCTTTTTTCTGAAGATGTGCTTCAGGTCCTGCAGTCAGCCAGAAAGCCCACTACCAGGAAATCATATTTGTCCAAATGGAAGAGATTTTCTGTCAAGTGCCTCTATTGCCATCAAGATCCTATATCTGCAGAGGTTCCTCTGGTTCTCTGTTATTTGTGTGATCTGCTCCATGCTAGGTTGGCATATTCTTCAGTTAAAATCCATATATCAGAAATGTTCTGCTTGTCTGCCCTTGAATCCTCATCTGGCCTCCTGATTTGAGGTCAAACAGATTCTTAAATGTATCCTTCTTATCAGGCTTCTGAAGAAGACCTATTCCACCTTCCTAGGACCTCAGTTTTGTTCTTGTAAAAGTGTCTTAGGCTTCTTTTGAGCCTGCTGCTTCAGCTTCCTTACAACTCTGTACTTGGAAGACTGTTCTTCTTTTGGCTCTCGTTTTAGCCAGGAGGGTTTCTGAACTTCAGGCTGTCATGGCTGTTCATTCTTTTTTAGTTTTCCATAGGAACAGGATGTCTCTCCATACTAATCCTTCTTTTATGCCCAAAGTGGTGAGTGAGTTGTCCTTTAATCATTGTGCAGCAGCGAACAGTTCAGTAGATCCAAGATCCAAATAAAATCACAGTACAAGTTAATGCTTAACTTGTACTGTGATTTTATTTGTATCTATGTTTTTTAACTGATTTTGAACTGTGGAAGTGTATTAAAGAGGAGGTTCGTGACTTTGTAGTGGTGTTTTGTGTTCCTGTCCCTTAATCATTCTATTCATTTCTATTCCTTTTTTCCTTCCCTGCAGTCTGCCACTGAGAAGTTTCTTCACACCTTGGATTTGCATAGACAGCTCAGATTTTATTCAGATAAAACTAAACGTATTCACATATCTGAGCAGTGTTTTGTTTCCTTTCATCCCAGGTCTTTGGGTTTAGCTTTCTCTAAGCAGACCATCTCTTCCCAGATTTCAAAGATATTACTTTTTGTTAATTGTTTCATTCAAATGCCTTTCCTGTTCAATAAAGGCTCAGTCTCACCACCACCTTCAACCAAATACTGAAAAATCATCTCAGCTCTTCCTGGCTATGTTCCTGCTCTATAACCTAACCGTTTCACTCTACTTATATGATTACTAAACTCCTATGTCTTTTGCTACTAGTGGCTGATGATGCTTTCTCAATATTTATTTTTATCTTCACTTGTTGATACTGGTACAATAATACTGATTAATATATCTCTGTTTATACCACTCTGATTGAATTAATTGAATTCTGCTTTTATGTATATTTTCTGTATGTATTACTGTAATCAAACAAACTAGATTCCTGCTTTTATGTATATGTTCTGTATATGTTACTATATTTACTATCTGACACCGTTTGTACTTCTGTACTAATTTAATGTTTATATTTTTTCTGTATCTCGTTGGAGCTTTTCTCCCCGGGCCTCCACTGAAAATGGGCTCTTTTAGGCCCAGTGGACTTTCCCGGTAAACAAATGCAATAAAATAAATAAAAAAATCTGCCAGAGCTGTTGCTTCCTCTGGTGCTTTTATCAGAAGGATAGATACCAATTTCATGCTTGAGGTTGCTAATTGGTCTTCTGTCCATACCTTCACTAAGTATTACAAGTTGGATAAATTTTTCCAAGGCTAGAGCTGGCTTTGCATGGATTTCTAGAGGGTTCTTCAGTGCCATCCTCCTCCCAGGTTTCCTCTTGAGCTTTTGTACTCTTCTTGACGTAATTATTAACTGCAACAGTGATATGGAAGAACATAGTACAGTTGTGTAAAATCTTTCCATAACAGTAGATGTCCTCTTCACTGTTGCAGTATTCGCTCCCTCCCTCCTGCCCCCCTGTGCTCTAGCCTGTTCTCCTTGCCTTCTTGGCCGAGGGGTTTGTTTCTGTTTTTTCCTTCTGGTCCCCTGGGACATTCTTTTTCTCTTGGGGCTTTTATTTTTTAAACTGTGTGCTTCTGTACATCACCTTTATGCCCTACGTTTTGCACAGGGGACATACGGGTGATGTAAGGCACCTGTAAATTAGAAAGGCTGGCCAGACGTTGGGCTATCCTTGGCAGGAGATCCCATATGTTAGGGATAAGAATGCTGCAACAGTAAAAAGAACATCATCTACTGTTATGGAAAGATTTTACACAATTGTACTACCTTTGAGGACTAGGCAATGTAAAAGTAAGGCTACACAAGTACCATTCTCCTGTTTCTTTATATGGGGAATTTATCTATCTTTGAATATTAATTCTTCACTGAAGTCTTTATAATGCTTCGTTATTTAATTGTCATAGTTCAGAAGGAAAATTAACACTGATGATTTAAGTTGTGTGTCTGTGTGTGTGTGTGTGTGTGTGTGTATATATATATATATATATATATATATATATATATATATGTGTGTGTGTGTGTGTGTGTGTGTGTGTGTATGTATATATGCATACACATGTTATTTTTTGTCTCTGTGGCATAAATGGATAAAGCCCTGACTTGTAACCCAGATGACCTGGGATCAGGGAGCTGTACATGTACTAGAAAAGTTAAAAATGGATATATAATGTGAGTGACTACTACCAGCTTGCACATCCTGGAAAGAGGAATGTGGTTCAGCCTCTCTACTGGTGACACCTGTCAGCAAAAGCCGAGCTCATAGCAAGCTGCACTGTGTGCCAAGGACATGGGCATGACGTGGTCAAGCTTTTTATAGTAACCTTCATAGGCATGTAGGTGGGAAGGCATAACAAGCCTTTATAGTGACATAAATGCATTGGCTTTAGGCTATATGAAGTTAATAAATATTAAAATGTTGGATTCTTAATCAACCAGCTTATGGCAACAGTATTACTAGGTAGTTTCCTGCCCTTGGAAAAAAAGTTCCCTTATGTATGTGGACACCCAGACTGATGGGGTGGGAACCAGACCAAGTCAGGCTGTTGAGACAAAGGACAGCCATCACCTGTGAACCTGCTGAATGAGAGAAAGAGATGAAGAACTAAGCAATCACCATGGGTGTCTGGAAAATGCCCCCTCCGGTAAGTTGCCCCCAGTGATAAATTCTGAGAGGTCATTGTGGAGAGTTTTCTGCTGGTTTGTACTGAGGGAGAAAACAGAGAAAAATGTTAGTCATGTTTTGACCACATTAGTTTTCATCATTATGCATACTACCACATTTTTTGCACTTCTTTATAAAGTCTGTTCAGTAGAGCATTTCTTATTTACTATGCAAAGCTTAGTTCTCTAATCATGTTTTCTTTTTCAAGAAATCTTTTCCTCAGCACATACAAAACTGCTTCCATTGTAGTATCACATTTGATTGTTGACGGAATTGATAAATTTAGCTGTTTCCGAACATCCTGGTCACTTATTATCAGTATGGAGTTTTCATTAATATTTTTTTCTGTTCTTCTTTTTCTTTCGGCTTTTCCCAGTTAGGAGTTGCCACAGCGGATCATCTCTCCTCTCATGATTGGCAGTGGAGTTTTACGGTGTCAAGTTGCCAGCCCAGTGCCCAACCTTCCACAGAATTGCCAGCCCAGTGCCCAACCTTCCACAGAAGGCACACACACGCATGCACTCACACCTAGGGCCAATTTGGAGTGTCCAATCCACCTATAGCATGTCTTTGGGATGTGGGAGGAAACCGGAGCACCCGGAGAAAACCCACACGACCACAGGGAGGACATGCAGACTCCACACAGATGGCACCCCAGCCAAGGATCGAACAGGAGAGCCTCTTATTAATATATTTTTTTTCTGTTAAAGTACATTATTTGAACTGGCTGAGCAATCAGGATGGCAACATAGCATTTAATTACAGATACTGCAGCACAGCCTGAAGCAAATTTTTCTAAACATTGTATGGTCTTGGATTATTTTAATTTTTTTCCTTAAAACTAAACAGCAAGGGAGGTTTTCTCTTTGTTACATAGTTCTTACATACTTTAACATATTAACATTTTAATATGCTTTTGGGTTATAATTTGTAGAGATTTTGTATGATTTGCTGTTGTGTTCTTGCAACTTAGTATTGAGGAAATGTAGTTTTCCAGCCTTAAGGGTAGTACGCACTTTCCTTAAGGAAGAACAGATTAACAAAATGGGAAAACTAGTGTGCAGGAATGACATCATATGCTAGTATCAAGAACAGTTAGAAGTCAGGAAAAGACTTCCTGAATAACCCAGTTCCTCTCAGTCCTCTTTGAATCCACTTAAGGAAACCAGAAAAACTTTGGATCCTAAAGGCAAGTCTTTAGATACAACTTCTTTGGATACCAGATCCATATCTTTGGATGTTATGTAGTCCAATCTCGCCTACATTCTTACCCCTGGGTTCAGAGCTGAACCTCGGCTCCGACTCGGCCATACTCTAGCTCGAAGTCTTTCAAATGGCTGGGCTAAGAAGGTATCCCATGCTGCACTGCTCCATTTTCCCAGATCTCGTTTGCTGCTCGTATAGCTCAGACGTGGTCTCGCTCTTGGCTTTGGCTAAGTATAACTTTTTGTCTTTTATTGAGATATTCTTGCTTCAAAAAAGCTATTTTCATAGCTGTGTGTTGTGTGTGTACTAGTTTGATAATCTGGTGTACAGTTTTTTCTCGTGGTGTTCTTTTGTGGTGTCCCGCTAACTGTTTCCCATACGGGATAGGCGTATTTCAGTTAGAGAACCTAGTCTGCCCCTGTTCTTTCTGTGTTGCTTGTTAGTAGGTACCTATCCCTCGGGCTAGGGCCGTTTAAGTTAGAGGACCTAGTCCTTTCCCTGGGTTCCTGTTGGGACCACTTAAGTTAGAGATCTTTTTGTGATTGTCTGTTGATTTTTCTTTAGTTCCCGCGCTTGTGGCTTCTATATTAACGGTTGGTCTATATTAATGGTTGGTGGCTTTTCAGTTTCCTTCACTATGTCTAAGGATATGAAAGAGCATAAGCCCTCGGGCTTTAAGAAATTTACTAAATGTAGTTATAAAATGTTGATCACTGATGGGCACTCTGTGTGTGTTTATTGTCTGGGGGCGATTCACCTACAGGAATCTTGTACTTTTTGCCATGCATTTAGCCTGCGTGTTCTTCAGGAGAGGAAGAACAAACTAATTTTGAAAGGACTTCTGAAACCCTCCTTCAAGGAGGGTTTGGGGAGGGCTTCTAGCTTCAAGTCCTCTCCCTCTGAGTAAAACTTCCAAGGCAAAAAAGCGAACTCCGGCTCCATCAGTATCCTCGGAGCCTCAGGAGAAAGTAGCAGTATCTACTGTGGCATCCTCAGCTCCACTGTCCTCGGAGCCGCAGGAAGTTAGTGCATCAACGGTATCTGCTTCAGCTTCAAGTCCCTCGGAGCCGGTTGCGGAGGTGCTAGTTTGGAGCCGGTCTCCAGATTTTAGGCCGGTCTCTCCTCCTCGCAGGTCTTCGGAGAGGAGGTCTAGATCTCCTTCCTTATCCTCTAGGTCCTCCAGGACTCTTTCAGATGTGGATGTAGATAGAGTGGTACAGAGACTGCTCCAATCACCGGTACTGGCAGAATTGTTTTCGGCTCCAGCCCAGTCAGCTCCAGAGCCTGTCACCTAGCCAACGTCGATACTTCCTCCTCCGATAGAATCTCAGCTTTCGGAGCCAGAGTTGTCGGTGCCGTCTGATGTCCCTAGGTCAGCTCCGATGGCCGATCCTGGCTCATCAGCTCCGGCTTCAGTTCTGACCCCGTCAGCTCCGTCCACTGGGTCCAGGACTCGTGGTTCCTTGGTCGTACCCGAGGGGGAGGCCTCAGGACACTTTTCGGCTCTTAGCCTCCCTCTCGGTGCTTTGGCACGGGGGAGCCTGACCCCTGCTTCAGCTTCAGACCTGGTCCCTTCTGCTCCGAGGTCTTCCATGTTTGGTTAATCTTCGGAGCCAGGGGGGAACCAGCTTTCGAGGTCATGCAGAGCGCGCTGGCCAGGTCCTCAGTGGCATAATTTGGCACTGACACTCTGTCCCCTCCAGCTCCGGTTCGGGTCTCTGATTGCCCTCTAACTTTCGACAGTGGACACCCAAGGCCTCAGGATACCCCCCATGAGTGGTCCCCATATTTCTGAGGGCCTCTCAGTGTTTTTGCCTGAGGAGCCACCCAGAAAAAGAATGTGCAAGAGGAAGCACATCGACTCCCAAGATGAGTCCCTCACATCAACCACCAACCTCGAGGAATCAGAGGGGTCCCCCAAGTCATCCTCTGAGGATGTCTCTTTTTCTGACATCCTAGAAATTTTGAAGCAGAGGGGTGACTGGCCCTCCAAAGCTCCCTCCGAGGAGGAGTTGGTGTTCCAGAAGGCTTCTGGGGCTCAACCCTCCGCCTCCTGGGTATCTCCACCCTTTGACGAGCTTCTGGATCTGGTTTGTCGAAGGGTGTGGAAAACCCCTGACTCTGTGGAACCAGTTCCCAGGAGACCCAACAAATTCTTGTCCGCCCCCTCTGACAAAGAGTTTCTATCCAAGGGAGTTCCTGTAGATGCCATGGTGGTGGCAGCAGACACCAAGAAGGAACTGGCTGAGACTTCGTCTACCGTCCATCCTCCTAACAAGGAGTCTAGGACCATGGACCAGTATGGGAAGCGTATGTTTTCTTCAGCGGCCTTTACTCTCTGGTCACTGAATTACTTATCACATTTTACATGGCTCCAAAGCGATCTCCTGAAAGAGCTTGGAGATGCTCTGCAGGGTAACGTTTCTGATGCAGTGGCTCAGAAGGTCAACGCTCAGATGTCTATCCTCAACTCTGTTGCTAACTCTTCCATGAGGCTGATCTCTTATGCAGCCGAAGGAACGGGTAGGGCAGCAAGTTCAGGAGTTGCTCTTAGGAGACACTCCTGGATGCGCCTCTGTAATTTCGCGGAGGCCTTCCAGTCTACGTTCACCAACTCCCCGTTTGATGGTTCCTCCTTTTTCGGAACCAAGGCGAAAGCCACTCTCACTAGGTGCGAGCAAGAAGGAAAAACTCTGTCTGCTGTGGGAGTCCATTTTTCCCTCCCCTCTAGGCCTTATCCCAAGACCTAGAGGAGTGGGAAGATGTGGTTCAAAAAATCGCAGAGGTTTTTTCATGATGCACAAGGTGAGTCCCCCTCCAGAGGTAGGGGAGGGGGTGGTAATTCAGGTAGATGCCGCCCTAGGGGCAGAGGAGGCCCACTTAACCAGGGAGACTGTGATTCCTTTCATGGTTCTCCCTACCAGCGCTCCTGATGGGAGGCCCGACTGTGCATTTCCGGAGCCAGTCAGGGGTCGCATTTCACTATACCCAGAGGCCTGGCAAGGTATCACTCAGGACCAATGGGTATTAAAAATAGTTTCTGGAGGATATCGCATTCCCTTCTCTTCAACTCCCCCTCCGATAAAAAAAATCCTAGATGTTCCACTGAATCAAAGGGATTCCGCAGCTTCAGAGGTTTTAAAGCTGCTAGGAAAAGGAGCCATCCAGCATGTCCCCTCAGACCAGATCGGATTCGGGACTTACTCCAGATTCTTTTTGGTGCCAAAAAGGAAAGGGTCCTGAGACCCATTTTGGATCTCAGCAGATTGAATACCCATGTGAATAAGTCCAAGTTCCAAATGGTCACATTGCAATCTATTCTCCCATTGTTGGGAAAAGAAGTGTGGATGTGCTCCATCGACCTCAAGGATGCTTACTACCATATAAAGATGGATAGGGCATCCAGGAGTCATCTACACTTCCGGCTGGGAGCCAGTCATTTTCAATTTCGCGCCCTGCCCTTTGGTCTCACCACAGCCCCCAGGGTGTTCACCAAATATGTGGCAGTGGTGACGGCTCACTTGAGACGTCAGGGATTTCAAGTGTTTCTGTACCTGGATGACTGGTCCTTTCTGCCACCACCAGGCATCTACTCCTACAAACCAGAGACGCGACTATCAAACTGTGTCAGCAATTGGGTATCACTCTAAATTGGGAAAAGTCTGCCTTGTTTCCCTCGCAGTGTGTCACCTTTATAGGTGCCGAGTTAGACACCGTGCTTATGAGGGAGTTTTTACCACTAGAAAGGATTCAAAGTTTACAACAACAGGTGTACGCGTTGCTCCCTTTGAGAAGAGTGAAGGCAAGATTGATCCTCAAATTGTTGGGGACGATGGCTGCTACAATTATGCTGGTTCCTCTGGCGAGGCTGCAAATATGAGGCTCCTTCAGTGGCTACTCTTCTCCCAGTGGTCTCTACAACATCTTCCGCTTTCTCATCTTATAATAATCACAGACCGGTCCAAGCAAGATCTTCACTGGTGGCTTCACACCAGCAACCTCAATGTGGGAAAACCCTTCATTCCTTCCCCTCTGGTTGCCACAGTGACCACGGATGCCTCCCAGATGGGGTGGGGGGCATTATCTAGGCAGGACAGTCCAAGGCACGTGGCAGGAACATGAGATGCATCTGCATATCAATGTCCTGGAGATGAGAGCAGTGCTACTAGCGTTGCAAGCATTTCAGAGCTTTCTTCCTCTCAGGACAGTTGCGATCCACTCAGACAATATGTCGGTGGTATGGTATCTAATCAAACGGGGAGGAACCAAGTCATACCCCCTTTGCAGAGAGGCCATGCGAGTGTGGCAGTGGGCAGTGGCTTCCCAACGTTTTCTTGTAGCAACGCACATTCCGGGGAAATCCAGTGGGATTGGCAACAGGTTGAGCAGAGCTATTCTGATGCCTCACGAGTGGTCCCTGAACAATCAGGTTGCGGAGCAGATTTTCCGCAGGTGGGGTCAGCCTTGCTGCAACCTGTTTGCCAGCCTCCTCAATACCAAATGCAGCAGCTACTTCACCCTTATCCCCCCTCAGGGGGAATCACCCAGGGATGCTCTAGTTCATGATTGGCCCTCCGGTCTACTGTATGCCTTCCCTCCTGTTCCTCTGCTGACAAAGGTTATTCAGAAAGCGCAATCTTTGGGAAGCAAAATGATTCTGATTGCTCCACACTGGCCTCGTCAAATTTGGTTCCCCTTTCTCCATCCCTACCTAATGGACGCCACCTGGATTATGGACCCACAACCAGATCTGCTGACTCATATGTCAGGGCAGCTCCATCCCTCTCTTCAGACCCTCCGGTTGACAGCCTGCCTTCTCCACTTCCATCATTAGTCAGGCTTCATCATTTTTTACTGGAAGTGGTTCATATTCTGTCTTCCTCCCATAAGCCTTCCACCAGAAAAATGTATTCCAGTAAATGGAAGAGATTTTCCATATAGGCGCATGCAAGACAAATTGATCCTTATACAGCTACAATTTTGTCAGTCCTGGAGTTCCTCTCCATGCTTTTCAACCAGGGATTAGTGGCCACAACTATTAAGGTCCACTTGGTGACTGTTTCCACCTTTCACATCGCTGATGTGCCTAGTCTCATGGCACATAGACTTTGTAAGGCATTCCTGAAGGGCACTATGCTGCTTCGTCGTCCAGTCTTTGACCCAGTTATGCCTTGGGATTTAAATTTTGTTCTACAATGTCTCACTTCATCCCCCTTTGAGCCTGCAGCCACTTGTGATTTAAAATATTTGACTTGGAAGGCAATCTTTTTGGTAGCCATCACTTCAGCCAGATGTGTCTCGGAGCTTCAAGCCTTATCAATTAGACCACCTTACTTGATTTTTCATAAGGACAGGGTTTCTCTCCGAAAGTGGCTTCAGTTAGTAATCTAAACCAATCCATTGAACTACTTGTATTCTTTCCAGAGTTCTCGAACAAGGCAGAATTTAGATTTCATCAGCTGGATGTGCACAGACATTTACGATTCTATTTACATAGCACGAAGCATCTTAGAAAATCGGATCAGTTGTTTGTCTCATTTTCATAAAACGGGATTGGGTCTCCTGTTTCCAAAGTCACCTTGTCTAGATGGATCTCCAGTTGTATTTCCTTCATTTATCCTTCAGGTGGCAGAGATTTACCATTTCGAGTGAAGGCTCATTCTACCCGATCTGTGTCTACATCTACAGCCTTTCAGGCCAGGTTGTCTATGGATGATATTTGTGCTGCGGCTACATGGGCTTCTCCTCACACCTTTGTTACTCACTACAAGTTAGATTTGGTGTCCGGAGGCAGGTCTTCCTTTGGTTCCACAGTGCTTAGGAGTATTTTCCACTGAGCCTCCCAGGATTCAGGTGCTGGGGACGCTGTCCCACGGGTAAGAATGTAGGCGAGATTGGACTACATAACATCAAGAAGTTATGTACTCACCATAACGTTCGATGTATGTAGTCCATCTCGCCTCATATTCTTACTCCCCCCCACTTCCCCCATCCTGGAGGACCTAGGGGTTAGGTATGGTTTAAAAATTCCTTTATGGTTGGTATGTTCTTCCTTCTCTATGTGTTGTTATGTGTGGAAAGTGAGTGATTGAGCTTGCAGCAAACTAGATTTGGGAAAAGGGAGCAGTGCAGCATGGGATACCTTCTTAGCCCAGCCAATTGAAAGACTAAGAGCTAGAGTATGGCCAAGTTGGAGCCGAGGTTTGGCTCCGAACCCACGAGTAAGAATGTGAGGCGAGATGGACTACATACATTGAATGTTATGGTGAGTACATAATGTCTTGATCTTGGCTCATCCTAAACCAAAACAGATGCCTAGAACTAGGTATGCATCTTCCTTGGATCCTGTACCCTCTCGGATCCCACCTCCATTCTTGGTAAGATGCCATCATTCAAGATCACCTTCCATAGCTTCTTCTGATTTATCCAGAAGTCTCACAGTAGCTGATGTGGACAGAATGATGAGGAAGTTTCTGTCGACACAAATTCAGATGGGAGTTCTCCTGGCTCCTACCCCCACTCATCCGTAAGCCTTTGCAAGTACAAACCCACCAGTTTTGGCTCCTTCTCCAATCCGTCCTTCAGCTTCAGAGACCTGATTCTGAGTCTGCCAGTGTCATCTGTTTCAGATCTGAAGATGGCTTCATCACCGGATCCGATATCTTGTCTGAGTGCACTGGCGCCAACAGTGTCAGAGTTGGACAACTCTCTGTCTGAAGCTTTGCTGTCAGATCTGAGGTGTTAGAGTCGACTCAGAAGCTGTCGGAGCCATCTAACCTCTGAGCTTCAGTATTCGATAGTTTGGTTCAAACTTCTACTTCGGGTGGTGTACCTTCAGGTCAGAAGGAGCCACCAGTCTAGCATCTTGTCTTCTCAGGTTCAAAGGCTAAATTCTCCCCAGTGACATTCTGTATTTGAGGTAGTAGAGTGTGCTCTCTTCTAGAGGTCAAATGTCTAATCTCCCCTCAGATGTTCCCTCTGGTTTTCAGAAGTCTTTGTATCATAAGCCTCAACATTGTACTCCTCAGGGACAGCCAACCCAAAGTCTCCAGTCTACCAAGCAGGGTATAATATAATGATTTCTTCCAATACTTCTCCAGAACATCCCACCAAAGAATTCCTTAGAAGACGAAGTGCAAGAGGAGGCACTTGGACTCCCCTCAGGAGACTGTCACAGAAGATACCAATTTTGATGAAGGGGAAGGGTCCCCAAGATCAGGATCTGATGACGTTTCATTTGGAGACATCTTAAAGATCCTTATACAAAGGGGTGGTTGGCCTAAGGATAATCCTTATCAAGAGGAATCAGTATTCATGGAGGCATTTGGTACTGGTCCACCTGTTTCCTGTTTGACTGCACCCACTGATGAGCTCATTGATTTGATCTCTTAGCAGGTGTGGAAGGAATTTGATTCTGTTGAGCCAAATCTCAAGAGACCAGATAGGATCCTGGCACCACTGAAGGGAAGGGAATTCTGGAAAAAGGAGTACCAGTGGATGCTGTGGTCGTAGCAGCAGCCGCAAAGAATGAACTCGCAGAAGAGTCCCTTTGTTCATCATCCTAATAGGGAGTCTAGGGTGCTGGACAGATTTGGGAAATGTGTGTATGCGTTGTTGACCTTTGCACTCAGTTCTATGAATAATAGGGCACACTTCACTAGATTCCAGAGGGATTTGATCAAAGAACTTTCACCAGTATTTCTGAGGCAGAGACTTCTATTGCTTCACAGCTGGTGACCTTTCAGTCTATTTCCAGTTCATCCATGAGACTCAGATGCAACTGAAGGAGTTTCAAGGGCAGCAGGTTCAGGCATTTCCTTCAGGAGGCATAACTGGATGTGCCTGTGTGATTTTGTGGAACCCTTCAAGTCATCCTTCATCACTGCCTCCATTAACAGAAGTTCTTTAATTGACCCCAAGGTCAAAGACACACTCTTCAGGTGTGAGCAAGATGACAAGACCCTGTCTGCAGTGCATGTACATTTTTTGACTCCTGAAAGAGTCTTTTTGAGGAATCAATAAGGTGATCAAAAAGTGTGATTCAGGAAATCCCAGGGTCCATTCCATGATCCATGTGGAGAGAGTTGCACAAGTGGCAGAGGGGGAACTCAAATGGGAGATGCTGTCCATGCAGCAGAGGAGGCCCTCAGAACCAGGAGTTCAGAGACTCTTTCCCTGAGAGACCCTGTCAGCCCTCCTGAAAAGAGATCCAGTTGCCCACCTCTGGATGCAATCGGGGGTAATGCTTATCCCTGTACCAGTGAGCCTGGCTAGACATTACAAGAGATATTTGGATGCAGAGGATTATTTCCAGAGGTTATACACTTCCATTTTCCCTACCCCCTCCATCAGTAAACAAGATTCCCGATGTTCCACCCAGTCAGAGGAAAACACCAGCTCTAGAAATACAAAAGCTGTTAGGAAAAAAAGTCATCCAAGAGATCCCTCCTGACCAGAAAGGATCTGGAACTTACTCAAGA